>NW_028258343.1:13209865-13834865 GCF_053883595.1 Heterocephalus glaber | reverse complement strand
GGGAGACTTGAAAAACAACCTCACAATTTTGTGATATCCAATTTCAAGTGCCACTAGGTAGTACTGCATGCCAAAATGTAAGATTAGGCTCTAAGAAAGGGAGGTAGATATGAACTCGATTCCTGGTTGGAATGATTGATTGATGTGATTTTGTTTTGTCATTTCTAGGGAGTGAAAAAGATAGACCCTGAGTGGTATGAAAAGTTTATCCAGCACAGATTTGGAGAAGAAACATTGTACCGCATAGATCTTTGTTCCATGGAGAAGAAAAAGCAAAGTGATGGTTATTATCACTGTGAGTCTTCAATCATGGTTGGTGAGTATTGTTTAAAATATTATTTCTTATTTTTTATTTCTTTGTTGTTGTTGTTGTTGTTGTTGTTTTTGGTACCAGGGATTGAACTCAGGACCTTCCGCTTTCGAGGCAGGCAGCGGAACCACTGAGCTAAATCCCTGGCCCTATTTTTTATTTCTTTAACATCACTTTATTTTGACCGATATTTAGGGTTAGTTGTGTTTTCTCGATGACATATTTTTCCAAATACTATGTTTTGGCAGTTATACATTGAAAATTTAGTAGGGCATTTTCCATATTTATATGTGTCTAGATTTTACTGCCTGTGGTCTTTGTACTTCTGTGCTTTACATATGATTGTAATGAAGTCCCAGCATGCCACTGTTCATTTCAGTTTAATTTTTTTCACGGTGGTTGAAGAAAGCGTTTTCTCCAAGGAAGGCCTTCACGGTCTTGCCATGACCACGCAAGGCTTTGTCACGTTTGCTGCTTTTAATTAGGAAGAGAGTGACTCGGGTCAGGGAGGGTCACTCTGAAAAGAGAACATGCAGGTGACCTGTGAAAACTGAAGACGTTGTTTTCTTCTGTAACAAAAATTACTTCACCCAGAAACAGGGCCGTTCTCATCTTCCGCGAACAGAATGTATTTCACAGGAGCCTGCTCTGATACGCTTCAAAAATACTACTCCAAGCCAAGTACTATTCTTGTAAAATTTTGAACTTCACCACAACCTGACTTAAATGCTTTTAAAGTAAAATGAAGATACCCAAAGAAGATAAATATATGTCTGTATATTTCAAGGTCTTCAGCCACGACAGTTTCTTTCCACACCAGCTCGGAGAGAACCTATGGATATGCAGTATATCCCTCCTCAAAGAATTTTAGCACTGAAGTTTATTAAAACATTTAAACATGTTCAGGAAATATAATTTTATTCTCATATCCTCATCACAGAGCCTCAAAGAAGTCCTCATTTTGTCTTCCAAACAGCTATCTTAAACAGAAGATATTCTGTATGTCATTTGAGTTTTATATCCTGAAAATTTCAAGTCTATTTTAAGGAGGATTTTCATGCTTTTGGAATCTGTGGAAGAGAGCTATCTTCCATCCAACTTTTGATGAGGACCAAACATTTCATTGCAAAAGGCAAATTCAGGTTCTTCTTGTAAAGTACAAAATTTGGCAAGCTTTCCTTATCTTCTCTGAAATTCCTTTAGACCAGTCTTGAAAGGAAACACGATGCCTCATCGCCTTTCCCACTCAAATTTAAGAGAAAAACCCCCAGAAATATGTGGATTTATGGAAGACCTTTCAGGGATTGGCATTATGCAGTGTACGGCATGTATTGCATAGGGGGCTCTGTTCCTACTCACCGCACAGCATGATGTTAGCTGCCTAGAAATCCCCCTTTGCATTTTTCTAGCTCAGTCTGTGTATTTCCTGTTAGTGTAGGTAATTTTTTCAGATCTTTCCTTCAGGCTTCTTATCTCTCTCACCCTTTTCTAATTTCAGGTAATTTTGTTCCTTTCAAACTCTACCAATTTTGTATCTTCATACCAGTGATTTAATATTTTTTAAAAATTGCCTGTTCAAAATACTCTTAACTTTTTCTGTCACATTTCATGATGTCAATATGAGCTTTAAAATGACATCTGCATCTAACATAATTTTTATGTTATAATTAATGAAGTTTAATAACATGCTAGATTTTTTTTGTGTGTGTGTGTTTGTTTTGCTAATGGATACTGATTTTCTCAATCTTACCTGACTATTATCTTAACAGAATATTTAGCAGGATTGGGGATACTTTCTTTGTGAGTTTCATTTCTTGATGAGACTTAATTGGTTTACATCAATTTGGCTTCTCTGATTTTATCCTAACTCAAATTTAATGTCTGTTTCCTGAGCCTTGAACCAATATTTTTTAATTGACACATAATGTCTGTGCATACTCATGGGCTACAGAGTGTTATTTCGATGCAGGTATCCAGTGTGTAATAACCAAATCATGGTAATGGGCACATCTATCATCTAAACCATTTATCACCTCTTTGTGTTGGGGACAATCAAAATCCTAGCTTCTAGCTATTTTGAAATCTACAATAAATTATTGTTAACTATAGTCACCCTACTTTGCACTAGATTGAGCCAGTATTTTATTATACTTATTAATAGAATCAAGACAAGATATTTTGTATTCAGAATTCTGGGGTAGAAATTGGGCTACTGGGGCCACAACTTTCTGAAATTGTTTATAAAACTTTTGATGTATGCTAACTTGTTTCATTTCTACTACTAGTTCCTCTTAATTCATTGAAAAGAAAGTTTTGTGCTATTGCTTTTACCTGTTTGTTTCTTCTTTGTATGAGTCTTTTTTTGTCTATGTCTTGTGAGTAACTTCTTTTACTATTAGGATACACAGTGTACAGTGTATTAACTATTGTTATTCTCTTATTTTATTATGAATTGTTTTGTTGATTCATAGAAGAGTGCTTTTACATATTTTCTTTATTAATAGCTACTTGGATTACATAAAATAAACAAAAACCACGTTGTATGTAGATACCTTTGTGAGTGTTTTGTGGAGAATTTAGCTTTCATCAGATCTGTGCATTTCCTCTCTTTATTTGTTAATGGTACATTCTGGGAGAGGGCTAGATTCCAAGTTGCTCGTTCTTTCTGCTTTCTCTATTAAACCACCTAGGGTATTTAAAAAAAATCAATGACTATATGCTTTTTTAAAAAAAGTTTCCAATCTGTTGTTTGTATTTTCCTGTTCTGGTCTTCACTTCAAGGAACTATTCCTTCATTGATGTTTTTTAGTATTTCCATATAATTACATTTTCAAGTTCTTCCCATACTTTTAAACATCTGTTGGGTATGAGTTCTCATGTATGTTTGGTCTTTTGTGGCACTTGGTTTCCTCCTGTACGCTTTGAGTTTTGTTCAGAGCTCATTTCATTGTGACCCGGATGCCCCTTGTGAGTTTGCAGTTGTCTTGGGCTCGCAGGGGGCTTTGCCTGAACCAGATAGGAACTGGCAACAGAAAATCATCCTCCTATAGGTCCTCAAACAAGAGGATTAACCCAGACATACAGTTACTAATATGAGTGTGAAGGAGGTATGTAGTTTTAGGAAGACAGTAATTTTTAGACTTTTTCTTATACCTCACAATTCTCTTACTGTGTATATTAGAGATCGGATATCAGCAACACTCCTTGCTGTATATGATTGGGACAGACTTTGTGCTTGTTATTTTTATAATTTGGATGACTTGCTCATCTTGGGGTGATTTTATGTAAATCTGGATTACTGCTGTCTCCCAAACAATTGAAGGGTGTGACCTCACCAGTCCCGAGTTCCTGGCACAGTGCTAGGATTTCCTGGATGGAGAAGCAGGCACCGACCTTGTCTGCAGCCCTTTTATCGTCTGTCTCCCTCCGTTGTCATACAAATCTGCTTAACTCCTGCACTACCTGCTCAGCTCTGAGCGCATCTGAGTGCGTGACACCATTCCCATGGTGGGCATCCTCCCTTCGTGTCCTGCTGTTCTTCGCCTTCGCATCCACTGCTAGGGAAGTTTGCTAAGATTGGAGGCAACATTCATTTTTTCAAAACTAAGAAAAGACTTAACATTTAGTTGTTTCATAATCAAAACTTGGGGTGATATGATGCCTACTTGATAGTGGGCTACAAATCCTTACACATCTAACTGCATTAATCAGCTAAAATTCAAATCCAGAAAGAAATGTAAAAATCCCAGTGCTTCCTGGAAAGCTAGGATATGGTCCAGATATTCTAGGGTCATGAAGGCTGTTCTCTCTGGAGTCCTTACTGTAGTTGAGTGAATTAATTGTTCCTCAGGCAGCCATGTTCCATTTATGTTTCCTTAGGGACCCTTGGTAAGATGGATGAACAATCTAGTCCTTCCAAGACAAATTTACTTTTAGCTGTCATACGTACCATTCACAAGGCAGTGGGGAATATCCATCCATCCATCCATTCATCCATCCATCCATAGCAGACCTGTGTGTTTCTTTCATAACTGTAAGCAGAGGTGGAAAGAGAATGATTTTCTGTGAACTCCAGTGTTTTTGGCTTAATACTCACTATTCAACATTACTGCATGTTATCAAGTTTGTACAATGTGCCTACTGCTCTCTTGGGTATTATGGGATACAGAGCAGAATAAGACAGAGTCCTTGTAGAGTCATTGGGCTGCTAAGACGACACCTGAGAATGGAGAGGGAGAAAGATAGAGGAATAGGCCTTGTCCAGAACAATATGGGCTTTGGTGGACACAGTAGAAGCCTATGATTTCCCTCCTAGTAGAATGGGGATGAGAGTAGCAGGATTCAGCTGAATTGTATGAGAAACAGACTGTACAGAGAGGTTTGCTAGACCAACAGGTATGGTTTACAGTGGAAGGGAAGCAGGCTGGAGGAAATGATAGTGATGGGAAACCCCTTGATTGGACTGACAGCCTTGACAGCTGAGGCAGCTGCAGAGTGGGAGGTTGCTAGGTTGCACTGATGAGCAGCTGGCAGAGAGATGGACAGCATTACACATACTGAGGCGATGGTGTATACTGGAGGAGACTGAGTAGATAGATACGGGCTAAAATGAAGTGAGTGTGCAAGAAGACAGGACCATATTGTAAAGATAAGACATGCTTTAGTTCTGCCTGTAGCAGAGGAGGCAGTGAGGAGGTTACAGAGCTGCTGATAGAATAGGACATGTGTCACAGGTAAGTCAGAGTCATCGCTGCTGTGGTCCTTGTCTTATGATGGGGTGGCATCTGCTGGACACATAGTAGGTTGAAACTATCATGAGTAGAAGACACGTTTAATATACCTAACCCAGGGAGCATCGTTATTCACCCTGGCCCCCCTGCAACATGCACTTTAGCCTAGAGTTGAGCAAAATCACCCTACAAAATCTATTTTGTAATACAGTGTTGAATATCTCACATAATTTCTTGAGTGTCCAAAAAGCACTTATAGCGCAGTCCTGTGTGTGGAGTACGAGTTGTTTCCCCTTGGGGTGGCCCAGCATTATGAAAGAGTGTCTATGCTAGCCCATTGTAAGTTGAACCATTACAGGTCAGGAACTGCATGTATTTTATTCAGTCTGTATCCAGTTCCAGTGAGATTACATAACAGTACACCAGTCTTCGACCTCACAGACTGAAACACTACAGAGAACTCTGAGGGAGCTGAGTTGATGAATTAGTTGCATACGGATAGCTCTCCTAAGTGAGAGACACCTTCAAGAGATCTGGACATTTTAGACCTATCCTATTTGTCTTAAAAAGCTTGTTGTGGTTCACCCAGGTATTTCTAGTACTCATCCCTGGGTGGTGGTTTCAGCCATAAGGAGAGGACTCTTTGCATTGTAACTGGGTCATTTCTGAATGAGGGGCCTCAGGTTGGAGGTTGGTGCTCTACCCTTTGGCGTCCCTCACCCTAGAGTCCAGGGCAGAGCTTGGCAGGCATCAAGTTGCCCACTTGTGTGTCGTGCCTGGTTGCAGTGTGTGGGCCTAGGGATCTTCCCTGGGAGGGTAGTGCAGTGCTGTTGGTGCAGTTGGCCCACTGGGTGGTGGAGCAGGAAGGCAGGGGTGGAAGGAGAAGGAAATCAGCACCCCACCTCCCCATGGGATGGAAGGCATGGCCAGCACCAAAGTCTCTGAGCTTTCTAGACCTTTGTCTGATAAAATGATTAATAAGACAATGTTCAGCTTGCAAATATCTGTATTGCTTGAAGGCCATATGCTACTTGAAAGTCCACTTGAGAGAAAGGGGTATTGGTCATAGATATGTGTTTGAATACTTTTTCACTTACGTTTTGGACTAGAAAAGGTGTATCACTGTGCTTACCTTATGAATGACTTACTATTCTCATAGTTCACAAGGCTACACTTTCATTGGGTCTTAACTTCTTTAAAAATATACTTTAGGTTTATGTCTTTTATTACTCTGTGTAACAAAAATGGGAAGATTGTGTAAAGCATTTTGTGCTGCACATTGAGAAGGAGGTTGATCTCAAGAGAAGTGTGCAGTGATTGCTTAAGTTGCCAGCTAAAGTAGCCATGTTATCTCTTGAAACAGCATTTTAGAAATGAAGAACAATTGACAAACTATCATTTTTCAGACTTGAGTATTAATATGCATTTTCTTGAAAATAAGTGAACCTGTCACATTAATTAATGTATTGACATCACTGACTGCTAATGATAAAGCTCAAGCTTTCAAGCAAAGACAAGAATTTGGAAATCTTAAGTCTATTACCATGGGCCCTAAAGCTTCCTAAAACTGAAAGACTTTTCTCTATTTTTTATCATAGGAAAGTGTATACACAAAGGAAGCGATCACAGAGGGGAATAGTGAGTTCCACTGTTACGCAGTTCGTTTTTTATCTTCACACGCTCTTGTGATAAAATTAAAATTATTTTTATTGAGAGGTATAACTCATATGCAAACTTGCACATGTTTCAAGTGTAGAACTTATTGGGTCTTTACATCTGTGTGTACCTATGAAAACATCACGACTATCAGGACACTAAATATCCCTTTCCCCCTGAAGTTTATTCCTTCCCCTTGCAAATCTGTACTTAAAGTTTTCTTGTGAGATGGGTGATATTAGTGAACACATTCTTTGATGTTGTATAATGACACTGTGTCAAAATTTGGGAGATCTCCATAACTCAGTGCATCAGTATTTTTCAAATGACTGATGCATGCTACAGAGTCACACATGAAGCAAAGAGACATCAAAGTTCAAGAAATCGTGGTATACACAATTGTGCCATAAAGAAGGATATCTGTGAGTCATTTGTAGGGAAATGGATGCACCTTAAGACCATAATGTTAAGTAAAATAAATCAGGTGCACAGGCTCAAATATCTCATGATTTCTCTTATATGAGAAACTCAGGGTATAAAGAATTTAAAGAGCAAAATAAAAGACAAATAATAGGAAACAGGGAGATAGATCTTTTGCAAATGGGAAAAGGATCTAGCAATGGAATGAGGGGATGAAAAGAGAGTTAAGATGTGGTATGTACATCTACCAACTTCCCATAGTAGATGTAATCAGTATGTACTGCAAACATATCCTAATTTTAAAGAAAAGTTCAAGATGGATAAAATGATCTGAATGTAAAGAGGATGAAGATTCATTCAGAGGCTTTAAGATTTTACGTGGCAGCTAACCTGGAAGAAATTACAACTTGTTGAGTTTTCGTATAATATCAAACAATATCCACAATTATCTGAAGTTTCTAAATAATTATAAATATAACCCACATAAACCGAAGTTCTTGGATGACAAGAAGAACAAATTTTAACAGAATAAAGACGTCCCAAATCAAACATTTTAAGTTTTCTGTTTTAGGTCATGGGTCCAAGTAAACCAGGAAAAATACAATCTTCAGATTACTCTCTTAATTTAACTTTAATCAATATTTCCAACATATTTTTCCAATAAATTAATTTTGATGGCCACTTAGCTATCTTTGTGTGCAATATATCGCAATTTTATTCTTCCTCCTTTGATTTCCATTTGAGAACTCTGATAAAAATATAATAGTACAAAAATACCCTAGACTGAAATAACTCATTTAAAACCATTGTAATGGGAAACTGATACTGTGTAATACAGGAATGTCTCTTTTGTGGTGGGTAGGACCAAAATTTTGTCTTGTCTCTTTTGCACAGGCTGACAGGGAGATGATTAATAAAATTTCATCTCTGCTTACACTGATTAAAGTAGCTCTATTTCCATTCTGTTAGAAGAGGGAGCAGGAAAAAACAGTTTATCTGCTGGAGGAACTGCATACCTTTTTTGTTTAGTGGAAAATTTTAGCAGTTGGAAATTTTCTTTGGTCAGAATTATCAAATAGTTGAATAAGATCCGAGTACAGGGTGTTTCATTACTTCCTTTATGACTCAGAAATGGAGTGACCATGTCATCCATCACATCCGTGGTGTAAGTGTAAAAGCGAGATCTGTTAGTTACTATGATACGCTAGAAGAAGGAAACAAAGACAATCCTAGGACTTAAGGTGTCTTATCTAGAAAGTATAGTGGTCTTGAAAAGTAGAACTTTCAATTTGTTAAATACTATATCTTAAATGCCAATCTTGTTCCTTTTTGTAATCCAGTTGTTCTGTATGTTCCTTTTTGGATGAAATGTGTCTTCTAGAAAGAAAAGACCTGAACTTCCATTGTTACATGCCCCTAATAAAAACACAAAGCACCTGGTGATGGGTGCTCTCGGGTCATTTCCTTACATCTGCTTGAGAAGAAACCTCAGGAGAAGACTGGGAACATTCATCTTCGCGACAGCTCACTGTATTTTCACTGGTGCATTGGCTATCAATCTGGATGCGGACCCAAAGTGGCAGCTGTGGTTCAGGCTATTTTGAACCCCCCCATGCCCTGAGCTGGTTTCAAACCTTATGATTTATTAGACACCTGAGTAACCCTGAATAGTAAAGGGGCAATGCTAAGTGCTAATTTTAACTTTCTGGGGAATTAAGCAGCATGCTAGAATGATGCACTAATAGATTATTTTATGAGTTCTTTGTAGAACCTTCAATTTTAAGTGCATTTTTGATGATGTGAAGGTAAATTGAACTCCAAGGAAAAGAAAATTAAATTGTGTGAATGAAACTCCTAGTGTGCAGAGTCTGTGGTCAAACAAACCATTAAGAAAAAGTAGCATTAGGAGACCCAGTAGTTGTGGTTAAAACCCTGTCAAATTACCTAATAACCTCTGAATAAATTTTTCACCACCCTACTTAATATTTATTAATATTTTAAAAGTGCTTAATAGTACCTGATGTCTAAGGTTATAAAAACTTTAGTTATCAATAACAAAAACAATAGTAATCCTATTGGAATACTTATTACAAAAATATTCTTACTTTCCTAAGCAAGAAATTGTTTAGAACACCCGCCTTATGTTAGTAAGGATTTGCATTATTCGTAGAACTTTCCTTAAACTGGTATGTGATGAACACTGCTTTTAAAAAGTAGAAATGCATACATAAGGTGCTTTTATTTATGTCATATTTTATCTTGCACACACATATTTATGTAATTTATGTATATAGGTGAAGATTAAGAAGTTGGAGTTTTTTGGCCATAAAAATAAAGTTGGCAAATCTGTATAATGTATTGTTATTAAAAATAGTGAAATGAAGTCACAGGAGACAGACTCATGAAGCTCAGTGAGTTCCTCTCCATTTCAGTAGCTCCTGAAGGAGCAGGAGAGGGTGTGGGAGAGAAAGGAGAGAGAGTGAGCAAACCAGATAGGAAGCACCTCGACCCAGGGCTCCCTGGAGTCAGCCAGGCCTTGCTCTGTTGTCACTGTCGCTCCCCACCCAGTCACTTCCTGTGTATGAAATGTGAGTAAGGAGCCCTCGCCTCAGAGGCACCTGGGAGGAGCGAGCGAGGTCACAAGCATCAGCTCTCAGCAGTGGCCCTGGTGCTCACTCGTGGCACGTGGCACCATTGCTGGCATTATAACCAAGTGTGTGGGGGGGGCACAAGAGTGACCTAGGTAAGGGTTAGAAGAGCGGAAATTACCTTCGATTTCTCCTGAACCTTTCCCAGGAACACATCAGTTAGGCATTAGGAAAGACTTTGGTCTCTCATGGAGTGTTAAGGCTCTGGGATGGGGTGTTAGGAATTTGTGAAATGTCTATACTGGCCTTCTTTGAAGAGAGTACCATTTATGAAGTCACATCTGGAGGTCTGAATAGCCTCGTGAAATTTCTTTTATCATTAGAATTTTCCATTTTGTTGGATTGTTTTTGCCAGTGCTAGGCTTTATTATTGCATCTCCAATTAGTTGCAAGAGAAGTAATGAAATTCACATTCTCCAGCTCTTTGTAAAAATCCAATTCCACCATGTTTTTCTCTTTAGTATATTGTTACCCATAAAATAGGACGCGGGGAGGTGAAGTGTGTTGTAAGTAAATGGCTCTTGGTCATCGTTGCAGAAAGATTTTAGGATGCGTTGGTCCCGGCTGCCTTAGCACTCACTGTAACTCCTTCCAGAAAGATGAAAGTTGCCAACTCTTGGGCACACAAAGACCTTTTTACTTTAAAATGGCTTCTAGCACATCTAGTACTTCTTGAGAGAATCATACTCTCAAAGGGTTTGCTTTCTAGTGGGAAGTCATGCAAACACTCAGAATTTAGACCCATAAAGAGGAAATGAAGTTAGTGGGCACCAAGTGAGGGTGCTTCGCATTCTGGCTGGGATTATAGGAAAGGCTGCTCAGAAGGGGAAAGTCTTGAGCTAAAAATGAGAGTGCTGAGAGGGAGGCGAGACAGAGGGAGGTGTTTTCCAGGCCCAGGAAGCTGCAGGAGAAGCTGCCTCGAGGAGTCGGTGCGGGGAGGTGCAAGTAGTTCCCTGTGTAATGAATAACTTTTCCAGGTCTTATTTTGTGGGAGCCAGTGGTTGGATTTTATCAGAGGAGGATTGGATGTGGAAATGTCACATGGAACCCCATCAATATGTGCAACTAATACCTGTTAATAAAAATAAAATAACTATTTAAAAAAGACAAGTCATTCTACCAGTAAAAAAACAAAGCAAGATTGTGGAGGGGCAGGAGGAGACCGAATCATTGAGAGCAGTAAGGAGGAGCAGTAAGCAGGCCACCGTGTTAGCCTGGCAGCTCATAGTTGCCCAAACGTGGCATTTGCAGTGAAGGTGCAGAAGGACATGAACACTGCAGACCTGGTAGGTGGGAGAATCCCTCATTTCAAGTTCTGAGTGGATTGTGAAAGACAGGGTGACGTCCCTGATGGTTCCCAGGTTTGGAATTTAAACAGCACGGTACACACTCACGGCCCGTGCCAATGCAGAAAATACGAGAGAAAGCAGGTTTGGGTGATAGAGATGAGGAGTTTGGTTTGTTTGTTGTTTGTTTTTTGGTACTGGGGATCGAACTCAGGTCCTTACACTTGCAAGGCAGGCAGTGGAACCACTGAGCTAAATCCCCGGCCCAGGAGTTTGGTTTTGAGCATATGAAGCACCTGTCACCCAAGCAAGCTGCATGCGGAAGGGAGAAGTGTAGGACAGAGATGCCGTCTCCCAGAGACAGGTGTGGGGCTTAGTGGCATTAATAGTTCAAGCTACGAGCGAGAGAAATAGCTGGGAAGCTCTCTTTGCAGCTCCTTACCTAAGATAAAGACGGTACAGCAAGGGTGGAAACCTACGTGGAGGCTAGGAGAGAGAAAAATATTTAAATAAACGTGACAAATCTGTCTCTTGTTTTGTCTATGAGACAGAAATAGCAATAAAATAAAAGCCCCTCCACTATTCATAGGTGTGTCTTCTGTCTCCTGCAGAGAAACCTGTGCTGCCAGAAAGGGGAATAGTGAAGGTTAAGGAAACACAAAGGGCCTTTATTTCCTGTTACAAAATAAAAATTGAGCTTCTTTCCCTTTTTTTATTAACCCATGAAGATTCTTTGATATTTTATCTAACTTTAGTGTGTTTTATATAAAATGCAAAAAAAAAACTAGCTAGTGAACTGAAAGAAGATGAGTTTGTCCACTCATTACTTAAAGTTCCATTTGATCTTCAGTTGACTAAGGTGATGTTCGAGTGAAGGAAACTGCATTTGAACATCACAGATTTCATACTTTGTCCCCCAAAGACTTGTGTATTGAGCACTGCGAGTTCAGAGGTGGGGTGTAGAGAAGTGATTTGCCCATTAGGGCTTTAACTTCATCAGCAGATCATCCACTCACGAGATCATAATTTGATGGCATCATTGGGAGGTATTGGAAACAGGCAGTGGGTCCCAGTTGAAGAGAGTGGAGCATCGGGATGTGACCTGGGGTCTAACCTATCCCCTGGTCCCTTCCTCTTCAGCTCCTTCCCTCTCTGTGTGCTTCCTGGTGAGCATTTTCCTCTGCCATGCCTTTCTGCCATGATGTTTCTGCCTCAGGACTAAAAGCAATGGAGCCAGTTGACTATGGACTGAAGCCTGTGAAACCATGAGGCAAAATCAGTTTTTCCTCTTTTTAAGTTTATATATGTCAGATATTTTGTCACAGCGATGGAAGGCTGACTAACATGCCTACTAAGGTTTAGAGAAAGTTCACAGTTTGGCTATTTGCTCTCCAACCATGAATTTTAGCAAGAATTTAGTGTATAAACGTGGCATACATTTATTCACATATGATAGTTTAAAATAGTTTTTATTAACATGACACTTTTGACACTTTTTCAGTGATTTACTTTTGGGCGCTTTTTTTTTGCTATATGCAATTGTTTATAGATCCTTTAGTGGTCCATTTTCCGTTGCAATAACAATACCTGAAGCTGGGTACTTTATAAGGGAAAGAGGGTCGTTTAGCTCATAGATTTGGAGGCTGACAGTCTGCGATCGAGTGGCCCCATCTGTTTACCTCTGAGGGGGCTGCTGGCTGCATCCTTGTGTGGTGGATCGCATGCTGGCAGGGGTTTGCACGTGTAGGAGAGGAAGCCAGAGAGGTTCAGACCTGCTCTTTATAGCAACTCACTCTGCTGGGAACTCACCTGCTCTGGGAATCCCATGTTAATCCCTCTTGAGGGTGATGCTCCCGTGTCCTAGTTACCTTGCGCTGTGCCCACCTCTGAAAGGTGCTGCTACTCCCATGCTTGGGACCACGCCTCTGAAACAGGAACCTTTGGGGGACACATTACATGCTGGTCACAGCAGACCTTTGCAATCATTTCAAAGTTTAACTGACCATAAAGTAGAGACCACATTTTCTAGGAAAAGGTAAGTACAAAGGCACGGGTGGTTTGCCTGTCCCGAGACCAATCTCTCACTTTCTCCTCCACTGTGATGTGCTGGCCTGGGAGTGCCAGGGCGTGGCTTCCACCCTTCGGCCACCTGGTTCCCTTCTTCCGGCAGGTGACAAGGGATGCGACTCAATCTGATACTTGAGAAGTCTGCTGGAGAACTTTTTTTTTTTTTTTTTTTTGCTAATAAGAGATTTAAAGGAAAGAGGATGGTGTATATTTAGCTGGAAATGATTGGGTATCCCTGTGCTCCCTGAGTCTGCATTGTGACCATGGGGACACTAAGGCTACACAAGCTTACAGGGTGAGTAGGGACACTACAGAGATGAATGCTGATGATCTCATTAAGCCACTGAATGAATTAACCCTAGCGTGACACTCAGATAGATTAAAAGAAATAATGACATTTCCTTTTTACTTCTTCCTCCTCTTCCCCTGTCTGCTCCCCCATTCTGAGGATGGAAGCCAGGCCCTTGTACCCGACAGGCAAGTGCTGTGCCACTGAGCTCCATTCCCAGGCCTAACATTTACGTTTTCTTAAATCAAGCATTTTTTTGTTATCTGCAGCTGAACGCAAACAATTGAGAACATTTCACTTGTGAGTGAAGACGTGTATTAACAGAAAATGAACTCTGTTTTAGCTCGTGAGCATTTACTCAGCAGTTCTGACAATCACCATCTGCAAAGGGACTGATCAGAACGAACACACACTGTCATTGTATCCGATGCATTTCAGCTCGGGCCAAGGTGGACCATGACCGTCACTGGGCCTTGCCAAAAGACAGTCCTGATTTAATGGCATTTTGTCCAGTATAAATGAATTTTATCTTCATTTTCTTGAGGATTTACCTTTATTCTTTCTTATACCTTTAAATGTTATTAGGGAAAAACTTTACCAATAATATATTGAGCTGGTGGAGCACTTTTATTTGAAGCTGACGTACCAGGAAATGTAACTGACAGTTGTCTGGCCCAAGGTCAGGCATGAACCACTTTCAGAGCTAAATATAGATGGAGGGTACTTTGTGTTAGGATTAATGAGGGTCTGTGAAAAGCTCCCGATAAATCAGATTATGGAACCAAATTTTGAGTTGTTTGCATTGTTAAATTTTAAATAAAATCAACTCCTTGGGTGCTGTTGACATCTCTGAGATCTACTCGTTTCTTTCTGTGAAGGGAGCTGCTTTCCGCTCATAAAGGGATTGCAGGCAGCTGAGCAAGGAAGCGGCTGTATCTGAGTGGAAATCCCAGCCGGCAGATGCAATGTGCTTTGTGCTTTCCTTTCTTTTCTTCCATTTTTCAAAATAAGGTTTTAACATCCAGACATTTAACTTGTTCTTGACTGGGTAACTTAGGTCGGTTTTTGTGACTTCATTGGCAATACCTGGAAAGCGCAGGTGGTGGAAGGCAGGGGTGAACTCTCCCTTTACCACCAGGCCTTAATAAAGCTGCCCAGTGGGGTTTCCCACTATGAGTGCGCTGATTTCCCTTGTTCCCGCGTGTTCATTGCTGCCCTGGATGTCCCCGCAGCCCTTTAGCTTTGCTTCTCTACCTGCTGTAGCACGCTTCTTGACTCAAGAGTTGACTTCACCTCAAGAGCTTGTGGGATGATCATAGAAGCACGGAGCACATGTTCAATACACAGCGGCTCCAAAGCAGTTGGTAAATAGTCTGCTGTAGATGCAGTATGGCCACGTTCACGCTGTAACCTGTCAGCCTCTCGTCAGCCTCCCTCCCTCAAGGGCTCCTCTGCTGTCTGTCTTCTCGGTGGAGAAATTGCTTCTCTGGCCTCATTTATTTCTGGTCTGAGGAAAAGACTTTTACTACACACATTGTGTCAAGTTGGGCCACACACACAAAGGAGAACTGACTGAGTAGTGACCCGGAGGAGGCATCTGAAAAGTGGCAGTAAATGGAGATAGAGCAGTAGGGATTTCAGGATGGCTGCCATGGATTGATAAAGATTGAAGATTTCTTTTGTAGCCCTAGTTATCTACTTATTTCTTCCCCTTTCCAAAATGCATCTATGGTGCATATGGTATATTATGTTTTTCTTCTTTGTGTTTTATAGGAAGATATATATATTTTTTCTAGTTCACTACTAAAATTGTATACTGTATGGCTATCACAAATACAAATACCTGTCACTTTTAGTATTAGGAACAAAAGCACTGGAAAGAGAAGTAAACAGTCCATTGGAAATATGACTAACATCAGAGCAATGATTAAAAACAAAAGCAATAAAGCTTGACTCCCAAATTCAGAGATTCTTTACCCAGGAATATAAGAACAGGACTTTTAACAGTGGGATATGTAGATAATCCCTGAGGATCTTTAGTTATAGTTTCCAGCCTCTTCCCTTTACAAATAGACCCTGCAAGAACAGCTTCCAAATATCAATATTTAATGCTGTAGTTTCAGATCCTTGCCCTTTGGCTACAAAAGGACTACCAGTGTGCAGCAGTGGCTGTGGACCATCTTTGCCTCTAGGGAACAGACACATGCTTCTTGTAGATTAATTATTGAGAGTTGAATTTTTTTTTACAAGAACATAGAGAAACAAAATACAATATCAAATCTGTCCACCCGAGCTCCTTAGGTCCAGAATAACTTCTCATCTTCTGGCATCTCAGGTTCCATGAGTGATGTTTCCTTAAATTATCAGTCACTTCTGGTGTTCGTATTTCCACCGAAACTGTGACATTTGTGGCATAATCGTGTCTTTAAGTGTGTTACCTGGTGTATACGAAGTCTTTGGAAGCATGCAGGCATGTCTGCCTGGCTCCAGAATTTGGAGAAGGAAAGCAGGTCTTATCTGTCTCCACAGTTCATGATTCAGTGCCCTCTTTTCTCTCCACTCTTTTGAATAAAAGGACATTTACTTTTTCATTTTTCATTTCCACAAATTGTCAAACCCAGATTTCCTTTAATGACTGAGCTGGAGGCTCCACAGGATTGGTAGTTGGTACAGTTTTACAGAGTTGCAGTCCTACAGCAACATTGAATCTTTATTTTGAGCCAGATTTTCTGCAAGATTGCTTAGAGATCCAAATGTTCTTTTAATGAGGTTGCTCAGAAATCCAAATATATATGTACTGTAGTCATTTATAGATAATCCAGAGAAAGATGCAACCAGTCACACAGAGAACGAAATTTTTGGCCACAGTTAAGAATTATCTTTTTCCCTTAGCGATAATAATCAGAGCTGATATCTGAGTCTGTGGAGACAGGCAGCTGCCACCCCTCTGTGGTTCTCAGTTTCACTGTTATAAGAAAAATCCAAAATACTACAGTAGACATACGCAACTGGCCTAACCATGATTTTTCTGTGGCCAGGCCTGTAAGGAAAGAAAGCATGCTTTGGTTATGACTTTAAATTTATGAACATGCCCCCACATCGTATTTTTCCTTGCTGAGGCTGACCTTTCAGAAATTTTCTAGCTGTAGTAGGGGTCCACGTATTTCTGAGAAGAGTGAGTTAACCCCTCGTAAAACTCTGTGAATGTCCTCAGGTATCGCTGAGTGGTCCAAGGTGCTCATTTTCCTGGAGGATGGAGGCTTTTGGGCCCTTCTGCGTCTCTGGGCTCTACATCGAGTCATCTCTCTGGGGGTGACAGCAGCATGGGGCCCTGTCCCCAACAGGAATCATTTTCTAAGTTTTTTGCTTTAAAGTAGGATTTTATTACTGTAGCAGTGTTAATAAAGGAATCTAGTGGCAAAACATGAGCCACGAAGGCAAGGTTTCAAAGATATTACTATAGATCCTGGTTTAATAATATTTTTTGCACATTATTTTGAAAGTATAGTATACTATTTTATGAATATCTGAAACCACACACTAATTTTGTGTACAGAATTCTGGGTCAGATGCTTAATGTTTGTAGAACCAGACAAATCAAGTTCAAATCCCATTTTTTTTTTTTTTTTTGGTACTGGGGATCGAACTCGGGTCCTTGCACTTGCGAAGCAGGCGGCGAAACCACTGAGCTAAATCCCCGGCCCTCAAATCCCATTATTGCCGCATACTTTCTGAAAGATTTTGCCCAAGTTACTTTTCTGAGCTTTACATCTGTAGAAGCTGAGCTTTTTACATCTGTAAAACGAGGATAGTAGCCAGGTGTGGTGATGCACACCTGTAATCCCAGCATTTGGGAGGCTGAGGCAGGAGGATTGTTGCAAATAAACATTAATTCAGGGCAGCAAAAAGGGCAGAGAATTGACAGAGGAGGGGGCAAGTTTGCTACCAGGTGTTAAAAAGACTGAGCTGCACATCGATATGGTCACCAGACAATCTTCTCTTCTTCCCCTTCCCCCAAATACTCTCTGCTTTGCACAACAAAACAAAACTGTATACTGAACGACCTAGTTCCCAAATGAAGATCTCTAAACTCTCACGAGGAGCTCGCTCTTATCTTACCTGAGTGATGGCCAACCCGACTCCATCTTCTGCCTCAACGCCATTTTGTACCTGTGCTTGAACAAAGTGCTTGCACACGAACAAATCACCCCAAACCCCCACATCCTGCTTGGCAGTAGACTCGCTGCAGTTGCAGGATGTTCTGTAGCTCACCTAGTGTGTGAAACTTCCTTGTGCCCCCCACTCACCTGGCATGGTTCTGCTTCTGTAAGATTCCACTTGCTCTTCCCTGAGCCCTCCCCAACTGAAAGCATGATTTTAAAGGAGAAATCAAACTGTTTCCCATTGCTGAGGAACCTTTCTGGGTGCTAGCCCACCTCGGCCGCCAGCTACAATAAACGGGCTCGAATCTGGCAGAGTGTGGTCCATCCAGCTCTATTGTCCGAACTCACTCATCCACAACACCTGTTGACGCTGGACAGGTCTGGGATCCAGACCCATGGTTTTCTGATCTTAAATGTTTCAGAGTGGGCCTGGGAAATGGGAGGAGTTACTCATTTTCCCCCTGAAGACCGATCACTGCTAATGTTTCTCGTAACAAAGAGAGTGATTGGGGACAGCTGTGCACTGGTGGTTAACTGTTCTTCCCTTTGTTATTTTGACCGGGGAATCACGTGATATTAGACTGAAGGGGTCTCAGTATTCCAGCTGGCTTCTTCTGGGTGGTGCAAAAGAGACCAGGGTCAGGAGGGTGGAAGGCTTGTCCAGGGTTCCCGCTGGTTAGTGGCAGTGCCACACCTGGGGCCATTCTGTGGCCCTTCTCCACCTTCTGAGTGCATTCTAGATTCGGAGTTCACCCTTCCTAGGACTACAGGCCATTTCTTTGCATTCTAGTCCTAATATTAACAAGGCTTACATTATTGCTTTTAAGGCTGTTTTACATTTATATAAAAATCTTATATTTGAAAATGTACACCTGCATTCACTCATGTGATGCTGAATTAGAGAGGGAATAATGGGAGAGTTTAAAACAGCGGTTAATTTGCAGGAGTAAGCTGTGAAGAAACAAAGCTGGTTTTGATGATAGAATCTGAATTAAAAACTACAGCGCTTTCTGGGGACGATGGTGCACTCCTGTACTCGCAGCACGCTGGGAAGCGGAGGCAGGAGAATTGCATATTTGAGTCCCACTTGGGCAACTTAGCGAGACTGTCTCAAATTAAAAATAAAAAGGGCTGCAGGTGTAGTTCAGTGCAAAGATCATGGGTTCAATCCCTAGTACCACCAAGAGATAAAAACTAAATAAATTTTTAACCCTTGTTTTGTTTTGTTTGGTACCAGGAATCGAACTTGGGTCCTTGCACTTGCAAGGCAGGCGGCGGAACCACTGAGCTAAATCCCCAGCCCTACATACATTTTTCAAACATTCTTTGTATAATGAGTGGAATGCCCCCTTTAAATCAAAACAAAATAATCATCATATTTACATTTACATTTAAATAGCGTGAAAAGGGGAAAGCTGTTTAAGGATGTGTAATATTTCAAATGTTGGTTTTAATCATGTGGCTAGACCTGCCAGTTTCATTTAATCAAATACTTGCTTTTTATTACATAAATCTTAACTGTTTCTAATCTTGGAAAATTAAAGAATATATTAATGTATTTGTGATCCACAGAAATACATTACTTAACACACTCTAAAATGCTCTTTGATATGTTTGTCAAACTGTAATTATCAAAATCCTGTCTTTCTGGAAATTCTGTGCTTGCCAGCTTCTTCACCATGCGTGCATGGGTGAGTTTGTGTGTGTGTTGAGGTGCTAAGGATTCAACCCTGGGCCTTCACACTGAGCTACATCCTCAAAGACCAGCCCCCATCCTGATTTTTTTGAGACAGAATCTTGCTAAGTCCCCAAGTTGCCCAGGCAGGGCTCAAACTTGCCATCCTCCTGCCTCAGCCTCTCAGAATGCTGGGATTATGGGCGTGTGCTACCATGCCTGGTTTTTTTTTGTTTTTTTTAATGCAACGTCTTGAATTTGTAAATCTGATGATTTTATTTTTTCCGAACTGCACTCCCTTTGTTTGGGTGGGTGCAAAAGCAGATGACTGCGTTCAGGGCCATTTGAAATTTTCATCGTCTTCTATTTACCTCTCCTTCCAGCTCCTGTGTGCGTCTAGCTAGGAAGTAGGAATGCAGGAAGAATTTGGATGAAATTCCCGACACTAAGAGCACTCTTTCCATTCTTTCCGTTCCTACAGGGTCATAAAGTAAGGCTTCTCTGTATGTGAGGTAACGGATTTTAAACACACGTGACCCCACGTCACGAAGTTGAAAATGTGTTTTGAAATTAGTTCTGCTGCCTCTAAATTTGTTGTCACTTGGTGGCTTCGTTCAAAACGGTGCCTGGCCTTTTTCTCAGTGGTGCTTCTAGAGTTGGGCAATTCCCGAGGCAATTGATATATTGGTGCTACAATTGCAAAATGCAGAGTATCGATTAATGCATTGGTGTGGCCGTGAGGCAGGTGTTTCCTTAACTTCAAAGGGCGGATCAGGGCTGTTGTGAAGCTTCTCAGGTCGTTAATGGCGCTTCACACGGGGAGGTTTGCAGGCTTCTGTGGGCCTCCCCACGCACGAGGCACAAAAACTCCTGGGCGTGAAAGAAGGCAGACAGAAAACCTTCCCCTTGGTGTGAATTTCCACCTGCGGGTGCTGCCTCTGTGCTAGGGGAGGGACTCCTCGTGGGCTCCTTCTGCCTTCTGAACTCGAAGGTGGGCAGCCCCGAGCACGTGGCGCTTCTCCAGGGCCGGCTGGTGGTCGTGTGCGGACTAGGCAGCAGATGGCCACGTCCTCCCCGGCGCCAGCCCCGAGCAGCGGCGGCCGGGAGGAGGAGCCTGCTCGGCTCCGCGGCGAGCTCGGCTCCTTTCTCTGCGCCGCCCCCGCCGCGCCGAGGTCTTGGATCGGGCAGGGTGCGCGCAGGGCGCGGGGCGGCTGCCGTGCTGCTGTTCGGGTGGCCGCGGAGAGGAACCCCGGGAAGGACAGCGGGGCCATGGGCCAGCTTTGCTGCTTCCCTTTCACCAGAGAGGAGGGAAAAATCTGTGAGTGCGCTTTGTGCTGTGCCAGGGGCTTGGCTATTGCGCGCGGTTGCCTTCTGGGGTAGTTTTGGATTTTCTTATGAGAAAGACAGCGGAGTAATCGGCTGTGATTTTTAAATGTGCTTTTCTAACGGCAGGTGTCTAGTTAGGAATTAACTCAGAAACAACAGTAACTATATGTGAACGGTACAAAATACTGAAAACTCATTGCTGATTTTCTTTGGCTGATATTCTTGCAGCCCATTTTCTTCCCACGATCCAAAGTCAGAGTTTAGTTCTGAGTTTCTTTAAATCACCGCCTTCAGTTTGATACACTGGACGAGCCAGACTGCATATTTTTTCCCTGGAACCGGCATATTTTCAAAGCAGTACTCAATCACAGCATGCAGGGAGGTAAAGCTGGTTTCAAAATGACGGATATTATACATTTGCAGTGATTTTCGCGTGTCCTCTGCTTTGTTCTTCACAGAAGGGATTCAGGTGTAACTATAAGGTCACCTGAAATGGACAGAAATCTCATTGAATATTTGTAATTCAGTGTCAGGCAAATTCCACATCTGCTTACAGCTCGGAACACAGAACTTAAAAGTGGTGATATTTGCATTGAAAAATTTTTATCATGGGCTTATGCTGTCGTCACTTACATTTCAGCTTTGTTAAATAGGCTACTGGCATTTTAATTTGTGTACTGAAAAACATTTGCCTTATATTAGTTCCTCCTAAATGCGGAATTTTTACTTCCTTTTAAACAAAATGTTTCCAGTTACACTTGCTAAATCTGCAGCCATAGATCTGTCATGTCAGTGCTTAATTCTAATTTAAATAGGTCTGTAGAATTTCTTGGTGTCTAGTTCGCACACTCAAAGATCCACATCTGACTTGTATTTCCTGCTGCTTTTTCCTTAGGAAATTGGCCAGGGATAGATTTTTTAAAATTAATGTATATTCTGTACCTATTCACTTGGGCAATAAGTCAATCTTTATAGTCAGTCTTTTGGGAATGCTTTGGAATCAACGTTGGGAGACTTTGGAATGTGTGATTGTGAACAAGAGCCAATAAAGTGTGCTTTGGTTTTATTTGTGAAAATGATACTCTACCGTGCATGACAAACCTGAGATGACCTCACAGCTACATTGCTCATTGTCTAACGACAGGCACTGGCGTTGGTTTGGCAACCCAGATCTTTACAGCTAATTGTCAGAATGATTTATTTGTAGATCCTGGAGATTTTGGTGGATTGATTTCATTTTTGGAGGACAACCCTATCTAAAAATGCTTAGCATGCACAGATGCAAGACACTGAATTCTTTCCTTACCCACTTTACTTCCTGTTCTTTTGCTCGAGGTTTTCCTGTGGAGCATTTGCTTTCCTTCTGTTCCATGCCTTCTGTCTGCCAGCAATTTTCTTGACTGTGTCTGAGGAAGTCCAATCTCAGTGCAATGAGGAATTGCTCTTTTCTCTCCTTACCTGGGTCTGTTTGAAAGCAAAATCTTGTGTTTTACCCTCAGTGCTTCCTAATACTGATTGATGAGAAGTTCTGTTCTTTGGGTTCCCTTTCTCACATTCCAAACTTTCACGAAGAGGATGAAGGCAGGACATGGTGTCTGAAGTGAAGTTCTAGTGCAGCAGTACTGATGAAAGAACCCGTGCTTTGTGCCCCTCTTCCATTCACCCCCTGTTTCCACATTGCTTCCTCCTCATTCCACCTTCTATCTTTGCTCCTGTCAGTATTTCAATGTTTTTTTCCTTCTAACCTCCACACTCCATTCACACACCCCATACACACCTGTGCACATATTTCAGAACTGCCTCCTGGTGCTTTTCATTGCTCTGCTACCTGGTGGTCTAAGAGAAGGTTCTGTGCCAGGCACTGCTATCCTGCTAGGAATACCTGCCTAGCAGCACTCGGGTAGGGGCATTTTAGAAAGTGGCAGAGAATTCATTGCTCAGCGTCCTGATAAGTGGAGCTGTCCAGGCAATATGTTGTGTTGGTGATGTGCCGGAGAAGCCACAAGAGACATTTGGAGGAGGCCAGGACTGTTCTGATCTTGTTTCTGGTTTGTAAGTCACTTCTGGGTCTTAGTTATCTTTGTGTTCCCTCTGTGTGGTCCCCTCATTGGCCTGCTCCGAGTCACATGCTCTGCGAGAGCCCATGAGGAGCCAGAACGCGACTTGGCAAAGACCTGCTCTCTTGTGATTCTCTCCCCGAGGGCAGTGGCTTGGGGCACTCCTCCAGCGGGGAGCTCAGCAAACTAACTCAGTGGGTTTTCAGTGAAAGTTTAAATTTGTGGGTGTCCTTCTCAAAACACAGATGAGTTGGAAAGATCGTCCTCCGTGGTCCTCCAGAGATACAGCAAGGACACCCCCACCTGGTCCAGTGGTAAGAGTCCAATGACCCCTGCCTCTCCCTCTGCTTGCCCCTGCTTTGGCCTTTGGTGGTGGTGGTGGTGGTGGTTAGAAAGAACTCTAACCGATTATCAGTGTTACTGTTTTAATCTTTTGATAGGGAACAGAATGATTTTTCTAATCAGCCAGTTGTTCAGGGGCCTAAATTCATTCGGAAAATCACTTGAATGCTTAGCAGGAAACCTTGATAGTGGGGTGAATCATGGCATCCAGCAGGGCTCCACGTGGTTTATGTATCAGAGAAGGGAGCACGATGCAGAGAGGCCCTTTCTGGTCAAAACCAAGCAGTTGAACATTTTTCCAAACTACTCTTTTTGTTTTTAACCACACTAAGTAGAATATGCTGAAAATAAATGCATGTTTCTTGGAAGATTAGGCTCTATTCCTTTGCAGGAACATTCTTAACATTAAAAATAACTGTAGATATCGTAGGAGTAACAAATATATAGCTATTCTGCAATGTGGTTTTCATTTTGTTTTTTGGCAGTGTTGGAAATTGAATCCAGGGCATTGTACATGGTAGGGAGGGACTCTACCACAGAGCTATGCCCTTCGCCCTCCATGGAGTCAATGCTGAAATCTTTTATAGGATTTTTTTTTTCCTTTGAATTACCAGATTTCTCCTAGTGAGTTACTTGAAGGCAATGCCTGTGAACAGTCATTGCCCAGGCATACTGGCCACTGTAGTTTGTATCACCATGTAAACCTCAAATGAAAACTTAGTAACTAAGCAAACACCTCTGTAACTAATTAGAAATCATTTTTCTTGCCCTTTTCCTATTGCGTATTTTTGCATTTGGAAGCACTTTGGTTTAATATAGAAGAAAGTGGAAGAATGTGCAGAGATGAATGGAACCGGCTCATGAGCTGTTTGGTCTCTGGTCCCAGATGTGTCCAGGTGTAGTACAGGGAAGCCACTCACTCCTGGGGTGCTGGAAGGGGAAGGGGTCATCCCCAAATGGGACACTCGGCCTGGGTGGCCCCTCTCTGTGGTGCTCTGTGATGCTGAAAATAAAATATTAGGGTAATTTTTTTAACAAGACACATTTTTAGACATGAAAAATGTTTTGATTAAGTCCTTGTGAGTGAGATTTTTTATCAGGACCACTTATAGTATTAATTTTGTAAATATGAACCAAATCTTCAGGTAATATCTGGTGGTTTGGAATTTGGTGGTATTACATTAATATATAAGTTGAGGTGTATGCAGTTTGGATTTCATCTCTGATGAGTACGTATGTCTAAGTTACTTTCTGGTTGCTGGGATGAAATAACCAGCACCCACAAGTTGAAAGAGGAAAGGTTTATTTTGGCTCACCGTCTTTGTAGAGGTTTTAGTCCATAGTTGGCTGGCTCCATGGCAGAGGAGAAACAGTCCATGGTGTGGCAGGCAGGAGGCAGCAGCCTTCTTTCCCTTTTTATTCCATCCAGGCAGCAAGCCCATTGGTTGGTGCCACCCATACCCAGGGTGGGCCTTCCTTCTTCAGTGACTCCATCACTCACACCCAAAACTATGCTAATATAATCCGAGGACTCATCCTGTATCACATACCTAATCCAGTCACCTCCCCAAAGCCCTACTGTGAGTGCGTGAGGCTTTGGGGTGCAGGGAGGGATCTAGATACGTTTGAACCTTAATTACCGTAATGGAGATTTTTCAGTTATACTTAGGGAAGTTTGTGTTTAGATTTTCCAGTTCTCTAGAAGGCTTCCTAGAAATCTTGTTGTTTTATACTTTTGCTCTTCCGTTCTGCACTTAAGATACACCAGCCTCATGGTTATCTCTCCTCTGTCTGCTCTATGTTGTCACAGGGTTTCCAGCACCCCACATTCAGGACACACATTTTAGGCCTGCCTTGGTTGCCCCAGACCCTAACAGTATCTTACTCGGAGGAGGCATGTGCCAAATTTTTGTCAGTGAAGCACTTTTCCCATCAGGTTACAAGTATGAGAGAAGTTCAGTATAAATCAGCTCACCACAGGGCAGAATTTTCTAGTCATGAACAGCTATGACTTTGAAAGTTTATTTTGTTTCCCATTTGCCCCTTGAGCTACAGGTGTAGGAAATAAAAGAATGAGTAATGCAGACAGGATGCTGTTCTTTCTCTTCCTCTCCCCCTCCTCGGTTTCTTAGTTTATTGGACACTTTCTGTATGCCAGGTACTATGCCAGGATTATTTTCAAAACTGATTATGAAATGCAATTGTCAGAACACATGTGTCCCCCGGCTGCCCATTTCAGAGGGGAGGTTTCTGGAAGCCAGAGGAGTAGGGGAATTTCTCAGTTATAGAGTCCTCCAGGGCCGTTATGAGGACAGATGCTGGCAGGAGGCCCCAATCCCAGGCCGCTCAGTGTCCGTGGTTCCTTCTGAAGAGAGCAGCCCGCAATGCCCGGCAACCCGAGACTACGTTTTGCATGAGATCTCTGTGGGCCGCATTGTGAGGCAGCAGGAATGTTGTGCAGTAAAAAACATTGAGCCTTTGTCAATAAAGATTAGATTTTCTCTTATTAAATAATGTCTACCCAGGAGATGTGTTTCTAAAATTAAGTATGGGAATATGAGAGGAAATGCTGTCTCCTTGGACCCCCACGTTAATTCACAGGCTGTTTGGTAAATATATTTCCTTTGTTGTTCTCACACCTATTGTGGGTTTGCCTGGATTCTTCCATCAGATGCTGGATGATCCCAGGTTGTAGGATTGTTCTAGCCTCTGGAGCAGCTATTGGCTATGAGCTGTGCCTGGATGTATAGTAATGGTAGTGACAACTTAGCCCAAAATAATGTATTATGGAAGATTTGAGCCATTAGGCTAAGGCTGGTAAAACTCTGAGGACAGGTGGTAAATCACTTCCTGTAGATCGGTTTAATTTTGGAGATGCTTAATGTGTAGGTTTTGATCTTTCATTCACAAACTTTGGAAACTCATAGTAAAGAAACTTAAAAGATTCTAGTGCCATGTGGTAGAAAAGTAGGTTTTGAAGATAAACTGACTCAGTTTATAGTTTTGGTTCTGATGTTTACAATTTAACTTCTCTAACCTTCTGTACCCTAATCTTAAGTAGTATCTGTTATGAAAAGCTAACATCTATAAAATGGCACTTGTTTAGCATAAAATAGACTCAGTAAATATGTTTTTTGCAACCCATAAAATGTGTTAATTACACAACCAAGGGGATGTTAAGAGTCAGCTTGACAGAACTTTGGTTTCATTTCCATCTTACCCTCCAGGGGAAATCAAGGACTTAGCATTTTAGATTTGAATTGTCGAGTAGGTTTGCAGCATTAATCTTCACAGCATCTGTGTGTGAAGATTTGGGGGACTCTGTCCCTCTTGTTGGGGTCTCAGCTGTCATAGTGCCTTGCTTCCTGTGCTAGGAAAGACATAAGTCCAAGCAAAGTCAACCACAGTCTTCCTTAAGATTGGATAGAAGGTCATTTTAATAATGAAGCCAGCACCAGGCAGAAGGAGAGAGAAGAGATAGCCCCAAGGATATGTTTTACTGAGTTAAACTATGTCTAAGAATTCTCTCATACACAAAGCAATAAGTCCTTCTCTTTTTCTTTGCTTAAACTTGGTTTTCATCTGCAACCAGAGCCTTTGGATGTTATTCACAATGTATATAAGTACAAATAAAACCCTGTTGCCGGGAATTTAGCTCAGTGGTTCCGGCGTCTGCTGCGCAAGCGGCCAGGTCCCAAGTTCGATCTCCTGTACCAAACCCCCCCCAAAAAAAACAAAACCCTGTTTTGCCAAGCTGACTTCTAAGGTGACTGTGATTACACAATTAATATGTTCTAATTGTTGCAGAAAAATATATTCACTGTGTTTATTGTATGCCAAGCTCCAGTTTATATTCTGAAGCAAATATTACCAAATTTAGTGAAAAAGTGAAAGCTTTCTTTTCTTCTGAACCTTCACGTTCTACTTAAGTTGCAGTGAAATTTAGCCTTTTGTGAGAACTACTGCAGAGAATATTTCTGTGTACTTCAATTAGTATTGTGGCACCTGTCACGTTCAGAAAGCTCTGAGCCGGGTGTTCTGGAAGATACAGTGGGAAATAACACGTGGTCCCTATTGTCAAAGTTTTAAAAATATTTTTCCTTGGCTTCTTAAAGAAAAATCTGAGGGCCAGGGATTTAGCTCAGTGGTTTCGTCACCTGCTGCGCAAGTGCAAGGACCTGAGTTTGATCCCCGGTACCAAGAAAAAAAAAATCTGTTGGATTCCAAGGTTTCTTATGCTGTGAACAGAAAAAGCCAAAGGAAAGGACGTTAGGGCCCTCAGTCTAACTAGTGAAGCCGCACCCTTTACGCATTTGCAAAGTTTTATAGCTAAGTCATTAAGTCCAGTGAGAGTGAGTTAATGACCACCAGGATTGCAGTTACCACATGCCCCTGTCATAGGCAGGGTTTATAGCTTGCCATGAACAAGCACAGTTTCTACATTTTAGCAAGTGAAGCATTCATAATGCCAAAGTTACGA
Source organism: Heterocephalus glaber (assembly GCF_053883595.1). NCBI lineage: Eukaryota > Metazoa > Chordata > Mammalia > Rodentia > Bathyergidae > Heterocephalus > Heterocephalus glaber. The sequence continues at coordinate 13,807,416 of NW_028258343.1, read as the reverse complement.
GTTAACAGACCTCAGAACTGTGACAACAAATCTTTCAGTTCCATAGGAAAGTTCTTTGCCATTAACAAATGGTCATAGACAAAACCTGAACTATATGATGAAAAAAGAATAAATGTAGCTTGAACTTAAATTCTGGGCTAACTGGGACATACATGTTCATTTTATTACCAGCTGAATCAAAGATATTTGAAGCTGATAATTTCTGTTTCTACATACTCCCACTAAAGCATAAGAATATAGTCAAGAACATTTATAAACATAAAAAATGTGTATGAAAAATTACAGTACCAAGGAGATAGTGATGTACAAACAAGATGCTTGGAGTGAAAGGAGAGAAGGTTTTCCATTCCCAGGAGAAATGGCGGCCACCAGTTGGGAATGCTATTGGAGTAGGACAGAAGGAAGCCATTGGAACAAAGTGACCCATTTTTAGTTACCTGTCTCAGAAACCAATCCAACCGTACTCTTCGTGGTCACATGGCTGTCACTGGCTGTTGCCATGTGAATGACATCAGGCTTCAACTAGATGTCTCATATGTGACTCTGAGGGAACAAAAATAAATTTCACACTTTTAAAGCATTTTAAATGTTCAGCTAAAGTTAGCTGTAAGGTCAGCCTTGTCAGTGTTCTGAGTCACGTTCGTGATGGCTAGTAAACTGGCAAGCAGATGATTTGTTAATCTAAGACTTTCTAGCTAGCTCTATAACAGTCAAACTTTACCAGAGCTCTAACAACCCAAATGTGTCCTTAGGGAAGCTGGGTTGGAGAGGACCCTGGAAACCACATCACAGCAAGAAAGCTTGGCTAGGATGAGAGAAGGCAGAAGAATTCCTTGTCTTCACTTACAAATTCTCTAATGTGGAAGAGAAAAGTTATTCTGTATGGGTAATGGGGGACAGATTTAGGACAGTGGATGTTAGTCTTAACACATTTTCTTTTGGTTCCCACAGAACTCAGAGGGTAAAGATTCAATAACCCAGGAATATTCTAGTATGTTTGGAATAAATTTTGTTTTAAACAGTGAAAATATTGGAGTCTTAAACAAGTTATTCAAGTAAAATTTTGCATTAGTAATTCATAATACGGTGCCTGAAAAGATCTTCAAGGCAGAATTTTCAAACTATTTTAAGCCACCATATTCTTTCTTAAATAGAAGACCAAACTTTTAGAAGAAAAAGTGTGTTTTTTATTAGTTTTTGATTTAGAATAACTATTAAATGATTGTTTTAAATTAGCACTCTTAGGATCAACAAACATGGTGGAGCCTTGTCTGGGTGCATTGTTGTATAACCCATGCACCACATACAATGCTGGTAGTTGAACTTGGAGTAGGAACAGCTTCTGTTAATTATCAGTGAACACTAGAATAACAAGCTAAGGTGTGTTGCCTACCCTGTGTTTGTTTTTAACAAGCCAAAGTTTTATAAAAGTGTGTTAGTCATCTTTCTGTTGCTGGGATAAAATACCTGACTCGCACAATTTAAAGAAAGAAAGGTTTATTTGGCCTATAGTTTCAGAGGGTGTGGTCTGTAGTTAGCTGGCTCCATTGTTTTTAGGTCAGTAGGGAGGCACAAAGATCATAATAAAAGGCCATGCTGGAGGATAGTCGCACACCTCAGGGTGCCAGGAAGCAGAGAGAGCAAGAAGGAGCCCGGGAAAGGATATATATGCCCTTTGGAGCTCCTCCCAGAGACCAGTTCCTCTAGGGGGCCATCTCTCCCCTTCATCTAATCAGGATCAGCTCATTGCTGAGGTTAGTGATCATGACCCAGCCCCCTTCCAAGCCCTACGTCTGAACCCATGAGACTTTGGGGGGACATTTTTGATCTAAACCATAACCGAAAGTATTGTGTCCACATTTAGATTTATTTAAAGTAATTTTTTCTAATATAGTAAACTGAAGATAAAAATTCGTTGAGATGCCATTGTGTACCCAGTGCTGTATGTATATAACCTACTTTCAATGTAAAATCAGACTTACACATTTATAGGTTTTATAGAATGTAAAAGTATGTCGGTAAGACTACATGCAATTTGAATATTAAATTGGAAAGCATGATGTAAAAATTATTTTAGGGGGAAATTCATGAAATACGCAGTTTATCTTGTAAAAACTTTAACATCCTAGCTCCTCTTAACTTTATTCTCTTTGGGGGACAGGGATGTAGCTCAGTGGCACTGTGCCTCCCTGGCAAGCAAAAGGTCCTGAGTTCGACTTCTGGTACTGGAAAAAGAAACCCAACTTTATTCCCTTTGCATCTGTCATTCAGGCCAGATACACTCTAATCAAACACTGTATGTGGGGAGGATTCAGAACCAGTTCATATCGGTTAGGGTCCAGCCCAGAAAACAGGAACTACACTAGTTATTTTAACAGAGAATTTAATTTTGGAAATTAGTTAAAAAGATTGTGGAAGGATAAAGGATGCAAAGGCAAGACTGGGGTAATGTGTGGGAGGGAAGGTTCTTAGAGACCTTAGGGGTTTGAGAGGGGTTCCTGTCTCCCAGGAAGGGCCCAAGGGGCCCTCGGAGCTGGACACAGCCTCTGAGGACGGAGCGCCAGCCAGCCTTGCTGTTACCTCTGAGGGCACGCAGTGAGGCCGGTTCTAAGAGTGATGGGGGCGAAGTCTGGAATTCGCTGATCGTGGGGCCTGGTGTCGCAGTGGGAGGAAGAGCCCTGGGAGCCGTGAGCGATCGCGGGGCAGGCCCGGGGCCCCTGTTGCAGCCGTCCAGGTTACTCCTGCCCCTCCCCCTTGGGCAGAGCCTCCCAAACCCAGCTGGCAAAGAAGTTTGCTCAGCCCAACCCCACTGTCACAAATCTGAGGAAGGCTGGGCTGGCACTGAGGACAGTGGTTTAATAAATAACCAGCACGTCCTTGGCTCTGCTTTAATATCGACTTGGTTTCATTGTTCCAAAGTAAGTCTTTAATTGATGCCATTTGCTTCTTATTTCTTTGGTGACAAAAGCAATAACCATATTAGGTAACAGTGTTTTGTTCTGTTTTTTTACTATAGAATTCTACAAAACTTTAAAAAGTATATTGAATTGTGATTATATGAAGGAAATAGTTTGAAGAACTAGGTATGGAATGGTAATTCAAATTCATTAAGGTGGTTACAGGGAAAACTCACTCAGATCAGTTCACCAAACTTAGAAAGGACAAAATATTTACAAACTAACCTGTCCACAGTGTGTGAAGATTGTTTAACAACAGTTTCTTCTTTTTAAGTTTGTTGGGTGCGTGTTCTGCAGTCTCACTCATGCCGTGCGTTCTGTGGGAAGCGAACACTGAACCAGTCTATGGTTCCACAACAGTGGTGCTGTCAGTTCCGTTGTAGGGACAGGTTAGTGAATGGGGTGAGGAGTTCAGCTGGCAGCATCAGGCATTTGCGAAAGCTAAACTGCTCTCGAGTCTCCAGGGTTAGAGGGAACCGAAGCCTCAGGGACGAGTGGCTGGAAAAGTCTGAGAATTCTGAGAAGTGCCTGGGTCCCCCCAGAGCAGAAATAGAAAAGAGCAGTACAAAGCATCACAGTGGCTACAGGGTGGATGTCAGAATTCCACACACACCATTGCGAATTTGTTTTTTTCCCTAAGGAAAATCTATTGGCTCACAGGTACACGCAACAAGACAGGGACCTTGAGCCTGACTCGTGGGCAGTGCTGCTCTCCACCTCTCCACCCTCCTTTCGCCTTCACCTCTCGAGCTGTGCTGAGTGACGGAGGAATTGTGTTCTCCCCCATTCCGGCCTCTCTTAGGGAAGGGGATACGGCGTCCAGCAGTTCTGGGGACATTCCTGCAGCTCCACGTTTGAGTAGAACACATTCCTCTCCTGCTGCCAGAACATTAGATCGCAGAAAAGCCTCGGGTTGTAAGCTGTACAGCCTGCAAGGGCACTAAACTGTAGGATCAAAGACGTTACTGTTTCCGGGGTACAGTATAAAGTGCCTTCACGTACTCAAGAAAGCAATATGTAGTGGATGTTTGCAGAAAGTACAGTGAAGTGTCTTCAGGACAGAGCATTTGTGACAGATCCTCCTAAGGTATCAGATGGGCTGGTGGTGTCTCTGCCTTGGAACTCTCCTGGAGCCATCCAGAGTGTGAGGGGTCGGGCAACCTGCGGTGCAGAGGAGAGTGGGTGGTCTTGCTCACCTAGGAAAACAGTGAAGGTCAGTAAGGAAGGGCTCTGGGGCAGACGTGGCCCGCAGCCTGGTGCAGCAGTGGAGCAGCCGCTCTGACCCAGAAAGGCCCTGATGTGCCCTTTGGACTCCTGACACTGAGAACTGCTGTGCTTCCTCTTTCACCCCGAGTACAGGAAGTTGGGGACCCAATTCATTAGGATCTGCCCTTCTGTAATTTGCGTTTCCCTCTGTTCTTTACTTGCTGCTGTAATCTGTAGTTTTTATTGGTCCTGATTTTACTTTATTAGTTACAGTGTACCTTTTGCTGTGTTTTATGCTACTAATCATATCACATCTTTTGAGGATCTGACAAAAAAAAATGAATGCCTAGAAGAAGCCCTGTGATTCAAGTGTGTAATGATTGTGAGGAAGGTGAGAGCAAAGCTGAGACTATGAACCATTGCAGCATTCACAAGTGCATAACACACATTCTGAAGTAGGTATTTTTTCAAAAGTTGCATATAAACTGAGCTTGATGTCATTATTTTTTTCAGTGCCACACATTTCAGTGTGGTGCATCTAGAAAACTAAAATCACCTGTGTATGACACTATTTCAGGTGCAGTCTGTTCTTATGTCTCATGGAAGCTTTTTGTAAGATTCATTAGCAGTAGCTCTTCTCTTTACCTATGATGGGACATCATTTAGTTGCAAAAGAATACAAACGTAAGCTGTATGAAAGCAATGCATAAAATTTAGGCTTGCAGTTATTCCAAACATTCCAAGAAATAGTGCCCACTTATAAACAGAGCACTGTGCTAGGTGTTTTGAATTACTTTAACTTTCATAGAAGTCCTGTAGTAAAAAACTACTGTTATCCCTTGTTTATAGATAAAGAAAGTGGCCCATAGGAGAACTGAATGATTTTCACAGGGACACAGAGTTAGGGAGTAGCAATATCATGCTCTATTCTGTGAATTTTAAAGTGTTTACAGGTTCTTGATCACCTTGAAGTCATGCTTATAGTTTTGTCTCTCTCTTTAAGCTTAATGACTACTTATTTGCATAAGACCTAAAACAAAATAGAAGAAAAAAATCACTGGTCAGTGGCTCATCTGAGGTGTCACCTGTTTAAATAATAGGTACATTCCTTGCCCCACACTTACGTTTTTAAACATTAGCAGTGTTCTAAAAATTGAATTTTTGTTAATATCATACCTCATGAATCAAAATAAGCCATTCCTTGAAAATAAGCCTAAATAATTATGTATATCTCAGAATATGGAAGTGTAATTTGACCAATCACAGGTGCTGAAGAAATAAATGATGTACACTTTCCTAAGTAGGTCTGTCAGGTGACTCTGTCTCTCTCTGCATACATTTCCAGTCCCATCATTCTCCTCCTCTCACCTCAGCCATCACCTTGTACTAGAGCAAGTTTTTCCATTACCCAGACAGGCCAAGCTGTTGTCACTTCCTTGTCATCACATTGCTGACCTGATCCACCTGAGAAATACCTACTCATTTTACAAGATCTGACTGAAGCATCACCTCTTTCTTACATGACACTGTTTTAGATTTTTTTCTGAAATAAAATTGACTGGTCTTTACTTGTGTACCCGACTTTATATTGTACATTTTTCCTTCAGAGCCTTATGATATTTTTTTAACCATTCTAATGAATTGCAGGTTTCCTGAAGGCAGGGTCATGTTGGGCTCTTTTTAGTTTTCATAGCATTGTGTGTCACAAGTACAGGATGCTCAGTGGATGTCTGTGGAAGGAAAGATGAGAGGAATTATATAACATTAATCAGTATTGAAATTTTGAGAATGAAATCTGAATTTTTCTGTTTTACAGTCAATCAGTTATTAAATTATATGGTATTTCTCACGTTTGTATCTTCTTTTTTTAAAAAAAAATTTTTTTCGGTACTGGGGATCAAACTCAGGACTTTGCACTTGCAAGGCAGGCACGGTGCCACTTACCTAAATCCCTAGCCCTATATCTTCTTTTTCCTAGGATGAAAAAGAGAATCATTCTGGGAATGGGTATTCTGGTTGACTGATTTTTAGTAAGAGAACTACTGATTGCCATAACCACTGCTATGTGATTTTATAATTTATGTTACCTCTGGGGTATCATTTTTCTTCCTTGTAAGAAAGGAAGCATAAAACTTATTTTATTTCATGAGTTACAACATGTACGTATTCTGTTTCCAAGAGCACTTTGAAAAGTGCAAAGTGTGATCATCTGAATGGAAAAGTCTATTCCTGTTGCTATCGTTAGTGACTGAGCATCATGAGAATTTTCTCAATCCATAATTCTTCTTGATCCAAGTGTACCCTTATTGCTTATAAAGAGGTAATATGACATCTGCTGTTGATTATTTATCTCACTTAATTAGATTGATGGCAACATTTATTCTGCTGACCTACCTTGGTGAGCATAGCCTTTAGAACAGGAAAATAACCTTTATTTCTGTTTGAATCAACTAGACTAGAATAGTATCAGCCTAGAAAGAAAAGTGTGTATCATGAGCAGGTGTGTTGGCCACATAAGTGAAAATCAGTTCCAACTAGTCATGCTACTTTCTTGAAATAAATGACAATAATTACATGAATGCAGTCATTTTAAGATCCTAAGCAGTGCTTCATTTTTCAACCTCGTTTTTCTGCTAGACAAAAGCATGATTATCTGAAAATTTATACTTGTGACATGTTTGAAATCATGTTTCTTTTTCATCATAAAATAATTTTTTCATGATAGCCATGCTTCTGTTGCTATTCCTGTGGACCAGACCTTGTGTTTCGAATGTCAGCCTCTCTTATCACGACTCAGAATTGCATCTGAATCCATTTTGCATGAAATGACTCACAGTGGCCTAGAGCAACGAGTCAGAGATATTGAGAAGTCCTCACATTCCAACCTGAACAAATACAGAATCTAAAATTCAAGGAGGAAAGCACTATGGTATCTATATAACAGACAGAAATTTATGATACGGAACATCAGGCAGGAGGCTACAAATAATACCAGGCAAAACAGTGAGCAGAACAAATCACAGCAAGCACAGTGTCCCTCTGAACTAGATTTCAGCGATGGAGTGATAGTGCTCACTTGTCAATCATAGTGCTGGGTGCCAGTTTAGTTTTTACTCTGAGCAGATTGGAGCAGATGATATGCCTGGTACAGTGAAGGAGAAAAGTAAAACTGATCTGTCTGAGTTGTGCTCTGAAGCCACCTGTCTATATTATGGAAATATTTTGATATTGCACAACAGAAAAGTATGATTCAGAAGAAAAGCAACTGAGAATCTGAGGCCTGCAGCTGTAAGAGATTACAGATCATAGTTGAGATGTGTCTTAAAACAGAGGAGTGGAGATTCATCCTCATATCCAGGCACACGCTAATTAGAGAGTCAAAGACGCAGTTCCATGCAGAGGCTTGCTTGCATGCTCTCTGAGTTACCTGGTCTGGGGTATTCTGTCTCAGCAGACAGAGCAGACTGAGGTGATACACATTGAGCAATTGTATATGCTCTTGATGAATAATTGACTTTCTTACTCTGTAATCTCCCGCAAGTGATGTTCTTTTTTTCCTGTAATCTACTTTGACATTTCTCTAGCTTTCTTTTGATTAGCATTAGCGTTGTATATCTTTTTCTATCCTTTACCTTTAACCTTTCCATATCTTTATGTTTGAAGTGGTTTTTTTTAGTAGACATCACAGTTGAGTGTTGTTTTAGTTTAAATGAACAATCTGACTTTTAATTCGTGAGTTTAGACCATTTCATGCTTTACATGATTATCAGCTTGGGTGCGTTTAAATCCTCCACTTTGCTAGTTGCTTTCTACTTGTCCTGTCTGTTCTGTTCTTCCTCTTTTACTGCCTTTGTGTGTCTGTGTGTCTGTGTGCGCAGGTCGGGGGATCAAACCCAGGGCCCTGTGCCTGCTAAGCAAGTGCTGTAGCAGAGCGATACACTAAGGCCCTACTGCCTTATTTTATTTTAAGTTTTATATTCTAGCTCATCTCCATTCTTGGCTTATTTGCTGTGCCTCTTTTTAATTTTTACTGTAGTGGTTGCTGTAGGGTTTTAAAATACACATCTTCTGCCTTCAAGTAATATTACACTACTTCCTGTTTAACATAAGAACCGTGTTCCCCCACCCAATCTTTGTGCTATATCTACTATGTATTTTATTTCTACATATTTCTATAAACTCTGTTTAAAACAGTTATTTCTCCTTTAAAGAAATTAAGAATGAGAAAAAGGGCAGGTGTGGTGGCACATACTTATAATCCTAGCACCAGAAAGGCGGAGGCAGGAGAATCACCCCAGGATCAAGGCCAGCCTGGGCTACATAGTGAGTTCAAAGCCAGGACTACATAGTGAGACTCTGTCTCAAAAAAAACAAAAAGTAAATTGAAAGAAAGAAAAAAAGAAAGAGAAAAGAAAAGAACAAGAATGAGAAAAGGTGTTTCATTTTTATTTTTACCTACTTATGCACAATTCTTAGTTATCTTCTTATCTTTGAGTACACTTAGGTTTCTATCTTGTATAATTTTTCTTCTCCCTAAAAATTTTCCTTTAACATTTCTTTTAGTGCTGGTCAGCTGATAGTGAATTCACTCAGCCTTTGTGTATCTGGAAAAGTCTCTTTTTCACCATCATTTTTGAAATAGAATACTTTTGGGGGTCAAGAATTTTATGTTACCTTTTATTTTTCTTTTAATATATTAGAATATTATATTCTTTTACTTTGCAGTGCTTCTAATGAGTGTGCCTCTGGTCATTCTTGTCATTTTTCCTCTGTATAAAATGCATCCCTTTTTTCTTTGGCTCATTTTCCCCTCGGTGTGGTTTGTTTTTTCACCTTTCTTGTACCTGGAACTCCTCAAGCCTCTTGATTTGAAGGTTTATAGTTTTAATTAAATTTCAAGCATTTTTGGCCAGTATTTCCTCATATTTTCTCCATCTTCCTCTAATTTAGTTGGCTTTGTGGTTCAGTATTCCTGTTTCTTAACTCTGTAACGTGCCCCTTACTTTCCTACTGCATTTATCATGTTTTGAGGCCCTTGTTTGTCTTTGTCCTATGCCAAGGATGCTTCTGTTTTGGCTTCTCTCTAATCTTTCATCCGTATTCCATATGTCTACCATAGTAAATTCTCTAGCATATGCTATGCTTTTATTTATTTATTTTATTTATTTACTTATTTTTTGGTATCGGGGATTGACCTTGGGTTCTTGCACTTGTGCAGCAGGTGGCGAAACCACTGAGCTAAATCACTGGCCCAACATATGCTATGGTTTTAAAAACCCCCAGTGACTGCCTGTTACCCAGCCTTCATTGCTTCGATAAAGTACTTAAGATGGAGAACTTGAAGTGTGAAAGGCTGAAAGGACAGCAGGTGTTTTCTGGCTTACAATTTCAGAGAGTTCAATTCATGGTCACCTGGCCACACTGCTCTGGGCCTCTGGCAGCACAGTACCTCACAGCAGAAGCATGAGGGAGAGGTGGTTGAGAAACAAAGGAAGAGGTAGGTCCAAATATCCCCCTCAAGAGCACACCCCCCGTGACCTAACTTTTCTCTGTTAGGCTCCGCCTCCTAAAGGTTCCTCTCCCTTCCAGTAGTGCCAGGAGCTGGAGACAGCCATTAACACAGGCCCCTGGGGGACATGGACATTGAAGAACCAGGCCATAACACTCCCTGATAGCAGACCTTCTTTCCCTCATTCCACCCTCACCCACCCGTGGCTCTCTGAACTCTTTATGCCCATATTATGGAAGGTCTTCCAGCTCTCCAAATATGCTGTGCTTTTTCATGACCTGTGCACATTTTCTTACCTTTTTTACATCTCTGAAATCTCTCCACTCCCCTTCACTCCTGTCCCCATGCCTAGAAGCTTAATCCACTGAGCTGAAATATCTCCTTTGTGAAACTTACCTTCTCACCCCTTTCGAACACTGGACTGTGAACAGACATTAGTATAACATGTAACCTGTTGTTTTTCAATCATCATTATTGGTCATCCTTCTAGAATCATTTGTGTGGTCAGTGTATATATTTAATTCATTTTTAAATAACTAGTTGAGACATATAAGTGCTTAATAAAGTATTTTTAAGTAAATGAATGATTGGTATTTAACAGATGTCGGGCATACTATCTTAAAATAACTCAGATTTAAGCATATCTGACATATAAAATATACTGATTAAATACTACATTCTGAGTGACTGTTACATTCCAGATTCAATGCTAGGTGTTTTTGATACATTTAATCTTTAAAACTTCAATGCAAAGTATATTATTTTTCTCATAATAACCCACCTTGATTTTGGTGAGGTTGTAGATGAGGCTGTGCAGATTTTTAAAAAATGCCTGTATGAATATGCTTTTTCCTCCTCCTATACATATTAGGCATTTTGTTGCTTTCCGTGTTTTCCAAGCTGTCCAATGTGAAATGACAGCCTATAGTAGTAAGTTCATAGGAAGCAACGTGGATTGTAATATGGGCTCAGAGTTGATGTTAAGACTGATAAAGAGCAATGCCTCAAGGGTGCTGCCCAGTGGTAACTGGGAAGTAGAAGGGAGAGCACTGCCAGGGAGGAACCCCAGTACATCTTGTCTGCTCTCTGAAATGACCATGTGAACCGAAGTCATGAGGATGCACAGGAGCCGTCCTAAGCCTCGTGCTTCGGGGCTTCCTCCAGGGATGTGTGGATAGCACTGGCTTCAGCCAGGGCTGTGGGATGGCAGGAGGAAGTTGTGTTAACCAGCTGTGTTAACAGGCAGCCCCAGGGCTCTCAGTCCTTTGTCATTGTGACAGCTTTGGCCTTGGTTGCCTGGATGACACCCAGCCCACTCAGACTGCAGGTCACATACAGCAGGGACCCACCGCTTCTTTGTCTCTCACAAAGCTGCTCTTGATATTCTGGGTGGCTGCTTTCTACCCCCCACTCTCAACTGGAAAATGCTCGGATGGAGGCTGCACAGCGTGGTGGCCTCAGGCTCCTGGGAGCAGATATTTGTGCATACAGTAGCATCCTCTTTCTACTTGCTCCTTGCCACTGAATCCAGGATGAAACTCACCAAAGCATACATAGTTTTTTCCCTTTTGAAATTTATGTTCTAGGGGCCAGGGATTTAGCTCAGTGGTTCCACCGCCTGCCTGGCAAGCGCAAGGTCCCGAGTTTGATCCCTGGTACCAAAAAAAAAAAAAAATCAATATATTCTAAAATAGTGTGCCCCTGTTTTAGTTCTGAAATTCTCTGGTGTGTGTTGAGGGTGAGTTTGGGTACTAGGCAAGAGGAGGGGATCTTTATCATAGGAGCTGTTTTCTAGGGCAAAGCGAAGACTCGGGGCAGCTAAAGGTCCAGGGATAGTGTCAGTTTCATGTGCCTACCAGGAGGATTCCTCACCTAGACATTGTCATGAGCAGTGGGAAGCTTCGCGCGGTGTGCAAAGAAGCTGTGTGGACCATGCTAGGCTTTTGATAGCCATAGATCTGCATTTAGTGCTTTTTGTCAGGTAGATGAAAGCAAAGATAAGCTTGGTTGAAAAAGAAAAGCTCTCTTCTAAAGAACAGGAAGTGTGAAATTGTCCAAGTGATGGCAGACACTGAGGAAGCCTTTCTTCAGACACCAGTTGAAGTTTTGTTTTATTTTTCTTTTCTTTTTTCTTTTTTTTTTTTGGTACTGGGAATCAAACTCAGGACCTTGTGCTTTTGAGGCAGGCAGCGGCACCACTGAGCTAAATCCTTGGCCCTGTTTTTCATTTTAATACTTTTTATACCTTAATAAATAATTCTCTTTTTGATTACAGATACAGAAAACTGGTAGCATTCAGAAATATCAGAGTAATGGTATTTTTCCTGATTGGCTTGTAGTCTTCGATAATTATACAGAGATGTTTGTATGAAACTGCTATCAAAACCCAAAGACTGTTTATGCGTCCATCATTTCCAGGGTTGTTGGTGACCTGGGAATATTTCCTCCAAATGACTTTGCCTCTGTGTCTCACAAAGCCGAACTCAGTGACTGCACCTTTGTAATAACACCCAAAGTTGTGTGGAGTGGGGATGAGAGAACCTTTTTCCTTCAGGCTTTGGCAGGCAAAGGGGGCTTTCAGGAGTTCAGCAGGGGTTGCATAGTCTTACTGAAGTGTCCATCAGTCCACGGGCCTAATCATCTTTCATACTTGGGTGGTTTTCTCCTGAAGCTGTCTCTATCAAAGCAGTCTTTAGCAACCTCCTTTCCCACACCTTCTATTTTTCTTTTCTGTTTGAATGACTTTACCACTTATGTTTTTCCCTGGGCACGGACTTTGGGCAGAAGGACTTCCATTTCCCTGTTTTCTCTTTTCGTGTGTGTGTAACCATCTTAGAAAGTCCTTTTCTTGGGGTGCCTCTGTTCAGCAGCCAGGCAGGGACAGCTCCCCGTGGCGCATCCTTCTTTTGGTTAATATTTCTTTTCATTCCTCTTGATCGTCTTTTTTCAGTTGTATTTTCTCAGCATGATGCCTCAGAGGATAGAGCTTGGCTTTCAGGATAGTCATCTTTTAAATTTTCACCTTTTTGAACGTTCCTAATGTCTCTGTGTTCTTCTCGTGCTAACCCGAATGACACCGTAGCATTTACAGTGTGATTTAGGATATTAGTTTTGTGACATGGCGACAGCCGCAGAGCCTCTAGGTGCAGCCCCTGGGGTCCAGGGAGGCTCTGTTTTCCCAAGTGAGATTTTCGATAGTTGGGGTGCGTACAAATGGCCACTTTTAATGTTTTAATATTCTGACCCTCTCATTTTAACGTGGTTGTTCTGTGTCTTGGTCTTACGTCATATTGTAATCAAGATTTCCTTTGTTCCCTTTTTAAAACAGATTACTTTTGTGATTTATGCTTATCAGGACAAATAAACACCTAGCTGTTGGTGGTGGCAGTGTCACCAGCTAGCGTGGGCCCTTGATGTAGTGATAATGGATATTAAACCTGAAATAATGAAATGAATTTAATAAAAAATGGTTTAATAAACAAGTAAGAGAAGATAAAAGGGAGCACAGGTCTGACAGAGATCAAGCCACCCCCGAGCAAAAGAAAGGAAAGGAAGAGAAGATAGGAAGCAGTCAGGGCCAGAATGACCCGTTCACAGAAGAACAGAGACCAGTTTTATGGGGTGGTATGGTGTTCAGGGTTTGCTAGCCCTGAGGCGTTGTCATGACTTTCGAGTCAGTCCGGTGAGATGTCAGTCTCTGCTGGCATGGTCTCAGGCCTGGGAGGCGCTGCTGGAATACAAGGTGAACGAACATAGCCAGCCACTGGGCATTTCTGGGTGTAGCTGAATGTCCTGTAAATCTCTTACATCGGGGTGCTCAGCCCTGAAGGGAGATAAGCTACGTCAATTTAGGGCTCATAAACCTTGTTTTGCCAGCTCTTAAGCAGGCACTCCCTACGTGACTAACATGCCTATATGCAGAGCTAAGAAGGGATCTGACCCAGAATTTTACAAAATGAAGGTCAAGCTTTGTTCTACTTTTAGGTACCTATTGGGCATCTGGGGCCAAGTGAAGAATCACAGTTTTTAGGAAAAAAATGGCTTTTAAGTCTTTGACTGCCTGTGAAGAAAACGATTCATATTTCTAAGGAGTCGCAGGTTAGAGGCCCAGGAGTTTGTCCTCTGTTCCTGAGGAGGCGGTCTCTGTCGGGCAGGGAGGGAGCAAGGCTCTGATGCCCTTCATGTGACATCATTTAACCTCTTGTTGGGTCAACTCACACCCAAGAACAACTGAACCGAATTAATGTTGGCCTTAAATTATGCTAGTAGATGTGAAATGTTCTTCTACCACAAAAGAAATCACTTATTTTCTTCTTCATGACCACCAAATTTTTATGTTTGCACTGAGCTGATATCAAAGCTCTCAGGTAATATAAACAAAAACAGAATCATAGGTACAAAGCATGAATTAAGACGCCAACAACTGTCACACAGAGATGCTTGCTTGGAATTTTTTACTTGAAGTTTGTTGGAAAGTTTCTTAATTTTCTTCCTTTTGCAACAATCCTGTACTTGGTGGGTTTACAAGATTTTCACTACTTTTATATTTTTGGTATTCTCCTGAGAAATAGATCAAGGATATTTCAGGGAGATTTCTAAAGTAATAGTGCTGAAGACAAAGATTAGTCTGTTGTTTTAAATAAGAATGACATTCAGGTAAATCGAGTAGACCAAGAAAAAATATTTTTTATCAAGAGTTTGATACTTATATTGGGAATATCTTTGTATATCCTTTCGTTGGACTCTCAACAGAAGCCCTTGGTTGAGTGCTATTGGTAACTAGGCATCAGCTGAAATGGATGTAGTCATTTGTCTTAGATTCTGTGAGGAACAGGTGCCCTCATTTAAGTGGTAGGCAGAAGAAAAATATGACATAATTTTAATCTGAAAGTATCTCATTTTAAGTCTGCTGAAAGTGGGAACACAAAAACAGGTTTTCACTGGCATGGAGCTACACCGTGCATTCTCGCAGGGCTCTGTGATACACCTTCTCTGTCGTCTTTTGCCTGGACTCATGTTAACAAACTGAGCATGGTTTGCAGAAACCCTAAGGGGGGACCAGAGCCCAGGAGAGAGCTGGAAGGTTCATTTACAAATGTGTTTATTTGTTGATCAACGGGCTAGATATAGTTATTGTAGGTGGGTAGTATTTGTCCCGTGGGTCTGAAACTTTGTCATATTGACCAGGTTCATCAAAATAGATGTACATTGTACATATGGATATTTGAATTATTCTGGAATTCTCTTCTCTTGTTTTAAACTTAATATGAAATTTAAATTTCTGGCTATGGTGTGCTATTTTTATAGGATGGATGGAAACATTTAAAAATGTTGCTACTGTTTTCAAAGATTTCAGTCAACAATTCTCTTGACTAACAAATATTTCTTGAACTCTCATTGTGACTAATTCACTGTCCATCTGTTGGCAGAGGAGGAGCCTGAGACATAGTTTCTGTACTCCAGATTGTGTCTTTACCAAAACAGACACCAGATCACTAGTTGTTGAATCATACAGTGCAATAAATACATTAATAGCTAGTGCTCATCATTTGTAAATGAATTCAGAGAAGAAAGCCTGTGGGTTGTTGTTCTGCTCCCTGTTGTGTCTCTGTGGGCTGGAGGAGTTGCAGGCATGTAGTGGGTTCTTGGCACATGCTTGTTGAGTGAATGACCGTGTAGTTGTGTTCAGTTAGAGTTGTGGGATCTAAGGGAGGAGCTTCGCTTTTGGTTGGGCCAGTTGGTGAAGGCTTCCTGGAGTAGGTGGGATTTTAACTAATGAGAGAAAGGAGGGAGGGCCATCCTGAAAGAGGCGTTGATGTGGAGGCTTCTAAAGACACATTGGAAGTTGTAGAGCTGCAGCAGCTGCGGGCTGTTAAGGCAGATTTTGGCAAGCCAGGCTTGTTTCTCTGTTGAGTGGAGAGTGAAAAGGATATTGTAGAAAAACTAATCTAGAGAAGTTATGTCAGAAACATTAAGAAAGGGGAAATTGTGAAGCATATATTTAGGCATATATACAGGCTCAGTGATTAAATAGGTTGGTGAAGGATAGAAAGGTGTCCAAGATGGTGATAATCTTGAGCTTCATTGGCTGGATAATAGTGAAAGCACAAACAAAAATCAGAAGGAACATTAGCATTTTGGGGAAGATCTTTATATTTCAAATCTCTTCATGTTTAAAGTAACAGGGGCAATTCACTGTGGACTGATGGAAATCACAGAAACACATAATATTGGACTGAAGAGAGATCTTGGAGATTGAATCATTCTTTAGACTCACATATAGCCTTATTATTTTGATAACAAGAAAGGTGACTGGGTTCTAGAATAGCCCCCAGTAATACAACATGTTGCCCAGACACAAAGTGGGGTGGCAGATGTGGAGCCCTTTATAATGTTTTAAAAGATACTTAAATAGTAGTTCTTCATTTGCAGTTTGATTTTTTTTTCATGTTAAATTTGAAGAGTCATTTATACAAATAGGTGCAAGTGCCCCATCTATATCATACAAACAGTACCTTGTTAGATTGAGGTAAAGACCTTTAAATATTGAGCAGTGTATTCATTTATTCTTACGAGTGAAAACAATCTGAACCTGGCCCCCGAAGTAATATTCATGATGATTTTTTGTCTGCCTCGCCGTAGCCATAACACCTTGACATGTTTATGTGTAGTAGGCTCTGTATGGTTATCAGTGGGTCGAGGTTTACTCCCACTTCCAAACACTGCAAATGTTCTTGGACTTCGGGTCATGGGCCTTAGGTGCCTCTCCATCGTTAGCCTCTCTCCACGGGTTTTAACCCATTCTTTCTTCTGCCTGGCATGCCACTAAGAAGGATGGGATGGTTATAAGCAGAATTGGTTCCAAATGTGCATTTCAGACAAATGATAGGGCTCTGGAGGAAGGTGAGAGCCAGGTCTCACCTTTGGCATATCTGCTTTTGTTCTTCAATTCCTGTTATATGTGAGGACAGAAAATAATGTCCGCCTTCGACCTCACCCGCTTTTTATCTGCCTGCTCTACCCCTCAGCATGCAGATGCCACACTGGCTTTGCCTTCCGGAGCCCACCAGTGATCTTCCCATGCTGATCTGCTCTGAAAGGGTGTGCCTTTGGTGACTTCTTTGCTTCCAGCCATCTGCCTTTCTGGGCCCACAGCTCCATGGAGGGAGGCGGGATGCTGAGTGGACATGGGGGAAGAGCCCCGTATTTCCTTTCCCTAGTGAAGGGAGACAATGAAGTGAGTGGCTAGGAATGTGTCGCATGAAAATGGGTAGGAACCAGCTCTTTCACAGTAACCGGAAGTATGGAATACAGTACTTAAGCCTGGGCCACTGCTAGCAGGGAAGCCAATGACCATAAAATAGTAACATCAGGTAATTTACCATCATGACCCTAACTCTTCCTTGAAGAATTAGGATTCTAATTCTTCCACTCCACTCTTCCTCCACTGCAGTGATAGCACCGAAACAAAAAGAATGTTGGTCTTCCAAATTTATTGTAACCTAGTTGCTAGCAGTAGTAGCTTTAGCTTTGTAACTGTCTTCAAAGGAGTCCTGAGAGTTTAACAACCCATCTGGAGGCCAAGTATTTGAAAATTTAGTGATCCTAAGTAGTGAGATGACAGTGAAATCTTGATTGCCTCCTGTGTGAGATTGGAGAGGGAGAAGGAGAGATTCAGTCTCCTTGGCAGATTCACAAGGCTGGGGCTCTAGGTGGTGGACACAGGCCCTTCAGTAGTAACAATTAGCCTTGCTTGAGAGGAGAACAAAACTTCCATGTAGACGTGGGCAACTTCTGCCATTGCTAGCTCGAGAGTATTCCTTTCAATCTGACTGGGACTAACGAACTACATTTCAGCCTGACGTCTTCAGGAATAGGCGGGCTCCTGCTTCTGCAAATGCCATATGAAAAGTTGCCCACTATTCTTGGAGTTATGGATCTAATGTACCAGACCGAAGGATACTTGCTCTTTTAAGCTAACTGAACCAGCTGACCCCTGCATGGCTGAGTTGCTATGATACCAACTCCGTGACCTCTCTTCTCTGTTGTGGAATGTAGGTAACAAGACTGGAGCAGAGCCGGATGATGTTGAGCTGGTAAGACTGAGTAAGAGGCTGGTGGAGAACGCGGTGCTCAAGGCTGTGCAGCAGTACCTGGAAGAAACCCAGAACAAAAAGCAGCCAGGGGAGGGGAGCTCTGTGAAAGCAGAAGAGGCCGATGGGAGTGGCAATGGCAGTGATAACAACAGGAAATGAGACTGGAACTGGGGTCCCGGCTGTTCTGTGGAAACGCATCCCTTCTCCCCTCTGCTAAGTCTGGACGCTGACCTGCCATGTGCTGTTTAAGTGTCCCTTGTCTCATCCAAGGAGATGGCCTAACACTCATGATCGATGTGTTTGCATTTCTGAAACACAACAGAAGCGAAGCGGAGTCCTTGGGACTAGCAGAGGAAGTTAGTTTATGGAAGAAAAATGGGCCAAGTTTCACTTGCCCTCAGCCGAGCACAGGGAGGGAGGGGCACTCCGGGTTCCACCTGCCTCGGGACCCAGAGGCCGGGAGAGGCCTGGCCCTGAATGAAATACTGCCACTTCTATTGCCTAGGGCATTTGACTACTTCATCTGAGGCCAAACACACACTGCTGTCAAGTGCAAAGTTTAATTCATCACTGTCGAAATTATCTTCTGTCCATAATGTTTCATGTTTGTCCTTCATGTGCTATCGCTATGCACTGATCTTCATTTACAGTAATTTGTGTTTTATGTACATGATATATTTTTGGCAAAACACAACCTTTTCTATAAAATGGGCAACATTTTAAAGGTTTTTTTTTAAGCCTCATTTTGATAAGTCAGTGTATCATGTTTAAAGTTTTTCATTGACATTTGTACTTTAAATGTATTATATAATTTTTTTCCCTTTAGGCAAGAAACCTATTGGAACCCAAGACTTAATTAATGAAGCTTTGGAACAAGAAAGGATGGGTCTGAAGTCCAAAGTGAAGCAGATAAAGGAACTTTTATTAATGCCTGAGACTCAGGCCAAAATTAGGAGGGAGCTTTTTGAAGGACAACACATTAATAACAGTAATCAAGTTGATTTCAGTGCAACTTGGCTATAACCCTTTCCTAGCTATTAGGGTAGCATAGTTAAAAAAATTTCTTCAGCTTGTTAAATAGCTTGTTGGTAAACACCAAAGTGTTCTGAGAGTTTCTACGCAACAGTAAACCAATATTGGGTGAGGAATTAACAATTTCTTGCCAAAGAAAACTGATTTTTGCCCTATTATTTTCTGAGCTGCTCTTGTGTTTTAGGATGTTTCAGTAATAATGAGTCATTTTATAGAAATGACTTTTTAATGAGCTGTTGTGAGATGTTCATCAGGTCCTTGTAGATAAAAAGCACAGACTGAAAAAATCATCTGCAGACAAAACAAAACAAAACCAACAGTATTTTAAGTGTCACTTGCCTCCTGTCAACAAGATCGTTATTAAATCAAAAGAAACATCATCCAGGTGTGTCTACATTTAGTGTTACTTTTAATGAGAACTTGAGTGTTTTTTGAACATTAGTACTTGAATGAACATTTATAAATGTAATAATTGCAATCACTGGTTGAGAATGTTTTATAATATCCATGTGTATTATTTTTCACTGATCAGAGATGTAGTTTGCTTTGTCATTTCTTAATGAATAAATGTTTAGGATTTTTATTTTCTACTTTTCTGAAGATAAACCCCGGGTCTTATGTATCCCTTGTAATTTGAATTTGTTTGCACTGATTCATTTTTAAAGAGCATTCTTGAAAAATTTCTCCCTGTGTGGTGATTATTAGTAACAGCTTTTTCTATATTCACTGTAAAATTGCTGCTACTAATAGATCATGATGGAGGGGGAAACAATTGGAGATCAAATATGTAATCATTCAAATATAAAATCCAGCTTGCTCATGGATTTTAGCTATTTTTTCACTGAGTAAATTATACTACTTTATTCATAAATGAGTTTATGCATTTTCATGCCTCTTAATGAATGTTTTGTTTTCCCTTGTTGCCTTTCCTCTTTTTTTCTCACTCTTGGAAGTTGTTGGGTCCACGTTGGTAAATGGAAGTCACACATGGGAGCTCTGAGAGTTTCAGTGTTTCTTCATCTTTATGCTCCTGTCTTCATGCCTTAGAGCACAGTGGTCAAAGCACTATCAACTTTAAAATCATTTCAGCCATGGTGGTGCGTGCTTATAATCCGAGCATTTGGGAGGCTGAAACAGGAGGATTTCTGTGAGTTCATGGCCAGCCTAGGCTACATGGTAAGTTCAGCTTGGGCTTCATGGTTAGTTCAAAGCCAGCCTGAACTACATAGTGAGACCCTGGTTTAAAAAACCAAAACCAAACCAAACAAAAATTCAAATTGGCTTCACAGAATTAACGACTGAACTTTAAATTGAAATAGCATCCTATAAACATCTAAAATCACGTTGGTGATGTGACTCAGTGACAGAGAGGGAAGGAATAAATGCATCTAGGTGCAGATCCTGCAGGGCTAGAGGGCTTTCCTGGCTGCCTTGGACACAGAGCAATTTTTGGCCTAGCCTTGTTTTGCAAGTGAGGAAACAAACTCCAAGAGTTGAGTTCCTTATCCAGGGCCAGGATGCTGTTAGGATATGGACAGAACTGCAGTTCAGGGCCCTACCTCAAGGTTCCAGTGTTACCTTTGTAATCTGTAATTTGGGCAAACATTTTAGGAGAGGTCGGACTCCGCAGTGTCAATCTTTAAATATTTTACCCTCAAGTCATCATTCCCAGTCCACCTGAATAACTCACAGGGTAAAATGTATAATTTTGGCCATCTAGGCTCCATGCCTCCCTATTTATTATTCCACCTGAGAATCATAGTTCCCATTTGTTAAGTACCTGCTAAGGCCCAGGTTCTGTGCCAAGCAATTTGGGCACATGGTTGTTTATCCCCTGAGTGATCCTGTTAGAAAGTAATTGGTACTTTTGCAGATTCAGAAACTGGAACTCTATATGGTTAAATGGCCCACTGTCATAAAGCTAATAAAAGAGAGGGCTAAATTTAAGCTTGAATCTGCTCTACTGCAAGGCTAATACTTCTCCCAATGCAGCAGTTCCGGTCTCCACCAAATACATCGTATTTCACAAATTGAAGGTGCATAACAAAAGGAGAGCCACTTTCTTTTGATTAAACCAGCTTCCTTGCAGCCCTGAATTTCTATGATTATAGATAAGAACGGTCAGCTGGTATGATAGAACTAGAACACAGAAGCCCAGACATCTAATTTAAGGATTACGGATCAATTTAAGGATTACTGATCCTTATCAGTGACATCTCCATTTAAGCAGCTTTATAAAAATAATTGAAGGGATAAAATAAGTTTTCTTCATTTTCCACTTAAAAATCTTACAAGACACTAAATCATAAAAATCTAAGTGTGGGATCTGAAATTTTCCACATGACTTTATTGCCACTCATCAGGATGACAGAATAATTGCTCTTTGGGTCGCTTATCCAGAGCGTGTTGTCCTCACTTGGTGCTGATGTGATGTCACCTATAATAATTTTACCTGACATGGTGCTGACAGCGCTGGCCTGGGCTGGTCATGGCTCCTGGACCTGAGCCCACCACTGACCTGTGATTTTGAGCAAACCAGCTCAGGTTTCTGAGTCTCACTTCCCAGTCTGTGCTTGGGAAGAGATTGGCCAGGTCATTTCAAGGACCCCAGAGCAGGGCTCTTTGAGGCTGTGCTACAGTGCCTGCCTCTCTGACTCCCTGTCACCCAGCTGGCATGGTGAGAGACCTTGATTGGGCCTCACTGTCCCATCTGTCCACAGTGGAGGCTTAGACTTCCGGAAGATTTTACATCCTGCTTCACTTGTATTGACTGTCAGCTTCAGGCAATGACAGTTCAGTGGAACATAGATTTATAACCAGATTCCAGCATTTAGGGGATCAATCACTCAAAAAATAGTAAACTGTATGTGAACAAAGGATATCAAAAAGTAGTATTTTCAACAACAGGACAAGATTTTGTCACCTTTGAACTTGGTCCCACTTACAGAATCCTAGTTTGTGTCAGTCCTGTTCTCAGCCTGGACTGTAGGTCCCTGAGATGTATGGGATTGGTATTCCTGTAATGCTTGGGACTGGAAGTGTTTCATATTCAGATGTTTTCAGATTGTGGAATATTTGAGGGCTCTTGAGTAGAGGACCCATGTCCAAACATGAAATTCATTTGTTTCCTACAGATCTTCTACACAACAGCACCAAATCAATTCTAAGGAATGTGCCTGCATTTTGTGCATGACCTGCCGCATGAGGTCAAGTGTGAATTTTCCACTTGTGGCCTCAGATCAAAAGTTTTGGATTTTGGAGATTTTCAGATTTTGTATTTTTGGATTTGAAATAGTCTATATTAGATTCATATGTAGACCATACTTAAAGATTCAAATTATTCACTGCAAAACCCTGAATGGGCAACCTCCCAGTCATCCTGTGTTCTCATAAGGAGGTAATGAAAGCAACTTGACTTCATTTCAAGACTGTGAACAATGCAGTATATCTGCACACCCACCCCAGATGCTTAGCCCGGCTACCACGCTATGTAACAAATTATGAATGTGCTTCACTATACATCAAAGACAGTGGACCTATAGTATCTCCAAACAAACTGATGAATAGATAACCAGTTGTCATTTGTTGTTTTCAACACTTTCAAATACCTCCTCTAATAATTTTATCTTTAAACAAATTGTGGATGCATTCTTGAGTTCCAGCTTCCCCAGATAGATAGAATTCATCTAAAAAATAAATGAAGTGCAACCTATTTAAAAAAAAAAAAAGAGTACTTTCCAGGTTTCTACATGAATTTTATAGCAACACACATGCTAAGAAGACAACTCCCACATTATTTCATTCACAGTGAGAATGAATATTAGAGCAATTCATTCACAGTCAGGGAATTTAAAATTGATTCATGGCTCACGTACTGGGAATAGAAGACTCATTTATAAGGTCATTTGAGAGCTTGGAAGGCAGGTGTTAGCATCTACATTATGATATTCTCAGAACCACTTATTTGTAACACACAACCGATAAATTCAGGTGACCTGGGATGATTTCAAAATGAAAACTGCAATACTTATTCCTCTATATATGCCATCATTAATTACCTACTGGAAAAATCACGAAATTCTGTTAGAACACCGAAGATAGGCAAAATAAAACAGAGAAATGAATTCATTGATTCCAGTAAACCTGTGTTACTTTCTCTTTAATGATTCAAATTTTTTCTGAAAAGCTACTATCATGTGACACTGTCTTATATTTTATATGTTAAAATAAAAATGATACAGTTCTAAGGGGTATCACAATCCCCAACTTGAAACTACTACAAAGCCACTGTGATAAAAGATGTGATTTTTTAATAAAATGGAGTACTACTCAGCCGTAAAGAACAAGAAACTAGAGACATTTGTAGCTAAGTGGATGCACATTGAGGTCATACTCTTAAGTGAAATAAATAGGACACACGTGTAAATACTGAATAGTTTCTCTGATGTGAAAAACTAAAAGTGTAAATAAGGATCAAAATGTATAATTGATGTTGTGTAATAGGAAGAAAATGTCTAAAGGAATAGGGGAAATGGGAGGGGTAGGGGAAAGGAAAGAAGGGAAAAGAAAAATTGGAGAAAAGAAAAAAAATGGGAACATTATTTATAAATAGAGAAGGGTGGAGGGGGTGAAGGGGGGGCAGGGGAATGGGGAAAAAATAAGAACCAAGGTGTATCATGTAAAGGTACAAGATCCCAGTGATGAATGTAACTATACTGTATACCTAAAATGTACCAATAAATAAACTTTATTAAAAAAATGACACAGTTCTCAGAAAAGTGACACCGTCCTGCTTGCAGAACAGCTGACTTAAGCAGCTGTATGGTACATCCCACTCTGTATCTTTATTAACTGTTTTGTAGATTGGCACAGCACTTCGAATTACTCCCTGTAATTCCTGCAAACACCACCTTGTCCTTGAACCAAAGGGCACTATAATTTCTTCACTGATATTTTTCCAACCACATATATTTTATTTTACCCGTAATTTCACAAAACCTTTTGAATATACTCATGTAGGATGATATATGAAGTTGTGGGTGGTGAGGGGACAAAGAGATGAGAGTCCTTACAGCTGGACAGACATGATAGTGCAGAGGAAAGAGAAAAGTGATACGTAGGTAGCAATCCAAAGAGGACCTGATACAGCAGTTGTGGCAGAAGACAGTAGCATGAATATGCAGCAGTGGGGTGCAATGAAGTATTCTCTTTTAATATTCTGGAAGACAAATGTGGAAGCTGGTTTTGACAAGTCCATGGTTGGAAAGTGTTTTTAGGACCCAGGGCTTTTGAGAGCTGAGCACACATTTGTCCCACTCTGTGACTGCCCCGCCTCTTCTGAACACCTGACCTATGTTCACTCGGCTTCCTGCCTTGTGAGCCCGGTTCCCCAGGTAGAGACCTGGAATTCAACCTTTCTACATCACTGAGGTTAAGGTGTGGGACCTGGGCTCACGAGAGAGGGAAACTGCGTGGAGCCAGTCCCTCTTGCTAAGTCCATTCCTGTGAGGCCGATGGAGAGAGAGTCAGCTCGAAGAAGCAGTAGCGGCACATTCAAGAAAAGAAAATGGACTGGAATAAACGAGAGAATGTGTACTTCATGTTGAGCATGGATCATGGGGGATTTCGACTTCATTTTTAAAGTGAAATTACCAGTCTTTAGTGCACTCAGAATTTTTTTCATGCCCATGCTAAAAAAATCTATAGTTTATTCCTTTCATAATGAAGTATCTAAAAAACCGAAGAATGCCTCAAACTAACTAGAAGGAAACAATATAATTATAAAGATGTTTAGGCCTGGAGTAGACTGGATTATTGTTCCCAGTTCTTTATCTTCCCAGTATCCTTTTCCATGTGACTTTCCTGTGACTGCCTTTCACAGGCGACTTCACAGTTAATCTCACCAAAGGCAGAATATACTCCTGGGTCCTACTCATGTTGAGCTTGACCATGTGACTTGCTTCAGCCGATGGGATGTCAGTGAGTGTGAAGCAAGGAAAGGCTTAGACACATGGAGCCGTGGAGCAAATCCAAACCAAGCCTGCAGGGTGGAGCCAAGCCTTGCCACGTGCAGCTGAGGTTGGTTTTTTTGCAGCATTATTCTGCACAAGCTGGCTAGTGCTAGGCCTATTAGTCAAACTTAAACACAATAGCAGACTTGAGCAATGTGCTTTAAGAAAAGGCCATAGCTTTCAGGGTGTACATACCATTTCTTTGCCTATATAAATCCAGCATTATATAATTTAGTATTTTTATTTTTAAGTAAGCAATATGTTTATATATGCACACAAAAGGTTAACAGTTATTTTTAAAAATTCATTGTTTATTTGTACATTTAGGTATACGATATGATAACATTCATCACTGGGAATTTGTATGTTCACATGGTGTATTTTGGTTCTTATTTTTTTCCCCATTATCCTGCCCTCCCTTCAACCCCTCCACCCTTCCCTATTTACAAAGACTCTGTTTCCGTTTTTTTCCTTCTCTCCTGTTTATTCCTTTCCCTTCTTTCCTTTCCCCTACCCTTCTCCCTCCTGTTTGGACCTTTTCTTCCTGTTTCACATTCTCCTACACGTTTTGATCCTCATTTACACTTTCAGCTCCTCACACCAGAGAAACTATTTGGTATTTACACCTGTGTGTCCTATTTATTTCACTTAAGAGTATGGCCTCAATGTACATCCATTTAGCTATAAATGACTCTAGTTCCTCATTCTTTATGGCTGACTACTACTCTCTCACATGAACTAGCATAAAGAATAAACAACTGGGATCTCATCTTATTAAAAAGCTTCTGCACAGCAAGAGAAACCACCAACAGCATGAAAAGACAATCCACAATGTGGGAAAAAATTTTTACCAGCTGTTCCTGAAAGGTCTACTATCTAGAATATATAAAAAACTTTAAAAAATCAGACCTCCCAAATTTAAAGATCCAGTCCAAAACTGGGCATCTGAAATGAATGGACATTTCTCAGACAAAGAAGTAGAAACAGCAAATAAATATACGAAAAAAGGCCGCGGATTTAGCTCAGTGGTTCCGGTGCCTGCCTCGCAAGCATTGTGAGGCAAGCAAGCGGTGGCACCACTGAGCTAAATCCCCGGCCCTCATCCATTATTTTGATGTTCCAAGTTCAAGTTCTGAAGTCAAATCCTGGTTCTGCCACCCATGACTTTGGGGAGGTCTTTAACCTCTTTGAGCTTATCTCTTATGAGGTTTTGTTATGAGGTTTAAATAAAATAATGCAGTTGCTTAGAACAGTATCTGGCACATGGTGCTCAGTAAATGTTATTCTTCTCATTGCTACCGTGTGATAGTCAGTGGGGTGGGCATCGTGAGGAGAGACAAGTGGCGAGAAGTGTAAATACCTAGACAGATACCTGGGAGTGGGATTGGTGTGGCAACACTGCAGGGAGCAGGTGTCTCCATCAGGCAGTGTTTGGGGAAGTGTTCTAGGAGGATCAGGTAGGGCCCCATGGAAGGACACAGCTTTAGGAAAAGGCCCAGAAACTGGAAATGCCAGTATGATCTGAGAGATGTGAGCAGTGTGGCCTTTGTTCCTGCTGGCTGTGGGCTGCTTTTCCCTTGCCTTCCCTAGGCCGCCTCCTGCTTGGCACGAAGAGGCCTCTGTCACCGCGCAGCTGTCCTGCAGTCACATACCCCCTTGCCTGCCCCTTCTTCATGGAGTCCATCCCTGTCTGCCCATTTGTGCACGTGTGCATGGTGCCCCTGTCCCCCGTCTGGACCACAAGATCCAGGAGAGCAGGAGCTGTGCCGTGTCACTCAGTGCTCTGCCCCCGGGCCCAGCACAGGGCCTGCACAGACTCTGAGCACAATGCCTGTGCAGAGAGATGAGAAAAGGATGGAACACCCTGTCTCAAGTCCTAGGCAGGCCTCGAGGCCACCGTGCTCTGCTTCTAAGGAACGATGTGTAGAGGACGCAGGCCCGCTTATGGGTCCCAAGCTCACAGTGCTGATCTCCAAGTCATGGGAGTATGGGTGAGTTTGCTTTTCAATTTATACATTTTGGGATTTTAAAAGTGTTTTTAAAAATATATATTATAAAACAAATCATATGTGCTATTTTAAAATAGAATGCATTTACTCAGATATTAGTTAATGCATTACCATCCAGCTGTAAGTATGTATCACTTGAAGATTGTATTACTCCAAAATAGAATCTGTTCATTCATTCATCCTTTCATTCATTCATTCACTGAACATTTCCTCTGGGTCAGGTGCTGGGGTTGGTATACAAAAAAAGCCATCTGTCGGACTGATGCAATAGCATATTGATAGAAGTGTATTTATTCCTTTCTCTGTAATCTCTTTGTTTCCTCACCAACCATTTTATTTATTTATTTATTTATTTATTTATTTATTTATTTATTTATTGGCAGCAGGGATAGAACTTGGGACTTTGCACTTGTGAGGCAGGCAGCAGAACCACTGAGCTAAATCCCCAGCCCCCACCATTTTGTTTTAGATGAGATCTGGTCCTCAGTGGTGGGAGGCAAATCAAAATGGAAAGAGAAGCAGATAAGGCTGATTTTCACCGATTTGGGCTGTTGAGCTCCCATCTCCCCTTCCCGGTATAGCCCATCCTTTGACAATGCAACAAGATATTGGAATTGGGCTCTGTCCACTGTTTTCTCCACGTGAGGCTTCAACAAGCTAATAAGGTGTGGGGACAGAGCCGCCCCCATAGTCCTGTGGACAAAGGGAGTGACCCCAGAGAGCACAGGAAAGTGGTAAGGATAATGTGAGGAGGAAGTGTTGGAGCAGGCTGGGCTTGCATCTTACCTTCTCCACTGTGGGGCGCATCTGCTGAGCACTTGTAGGGGTCGAGGCTGTGTGACTCAGGTCTCACAGTCTTGAGGTCAGTGTGGCTTGCCTTGGGAACAGGGAAGTATGTGGAAGGCTGCGTGCCCCCTGGCTATGGGTGGAATGCTGATAACGGGTACTCCTGAGGCAAGGGATCTACTGAGGACAGTTGTCAACATACTGGCATTTGGGTGTAAAGAAAATCCAGCTCCTTATTAACTTAATCTTTATCCACCCACTCTCTATAGCTGCTGTTTCATGAAACGTGTGCTTCCTCTCCCCTTGTGCTTCTCACTGTCAGGCTAACCATGGAGTTTTATTGAGTCTGTCTTCTAGAGACAGTCTTCTCTCCTCCCAGTCCCCCCCTTTATATCTTGAAAATTGTCTCTGTCTCTTTCTTTTATTCCTCATCATTCCCCCCAAAAGGTAGTGGAAGGTCTGATCAGACCGTGGTAAGAAATGTAACCACTCTGCGAAGAATCCACCCAAACCTCTGCCCCAAGAGACTTGACCACACTCTACCATGCCTTCTAGCAGCCCACGACTGTGTTCCTGTGATGACCTGACCCTCCTTGAGTTCTTGTCTGGGAGAGGTCAAGCCCTGCCTAAGAAATTTACTATTGCTTCTAGCTGACACCTCATCACGGCCCTTTGACCTCCCTTTC
The DNA here is from genome assembly GCF_053883595.1 of Heterocephalus glaber. Classification (NCBI taxonomy): domain Eukaryota; kingdom Metazoa; phylum Chordata; class Mammalia; order Rodentia; family Bathyergidae; genus Heterocephalus; species Heterocephalus glaber. The sequence goes on along the minus strand of NW_028258343.1, from coordinate 13,779,124 downwards.
TTAGAGCATTCACTTAAACAAAAAAAAGCATAGAATTGTAAATCCTTCCCCTGCCCCTCAAGAAGTGTGTGTTTCCCCTACAACTCAGGTCTGTCTTTTGAAGATTTGAAAGCCATTCCTTCGACATGTACTCATTAGAAAGGATAGGACTTTTGTCTGCCTTCTTTTTGACAGTGTGGAAGCCTAACCTCTCTAAATGCCAGCTTGGGACAGAGATGGCTTATTTGCTTTGAGAAACCCTCTTACTTGGTTTTTGTAATTTTTCCCTCCCCTGACTCCACTCCAGCCCCTTCTTGCTCCCCCTCCTTACTCCCTCATTTTCCCTTTCAAATGAAGGCTCAGTCACCCCTCAGATTGAAACGGAGCTCAGCCTGTTTGCCTGCTGTGATACTTACTGAACAAAAACTGTGCAGGGAAAAAGAAAAGAAATCTTGTCTTCCTACCAGTAGGTTCAGGGCCCAGGCACCACAGAGACAGAAGCAAGAGAGAAGCATACAAATTCATTTAATGCAAATTTACAGAACACAGTGACACTGACCGAGAGCTCCTTGCCTGGAGGGCTAAGGTACCAGATTTTCCAAAAAGAGCTTTATTGAAGGTTAACCAGCAGGAGACAGAAAAGCAAGCTTAAATCCATCTTTCCAGTTGGCCAGGGAAGGGGCCTTTAAAGGGCTTTGGAGGAGTTGATGGGTTTCACAATGTCTGGGCCCTTGATCAGATGGAGTGGTGTCTTCCAAGGTTTTGGCTATTCTAGTCCAGTGTTCCAGTTCACAGTCAGCACTCGGGCTATTGATTTGAGTCAGTATAGATAGCTCCCAGCCCTGAATCTAAGATCCCATTGGTGTGAGTCTTTGTTCCGTCCAGCTTGGGGGCCATCCTTAAGTCAAACTTGCAGGTGCCTCCTAGGAAATGTGCTGTTAAACATCTTACACAACTATTGGAAATGAGGAGATTATTTAAAATGCCTGGCAATAGGATAAGAGCTTAAACTCCATTCTAAGGAGCATTTTAGAGGTGGGTGAGTACAGGGGCTCAGTAGAGTCAGAGAAATAAAAAGGACAGAGGACTGGTTAGCATGCATGAGAATAGGGCAGCTGTGTTTGTTGGTGGCATTTATCTAAATTGGGATTCTGTCCTCCCATAGAGCCTTGGAGACAGTTCTCACACTTTTGATGATAGCATTCTTGGATATGGCTCTCAGCTTGGAGGGATGCTTCTGGTTGTAGGAGATGTGTATTTCCAATGATAAGCCGCCTCGGCAAATGGGTGGCAGAAGGCTGAGGCCTCCTAGGCTGGGCTGAATTGCAATAGAAGGCTTCATAAATGAAAACCCAAGTGGGCCAGGGATTTAGCTCAGTGGTGCTGCCACCTGCCTTGCAAGCACAAGGTCCAGAGTTTGATCGATCCCTGGTACCGAAGTTTCGAGGTGAACCTGTGTGGTTTTATGCTAAGTTTGAAGGGTAGGCAGTTGTAGACTGGATACAGGAAAGTATTTTCTAATGGTAATAAACTGGGTGACTCATCAGGACTTGTTTGTTGAGATTCTCCTGCGTCCCCAGGTCTTGGAGATTAGGATGTTTCTTTCCTCTGGCTAAGGGAGAGTATTTCTTGAATGAGGATCTTATCATGTACTTTGGAGGAAGGTCAGAGTATTCTTTTGTGGTCTGCTTCTGGGACAAAGCATGGGAGAAGGTCAGAGAGCCCTTCTTGCTGCAGTGGTTTGGTCAAATGTCAAGGCGCCATGTTTGGGGATGGCACATTCTGATCCCCATCATCCATTTTTCTCACTTCAGCAAATGGCCAGCTTTGTTTGAGCCCGCTCATTGTCTTAGTTGGCTGGACGGGAGCATCTAGAGGACACTGTGCGGAATCTGGGGCTCCATTTCCAGTGGATGAGACCCAGAGGGCTGATGCCTGAGGCCTTGTAGACAGCTAAAACAGATACGCTTGAGCCGGGGACCTAAAGGGAGAGCAAGCGCAGACTTGGTCCTGGGTGGATGCTGCAGTGAGGGGACCTTGGAGTGGGTGACAAAGGGCTGAATAGCCTCAGCCCAAAGGGGTTCAAGCCGGGAGAAGGCGATCGGGACCACTTAGAGCAGAGCTGCATCTCTGGGGTCATCACTAAGGCCACTGTGGAATTCCAGTGGGAAATAAGTCAGCCCCGGAGCAGGAAGTTACTCAGCCAAGGCCTTGTGCCCTTGTGTCTCCTCCCTGCCCGAGTATCTGCTTTTAGAGGGGTGAGGGCTCATAGAGGAGGTGAGGAGGGGAGAGCAGGGGTGAAGAACTAACCTACCTTCTCCACTCCACACTTGCAGCTGAAGCATCCCCAGCAGAGCAAGGGGGGACACTGAGCACTGGGTCAGGTGGAGTCTTCTCTATCATAGGACTGGATAGTCCAAAGACCAAAAATGATAGAATACATGACTACGGTAACTGTAGATACATACGTAATGCAAAGGAGAAAACAAGAAAATCCAAAGGACTACCAGTATTTTTATCCTGGTGAAGACTGCCAAAACAGAATAAAGTTTAAAAGGGACAGAGGAAATAAAAACAAAGCTGTGTTTGGATAACATCATAAGACCTGTTTGTTCAACAGACTGGTCACAGCAAGATGACTTGACTGAAAAAGGCTCCCATTGTCCCTGGCCAGGCCACAGGAAAGCCTCCATCTTGGAGCGGGTCGGTCCAGGGAGAACCTGGGAGCTGGATGCTATGGAAGTGGGAAGCCTGTGCTCCCCAGGCCTTTTCTGATTTCCTCTGGGAAGTTAGACAGAGATGATGCTAAGATCACTCTGTGCCTTGAAGTTTGGGGAATTAGAGTGCAAAGAACTTTTGTTTCATCTCTGGGGGAAGTGGCAGAGAGGTGGCACCCCTAGGATAGAAGTGACCCTTGCTGCGGTTCTAGTGGTCAGTGGTAAGAAAAGATATGGTCGTGGGGCTTATTAGAGCTTGATGAGGTAGATGACTGATGTGTCCTCACTCTCTGATGAGTTTTTCTGAGCACCAATCGACCCCAAAATGGGGGTGGGGGTTTTTAATGGTTCCCAGAAAAAAGATGTAAATCAGCAAAAATCATACATAAAGATCTGAACATCACTAATACTGTTCCCCTTAACAACTAGGGCCATGTTCCAAGACCACATTGCAAGAAAGTAAAAATAATAATAAATAAAATGGAACATGTCTTAGTTATTTTTCTCATTGCTAAGACAAAATACCCCACACCCAAAGTTAAAAGAGGAAAGGTTTATTTCAGCTCACAGTTTGTAGAGGTTTCATTCCATAATTGGCTCGTTCCAAGGTAGGGCAGCATAGCAGAAGGGCATCACAGAGGAGAAACAGTTCATGGTATGGCAGGCAGAAGGCAGCAAGCAGTGAGCAGCAAAGCAGCAGCCTGTCTTTCCCTTTCATCCCATCTAGGCTACCAGCCTTTTGGGTGGTGCCACCCAGAACTACGCTAAATCCAATGAGTGGACTAATTTAGTATCACACACCCTTAATCCCAGTATCACATGCCCTAGATTGAGCCATTCCAAAGAAAAGCCCCACCTCTGAGCACATGAAGCTTTCAGGGGGACATCTAGATAAAGATAGGTATGGCAAATGTCCAGAAATCCTTAGACACTACCTGTGAGGATAGTTTCTCCCCATAGGCTTCACATTAAGGATTTGCTGTTGGCCCAAGATCTGCAAGAATTAAGGAAGAAATAGTGTGGATCCCCCATCTTGTGTTAGCTTTCTATTGCTATAACAAAATACTTAAGAAAATAAACTTTAAAAAAATGTTTGTTGGGTCAGGGGTGTAGCTCAGTGGCACCACAACTACCTGGCAAATGTAAACTCCTGAGTTCAATCCTCAATACCAAAAAAAAATTGTTTCACATAGTTGGAAGAGGGGGGGAAGAAAGGGGAGAGGGAGAGGGAGAGAGAGAGAGGAGCTGGAAACAAAGCCTTTAGCACATGAGCTGCTGGGTCACATTTCAGAACCTGTCCCCAGAAACACAAGAAAACAAAAACTTTTCCTAGGAATGGTTTTCAGTTAGAGGCCATAGAAAGAGCTGTGGAAATCTGGATCCACAAAAGAATGAAATGGGAAATTTTTTCTCTCTGATGTGAACTCTGAATTTGGAGACAACTCTGGCAATTGTGCATGACCAAAATAAAATACTGTCCTAGGTTTCATTAATAACTTGAAAATGCCAAAAGGAAAGGACACCCAAAGGAATGAAGAAAGAAACAATCTATGCAAGTCTGCATCAGATTCTTCATATCATGACATTATTAATACCTGGTTATGAGACAAATCACACCTCAAGAATGAGCAAGTAATCACATTTTCTTACAATTTCTAGTTATTCTTTTATAGAAGCAAGAATGAAGGAAAAAAGAATTCATGGTGAGTCATACTTTTTTTGGTATAAGAGGAAAAAAGTCTTACTATTTATATGTCATTGTAGATGTGTATTTAAAAATAGTGGCCCAAGAACTAGAGAAACCAAATGGAAGTCAAGAAAATGGGGAACATGGATGCTTCTCGGCAACTATGAGTTGCCTTTGTTGGCGTTATATTAGTTAAGAGGCTTAGGGGGCTTAGGTGACACTGAAGTAACAATGCTGTAATAATGCTGGAAATAATAATGCTGTAATAATGCTCTAATGATGTTGAAGTAATCACGCCACTGATTAAGGCTGGAAGTGAGATGCTGACTGTTATTGTTGTATTAATACAAAATAAGCACTCAAATGATTTTAAAATCAATCTTTATACTGTCTATATGGAAAACTCAATTTGGGGGCATGCACAAATCTACGAATTAGTACACATACTTAGATGCTTATAATCACCCTCATAGAAAAGAAGCAGAATAGTTTTAACATTTCAGATAACACTTCCAAACTGCCCCTGTGTCTTCAGACCTGCTTCACCCCCAACCCTAGGCAACCATTTATCTAAGAACAGAGGTTCTTCTATATTTGCCTTTTCTGAAAGGTCACATAAATGGAAATATATAGCATGTACTCATTTAAAATTGTTTTTTTTTATTTAGCATAATACATAATTTTTTTTGCTGAGTACAAGATAAAAGAAGAGAGCAACAAAGACTTAGTGACTGCAGAACATACACAGGTTACATCTTCACATCCTACAAGAAATGGAGAAGTAAATAAGGCAGTGTCGAAACACTCATATGTAACAAGAGCTTCATCTATTTAAAGCATATGTATTCCAATTTGCCTTTTCTATTTTGGGCATGTTCAAATATATGTCCTCTAGAGGCATGATGGAGGCAAACTCACCTCCCCTCAGGCATTCCTTAGCCTGTGCATATGGAAATATAATTATTTGCTTTTTAATTAAATGTGTTGTTAGTTGGGCAGAGAGGTTATTCTATTGCTAGTGAGAAAACCCCTAGCAGCACATTTTCATGTTCTCTGGCAAACTGCTGACCTTCCTGGCTGTCCTAGCTTGATTCATCAGGGGCCGTGCTGCACAGCACAATTTTGCACACCACAAAATCAAGTTGGAAATCTACATGGGGTAAGAAAAAGCATGTCTAGTATCTTACTGCCCAAGGGACATTTCTAGTTTCCACTATAAAGAATACATTTCCTTGGCTGATGAGTCCTGCTCTTTTGTATCCTGGGAAGCCTTACTTAGGTAGGGAATTAATATTGTGCTCTGGAATTACTATTGAGGTTAACATATTAGCAGATAGTGAGATAAATACCTGCTAAGTAAATAAAAGCAGCAGCCTCCATTTCCAGACAACTTACACGCACGCACACACACACACACACACACACACACACACACCACATACTCAGGTGCATTATGTAGGACCTGGGGAAAAGTGCTTTGCAATTTTAGATAGGAAGGGTGGGGAGCAATGCACACTGCAAATTGGCTTGCTGTTCTGTTTTTAATTGATGCTTCCATAAAAACAATGATGTGCTGTGGAATGTGTAAGATTGGCCACAGAGCCTAGATAATAACTATATGGAACCTTGCTCAATGCAGTCAAATGGCTAATATCACGCCATTTGAGTCGATCAAGTTTGGCAGTGGGCTCAATTCTGCACTTCCCAATGTTTTCCTTAAAATGTGATATGATTAAAAATGGATTTACTTTCGGTTTTAATTTCTTATTGAATTTCCTTTGAGGTTGACCATGTCCTCTATTTGTGGGTAAAAACTTCATGTTTGGAATTATGAAAAACTTGTTTTCAAGAAGTGGAGTAGTCCAACAACTGGACTGAGTCCTGAGAGCTATCTGTATCACTCCTGTGCTGAGCATACTAGAAAACTCTTCCTTGGTTGTTCTCTTATCCTGGAGAAAGATAAAATACACAAGAGTATAAAACAAGTAGATCATTGTCTATAACTCATTGGAAAAATAGTTAGCCATACTTTTTTCTAGCTGGATAACCCTCTCCTGAAAGGGGAATATTAGGAAGAAAAAAAAATCTGTTTTCAGTTGCATAGGTTTGTCTGCCATCAAGCAGCAGGAAGGGCTTCCTCCTAGGGCTCTCATTACTCCCTGCACACAAGTTTTTAACCATTGCTTTAATTCAGCTGTCTCTCCCCCAGGGGTCTTGTAGGACTTCAGTGATAGACATATGTTTTTTGGCCCACAAAAGAGCTCAATAAAAAAATGTTCAAATAAATGTTTATGTATTGGCTATGGCTCTGGAAATGAAAGTTTGGGATCTAGTCTGGAGTAAAATATAAGTCATTAGCCAAGTCATCTCTTCCTAGTCCATGAGGCAAGAATTTCTGACAGGGCTCATCCAGTATTTTGTCTTGTAGTTACTGTTTATTATGTTTTTTTTCTGCTAGGGAACCTACAAACATCAAATGCTGAGACCCTAATACTCCCAAGTATGCCTGGCCTGTTTCCTTCTGGAAGAATTCTGCTCTGAGCAGGGTGGCGTGATTTGCTCCATACCAAAGGTGGAAACCCAATACAGTGATAAATTGTACTGTTTTCCTTTAGTCCTCGCTGGGTGGAGCCAGGATTGTTCCTTATAGAAACAGAGTGCATTGCTGTTTCCTCAGTAACATGGGATTCTTTAGGATTTGAACTTCTAAACACCCTGCCTCTTCTCCCAGTGCCACTCTGGAAAACTATTCTGAACTTCCACCTTTAGTCATGATGAAACAGCAATAACTAAATAAAATGTTTTCCCACTGTTTCCAGACATTAACCAATAGGCAGCATAAGGTTTTCTTCCCTGAAAGAAGAGAAACAAACCCTAAATATCTTAGCTTTCAGCTCAAAGTCAAATTCCAGATTGGAAGGGGCATCCAAAAAGTAATGCCTCAATCCTCACTTGAAAGAAACTGAAACCAGGGAAGCCGAGATTGCTGAATATTGTGGGACAGAGTTCTGGAAATGTGGGAGCTACACGTAGAGTTCCAAAAATCTGTATAGGTGTCCTCTGTAGTCTTTGTTGACCACGTAAGTGTAGAGTAAAGTGCCACAAGGCAAAGAAAGCCTGGTGTATTGTAAGCAGAACAATTTCCAGAGCTCACACAAAATAGGGAGACATTGTAACTCTGGCTGGGAAAAGTGGAGATTCCCTCCAGCAATCTGAGGTAACCAGTGGAGATCCAAGGAATGAGAACTGAAAGGAAATCAGAACTATCTCTGGGATGAATGCAACACCAGACTCAGTCCAGCAAAGATTAAAAAGAGACTGTGCAGGTATCATACTGACCTACCATTTTCTAAAACAAAAACCTTCTCATTAAAAGAAAGTAATAAACTGCCATACTCAATATCCCAATAATGACAAAATTCAACATTTAGTAACAAATTACTAGGCTTACCCAGAAACAGGAAATGTGACACATGCAAAGGACAAAAATTGCCAAGAGAAAGAGACTTCAAGATAACAGAGATGATGATTATAAAAGATATTTTAGGACATGAATTATAGCTCACAGTGTTTAAAGGAAAATGTAAACACAACAAGGGGGGAAGAAGACAAAAATGGAACTTTCAGGAGTAAAACAATCCAATACCTAAAATAAAATTTTCACTGATAGGATTAACAGCAGATTAGATATTTCAGAAGAAAAAAAATTAATGCAATTGAAGACAGAAATAGAATCTATCCAAAAATAAGAGGAAAATAATTAGAAAAAACCTAGAGACTTAATGATCTAAGGAATAGTATAAAAGAATCTGATATAACTAGAGACTAAGAAAGATACTATAGTTCGATGAAAGACAGAGAAATAATTGGAGAAGTAATACCTGAAAAATTTTCCAAATTTTATGAAGACTGAAAACCCAAATTTAAGAAGCTCAACAAAACATACCAAAAATAAACATCCGTAAGTGTGCACTGTATACATCCAGGCCTACAGCAAAGCATATTCAAATTTCTGAAAATGACTTACAAGAATGACTGCACACTGATCAGAAACTATACAAATCATCATTAAAAATGTCAATGTCAATATAGAATTCTATAGCCTGGAAAAATACTCTTTAAAAATTAACCCTCCCCAACACTATTTATTCAGAAACAAAAAATGAGAAAATCAGTTGCCCATGGATCTGCATTTCAAGAAATGTTGAAGAAAATTCTTCAGGTAGGACAAAAATGATTTGAAATCAAACACAAACTCAGAGAAGGAAGAAAACATGAAATGGTAAACCCATGGGAAAGTTTTTTTCAATTCAAAGATATTAAAAAATAAGATACCATTATATGCTGTGTATAGGAAGCCACTTTAAAGACATTCATTAAAAGTAAAAAGATGGGAAATATATATTGTGAGGATGCCATGTGTAAGAAAACTAGCATGACTACAATAATATTGAACAAAGTAGACCTCAGAAGAAAGATTGTCAGGGATAAAATGAATTATTTCATGATGATAAAGGGAAAAATTCACCCAGAAGGTAAAACATTACTAAATATGAATGAGCCCAATAACACAGCTTCAAAATATATGAAGCAAAAATTGACAGAATGGAATAACACCATCAGCTAACTTGACCTGATATTTATAGAGCTTTCCAACCAAGAACAATAAAATAAACATTCTTTGCAGTTGTGCAAGAAAGGTTCAACAAAATTAACCATATTCTGGGCCATAAAATGCATCTCCAGAAACTAAAAAAGACTAGATATTGCAAAGCACATTCTCTAACCACAGAAGAATTAAGTTAGAAAGAAATGAGAATAATATCTGGAAAAATGCCTAAATAATTGGAAATTAAACAACAGACTTACAAATAATCCATGTGTCAAAGAAACAGCCACAAGGGCAATTATAAATTATTAAGAACTTAATAAAAATAAAAATAGAACACATTGAAATTTATGGATACTGCTGTGGTAATGATTAGAGGAAAACTTATAACTCTAAACAGTGTAGTAATAGAAAAGTCTCAAATTAGTGATCTAAGCTTTTATCTTAAAAGCCAAAAAAAGAAGAAATTAAACCCAAAGTTAGAAGAAGAAAATGATGATTAAGACCAGGAATAAATGAAATAGAAAGTGGACACACAATTGAGAAATTTTAAAAAAGAAACAAATACTCATTCCATGAAAAAAAAATCAGTTAAATTGATAAAGCATTTACCAGAATAACCAAGAAAAGAGAAAGGAGATGCAAATTTCCCAATATTAAGAGTTAATAAGGAAAGTTTTCTATAGATCTGACAGATATTTAAAAGAAAAAAGGGAGGTTAGCAAGTTTATAGGATGCATACAGGATCAATATATAAAATTTCCTTTATCTTAATTTATTAACAATGACAACTGGATATTAAAATTTTTAAAAATCACAAGTACAGTAGCATCTAAAAACATGAGAAACTTAGAAAAATATAAAATAAGGGACCAGGAAATGTTGGGAGGTGAGAGGAAGGATATGTAAAACAAATTAAAATGTGTTGTATACATATACATGTACAGCTACTTACAATGAATGTATTCATTATACACTGCAGCCTAATAAAAAAGAAAAAATGTATAAGATTGATATAGTGAACATCATAAAACATTATGGAGAGGTATTAAGGACCTAACTACATACAGAGCTATACCAAAATTTTAAATTAGAAGACTTGATAACATTCATATATCAGTTCTCACCAAATTAACCGATGAGTTCAGTGTGTCCTTTGAGGTGGTTTGCTCTCACTTGGGTGGTAGGGGTTCCTTTGAGATGGTTCATTCTCTCAGTCTGCTGAACTGAAATGCCAGCATTGAGCTCATGGTCCCTGGAGTTAATGCTGCATGTGGAATATGATTTTTTAAACTTGTCCTCCCATTATATTTGACATTTTGGAAGCATGCCTGTCTTGATGACATTTTCTTTGGTAAGTAATGATCTCTCAAAATTAAATTTTGTAAGATTTTTCTGGTTTAAAAGTAATTCACCATAAAAACCATTCAAGATATAAAAACGATGAGCAAACTAGTGATACATATTTGATTATCAACTATTTCAAGTTTACTGGGATTGCTATTACACTAATTGCCTAAACATACATTTATTATCCTTTTCATAAAACAGCTCCAATAACTGGGGTCTCAGTTGGCAGTGGTTGAACTGATAATAACCTAGCACTCTGCATATTGGAAAAGTTCTTTATAACAATTACCTTATTCTTTGTTGGCTTACTTTTCTGCAGCTCCATAGACCTAATAAATGGACAAGCCCAGGACACCTGTTAGAAATGTAGAGCTTCAGTGACCCCCTCCAGATTCATTCCATCAGAATCTGCATTTGAAATGATTCGCAAGTTGATGATTCCCAGTGGCACCCACTCCACAGCTTGAAATGTTGGGCTGCCTTGAAATTTCCTCTGCCAAATCAATTACTCTGTTGCCTTTAAATTCAGTCTCATACAAAGTGTTAGGATATGGACAAAATGTAGACAAGTTCTTGTCCAGAATGTAACACAAATGACCTCTAGTACAATTCTGGAGTCATCATTTACATCTGAAACCTTCTAAGCACAACTTTCCACTACCTGCATTCTTGTCAGCATTCTGGTCTTCTGAACTCACATAAGAATTGCCCATCAAGCTCTGCTTACAGCATCCTAGGCTTGGATTTCCTAAACCCCTTGCATAAACCAATTCCCAAAGCTTCTGAATCACATAGGTATAGTCACAGCAACAACTACTTCTCTGGTACCCACATTCTGTATTAGTCAGCTTTCCACTGCTGGAACAAAGCACTTGACATACAGAACTCAAAGAAGGAAGAGTTTATTTTGGCTCACAATTTCAGAAGTTTCAGTCAATGGTCAGTGGCTTTGAGGCACAAACATCACAGCAGAAGGGCATAGTGGAAAAAAGCTGCTAACCTCATGACAGTCAGGAAGCAAAGCCAGCAAGGAAGATCCTGATACCAGATACAGTCCCTGGCGTCAGGCTCCTCAGACTCACTCAGACACACCAGAAGTGTGCTTTCCTGTCTCTTTGGTGTCTCTCCAAACAGTCAAGTTGATAGTCAAGATTAATCATCACAAGCAATCATAAATTGTAGTCCACAGAGTTTTTGAAAGCTGAACCTACCAATACCCTATGAGAAAGCAGAATATGGTGTGAATAATACATGTATGTGCTTTCAGAATTTAAAGACTTCTCCACATACATCCTACAAAATACAGTAATTTATTTTTGCCACGTATTTCAGAAGAAGCAACTTAGGATGTGTGAGGTTAAGTGACTGGCATAAAAGGATGCATAATAAGTGTGCAGCAACCCCAAAACTCAACATTAGTCTTCTCGTGTTCTTTCTATTCCACCACAGTTACAGAATTACTCTCAGGCCACCAGATCAACATGACCCAATCATTGGGAATATCTACTCATCCTGGACAGGTAAATTCTGTGAGTAGTTTTTCCTTCTTTCTTAGAATTTCTTCTCTCCTGTGCCTCTTTCCTTGAATATCTTTGGATTGTTAGTTGTTAGTATTTCGTCTCTGTTAGTCAGGAAACTAACACCCCAGGGACAAGGAGATGGCGGTAGGGTCCATGGTAAGATGCAGTTACTGATAGTCTGCGTTCCAGCCTATGGACTGTCAGAACTCAGGTAACAGGGGCCCCTGGCCTAAAGACACAGGTGTGTATCTGTGATTAAAGGAGGTCTGCTGATTTTCAAACACCAGTCCTCTACAGTTGTCTCGGTTTCTACCTGATGGTTGTCTTTCATGCAACCGGTCTCATTTTCTTTTTCAGCAATGCTATTCCTTGCTCTTTTTTTTTTTTTTTTGGTACCAGGGATCAAACTCGGGTCCTTGCGCTTGCGCAGGAGGCAGTGAAACCACTGAGCTAAATCCCTGGCTTTTATGTCTTGCTCTTTTCACATACAGATTTGGCAGAGAGATTGTCCACATCATATCCTTGGGCAAGTGACTTTGGTCTCAATTTATCTTATTTTCAGAGCTGGCCAAACCTTCAGTGAATTAGTGCTCTTGTTTTCTATTACCATGAGTTACAAAATGTTAGGGAGGTAGATCCTCTCTCTCTCTCTCTCTCTTTCTCGCTCTCTCCCTCATCAACAAAGAACTTCTGAAAGACATCACAAAGCTTTGGTGACATCCACATCTATGTGCAGTACTTGCTTTCTGTAGTGAGTCAGTTACCAAAGAGAATTGGTAGCAAGTTTCTCAGAGGCCGAGTGACGTGGAAGATCATCTGTGGCAGTCCTGGGTAACCTTCAAGGGTCTCCCAAGTGTATTCTTACTGTTCCTTTCTGGCTCCTTAAATCATGGTCAAGGCCTGGGTTCTGTTAGTTCGAGCAAGGACTGGAAGTGAAATCCTCTGCCAGGGACACAATTAATATTTCTTTTATTTAGAATTCTACTATCTGTCCAATCAGGTTATCAATTCTCTTTTCATGATTTAGCAATCAACAATGGAAAGAATAAGTTCAGATGACCCTCAGCTCAGAGTGATTTGCAGTGTGTGTACCAGTGAAAACATCTGATTTTTCCATTTTCTTTGACAACCTTCTGAATATTTTAACAATAGATTCCTCAATTGTACATCAAAATTATGTGAATAAATTAATAGAATTAAAAATCATCAAACATATGGCACATATCTTGTATTTTAATATAAAAACCTTAGCACAGACTTGAAAGGATTAGCATTAAAACTTGATACCAAGTGTAGAATTTCTTTATGTCACAGTAACTATCGAATAACACAGAAAGCTTGGCCCTGTTATCAGTCGCCATGCTATTTTCATTATCCTACCTCAACAGAGTATTTTTTTAATAGCAAAAATTATTATAATTACTTGAAATAAGTCTTCACAATGTTTTTCTTATAATCATAGAAGATAAATAAAATATCAATAAATACTATCAGGCTGCATTTAGATGAAAAGCTTTAAAATATTTTTAAGTATAGGAAATCCAAAATAATTCTAATTTTTCCTTCTATTCTTTCCCAGATTCATTTTTTAATTGAAGTATAATTTCATTGTATAATATACTATAAAATTCACACAAGCTTAAACTATGGCATGGTTTCTTTTACATGAGACACCTAAATTATAAATAAAAGATATATTATAGGAAGTAGGGAGATAGATTTTTCTTATATGGGAAGGGGATGAAGAGATGAAGGAAGAGGATGGAAAGGGGATGAAAAAATAATTAAGATGTGTTGTGTACCTACCCCAAGTCCCCACAAGGACTGCAATCACTGTGTACTGCAAACATGTACTGATAAAATATACATTTTAAAGGCATAGTTTGTCATTACATTTTAACAACAATTAAAATGTTAAAAAGAGGGCCAGGGATGTAGCTCAGCAGCACAGCACCTGCCTGGCAAGTGTGAGGTCCTGAGTTTGATCACTGGTACAAAAAAAAAAAAGTTAGAAAGTAAGACCATGTAGGGCTTTAAAAAGAAAATTTCACAAATATGAATATGGAACAAATTGAGAAAGCTATCAATATCCTTCAAAGGTGTTAACTTAGCTTGATTTGTAGGTGTTGCCACTTCCTACTCTGAAGAATGAGTTAATTTCATGCTATAGAAAAAAATCTTGAATAGGGAAAAATATTATAAATTGCTTATTTTATGAAATAAACACAACCCTATTATCAAATAGACACCAGGAGGATGTCATACACTACTATCATTTACTGATATCTATATGACAAATTATAAATAAAGGAGCATAACTGAATTCAGTAGTATCTACAATAATAATTTACCATGTGCAATGGGATATTTTAGGAATACAGTGGCAGTTAAGTCTAAAATCAGGAAACTCACTTAGATAACAGCGATGACTAAATTAAGAAAAGAATATGTTCATGTCAAAATAGGTCATAAGAATTTTAAAATAATTTTTATTTAAAATAAAACAAATTTCTTTATAAAGTAAAGCTAGAAGGAACATTCCTTAATGTGAAAGCATATCTATTTGAAAACAATACGAATTTATTTAATGATGAAACTCAAAATCATCCTCTTAAAAATCAGAAATATACTAGATGATCTTTTATCAATATTACTACTTAATAACACTCAAATTTCTGGTCAATGATACAAGATACGATGTTGAATTAACAGAAAAACATGTTAGAAAGGAAGTCTTGACTATATTATTCTTGGGTGACATCACCATACACTTATCATACATTATCATATATAGACAATGCAAAAGACTCAACAGAAAAATTCTAGGAATGAAATTTAAAGTCCAAAGAAATGACAGGACGTATGATACACCAAAACCTATATGCCAGGAAGGAATTTAAATACAATGAAAAAGGAAGTGACACAATTGCAAAGGTTAAACTGTCTACCAAGAACTTCACGAAAAGTTATCAATCGTGAGATTCTTAGTGTTATGGTTTATATGCAGATGTCTCCCAAAGCCTCCTGTGCTCTTAGGCGGGGCTTTAAAAGGTGGCAGAATCATGGGAGCTTTATGGCTGACTTGCTCTTAAGAAGTGGGGCTTGGTTGGAAGAGGTTGCTCACAGGGTCGGACCCTCTTCCTGGCTCCTCGCTTGACTCTCTCTGCTCCTCGACTGCCACACTATGAGCAGCTCTCCACCATGTCCCTCTGCTATACATCCTGCATTGGAGCCAGAAGGCTATGGACTGTAAATGTGAACCAAGCTAAACCTCTCCTTTCTTAAGTTGTGGTGTCAGGTATTTTGTTGCAGAAAAAAGGAAAGTGACTAAGACACTTAGTGTCCATAACACACCCTCAAATTAGTATTTTAGGGAAGTGCAAATTATCCCAGTAATGAGCACAGGGAGGGTTCGGATGGTGGGGAGTATGTCATACCGTCAACATGACAATAGGTTCAAAAGCAAATTTTTTTCACAGGGATCATTTTGAATATTTGTCAAAACATTCTAAACTTATTATAATCACACTCAAGTGTAGTTTGTTGAAAACTGTCTAGATGGCTAGTAAAATATTTCAGGTATGTGGTTATTTGATGATCCAGGTTGATTGAAGGACAGATTTAATAAGATAGAAAGAATGGAATTGGCTTGGAGGGTTGGTAATGTTTGTGTGGTGGTTCATTACACCATTCTGTCTATTCTGTGTGTATTTGAAATTCTGTATAACACAAGCTGAAACAAGATGAAAATAGAAGTTCTTAAATTCAGCTAATCCACAGAGGGATTTTAGTGACCCAATAACCCTTCTGGGTTTACAAAATGTATGTATGAACATGTGTACATTTTCTTCTAGGAAGGAGGTCCAAAACTCTAATCATATTCCTAGGAGCCTCTTTTGCTAAAATGTTAAGAACAATTGGAGTAAATAGTCTGCTAACCTTTAGCCAGCCCTTTCTGAGGATTATTTCTTGCAACTAATGCTTTTAATGGAAATTAGGAAATAGAGATTTTAAGCCTATAATCCCTTGCAAAGACCCTGAAATACAAAAGAGACTTGCCAAACCGTGAAGGTTTGTGTAATTATTGCTGTAAAAGGACTAGAGATAGAAGAATCTAGGATCTTAGGAGAAAACAGAGCTGCAAATGAAACTTTGAAGGCTGTTATAATGTGCTGTAAATTTATTAAAACATAATCAGAGCAATAGATTAAATAAAGCAAATGAAAGTGACATCTTATAAATTCTAAAAGAATAATTATGAGTCTTATACAATTAACTTCCTTTTACCATTTCTAACTCTGGGGAAACTTATTCATCATGCCCCATGGAGCGCCCTTCAAATTCATTTTGCTGTGCTGCTGATAATAAGTATTCTAAAAATCTCTCCACCTCTCTACCTCCTGCAGCACAGTTTGAATCTTGGCTCCAATGTTCAAGCCCTTTTAAATTCGGCACTAGAAGTTGCTGATTCCCACCTCCCAAGCCCACAATGTTCTAGAGACAAACAGAATGAAATACCACTTTAAAATGCTTCAGTATCCTCTGTTAGAAAAGACTGGGAAGATTTTGTTCTCAGCTTCCAGTGTATCACATAGGATTGCATTAGAAAATTTTCACTTCCCCTGCCATTCACGTTGCCTCCTTTCCTGTGTAAGTGGTTTTTGGTTAATAAAGAAAAGTCTTAAAGTGTAGCTATGAGTGGTGATGATGATAGCTGATGATCACTCTGGGATAGGCACTTTTCTGTGCGCTTGGCGTGTGTTAGTTCATACATCATTCCTAGGTCATGTCAGAAAAATTACCCAAAATGTAGAAATTGGTAAAAGAGACAACCAGAGGTCTTCCCAAGGCATTGTTGGACTTGCAACATCAATTTTCCATTGTCTGGACTATTTTACAACTCTGTAGGATGTAGAGATTAACTTAGAGATTTGTGTCAAGATGCAAATTATTTCTGTTACGTGACAGGGTATGGAGTGTGCATGTGTGTGTGTGTGTGTGTGTGTGGGTGGGTGGGTGGGTGGGTGAGGGTGTGGGTGGGTGTGTGTGGTGTAGTGATAATCCCAAAAGTTGGGGTCCATAGCCCTCTTGGACATTAACCAACTTGATTTCAATCCCACCAATTGTCTTCTAACATTTACTTATTAAATCGCTCGTAAATACTTAGTGCTTTTTGAGCCGCTTTAAACATCCTGCTGTCCTCTCATTAATTACCGAGTTAAATAAAGCCTTTCACACATGTCAGTTTTTTTAACCTTTGAAAATCATGCTCTAACACTATGTACATTACATTCAAACTTTTGGATGGTTGTATACTGCTCTATTTTGTGAACTAGAAGTAATTAACCTACTCAACTTATTTTTTCATTGTGGGATGTTGATATCACTTTCAATGTTTTTTTTTAAAGAAAAATTATATGTTAAATATTTTGTGACTAAACATTTGCATTTGTTTAATTTTAACTGCACAAATGAAATTTCTGAGTCAGGACTTTTCACACTTAAAAAACTTTATGTACACATTGTTCAGTTACCCTCCAGAGTTTGTGCTGGTTTGTTTTTCAGCAGAATATCTGCTTTATTTTTCAGATCCCCCCCTTTCCTAATTATTCCCATTAAGAAGAACTCAAATACATAATGAAAATGAGAAGTTGATGAAAAACATAACTAAACTTTTGAGAAAGAAGAATTTATGGTTAGGGATTATCTGCTGCATTACATTTGAAGGGTCATTTATATGACTTGAGAATCAACTGAATAAAGTTGGCAATATTTAAACTGTTAGGAGGCTGGACATGGTAGTGCATACCTATAATCCCAGCATTCTGGGAGGCCAAGGCAGGAGGATCATAAGTTCAAGCCAAGCCTAGGCAATTTAGCAAGACCCTGTCTCAAAATAAAAAAATAAAAAGAGTGCTAGAGATGTAGCTCAGTGTGGAAGCCATGGGTTGAATCCCCAGTATCCATCCCCCAAAGAAAAAACTGTCAGGAAAAATACCCCTGGAAGGCTATTTACTTCTACTTTCTTTAAAGACAGGGCAGCAGCTTATTTGCAAGACGCCTCCCCCCAAAAATTCTCTTCCTTCCTTTTTCTCCCGCATAGAATAAAACCAGACCTCTCCAAAATATAACTGGCTAATTACAGCTGCAAAATTTTATGTCATAAAGCATGACAACACTAACTTCAGTTTGGAAAATACTCACAATATTTACTATAAATACCTAAGAACTTGCACAAATAATTCAGAAAAATCTAATTTTAAACAATATGACTCCCTTTATAGTCTACATTTATACAAAAAGTTAAAACTTATTTCCTGAAGTTAAACAAAAAAGAAACCTGAGTGAATTTTGAAAGACTTTTAGTGAATGTATGTTTAGGAAAGCATATCGTTTGGCTATTTCCTTTCTTATCCATACAAAACTTAATTCTATTTTCAAGGCACTGGAAACGTATGGTTTTTAAAGTTAATTGCAAACAATAACCATCATAGTCCTGTTACTACTACAAGTTTTAAAAACTTTCAGGGCTTTATGAATATTTGTTTTAATGGTTGATGAGAGCTGTCAGTACGTCCTGAAAGAGTGGGCTGCTGGACATCTATCTGGGGCTCTGAGAACTAAGGGGGAGGGCAGGCTCAGGGACGGGAAAGGACAGATAGACCCAGGGGGACCCACTGCTTCTGGAAACAAATGCACTGTGTTTTCTTCTTGCTCCTGAAGGTACTATATATGCACATGTTCTGATTTCCAAGACGGATGTAATTGTTAAGTACGGTAAACATACCCTGATAAAAAGAAAATAAAAGTAGAGTTTCTAATGCAGTAGATGCTTTGAAAATTTATCTTGAGCACCTCACAGCTTCTCATTTAGTCCCAGAGTGATTTCAAGTTGGGTAGGAAATACACATATTAGCTGGTGTAAACTCATGAATGTACACAAGCTCCTATATGAACAAATGCATTCAGAGGAATGAAAAATAAGATCCTAATGGTAAATCAGGCACCATGGCCACATCTCTGGGATTCCCCAGGGAGATGAAAGGCAGGCAGATAGAAGGAAACATGATCTCATCTCATCTCTAACCTGGTATCAGACCTGTGTTTGCAAAGAAACACGCTCATAATGCCATTCCTGGAACTGTGTGCTATTCTTTTGTGTTTACACAATTTCCACTAAAAGCACTTAGCTCTTCCCAATCCTTACACATGTTCCAGGTTTTCACAACCATTAAGGTGAACAACAAAAAGCTTGCCAAAGTCATTAGCCTGAGGACTCAAATATGCAGACGTTGGGGGATGTTTATGAGATACTCATTCTAATGAGCCAGACCCCTTTGGCACAGGTTAGGGTGTCCCTAAAGAAGCTTTCTTGGAAATGAATTTGTTCAAGAATATCCTCTTTGGCAAAAGTGCTAAGGTTCAGGCAAGAGTGAGATAATAAAGATTTATTTCTTATTGAAGTATTTTATGCAAAGGGCCAAGTCTGGTCAGAAATTAAAAATTGAGTCAGGAGCAGACCTAGGGATGCAGCTTAGTGGTAAAGCACTTGCCTAGCAAGGTTAAGGCCTGAACTCAACCCCAAGCACTGAGAAAAAAAAAAAAAAAAGCCTGGAGTCAGGTTTACATGGCAAAGAGAATTTGAGGGATTGAGCTTTATGCCTACTCTACAACTAAAATAGAATTTGGGAACACACCCATGTAGTTCTAATGTCAGTGGGCCAACGTGCAAACACGCTTTAAGCTTTAAAAATTCATAATTTCCCAACAACTCTAATTGCAAGTCCTCTGCCTACTTGGTTTCCCCCAAAAGCCGTGATTTCCCCTGGCTTCACCATCTCATTTCCTTGAGGAAATTGCTTTTCCTTGTTTTTTTCCCCCTTGGTTTAATGTTCACAGAAATCTGCCTCATGGACCTCTCTTCTCTGCTCCTATTGACCAGCCAGTGTTCTGGCCCAGAACGTGGGGACAGTCTTACACAGGACTGGCCCTGGAGCCCAGGAAAATCCTGCAGGTGACAGCGTGGGTGGGCTGGGTGCTACTGTCTCAGCACCCACTGGAGCACAATTGGACAGTCACAACAGAGAGACTAAGGGAGACTGGCCAACCCAGCCCTCCTGAGTGTAATTCATGTGAGGTAGTTTGTTCCCCAGCAGTTTTGCTACCTGGGGGAGTCTTTCAAGTTAGGAATGGGTTGGAGTGGGATTTGCCTCTGGGCAAGGGTGTAAAGGCTCCATAGAAGTGGAAATGACTTTTCTCATATGTTTATGTTTTCCTCCAGATCCGACATCAGATTTTACCTCAGTTCTAGACAGTTGGACAGTTGCTTAATTCCCTTACACTATACCTCCTTTTCCAGCAAATGGAAAACAAATGTGAAGGATCGAAAGCAGAAGTTCAAAGGTCCCTTCACACTGCAGTGGTGGCAGGGAGGACAGTGGTGGTGTGGTCAGGAGTCCTTGTGAGTCACAGGAAAGCCCCTGTGAGTGTGGGTGAGGACATGGAGCAGCACGTGGGGCCTGGGTAGCTTGGATGGAGACAGAATATGGTCTCCAGGCCCTGCCTAGATGTTTTCACCTCTGTCCTTTAAGATCTGAAGTGATACCCAGAAGAAAATGCGAAAGATGGGTTCACCTGAGTTGAAGATTTTAATCAAGGACATTTAGAGAGAGCTTCAGAAAACCATAACATTACACATGTCAGAAAGCCATCACTTCTGAATTGTGCTACTTTAGATACTGCAAGTTGTGTTTCTTTGATTTTTCTTCATGTTCCCTGTGTTACTTTCATTTTTCAGAAATCAGTTTTGGAGGTAAACAGTTATCTGTCAAATTCACTCGATTTAGCAAATGTAATATAATTGTATAATTCTTCACTATTTCCCAATTACTCTTCTGCTTATGTGTCAGATTGCTGGAGGAACACTTATTCATGACATTAACTTGTTGATCTAAATCCCAGGCAACTTAGTTTCCAAATAAATTCACATTTATAATCTTTTAACATGATATTATAAATTTAAGGGAAATATGTATCATGGGAATAAGTATTTTAAGCACATGGATTTATTTCCTTTCTTCTTATTACTTCTTAGGCTGTTTTATTCCAACAGTTGTCAGCCTATTACATACTCTGGGGAAACTCTTTGCAAATTTAAATATTTTCTATGATAATTTCTAATTCTAACCAGAAATATCAGGTGATGAAATGTATAGACTTCAGATTTTGTGACTAATGTGAATATGAAGACCAACTGGTATATTTTATGTTAATTCACTACAGACAAAAAAATTAGTTTCTCAAAAGTGTGTCTTATTAGCTTAGACTCATAAGGCATGAAAAATAGATGCTGAAATTGTTGGGTGGATTACACAGCTGAGTAATAATCTCAATATAATAGGTCTGTGTCTCAAGAGTTGAATATTCTCTCAATACCTTTAACACACAGCGAGGTGGATTATTACAGGTGAGCAAACTGAGATCTAAAGGGCAAAATTTTATCTAAGTCACACAGCTTGTAAGAGGCAGATGTAAGGTTTGGACCCAGGCTTTTGGTAGTGGTAACTGTGTTTCCATATTATCTCCTTAGCCAGGTTCATGATAATAAACATAGAAACACAGTCATATTTTTCCTTAAGATTTGCCAAATTTCATTCATTTGTTCTCAAAATTTTCTGATTTTCTAATTTAAAATTCTGTCTATGAAGTCTAGCAAGAAATAGGCTGGCAGACTATGCATACGATTTTTTTTTGATGTCCATAAGATTTTCTTTTAAGTTTGTAAACTTTTAATATGTCTAAATTCTAATTTGTAATTGTGAAAACACGATTGGACACAAACCACACTTGTATCTCTCCACCATCTATTTTATCCTAATCCTTATTAATTTTATTCTATTCTAATTCTATTCTAATTCTTATTCTATTTATTCTAATTCTTCTGGGAGGTGTATACTTCATCTTATGCCTGATTTCTTTGAGATAATTCCATCCAAAGCAGTGGGAATTTTTATATTTTTGAAATCAATTCAGTTCAAAGACCCCAGTCCTTGAATGCTTACTGCTCTCGACCACTTGAGGAAACATGTTCTCCTGGACTCGCTGCTGATGCGAACTGGTGACAATGACAAGAATTTCTCATTCTTTTCATCTTATTGTGTCATCCCACCCTGGATAGCGATGCACCTTCTTTGCTATTAAAAAAGTAGTTTTGCCATTATTTTATTTGATTTACAGTAGCCATTTGGATCATGAATGACTTTATTTATGACGAACCAAGGGGAAAGTATTAGATTCCAGATGTGTATGTTTTAATTCCTAATTTTGTCCATAAATAGAATTTCACGCTTATTTTCAAAAGAGGAACATCAACTCTGCAAATGTTCAGTACGTAACACATGCACCATTGTCTTTTCTTTTGCTGTTTTGATGTCCTGTGGATTTGTACATATTCGGTTTTGTTTTTGAGACCCCTGCTAAGACCCTATTTCCTACAGTTGAATCAATTTCTACAATACCATTGAAGAAATTAAAAAACAGTCCTTTGGTTTTTTATTTTATATTATTATCTGGCAATTTAAGAGAAATCTGGTATATTTAAGAGAAAACCTAATAGCAAGGACAAGCCCCAGGGTCATCTTGAGAATTGAGTTTCCTTTCTGTGCAACTTCCTCAAGGTCAATTTTCAACCTACATTATTTTCACAATAAGGCAGCTGACTTGGGTAACATCTGTCGCTATGGTGACAGTGGGATAACAGTAGCTAGAAAGGCTGCTGGTGCCTTTCCAAACTCGTCTGCTGGCAGATGTGGCTGGCACGGAAGTAACAGCAAAGCAGTTAGTGAAGCCAGAGATCAGCGAGCCCCTGCGGGCAGTGCCCTGTGTCCTCCAGCTAAAGGGTCAGTGCCTTCGCCAGGCAGCCTCCGAGGGAGTAATGTCCCAGTGGTGGCCAGCCTCGCACCTGTTCTAGCTTCGGAATTCCTCGAGCACTCACAAGAATAATAACAAACATTGTCTGGAAGGACTGATGGAGGGCAGGAAAGAGGGATAGAGGAACACAAACTGGCACAAGTAGCAATAGTGGATCTTCAGATGATCTAAATGGAAGCATCCTTGTGAAAAGGTAGGTGAGGTGGAAGTCGCACAAATGCACCAGCAGGGTCATGACGCATGGCTTACTATCTGCCCTGTGGCTGTTAACAGAGGCCCTGTGACCAACAAGTGTCAATGCATTAGCTTTGCACGTGGTAACACCCATGTGCCTCTGGCTGTGTAGGATTTTTTGAGCACCAATACAAATGTAGAGAGTTGCATGGAACTTGCTTACATGACCTAGGTTGATGATTGCGTGTGTGTGGGAAACCAAGGGAGAATGTAGAAGCTGCCTAGCTTGGGGGGCCATGGAGTTGCTTCTGCTGCATTCAGTTGGTGATAAGCAAGCTGCAGAAGTCTGCCCACACTCGAAAGGAGGAAGATTAGACCACACAGGCTCTCGCAAGCACATGGCACGAGAGAGGAAGACAATCCATGACAGATGCTTTGTTGAAAAGGATTTGTAGGCCTGGCGATGGTTTATGGGAACTGGTACTGCTTTAATAAATGGGTGTGGGTGTACCGTGTGCATGCAGGACTGAGGAATGACAGAGCCCATTTGCCACGAGCTTGCCCTCCCTGCATGATGTGCTTGTTTCTCGCTAGGCCTGTTGAAAAATGAAGGTTTCCCTGCTAATAATTCCCATATTACTTTCTTCTTTGAGAGAACAAATGAAGTCTGTAAAAATGAACTAAAGCAAAACAAAACCAAAACCAGCCATAACAAATACTCCGCTATCCTCATAAAATCTAACATGACTCCCAGCACTTGTGGAGGCTGAAGCAGGAGGACTGCAAACTTGAGCCCACCCTGGGCAACTTAACAACTTACTGAGCCCCTGTCTGAAAAAAAAAAAAATTAAATAAGAACTGGAGGTATACCTCAGTGCAAAGGTCTTTGGTTTAATCACTAGTGCTAAAAAACAAACAAACAAACAAACAAACCCCCCAAAACCCCAGTGTGATCTAGAAGACAGAGCAGAGAAAGGGAATGTACAAAAATATATAAAAATGGGTTCTGGAAAAAATAGATGTGACTGTTTCCAAAAGATATCCCAAGAATTTTAAGTTAAATAACTACAAAATGCAGATTCTTTTAGATGGAGATTGTGTGTACGTGTGTGTGTGTGTGTGTGTGTGTGTGGTGTAAGTCAGTAAACCTCTTAACCAAAACAGAAAAATGCCATAAATAATACTAATTCACAGAACTTTTTTTTAAACCCAGAAATCTAAAGCTTCTGACATTAAAAAAGTCAGAAGACGAACAATGACCTAGGCTGGGGAAAAGTGTCTGCGATACACATAACAAAGGATTGGATTTCAAAAAGCTTCTGGCAAAGGTGCAGGCAGATTTTAAACTTGAAAAGTGAGCTGAGGTATGAACTTGGTAGAATGAAATCCATTAATCTCTATAACCAATAAAAAGAGTAAAGCACAAGTGAACTGAGGATATCAGAGTCCACAGCAAACAGGAGATGTCTTTGGGGGAGAAAAAGTAACTTCTCCTCAATCAAGACGCCCCCTCCACTCTTTACCAAGGACACTTAATCACAAGACACAACTCAAGACCTTGTTGGGACAGTAGAGGAATCTACACAAAAAAATTCTCTAAGTAGCCCTTATTAACCATTAGTTTCCCCTAAATATTTCCTTCTCACAATTTGCTGTTCTAGAAACTCAAAGCTCTTTTCTTTTGTCTCGTCATTTGTCTAAAAATTTACCCACTTGATTGTTTATGGCTGAGTGCACCTGGTGTGTACACCATGAACACTTCCACACATTTTAGCTTGTTTCATTCCTATTAATCTGGCTTTTGTTAGTGAAGTTACAGAGACCCTGCTCAACCACCTAAGAAGTTTCCTCCTCTACACTATGAAGTCCTGGCCTCGATGTGAGAAACTCACACATGCTGTTCATGTGCTTATAAATTACCATAATCTGACATTCTAGTTAAAAGTAAAAATGAATATATCTTTCACGTAACAGTTATACTTTTAAGCATTTATCTAACAGATAAATTATTCACAAGTAAATGTATACATTGAAGAATATTTATTATGTCTATTTTGTTTTACAAAAACTAGAAAAAAATGGAACTTTTTTCAATAAGCTAGAGATTGAATTTTAGCCTATAAAATACTATATAGCTAAGTAAAATAGTGTGTTATATCTATATATGTTGTTTTAGACACATCAATGTATGATAAAATGAAAAAGATTAAAGATAATATATATAAAATACAGATATATGCATAGTGGTACCTGGATTCAAACAATTTGCAAACAATTTGGTTTGCAAACAAAAGCGTTTGGCAAAATTTTGTTTTGTTTGCAAACTTGATGGCAGCCATCTTTCCCACAAGATACAAAGGTGGCCATCTTTTCTAGAATCGTGGAATGAATTAAGTTTGTGAATGGAGGTACCATATATAGTGTAAAGAAGATAAAAAATATCTGTGTATGTGATTATTTAAGTAAAGGAAGAAGCATAGAAAGGTCCATTGGAAATTGGTGGAATTCACAAAGTGTTGCTAGCACCCATTTGTAGTGAGAATAGAGGGAAAACTTAATTTTACATTATCAACATAATTATCTTTGGAATTGTTTCTGAAAGATACATTATTAATATTTGATAAAAAAGACTAATGAAAAGAAATGGCTATTACATGTGCTGGCTAGCCCAGCTTTGGGTACAAATAAATGTGTGTTGAATGAAAAAATGAGTGTCTTGGATCCACTGTCATTCTTAATGTCTCTTATTTCCTGCATAAAGGGAGTCTAGGACTTCTATAGTTAAAACCATTTTAAACATCAAAGGAATAATACAGGTACCTAATAATACAGGCAGACTGTTTAGTAAATCATGTATCTGTTTTGGTAAATCAGTCCTATGTAGTATCTATTATCAAAATG
The DNA here is from genome assembly GCF_053883595.1 of Heterocephalus glaber. Classification (NCBI taxonomy): domain Eukaryota; kingdom Metazoa; phylum Chordata; class Mammalia; order Rodentia; family Bathyergidae; genus Heterocephalus; species Heterocephalus glaber. Next base: position 13,753,258 of record NW_028258343.1, on the reverse strand, counting down.
ATTTTGCTTAAGAACAACAAGAACACACGGAAACAACTCAATGGCGCTTTATTCTGCTGAGAATCAAAGACTTGCAGCACAGTCTCCCTCCTGATTCGCTTCCCTGCCCAAATTGACTAGAAAATTCTCATTTCATGCAATTAGAGATCTTTATTGCCTTTCATTACAGAGTGTTTTCCTCAAGGAGTAGACAGTTTTTTGAGAAAGACTAATTTTGTAGAACAATTTGTAAAAATTGTAGCGCCTCATTCTTCTGAAAATTGAATTTGAACAAAACCCAAGAACAGTTTACAGTTTGATTCCTATTGTAGAAGCTGCCATTATAAATCCCTCCATACCTACAAAGCACCAAGTAAGAGTCTTTATTTCTACTCAGTATATGTTTTTCATCATCGGATTTCAACAATGGCTTAATTTTTGATGAAAATAATAGTTTTCTTCCCACCTACACTTTTATCGTTATTCAAACCTGGGTGGGCAAGAACCTCACTCCTTCCCAAGGGAGGAAGATAGCGGTGCCCTTTTCAATTTGGCTGACTCTTCTCCATGCATCCAAAGCTCCTAGTAGCAATGCTCCTGGATGGCCAGTTCATCTTCCCTCACACTGCAAATAGAAGCAGCGACATTTCTGCATGTGACACAGCCACACGTATAAACATGAGCTTCACCCATGAAGACAGAGCACCTGCCACACAAAGACGCTTCCTGTGAACTTCTACTTCTCCTGATTCCTGTGCACCTGTCCCTGGATGCACTGCAGAAAGCCACACCCCTTCAGAAAGGAGAATTAACTTTATTCTCCCAGTTAGAGACAGGTTCAGAGGGCTATGCAGAGCCAGGCAACGTGTCTGTGTAACAGGGTCAGAAAGACCTCATGGTGACTCTGAGAATGTTTACCTTTTCAGTGCTGGGCATAGACCCCAGGTAGGCATGGGTGGTAGGCAAGGGCTTGAACATGGAAGGCAAGGGCTCTACCATTGGGATCCCTCTCCCCACAACCTGAGAGTGTTTGATAACATGAAATACGCTAAAACATAAAGGTTTTTGTGCAGATAGGGAATTGTCCCAGAGGGAATGGGTCTCAACCAAGACCAAAATCTGAGACGGTCTTCCCACACACTCAAATGAGCACGCAGCTCTCCTGTGACGGTTAACAGGAAACTCGTGGGAGATTCAGAGCCCAGGGGCACACTGAGTACTGCACATTTTCTCTGGAGACAGACATTTTTCAGAGAGATATGCTCTGTGGAAACTATTTTAATTCTGTGTAGTTTTAGAGAATTAGATAGAGCACAGAAGCCCAAATGATGCAGTCTCAGTGTTTAAGGCCCAGGCTTTGGACAATTAGCATAGCTTGGGAATGTGGAAGGCTGGTATTAAGTGTCACTGAAGGAGGAAATGGCCATTACCACAGAGACCAGTCTAAAATACAGAAGGCCACACTGCAGATGCTGGACAAAGAAAGAAAATTAAGAACAGATGAGGAAAAATATAATTACCCTAACCATGTTTGACTAATGATTTTACTAACTCCTAATAAGGGATATAGAAAAGTGAATAGAAAAAAACCTCATATGATATTCAATTTGTAGTTTCAATACTATATTAGCTTTTGTATTGCTGAGACACAATACTAATGCCCACAACTTAAAGGAGGAGACATTTAATTTGCCTTATGGTTTCAGGGGATTCAGTGCATGGTTGTCTGGCTCTAAGGCAGGAACATCATGATGGAAGGGCATGGTGAAACAAAGATGCTTAGTTCATAGCAGCCAGGGAGCAGAGTGGAACACAGTACTAGAGAGGAAGGAGTGAGGGATCAGATATACCAGACCCTGAGATTATGAACCATGACGCACTCAGAGACACCTGGAAGTTTGCTTTACTAATTCCCTGGACATTTCTTAATCCAGTTAAATTGACATCTCACCATTAATGGCCACAGTCCATCCCTTGTCAACTTGACAGCCAGATACATTTCCTTAAACCACACTTAATCTCCAAATAAAGACAATAGCACATTCATAATTCTGCCTAACATGATACAATTGTCCTGCATATAACTGAGAATGTAACAATTCCTTCCCTTAAGTCTCAACACTTCTAGTAGTTTTCAAAAGTCCAAGTCTCTTCTGAGGCTCAAGACAAACTTGTAGGTGTGAATCTATATAAAAATCAAAAACAAGTCATATTATTTATCCCCAGGTACAATGGCATAGGGTAGACATTCCCATTCCCACATGGAGAAATGACAGGACAGAAGCTAGAACACAACACAATAAGGCAAAAATTAAGTCCTGTGGTTCCATACCCAGCATCTGGGAAACACAGTGGTGAGATGTGAGTTCCAGAGGGCTTGGACAGCTCCATCCCTATGACCCTGCTGGTTGCAGCCTGTATGGCCTTTCTCTTGGGCTGGCTCCACTCGCAGCTTACAGCTTTCCTTAGTAGAAGTTCCCCATTTCTTGCATCTCTGACTTCTTCAGATCTCTATTGCACCTTTGGCTTCATTTCCACAGCTTCAAAAACTGCCCTCTCAGGGGCTCCTTGCTTGTCCTCCCAGTCTTTCCTTTGATATGTGGGTGGAAGCCTCCCTAGCCCCATAACTCTTGTGTTTTGCATGCTGGTAAAACCAGCATTATGCAGACAATGCCAGTGTCTGCTGTCAGCAGGAGCAGTAGCTAGGCCCTACTAGACCATGGTTGCAGAAGCCTGAATGCCTGGATGCTAAGCTCATTGAAATGAATCCTGGGGGACCAATTTTCTAGAAGGCCTTTCTTAAGTAGATACCTCAGAGACCTCTTCTCAGATGAAAGATTTACCTTGCAATCTTGAACTTGTGGTGGTTGGAGTCTTGCTAATTTTTTAGATGCTCTCAAGGCATCTTCTTGTCCTTATACCAAGTACATTTTTTTAAATGGTGCTAGTCTCTTTAGCAGCCACAGTCCCTTGGCCCCAACTTTACACATGGTTACTTCTGGACCAAACTTTACATTTTTCAAATTTGTCTGCTCTGCTTTTTGCCTCCAATTCTCACTAAAAATCTGGCTAAAAGCTAGCATACTCATGCCTGAACATTGGACTGCCTTTGAATTTTGTCTCCCAGATCAATTAGTCCACCACCTTTAATGTCAATCTCCTGCTTGGTCTCAGCACAGGAGCAAAATGTAGGGCAATTTTTTTTCGCCTTAGTTTAACACAAAAGGCCTTTCATCCAATTGCCAATGGAGCTCTTGTTCCCAAATTAAACCTGGGCCTGCCCTTTACTGTCCATATTGCTATCAGCACTCTGGTCTTTGAAGCTCTGGCCAGAATAAGCTTTCTCCAGCCCAATTCTCCAAACTTTCCAAACCTCTCTTGAAAACCAATTCCAAAGGCTTCTAAACCACATGGTCAAGTACAGTCACAGCAATGACCCTACCAATTTTTGTATTAGTCAGCTTTCCCATCACTGAGACATACTACCCAACACCCACAACTTATAGGAGGAGAGGTTAATTTGGCTTATAGTTTCAGGACAATTAGTCCATGGTCACCTGTTTCCAAGTCAGAACATCACGGTGGAAGAGGATGGTGGAGCAGAGATTCTTAGTTCATGGTGATAGGGAAGCAGAGCAGAGGAACATTGGCAGAGAGGAAGGGGTCAAAGACCATTAATAGTACCCAAAGTCATGCATCCATGACCCACACAGACACATCTACAATTGTGCTTTACTAGTCCCCTGAGTATTTCTTAATCTAGTCAATCTTATATCTCAGAATTAAGGTCACAAATAGGTATATGGTGGGGGTTTTTTGGTACCAGGGATCAAACTCGGGACCTTGCGCTTGTGAGGCAGGTGGCAGAACCACTGAGCTGAATCCTTGGACCTGTTTTTTAAAATATATTCATGCTTAAATGACTTAAGTTGCTTTATACAATTATCTCTTCTTTGTGTAGAATTATACAGTCTTATCTCTCTTCTCAAATTTAGATCCAATGGAAGGCAGCTCTGGCTCAGAGTACTGTAGGTACCAATTATAGAGAAATTACAGAATCATGTCCCTTGGTGCTCCAACAGATTTCTCCTGTCTTTCAACCCCCAGCCTCAGGACTCCTTAGAGCTCCCTTCAGAATGGCCATTGTGTGGCTCCCTGGTGGATTCATAACCTAGCTGCATGAGCCAGAGAATGTAGCAATGTTTTCAGAGGTAGTTATTATCCACGCTGTACTAGCTGATCAGTTAAGGAATTAGGGCAAAAAGTCAACTAGAATCACATGTAAAAGACATTCTCCCATTACTACTTACCAATAAAAAGGAATGAAATGACAACAATCTGGATGGATCTCTAGAGAGTTATGTGGGGTGGAAGAAAAGCCAATTCCACAAAGTTACAAATAATATGATTTTATATGCAACACCATGGAAATGACAGAAACACAGGGATTCAGAATGCATTGCATAGTCATTTTCAGGATTCAGAGGCAGAGGCAAAAAATAAGTGGGCTATAAAAGGGCAACAAGAAATATCCTAGGGTGACAGAAGAGGGCTGTATCTTGACTGTCGATGTCACCATGGCCAGCGTGTGACCTTTTACTATAAATGTGCAAAATGCTACCATGAAGGAAAGTGGCTAAGGGTATGTGGGATCTCTTTCTCTTATGTGAAGGTATAATTACCTCAAATAAAGACTCTTTTAGAGGAATACATTCTCCATGGAAAGGTTTTATTTATTTATTTATTTTTGGTATCGGGGATTGAACTCTGGTCTTTGTGCTTGCAAGGCAGGCAGTAGAACCACTGTGCTAAATCCCCGGCCCCAAGGAAAGGTTTTAAAAACTCATAATCTTTAATTACAAGTTTTGATTTGGTAGTAGGTCTGGCATCTGACTTTTATGTAAGAAACCAGGTGAATCTGATGCAAGGTGGCCTGCTGCATATACTTTAGAAAAATTGGGTTCCTGAGCTAAGCAATTTGCTATAAATTAGAAAGCAAACAATTGAAATTTCACAGCAGATATTTCTGGTTTGTGTGTGCACTGAGATACAGTTGTGTATAGGCAGTTTGCTTGGCCTCCTTGTCCTGGCCCTCTTTGGGCTGTTGTAAGCATTTTCCATACTGTGTAAAGATTTCTTCTTAAGGAGATGGAAAATCAGTCTGTAATAAGTATAGAAAGGGGGAACGAGGAACTTTTTATTTATGAGGATTAAAAATAATGCCCCAAATTCAGCTTTTCCACCAAAACGAGTAATTCAATGAAAATAAAAGCTAAACTAGACAGAAAATCACACCAGGAAAAGGAGGCTGTGGGAATAGTGAAAAAGTCAGCAAAATGCACCATAGAGAGAGAAGCAGACTGCTGGGTGTAGGGGTGACCTGAAGGCCCCCAGACTCTTCTGTTTATGGGGGGTGAGGTGTCCTGTTTTAGCCAGGGTGTAACCCTAAGCTCTAATATGTTTCTTTTTTTTTTCCTGAGTATAAACTTACATCAAGAAATGTGTTTTCGGTGCCCTTGCAGAAATAAGAAATCCTTTCTTCTGAAAAAATCATAAAAGAACCCTGAACAGGAAACATGGAGATCCTGCTTTTCCTGGGTTTGCTTAGCATGGAAATCCCAGAGATTTGCCCTTCTTCAATTTTAAGTCTGTGGTGGATTCTTCTAAATTCATTTGTCCCCACAAGAAGGTAACTCAAAACTGACTTTAAGATTCTTGGTAAGGCTATGTTTTGTTTTTGTTTTTGTTTTGAGACAAGGTCTCACTATGAGCTGAGGCTGGCCTTGAACTCCTGGGCTGCAGCGATCTTCCTGCCTTGGCTTCCTAAGTAGCTGGGACAACAGGAACATGCCACCAAGCCAGCTTGGTAAGGTCACATTGTTGATGAGGGTTATTCTGACTCTGGCTCAGTGAAATCTTCCAGCCAACCTAAACCTTCACTACAGTGATTTGTTAATAGACAGTGCTTAGTTTGAGCTTTATCTTTGCTCTTCTTTCTTTGGTAAGGGGCCAATAAGCCGGGAGGAACAATTCAGAGTTAAAATGCTGTGGGTAGGAGTGGTGAACAGGAAAACCTAGTACAATCATAAGCAAATGTTCTAGTTCCGACCTTGAGGATCCGGATGCTCTGTGGACAGTGCCTCTGTCCTCCCACACCACATCTACACCAAGCAAGCTTGTTCATGAGTATTGGCTGAGAGATAACACATACTCCATCAGCATCATGCAACAAGAGGACAAATACCCATTTTCTTTTACAGTTACCTTGTCTCAAGCCATGTTTGTAAAGTCAGCTCTCTCTTTGGAGAGAGGAGGGTCCATTGTAGCCATAGCAAATCCATGTCACCCTCTTCTGGAAGGAGGGAAAGACACCCAACAAAGAGTGCATTTTCAGGCGTGTCATTCCTGGATGAAGTGCCCATGTTTCAGTAGCACTCTGGGGCTAGGAGGAGGGTAAAGAGAGGAAAGTAAGCAAGACTACAGAGCATTCTATTTGAAGGGAGGTTAAAAACAAAACAGACTCGTGTTGCCTGAATATGCTTGTGATTACATGTATTTCATACACCATATTTACTTTTTCTGAGTCTCAGTTTCCTCACTGGTGAAGTAGGAAAACTTCAGTAGTGTCATAAGATCTAGTAAAATAATTGCAGTTGCTGAACTTAGCAAATAATACAAGTTATATTCCATCCAATATTTGGGACATATCACTACTAAAATATCTACTGTTCATCTAAATTCAAAATTAACTGATGTCCTATATTTTATCTGGCATGCCCAGATATAAGGTATAATAATAGCACCCATTTTCTGAGTGCTTATTTCATGTGCCAGGAACCACTATATACTTGGTTTACTTGGGTTGTAATTCTAGCGGCAGCTGGAGGCAGTTATTACCAGCCTCCATTTGAATCTAAGAGATGGAAGTTTTCCAAGACCAAATAGCCAGTAAATAGCAAAGAGTCAAATCCACTGCAGTGTGCTGCCTCTTCAGGAGATGAGAGCATTTAGGAAGTGGAAAGTGCTAGGTGTTTATGGTCTCCCTGTTCATTACCCTCAACTGGAGGACAGCAAAGGGGCAGTGTAAGGAAACATGGAGATTAAGAGTTGTCATTAAGTGGAGAGACAGCCTGTATTTACTTCTCGATGTCCAGGAAATCTGTTTGTAGGGTGACCAAGAAAGGGCAGTAGGGACTGTAAATACCACCCGTGCACAATGTGACACAGGGGACTTTCTAGCCAACAGACCAGGCTAGGGCAGAGGTGGATAGGCTAACGAGGCCACAGAGTAAACTACTTCTGACGGCAACCAGGTTCACAGGTTCACCTTCTCGGTCATCTGTCAGATAGCCGGCATATCCCAGTATCCCGAGTAGTGGATCCCTCAACACTACTGCTAGGAGTACGATTGCACTGTCCTGCACTCACCGAGCCATCTGGCAGTGCTCAGGCGAGGCATAGACTCGCTGCCTATCTCAGTGTAGCTTCCCCCAGAAACCCAGCTGGAGGCAAGGTGTGGAACGGAAGCGGGTTTTTCAGGGGATGACACCATTGGATCCTGGCTGCAGGGAATCCTGGCGCTCCACAAAGGCTGCCTTTTCAGGTGTGCCACTCCTGCGCATGGCTGGAGGGTCACCGGGCACTTCTAGGAGCCGGTGCAGGGCCAGAGCCTCACAGTTTCCCGCCAAGGGTAGAAGAGCGATATACAACACTTGCCAGACGTTGGCTGAGGTAACCAACCAACTCCAGGCAGAGGGATGCAGACTGCAACAGCTGGAGCGAGGAGGCTGAGCCGCAATAGGAACCGAGGGGAGGTGGTACAACTCCAGCAGGGTCACCCTGGTGTTGCTCCAGGGATTCCGCTCCTGGGTACAGATCCTAAGAAGTAGTCACAGTGCTCCGTATGCGACAGGTACAGGGTGTTTGCTGCAGCGTTATTTTTGATGGCAGGTGTTCTAGACTGCCTGAGCGACCTTCCCTGGGAGGATGAGCAGAATCCATGGGGAATGCACAGGAGGAGTACTGTGCAGTACCAGTAACAGATTGGGTTATGCACAGCTACATAATGAGTCTTAAAAATAGTGCCGAGAAAGAAGCAGAATGAAGTCCTTCATACACACACACACACACACACACACCATTAATTATTTTGTAGCAACACATTTAACCAAAATCTTCACATAAACACACCATAGGGGTTTTCTATAGAGGTAGAGGAAAAGGAATTGACTATGGGAATAAGAAGATAATAAATGAGTAATCAATTTAATTAGTTTTTTTGGACAGCACAGAGGGAAGGGTGTATAGACCATGGATGATCACGGGTGGTCTGAGGAGTGAATAATTCAACAATCTGTAAGTGACTCCAGAGAAAACAAGGTGCAGCAGCGATTTTGGATGCTCTCAGTTTCTCTAATGCAAAATACGACTTAAAAAACCCTCTGGCTTGCTTGTTTTCCAGAGTGTTACCCGCTTCTCAGTGGTTGGTCCATTGCATGAGGATGCTGATTGCACAGAGTGGGCGGTGGGGGGATCAAGATCAAGTTGGGGTGGGAAGCTGCTTAGATACAGGAAGAGGGCCAGGGTACCCCCAAGCTCAGCCCAAACCAAGCCAGTGCAGCAGGTGGGTGAGGCCAAGCCAAGGGAAAAGGCCGAAAGCAGAACCAGGCCCTGGCAGCCCCAGGCTCAGGCTGCAATGCGGATCAGCATCTAATAATGAAACTATTGGGAGGATTACAATTCATGCAAACTACTGAATCGGATTGGAAGGAACTGAACATGGCTTGAGTTTTTATTTAAATATGTTTTGCAGACAAGCAGCAGGCTTGAGTTCCAAATGAGGAATAACTTTTTTTTTTTTTCCTATTCTGCCTCTGTGAATCTTAAAATTTTCATTGGAAAAACTTCTTAGTACCAGTCAAGAGCAACCTCGCCTTTTGTGATTTTTTTCATAAGCCCAGTGCAAATATTTAACAAATAGGCAGGATGGGGCTGATTGTCTCATGCAACATGCATGAGAAATTCATCAGTTTGTGTTTAATTTGAACAACATAATGAACGCAAGATACTGTTCTGGCACTGTTGTGCATTTAATGATTAAAAAGTCATAGTCTATAAATTTTATCTGTCTTAAGGGAATATTATGCTGTTGGAAGTCAGAGAGTGTCCCAGAAATAGTCTAACACGGCAAAAAACTTTCCCAGTAAGATAAATTTTTTTTTTTGTATCTCAGTTCCAGAAGAAATTTAGAAATAGGGCTGTTGCTCTAAGAGTAGTACCTAGAAAAAAGGATTTGATCAAGTGCTCAGAAAAATCAGCAGTGTTTGCAATTGATTTTAGAGGTCTTATCTTCTACCACAGCCTACTTTGAACTCTCGAGTTGTATTTATTGGGCATTCTGGCTGATCCACTCAGCTAGATGGATGCTGAGATTACTTTCGTCTTCTTAGCCATGTGGTGCTGGAGTCTGATCCAGCCAAGTGGTCTGCTGTGGCAGAATGCCTACTCTCCTCTGAGGAAAACAATCTATTAAATGGCAAATTATAAAATCTCCCAGTGGCTCCCAGAAGAAATATTTTGTTTGTGTTCTCCATAATACATCCTTCCTTTGAAGTAGCTGCTGTTTCAAAGGAGATTGTAGGAATTTAGAAAACCGGGCTCACTCCTCACACATTCCAGGAAAGAAATGAGCTAGACAAAGGCCAGAGGACCTGTGGTAGCACTGTGGGAATGGCTGAGGGTGCAAATCAACCCAGCAGGGATCCGGGGAAGCTTCACACCCTGACCCTAGGCCCCAGGCTTAAAACAATGAATGGAGAAAAATGGGAACACAGGATCTTTATGTGAGTACATGATTAGAATGGCAGTCATATTCACGTTAAAAATGAGGATTTCAATATTAAGGAAAGGACGATGAGGAACTGGGTCATGCTAGAGGTCTTTTAAAACTCAGAAATAATGATTTTTTTCCTAACAGTTGACTATTCTTTTCTTTTTCTTTTGTACTGGGGATCGAACTCGGGACTTTGCACTTATAAAGCAGGTGGCAGAACCACTGAGCTAAATCCCTGGCCCTGGTTGACTATTCTTAAAGGCAAGAGTCATACATATATATATATATATATATATATTTTGTTGTTGTTGTTGTTTGTTTGTTTGTTTTAAAAAAGATCATATCGATAAAGATTGGTACCAATACTTAGCTCTGATTTAATGATTGGAGTGGCAGAATGTGGGAGGCTTCCTTCCCAGGTACCAATGTTACCCCCAGGTGCATGCTTCCTTGGTACTTCTTACTCTCTTCTTTGTGCTTCATATTTTAGGGCATTTGTAATAAACACTTGTATGATGAGTCTGCATGGAATGGTAAGAGTGCACGTGCGGGAGCTAGACGTCAGTTTCCAATCTCGACTCCAACAGTCCTTGTCTGGGTGACACTGACAAAATCGCCCCTCTTCTGTGTCTCATCTGGTCGCCTGCAGGGGTTTTATGTAAGGATATAGTAGTCAGAGTGCTACTCCTCCTCACATTAACCCTGAATACTAATATTGATAGGGTTGTCAGGGGCCTTTGGTGTGTGAACACAGCAAAGGGTCCAGTGTCCAGCATATTAAAGCCAGTATGGAGGCTGCTATTGTTAATCCTTGCTTAGCAATTTTTTGAACTATTTGGTGATTGTGATGATCACTGAGGGGCTTTGCCAAATTCCCTCCTAACTCTTGGTGGTTTCTAGAAGAATGAGTTTCCCGAGACCGACACGTACCAACATGGGTAGCAAACTGCCTCTTTGAATTGTAGGTCAGATACACTAGGAGCACACTGAGGGGGCTCTGAACTTGGCAAACCCTGGGTTAGGGGTGTTTTCTTTCCTGCAGTTGCCATAAAAAGGGCTGTAGGTGGAGTGGCTTAAATGTAGCACCTCACAGTTTTGGGGTCTAGAAGTTCAAAACCAAGGTGTGGGCAGGGCTAGTTTCCTCCCAGGCCTCCCTCCTTGGCTTTTCTGTGTCTGTCTATGTCCCAACTCCCTTGTCTTTAAAGGATCCAACTGTACTGAATTCAAACCCATCCATCAACCTCATCACCTCACGTCTTAGGCTCTTTCCTCATCAATGAGACACAACACCCAGCATACCCACAACTTAAGGGAGAGGTGGATGCGGCCTCACATTTGTTGAGGTTTCAGTCTATAATCTGCTGGCTGCAGGGGAAGCAGAGGTCAAGGGGGGAGCTGGGTGGGAGGTAAACCCTTCCAGGCCATGCCCCCGTCACCCAACTCCATTGATCATGCTCCACCTCCAACATCCTATTTAGCTGTGAGCTCATCAGGGGACTAATCTATGAAGGATTATCACACCCCATGATCCAATCACTTCCCCAAAGCCGCAGCTAGGAGCACATGTGGCTCTGGGGCGACAGCTAGATAAAAAGCATAACATTTCATTTTCTCTTTATCAACTCTGTAAAGACCTTTCTCCAGATACAGCCCCATCCTGAGGTCCTGGAGAGCCAGATCTTCCATGTGTGGATGGGGGAGAGCATACTTCAACTCAGAGCGTGGAGCTTTGGTTTTTCGTTTGCAGGTGGAAGATAAGGACAAAGGACCACAATCACCTCCACCTCGCCTAGGGTTGGCATTGATCCATATGCTCAGCAAGAGCTCAAGGGAGGACACGTCCTTTCCCTTTGCTTTCTGAGCCAGTTGCATAACGACCCGGCTAACCTGTATGGAGCAGTCACTGTGTTTTCTTTTTCTTCTCCAGGAGCCTATGTCCATTTGATCCAGTTTTACAGCAGTGTTACCTGAAACAAATAGGGTAAACTGAGAAGGTAAACTGAGAAGCTGACACCAGAATCTCATCTTAGGGAGAGGGAGAAACTGGACATCACAGAATATCACCTTCTCTGGTCCTTACATCTCCATTTTGGGCTAGGTTCTATTCTCACCTCCATTTTCCAGATGAGCAACCTGATGCTTAGAAAAAAGCAAAGAGCAAGAAAGTATTAGTCCTTGAACTTGAACCTTAGCAGACTTACTCCAAAGCCCACACTGTGACAACTGTCCACAGACCTGAGCCTTGCTCACCGCCTGCTACCAGGTGACCGGATGTCACTGTTTCCCCAAAGCTGCCTGCTCCATCATTGCTGTGCCTTATGCAGCTGCTGCAGATAAGATTGTAGGGTACAGAGCTCACCATCTGGAGTGGAGTGGAGAGCTTGGCCTTGTCAATGAGAACAGGAACCAACTGAATTCTACGGCTTCCCTTTCCTCTGCTGTTTAGTTTTCAATTTTCACAGATTTAGATGTGTCAAAACATATATCTCACTCTCTGTGTTAATATTATAATCACTCTAAAAATATTTATGGTAGAGTCAAATGCTTTTGACTGACAGTGACTGAAATCCCACTCATGCGAACTGAAGAGTTCTAGGAATATCGAGGAAAGTGTTGGCTTCAGGCAAGGCTAAATCTAGGCCCTCCAACAGAGACCGAAGGCCGTGACTTGCTTCACTGGTCACTCCACTGGACAGGAAAATGGTTGTATGTCTAGAACTCCAGACTAAGACCCCACCAGCTTAATAACAAGGGCCAAAGAGATAGTATTTCTTCTGAAACTCTGAAGTACACCTTTGCAGGGAGGATTCTGATGAGCTACCCCATGGTGGCCAGATTCATTAGGTCCATGTGTTGTTTACTGTGTGACTCTCACAGAAACAGCGGGAGGCTGCTGCCAAAAAAAGAAGGGCTCCCAGGCAGACAAAACCAGAAGTCCCCGCACAAAGACCCTGACAACCAACACAAGCGTTCAGACAAAAGGTCTGCACTGGCCAACAGGGGGACCCTCAACTGCTCCAAACGTGCGAGTCTTTGTGTGAGTGTCCAGGGTTCGTCTCTCCATTCTTGTCTGAGTCTCTAGGTCATTGGCATGTGGAGATTCTCTCATCCTTGAACTGCCCCCACCATGGCTTCCGTCACTCTTAGCTGCTTTCTCTCCTGCCTCCTTCACACCTTCTTCTCATTCTTCTTTGCCAGCGTTTCTCTTCTGAATGTGCAGTGTTCCGCCCTGAGATTTAATTTCTTTATTAGCATTCTCAAATGAGTGACGAATAATAATAGTAATAGCACTGTGTTCTGTGTTCTGTCTTAAGCCCTGTGGAACTGTTAAATGATTTACTCGTCCTAGCCCCTACAGGTAGGTAGTACTATCCCTACTGACAGATGATGAAGCTCAGAGATGTTCAGACTTGTCCGAAGTCACAGAGCTAGGAAATGCCAGAGGCAGATTCAAGCACAGATGGTCCATCTTTCACGGTCTTAAGGCTGCTGCAGACATTGCCAGTGAGTCTCCCACATCACTTGAACCTTTTAGTGAAATTTGCCTCTCACTTGCCATTATTTGCAGCTCTGGCTGGGCCTCATACTATGGAAACCTCTTCTGCTTGAATGTGGGTCAGGCTGGGGGGATGTCTCTGACCAGGGACCTTGGAAAGTTGGTATTAGCTGTCCTTCATGGGGGGAACACTTTTCCCCTGATTTCCCAGGTTGCCACCCACTTTGGTAACTGGCTTCCTTGTGTCCCTGTAACTGGGTGCTTTCCCTCTGCTGGACTACTTCCCCTTTCCCCACTCCTGTCTGCCACACTTCCCAAATCATGTATTTGTGTCTGAATCCTTATCTTATGGTCTGTTTCTGGGACAACTCGAATTAAAACTAATGGCAACTCTACAGGACTGCTTGCCTGAGTTCCAGATTCATACACGGAGCTTGGTGATGGACTCCCAATCTAAATGATTGCAAACAGTTCCAGGGGACATCAGAGCCCTTGGGGTCTCTCTGACCTGTTTCTCTGCGTGCTCTTCCCAGTGGATTTCTACCGTACCCAGTCAAAACTCGGAGTCCTTGCTGTGATCTGAAGGGTCACTGTGGTGTCTCCCAGTCTCCTCTCTGGAACAGTCGCTTGCCACTCTGGTCCCTGGGTGCTACACACACCAGTGCCTTTCAGGCTCCCAAACTTGTTAGCTTGTTCCCTCTGCAGCCCTCACTCTTGCTTTTCTCTTTGTCACAGCTCTCAGGTCCCAGCTTGGAAGCCGCCTCCTCTAAGAGGCCTTGTCTGTCACCCTCTCTCAAAGAGCCTCTCCCCTGCCCTTAGTCTTCCTTTAAAACATTATTCTCTTTCACTTTCTCTGCACACTTAGCACCCCGGAAATGGTCTTACTGATTTGTTCACATGTACCTCCTACCTTCCACGCCAGAGTGCAATGCATGAGCTGCACCTGTCTCCTCTCTAGCACCTTCCCGGCCAGGGTGACTGTAGGAGAGAGTGGGCTGACCGTGGCTAATTGTTTGCATTTGCCAGGGTGAAACGTTTGAACATATTACATAGCATCCGAAATTGCTTTATTTCCACCCTATCACATTTCTCTCTCTTTCAAAATTAACCTGTCTTGATAAGAAATTTAGTTGCAATGTGTTGCATTTTAATCTCTATTATTTTTAGGAGTATTTCATTGTAAGAGTACTTGTTTTTTTGGTTTCCAATGTAAGAATTCTGAAGTGTTTTGGTTATTCAAATGTCCAAATGTGAGGACTTGAGAATAGATTTTTTTTTTTGTTTCATCAAACATTTTTCTGAATTTGTTGCTAAAAATTGGGTAGCTTTCATGGTACATAGAAAATGACCAAGAATTATGTAATGCTATATAATGCTGTATAATGAATAGATGTCATTTGGAAGATTATAGGTTAAAGCCTTAGCATTTTAGTTTGGGGTGTGTGTGTGTGTGTAAGAGCACTTAACATGAGATCTAACCTCCACACATTGGTGCCATTGTGTGGTAGAACACAATGGCCAATATTCTGAATTGCAAATATTCTGTCCCATTTCATAGGCTGACTTTCACAATATTGATTGTTTCTTTTGCTATACATAAGTTTTTTATTTTGACATAGTTATGCTTTTGATTTTTTTGTTTATGCTTTTGGTATCACATCTAAATAATTATTGCATAGACCAAGGTCATGAATTTCTTCCCATATGTTTTCTTCCTAGAGTTTTATAGTTTCAGGTCTTACATTTAAATTTTTAATCTTTTTTGAATGAATTTTAAATATGTTGTAAGATAAAAGTTCAACTTGATTCTTTAGCATGTGTATGCCTAGTCTTCCCAACACTATTTGTTGAAGAGATTATCCTTTCCACATTGTGTGTTCTTAGCATCTTGTGAAAGACAACTTGACCATATACACAAGAGCGTACTTCTAAAGGAAAAAATGGAAACCAAGTCTTTGTATATAGGGAAGGGTGGAGGGGATGAAGGGAGCGCAGGGGAATGGGGAAAAAATAAGAACCAAGATACACCATGTAAAGGCACAAGATCCCAATGGTGAATGTAACTGTACTGTATACTTAAAATGTACCAATAAACTTAATCAAATTAAAAGAGTGCATTTCTATGTTTGTCATATGTCGATTTTTTTATAGTACTCATATACTATTTTTATTTCTTCAGCTTTGTAATATATTTTGAAATCAGGAAGTGATATTTCCAGCTTTGTTCTTGCTGAGATTACTTTGGCTATTTGGGGTCTTTTGTGCTTATACACATATTTTGGGATTTTTTTCTATTTCTGTAAAAAAGTCATTTTTATATGGACTGCTTTGACTCTGTGGATCACTTAGTATGGTATGGATGTTAAGTCTATGGATACATTTTCTTCGTGGTCGTCATGAGATTTACATAAAACATGTTAGGCCTGTGACAGTCTATTTAGGCAGATAACAGCTTAATCTTACACAAAAACTCTATACATTTCTTCTTCCCCACTCAAAATTTTATGCTTTTTATGTCATAATTGACATATTTTTATATTGTTTATGAATAATATAATTTCAAATTTTTTATTTAGCATTAGTATTTTAACTTGTATAATAGGATAAAAAGTATTTAAATACCACCATTGCATTATTGTGATGTGTTCTATTTGTGTATAAGTACCTTAACCAACTAATTTTATGTTGAATATGGTTTTATGATGTTAGTTAGCATTCTCTCATATTATAACTCCAAAAACTCCCTCTAGCACTTCTAAAAGTCAGGTTCAGTGTTGATAACACCCTGCTTTTATTTGCCTGGAAAAGTTACTATTTTTCCTTCAAATTTGAAGGACAGCTTTGTTCGGTATGGAATTCTTGGTTGACAGTTTTTAGTCCTTCTTGTACTTTGAATATATTCTCCCATTGCCTCATGAGCGACCAACTTTCTACTGAGAGATTTACTAAAGGACTTAAGGGGCCTCCTTTATAGATGATGAATTGATTTTCTCTTTTTGCTTTCAAAATTCTCTCTTTGTCTTTGACTTATGGCAATTTGATTATAACCTGTCTCTGTGGGGGTTTTCTGGAGCTCACTAATCTGTATGTTTATTTCTCTCCCTAAATTTGGGAAGTTTTCAGTCATTATTTATTTAAATAAGCTTTTGCATCTTTCTTTCCTTCTGAGAATCAGTAATGTGTACTTTTTCAGTCAGTGGTATTACGAAAGTCCTTTACGCCTTGTAAACTCTTTTTTTCATTTTGTTCTCTACATGATTCCCACTGTCCTGAGTTACTGATTCTTTCTTTGGCTTGATAAAGTCTACTACTGAATCCTGTAATGAAGTTTTCAGTTCAGTTATTTTCTTTTTCAGCTCCAAAATTCCTGTTTTATTCTTTTTTTATAGTTTCTGTGTCTTCATTAATATTTTAACTTTGTTCATGTCCTGCTTCCTTGATTTTGTCTTTTTGTGATGTCTTATGATTCACTGAGCTTCTTTAAGATTATTTTGAATTATTTGTCAGGCAAGTCATAGATTGTTATTCTTTTAGGGTTAGTTATGCAGTCTATTTTGGTCCATTGATTGTGCCATGTTACCCTGATTCTTTGTCTCCTCATACTTTGCATTCGTTTCCACACATTTGAAGTGACTTACACTTCTGCCAGTCTTTATGGACTGGTGTCAGTAGAGGAAGACTTTTACCAATCACACTGGCAAGAGATTCTGGGAAGGTCTCAAACTTTTTACCATGTCTTTTTTTTTGGCTTGTGAGCATACATTAACTGGTTTCTTTTACTGGAGTTTAATAGTTTCTTTTCCTTTTATTTACATGAACCTATAATTCCTTTCTTCCAGTGTCTGAGTTCTATACTATGAATTGGGATGTTGGAGGCAGGCTACATTTCTCTCCCTGTTCCCCAGTGGAAAACCCATGGGTGAGTTATGTACCTACTTCCAATCTCACACATTCATGCTGCGTATAGCAAGCAGTCCCCGTTTTTGCTTAATTTCTAACTCTAAGCATCCAAGCTATTTCATCAGTTCTCCAAGTGAGACAGGATAGAAACTGGCCCCTCAGACAATGCATCCAAAGACCAGGGACACTGAAAACGTGCTTCTCTCTCTTTCCCCCTCCAGATGAAGTTGTGGACAGAGAAAATATCCCTTGGCAAAATCCTCTGCTGGCTTGGGAGAGGGGCTGATGTGGATATATTGAAATTGCTCTGTTTTCCAATCTCAATACAGCAATTCTCTGGTTTGTGCTCATCTGGAGTACTAAAAGCTCTTAACTAAATTCTACACCTCTCACAAAGGTATTTTTGTCCATACCATTGCTAAATCGAATATTCCTATATGGAAATAAAGACTAAGACTTCTTATTCCTCCATCTTGATGGCTAGGTTGTCTACTTATTTTAAGGAAAAAGTAATTTTAAATGTTCTAGAGAAATTAAAAGATAAAATCATGAATTATTTTTGGTAGCAAGATGTATAGTAATATATCAGTTCACAAATACTTCTTTTCACAAACCAGTTTGGCAAAATTTTGCTTCTGTTCATGAACTCCACACCAGGTGATGAACAGGACCTCAGCCATGTTTCCCACATGAACATGAACGTGGACATCTTATCTAGAATCGTGGAACAAATTCAGCTTGTGAACTGAGGTACCATCGTATTACTGAAGATGTCGAAGTTTATCAGTTAATTACATCACTTAAGGAAAGAAGACACTGAACACAACTCTGAGGCAATTTATCTTATTCTGTTGCTTTTAGAAGATGATTTTTAGCTGACTGGTTTTTAGAGCAGACAGTATGTCTTTGTTACTCTTCTTGTTGCTGAGACAAGATACCTGAAGCCCAAAGTTAAAGGAGCAAAGGTGTATTTCAGCTCAGAGTTTGTAGAGGTGTCAGTTCACAGCTGGCTGGCTCCAAGGCGGAGTGGTATGGCAGAGAGGAAACAGTTCATGGCAAAGCACCAGCAGACAAAGTAGCAGGAGCAAAGCAGCTTCTTTCTGTCACTTTATGTTCCATCCTTTATGTACCTGCCTTTTGGATGAAGCCAGTCAGAACTGTGCTAAAACAATAAATGAACTAATAATCCATAATCCCAGCATCACACACCCTAGATCCAGCCACTTCTGAAACTCCCCACTTATGACTCCATGAGGCTTCAGGGGACATCTAGATACAAGCCAGAATACAGTGCCTTCTAAAATGGAAGAATTTGAAATTAGTCTAATTGTTATCTGTTTCAACATCACTAATTTAGAAAGTAGTGAGGGCCATTTAAGAAGTGACAAGATAAAATGTTTCAGCAGCTTTATTTCTGTACAGAGGTGAAGGAAAATTCAATCTGAACACATGCTGCTGAAATAGGCACATGGCAGATACATGATACCCTTCACCAAGATTTCACAGAAACATGAGAAAGATAATTTATCTTGTTTGTTTTTTTTTCCTAACTAAAAGAGGAAAGATCAGTGAAAAGAAAAGGGAGAGAAAAAAGTCCAAAAAGATTGCAGTAGGCTAGGACAAGATTAAATGCAAATGCCTACCAATATGAGTACTTAAAGTTATCTGTAAAATTGTTCCACACATTAAGTTTTAAGGTGCTCAACAATGGGTCAAACCCTCCTGTAAGGTAGATATATTTTCCCCTGGTTTCTCCCACTAGGTACAAGTCAAAGCCTCAAATGTTATATGTGAAACAATCATAAGATTCTGAAAGCTGGAGAAAATAAAGCATATTGCAGAGGGACTTGTGGATATAAGGAATGATGAATTACTTAGTCTTTCTTTTTTGTTTCTTGTATCACAGAGTAGGAGCTGAAGAACCTGGAACCATGGAATGACTCATAAGTGCAGACACAATAGCCCCAACAAAAGCCTGCTTTCTCTAGACAGAACCAAGAAGGGAACAGCCTAGGTGTCCTAGTCTGTTTTTTTTTAATTAAAATTTTAATTGAAAGAATAATTCTCCATATAATAGGATACAGCATGCTGTTTTGATGTATGCATGCTACATCTTTGTTTTGTATTGCTCTCACAGAATACAGCAGACTGGGTCATTTATAAATGAGTTTGTTTGGCTCACAGTTCTGGAGGCTGCAAAGCTCAGGATTGAGGGGCTGCACCCATGAAGGGCCTTCTTGCTGGGTCATAGGAGCAGCTATCCTATGGGAGGGATTGACACGCAGGAGATGAAAGGGGGCAAACTCATGCATTTATTGGGAACCCACTCCTGAGACAATGGAATCAACCCACTCACTAGGCAGAACCTCATGATCTAATCACCTCTTGATGGTCCCACCTCACAACACTCTTACACTGGAGATTAAGTTTCCAACACATGAACTTTGGAACACACATTCACTCCATGGCACTAGCAAAATAGAAAAACTGTAAACAATGATCACTCTATTCCTGCCAAACACCACGGAAAAAACTGTGCCCACACACCTACTTGTGCCAGCCAAGCTTGAGTGGGGTGTCTTGACTTCCACCCTGTCAGGATACAGAACACGATTTCCTCCACCAGGATGGTACTGGAGAATGGTGGTTAGGAAAGGAAGCTTTCATTCCCACTGGGTAGTTATGAAACTCCTTCACCCGAATTATCAGTGAAGGTCATGTGGAGAGTCTAGACGTCTCTCTACCTCAACCCAGCAGCAACGAGACTCCCGGCTGGCGAGTGTTGGAGGTCAAAAGGACAGACGGGATGCTCACTACGGCCCAGCTCCCTTCCCTGTGGTCTCCAGGCTCTAAGTGAAAAATCCCATGCTTCAGTGAGTTTAAGGAGAAGTATCATTTGAAACAGCCTGAGAAGGTGAGTAACAGTTTATCAGGCAAGGAAAGAAAAGACCTGCAGGATATGGGAAAGGGATCCTGAAGAGGGGTGCAGAGCATGGTTGGGTCAGGAAAATTGATGAGCTGGAAAGAGAGGGTGGATGTTGGGCTTAGCACTAGGTGAGAAGGGTCTTAGGCTGTAAGCTGCAGAGTGCGCTTCCCAGAGAGGATTTCACCATGGAGGTAAAGATGAATGTAATATAATTTTCTATCCCAGAAACTTCCAAAGGGAGAGGATGAAGTTTGACACGATCACATTTATATTTCTGAAAGAGAATTCTGATCCTTGGTTACTTAAGAGTGAGATTAGGTGTGCCTGCTGTGACATTTGCTGGAGGAATCAAATAGTATATGTGAACTGAAGTGGCTAGAAGTTAAAAATTAAAGTATAGATGTGAAATATTTATTAATGCTGTTTAGCAATAAAATCAGACTGTGAAGCATTTGTGACAATGAATATTGGACAGACAGCATTCTTATGAGCATCCATAGAAGTTTGGGATTTAATCCTGAAAATATTTCTACCACGTTTTCCAGGTATGTGACAAAGAATATATTGTTGCTGTCCCTCCCAAAATTGCCATAATTTCACATTAATGTTCTACAATTAGCTTTCAGTTTGGGTCCTTAAATGATTTCTGCATTCCCTGTGAGACCCTAACTCAATGTGTTTCCCCCACAAGTAATGTATTTACAATTAATGTCAATTAAGGAAGTAAGAGAAGATGCATGTGAGGATTTATATATTAGCATGTTCATTAGAGTGTTATTTATAATAAAAATAAGAAATGACTTCAATGTCACTCAGTGGCAGTTCTATTAAATAAATTATTGTTTGTCCTCGAGGAATATTTTGCAACTATTAATCATTATGATTTCAAGGAGTATTTCATGGTATTGAGAAGTGTTTACAATATTAAAAAAAGATTGTGGAGCATCCATTTGTTCTCAGTTTATAGATCAAAACAAATATATAGCATTTCTCTCCCTAAAAGAATAAAAAGAATAATCATATTGTTAATTTTTCTCTACACAAAATTATTAAACAAGTTTTTGTCTATTTGATATTTTCTAAGCTCTAAAAAAGTTAAATACCCATTCTATCAGCAGGAAAAATGATTATATTTTTAGAAGAATAATCTTGTGTGAAGAAATTCTGTGGTTTCTACTTTTGATGGGAGTCTCTGCTTCAAATATTAGCACCAGTCTGGGAATTTTCACTCTAATAACTGTAGGTTTTTGAGTTCCTTAACCCTCCTTTTCTGGGAAAAATAAAGACTGTACTACTTCCTCTCTGCTATCAATGTATTTATTAATAATAAAAAGTTTTTTAAAAATATCAAAATATTCTGAGCACTGTAAAACCAGGTGTGTTAGGCATGTGGTACCTGGGGCCCAGTACTTCCTGCAGGAGGTGCAGGGCTCTTGCCCGTGGGTCCACGGGGTTTTCATCATGGCCATGCATGCTCCCAGCCAGGGCCCAGGGAGGAGGGCTGTCCTCCATGCTGCCAGGCAGGATAGCTTTGCAGAGCCAGATCATCACAATCTGTGATTCAATTAAAGACAAGAAAGAATTTAGTTCTTTGAATACTGGTTTGCAGTCTTTAAGCCAGAGGAGCAGGGTCCAACCCAATTAAATTGAATAGGTTGAAGTGGTAAACGATACCTCTCAGCAAATAAAGCCAAGATCATGTCACTGGAAAACAGAATGTAGCTAAAGAGATCTTCATACCAACAACAAATTCTCTTCAGTCTATTTGACCTCAACCTTCAATCTCTCTCTCTCTCTCTCTCTCTCTCTCTCTCAATAATACCATGAAAAACAAGGCAACAAAATGCCTCCAGAGATTCCCAGCTCTCCCAAAGCAGACCCAAGAGTCATCAGTGGTGAACAACAAGCTGAACTGCACGAAATGATTAAAAAGGAAGTGAGGTGCAAGGACCTGAGTTTGATCCCCAGTACCAAAAAAATAAAAAATAAATAAATAAAATAAATAAAAAGGAAGTGAAGAAACTTGGTGAGCTCGAAGACGACATCACCCAAAAGGCAAAAACTCTCAAACAAACTAATATGGCCACAGGAGAAACAAATAAAAGAATTGGAAGAGCAGACAAAAATAGTCCAAAATATGAATGACAAATTTAACAAAGAAATAGACTTCATGAAAAGGTGCCAAGCCGAAATCCTGTAAATAAATAATTCTATTAAATTCACGAAGAGCAGAAATGGCCAATGTGAAGACAGGGTTTTAGAAATCAAGGACAAAACAGAATCACATGATGATATACTCAGAGAAACCTTGAAAACAATAAGAGCAAGAAAAATTCATCCAACAACTACTAGATGATGCTAAGAAGATTAACCAAAGGCTAATTGGAGTTAGGGAGAAATTAGAAGACAGTACATATGGAATAAAAAATCTTTTACTGAAATCATAACAGACTTTCCAAGTAGGGAGAAAGAGCACAACACACAGGAAAACCAAGCTTATAGAACATCAAATAACTATGATGAAAACAAGAATTTCTCCATGACATGTCAGAGTCAAAATCCCAGTCCAATACAAAGACATAATCTTAAAAGCTTTCAGAGAAAAGCAAAAAAAAAAAAAAAAATCACTTAAAAAGGTAAACCCATTAGGATTACAGCAGACCTTTCAACACAAATTTTAAAAGCCAGGAGAGCTTGGAGTGAAGTGTTTCAAGTCCAAAAAGAAAACAACTTCCAACCCAGACTAACATATCTTGCAAAACTGCTTTCAAAATTGATGGAGAAATATGAACATTCTACAACAAAGAACAGATTTAAAAATTTATGAACACTAAACCAACAATCCAAAAAATACTCAAGAGTATCTTAGAGCCCGGTCAGGGTTGGCTCAGCGGCATCGCACCTGCCTTGAAAAGCGCAAGGTCCCGAATTCGATGCCCAGTACCAAAAAAAGAGAATATCTTAGAGCCAACAAAGCCAAAAAGTCAGAAGGAATGACTACATCAAGCAAGGTGAATAGTTCAACAGAAATGGAAAAATAAAGGAGTCAACAACAGAAAAAGAATGTAATGACAAGAATACCTTTCAGTAATAACACTCAGTTTAGTGACCTGAACACTCCAATTAAAAGACACATATTGGCAAACTGGATCAAAACAAACAAATAACAACAACAAAACAAAATAGAAAGGTTTGCTGCATTCATAAGACTTATCTAATGCAAAAAGAAATTCAAAGACTAAAAATCCAAGAATGGAAAACAGTATTCCATACACAAAGACTCTGAAAGCAAGCAAGCAAGCAGGGGTTAGGGGCCAGGGATGTAGCTCAGCAGCACTGTGCCTGCCTGGCAAGCACAAGGTCCTGAGTGTGATTCCCAGTAAGGGGGAGGGGATGGGGGAGGAGGGGAGCAATTTTGTTTTCAAGTAAACTTCAAGTTAAAATGGAAGAGAAGAGGCAAAAAAGGTCACTACATATTGGTAAAGGGAATAATTCAATAGGAAGATATAACAATTATGAATATATATCACAGTGGCTGAGCTCAATACCACATTTTCGCAAAGAGATCAACTGAACAAAAAATTAGCAAAGAAATATCAGAGCTGAACCACACCCTTGAACAAATGGAATTAATAGATACCTACAGAGTATTCTCCCTTATTACAACAGAATACACCTCGTTCTCAGCAGCACACATAACTTTCTCCAAAATAAATCACATACTAGCTTAGAACCCCTGCTTAAATAAATGTAAAAGAATCAAAATCATCCCGTGTATACTATCATATCGTAGCACACTGAAACTCCAAAGCAGTCACAAAAGAAGCCACCGAAATTTCATAAACACCTGGACTTTAAATAACACACTCCTGAACACTAAGTGGGTCACAGAAGAAATCAAGGAAGAAATTAAATAGTTTCTAAAATTAAATGATAATGCCAGTATAACATACCCAAACCTATGGGACACAATGGAAGCAGACCTAAAAGGGAAGTTTATTGCTGTGAATGCTCACATTGGAAAAACCAAGTGAGCTGAAATAAATAACTCAATGAGGCACCTCAAAATATTCGAAAAACAAGAATCACCCAAACCCAAACTTAGTATGGGGAGGGAAATCATAAACATCAGAGCAGAAATACATGAAATTGAGACTAAAAAAAAAGAATCAATGTTTTTTTGAGAGAATAAATAAAATAAACAAACCCTTAGCCAAACTTACCAAAAGAAGGAAAGGGAAGACCCACACCCATGCAATTAGAAATGAAAACATGGAAACCACAACAGACACTGCCAAAATCCAGAAGGTC
The DNA here is from genome assembly GCF_053883595.1 of Heterocephalus glaber. NCBI lineage: Eukaryota > Metazoa > Chordata > Mammalia > Rodentia > Bathyergidae > Heterocephalus > Heterocephalus glaber. Next base: position 13,728,814 of record NW_028258343.1, on the reverse strand, counting down.
ATTAATAATTACTATGAATAACTGTACTCCAACAAATTGGAGAATTTAAGTAAATGACTAGATTCCTAGACATAGGAATTACCAAACTGAACCAAAGAGACATTTAAAAATCTGAATAATCTTAATAAAAGGCAATGAAATTGAGGTAGAAATTTTTTTTAAAAACCTACCAATTAAGAAAAGCCCAGGATCTCATGGATTCACTGCTGAATTCTACAAGAACTTTAGGGAAGATCTAACATCAATACTCTTCAAACTCTTTAATAAAATTGAAATGGGTACTTCTAAAGTCATTCCTGGAAACTTGAATTACTTTGATTCTAAAACTACAAGAAACAACTAAAAAAGAAAACTACAGGCCTATCTCTTTAATGAACATAGATGCAAAACATTAGCAAGATAGTGGCAAACAGAATGCAACAAATCATCAAAAGTTCATACATCATGATCAAGTAGGATTCAGTGCAGGGATGCAAGGATGGATGAACATACACAAATCAATAAATGTAATACACCACATAAGTGGAAGTAAGGACAAAAATCACATGCTCATCTCGATAGACACAGAAAAAGCCTTTGACAAAATCCAACATCCTTTCATGATAAAAACCCTAAAGAAAACAGATATAAGAGGACTCTATCTCAACATGATAAAAGTTAGTTATGAGCCAGATGTAGTGGCTTCTGCCTGTAATCCCAGTACTTGGGAAGCTGAAGCAGGAGAATTGTCATAAGTTTGAGGCCAACCTGGGCTACATAGTGAGTTCAAGAGCAGCCTGAACTACACAGTGAGACCCTGTCAATAAAAAGAAAAAGAAAATATTTAAAAAACTACTTATAACAAACAAATAGATATCATATTAAATGGGAAAGAGCTAACAGCTTTCCTTCTAAAACCAAGAACAAGACAAAGATATCCATTATCATCACTCTGATCCAATAAATGTTCAAAATATTAGCCAGAACAATCAGTCAAGAGAAAGAAATAAAAAGAATATGTGTAGGAAAGGACGACGTTATCTTGTCATTATTTGCAGATGGCATGATCCTTTACACAGAAGATCCAAAAATATTCAACCAAAAGACTCCTGGAATTAATAATTTAGGCATCACAATTCCAGATTTGAAAGTGTGCTAGAATGCTACAGTGATAACAGCAGCATGGTACTGGCACAAAAGCAGATATATGGATCCGTGGAACAAAGTAGAAGATGGAAAAACAACTGCAAACACATTCAGCCACCTGATCTTTCACAAAGGAGCCAAAAACACATGCTGGAGAAAGATGGCCTCTTTAACAAATGGTGCTAGGAAACCTGACTATCCACATGCAGAAGAATAAATCTAGACCCACATCTCTCACCAAGCACTACACTAAAATCAAAATGATCCAAAGATCTAGATGTTAAAAAAGAAACATTTAACTTGCTGGAAGACAAAATAGACAAAATTCTTGAAGTCATACGTGTAGCCAAGGACTTTGTGAAAAGAACCCCAAGTGCATAAGAAATAACATAAGGAATCAACAAATATGGTTATATCAAATTAAATCTTCTGCACAGCAAAGGAAACAACCAACAATCTACAGAATGAAGAGACAACCTACAGAATAGTAAAATGTTTTTGCCAGCTACACCTCAAACAGAGGACTGATATCTAGAATATATAAAAAACTGAAAAAGTATTTCCCCCCAAATAAAAGACTCAATCAAAAACTGGGAAACTGAAATGAATAGACAATACTCAGAAGTACAAATGGCCAGAAAAAATTGTTCACCATGCCTGGTCATTAAAGAAATGCAAATGAAACAACACCAAGATTCCATCCTACTCCAGGAAGAATGGCTATCATCAAGAAATCAAATAATAGCAAATGTGGGAGAAGCTATTGGGAAAACCCCTCTACATTGTTGGTGGGAATGTAAGCTAGTATAACCAGTGGAAATCTATATGAAAATTCCTCAAAAAACTAAAATGAGAAATACTATTCAACCTTTGTAAGTATCTTCCAAAAGCCTTAAAGACACCATATGACAGATATACATGCCTATCCATGTTTATAGCAGCCCAACTCATAATGGCTAAATCTTGGAAGCAGACTATATGTCCATCAAGAGACAAATGGATTAAAAAAAAATGTGGTATTTATACACCATGGAGTACTACTCTGCTATAAAGAAGGATACATTTGAGTCATCTGTAGGAAAATGGGTGCATCTTGAAACCATAATGTTAAATGAAATAAATCAGACATACAAGCCTAAATTTCATGTTTTCTCTTATATAAGAAATCCAAACTGTAAATAAAGAGCAAAATAAAAGATAGATAATAAAAAACAGGTAGATAGATTTTTTTCGAGGGAGAAAGGGGCCAAGAGATAGAGGAGGTGGGCAGAGGAATGGGATGAAAAAAGAGCTAAGATGCATTACCTGTGTATACCAACTCCTCACGATGAATGTGATCATGCGTATCACAAATGTGCACCAATAGAAGATGTGCTGTGGACACAAGAGAAATATAAAGTATTATTTCTACATATGAAGAGTTTAAGATTAGGATTAAGGATCATAATGATGTCATGAACTTGATAGTGATCTTTCAAGGTGAGTCTAACACTTGGATAGATGAAAACAATGAAATCAATGAGAATAAGTGATTTTTCCCTTATGGCACAAATAATCAGGAGAAGGACTCAGGTATCCCAGTTCCACTGAACCCTAAAAATACAGGATAATCCACAAAATCCAAAAAGTAAGCAAGATCAGCCTTCATGAAAAACTGAAGAAAGAAAGAAGGGACAGTGAGGCTTCTTAATAATGAGCCTATGAGCTCTGACTCTTTCTCAGGAGGCAGTGAGTCTGTACAGCCCTGTGACCATTGACTTAACCCTCAGTGATACAGTACCACTGACCAAAGCGATGTCTGGAATAGTAGACACAAGCGTACATGTTCATCACTTTCACAGAGACAAAAATCAAATTTTCAGCTGAGCTGTGAATTAAGATGCTTTCAGTTGCAAGTGACAGAAGCTTAAACCACAACAAAATAAATTAATTAAAAGTAGGGTGAGGGTTTATTGATACATAACTGAGAAGGGTCACCAGCGAGCTTTAAGATGGCATCTGCAGAGCTCTGCTATTGACGTCAGAGCTCTGCCTCAATCTTTCTGTCTAACCACATCTCTGCTTAGCTTTGTTTGTTGGGCAGAAATCAAAGCTCACACTCTACTGCTTGGGAACCCCCTGGAGATGTTGCCCTGGAAAGCGCTACAGAAGACTCTGGGGAGACCCTTACTTCTTAGGGTGTGTCATGTGCTTGTCCTTGAGGCAGTCACTGTGGAAAGGATTCTGATTTTTCAGAGATTCAGCCTCTTTCTAGCTACTTGGAATGGATTCCCCTTCATATAGAGGTGTTCATGAACAGCAGACAGGCCGGGGAAGGGATAGGGTTCTTCTCAGGTATCCATTATGGGACATGGTGTCAAAGGCCCAAGTATTAACCATGCAACAGAGATGATAAATACAAAGGAGGGAAAGGCATAAAAAAGGAACTGCTGTCACAGTTTCCAGAGGGAAGTAATGATAAATCCTAGGACACTATAAAACTCTGTTAATAATAGACTAAATAAAGCCCAATTATCAAGTAAATCTCCTTTTAAAAAAACTCACACTTTATTCACAGAGGCTAATTTTTTTATGACTTTGCTTTTATTGATAATTGCAGTGACGAGACCAATCCAACTGTGAGCTGTTAGGAATAAAATATTCTTTTTGAACAAACAGACTAAAGTCTGAGAGGAAAAGTTCTAATAACAATATCTCTTCAGATAATGACTACTGAGGCTAATCACTCACACATAGTTAATGGAAATTTGAATTATGAAGCATAAGTTCTGAAAACAAAGGAACGCTCCCCTCAAAGACTCCAGCACCTCCTAATCTGAGTGTGCCTTCTTTGTCACCAATGTAGTGGGTGCAGAATTTATCAGAAACATAATTCTCTCTGACATTTGCATCATGCTTTTATGCTGTCATAGATTAGCTCTATTGATCTTTCTAACCTTCCCTGCAGGCATTACTGTAATCAACTGCATTTTACAGATAAGAAATCCGAGGCCTGAGGAGGTCACACAGCTAACACTGGTGTTTGAATCCTGCCTCCACCACCTACCGCTACATGCCTGCGTCCTTTTGATTCTCATTTTCTACATGAAAAAGCCTGATAATCAAACCTAAGCTAATGGGTAAAGTACAAATTGCTTCTCATCATGGGTTAAATTTAGCCAGGCTGCAGGAGTAAGGGAAAGGCAGGGAGGAGGAAGCCAGCCTGGTGGGTGGGCCCAGAAGAGAAGTCCAAGCCTACTGGGAGGGAAGAAAGGGTGGAGCCTGCCCCTTCTGGGTTGAAAGGGTAGAAACCAGAGCCCAAGGGCAGAAGAGGGGAAGCAGAGTTCTGGTTTCCTCTCTCCCCTTTTCCAGGCGTGCATTCAAGGAAAAAGATGTGAGTAGGCCCTACCACTTCTGCTTCTACTTGTGGCCAGACTGGAAGGAAATTCTCCCCCGCCCTCTCCCTTCCACAAGCTGGTGCAGTTCTGTGCAGAGTGGCCACATCGCAGAAGCTTCGTGCACCACCTGGCTGCGCAGTGAGGGGGACCCCTGTGTCTCCGCAGAGTCTCTTAGTAGGTGAGGCCTGTTGGGAATTTGCTAGTGTCTCAGAGACCTGAAGTCTCCAGGAGACAGAAGCACGGGGATCAGAGTGGAGGTTTGGATTTGGAAACTGTAAGGCTGCCTGGCTGCTTTGCTCTTCACTGTCATGTGTTTCTGTGTATGTGAAGGAAATTAGCAACTGAGATTCTCCTTAACAAATTCTTTTTGCAGCCATTATATCTTCACTCTCAAAACAATTCCATATCATCCTTCAGAAGCATAAACTGGCATGGGATAAATATTAAGTTCTAAGCCAGTACAGTAAGTCTCCAACTTAGGAGCATTTGAGTTGCAAACTTTTACAGGTGTACTGTATAAGAGTCACAGGTGTACTTATAAGAGTCACAGGTGTACTTGTAAGATTCACAGATACGCTTATTAGATTCACAGGTGTACTATATAAGATTCACAGGTGTACTGTAAAAGATTCACAGGTACACTTGTAAGATTCACAGGTGTACTTATTAGATTCACAGGTGTACTTATTAGATTCACAGGTGTACTGTATAAGAGTCACAGGTGTACTTATTAGATTCACAGGTATACTTGTAAGATTCACAGGTGTACTGTATAAGATTCACAGGTGTACTTGTAAGATTTACAGGTATACTTATAAGATTCACAAGTGTACTGTATAAGTCTCACTTTGTTGGATTACAAGTGAATTTGACTTACAAATGTTCTCCCAGAATGGAACTCACTTGTAAGTCAGGGACTTACTGTATAAAGGATGTAAGTTCTTTCCAGCCAGCTTTAATGCTTAGTTCCTAGGAAAGATAAAATGTTTTAGCTTCAAAAACCAAAAGAAACAGTTGCAATACTACAGCTTGATGGCATGGCTCTGCCTTTTGCCCAAAAGAGCTAATGTGCCCAGGTCCTCTGGGACTTGCCATTAGGTTGTCACTGTCACTGTTTAGAGATACATACCATCACCAACAGCATTAAAATTGCAACATGATGTCATCAAAGGCTCCTGGACGATATTTTAAATTTTATTCTTTTATCAGGTTAACCTTAACGAAGTGTGGCCTTCCGGAAGGATGCTGTCATTAAGAGACACGAGACTATTCTTTTTGCACACTCTCTCCTCTTGCTACCTCCTCAGGTGGGGCAGTTTCTCAACCTTGGTGTCATGGCCATTTGGGGCTGGATACTTCTTTGTCTGTGCATGACACCCCTGGTGTTCATTTGTTAGATGCCAGGAGCAAGAATTAAAATGGCTCCAACTTTGCCATATGTCCCCTCATGTGGATGGGGACAAAATCACCCCACTTGAGATCACTGATGAAAAGGAACATGTAGGTGTTTTTGGTCTATATATAATGTGTCTCAATGAAGTACTGGATATTCTTCATGTAGGAATGATATTTTAAATAGTAGCACCCTATCAACAATTTCCAACTACACTAAAACCTTGGTTTGTGAGCATAATTCATTCCAGAAACATGTTTGTAATCCAAAGCACTTGTAAATCAAAGCAAATTTCCCCACGCAAAATAATGGAAACTCAGATGATTCTGTCTACAACCCAAAAATATTCATATAATAAATTATATATAATTCATATATAATGATTACAATGCTGTAATACAAAATAATACAGAAAACACAAAATATAAAAAAACCCAAATTAACCTGCACTTATCTTTGAAAACCTTCATGACTGGTGTAAGGGAGACAAGAAAGGGGAGGATACCTTTCACTATCACTAACGAATCACTGCTATCGGGTCTGCTCAATGAGACCTTTTTCTCTTCATGCAACTTTAACAAGGAGCCTATCCAATGACATGTGCTTTTGCCTTCTTTTGAGGATTTTGTGCAAATGTGACATTGCATTGCCGTTAAACAGATTCATTGCTCACACTGCTACAGCCTTATTTGGGTGGTGTTTTTCTACAAAATTTTGCGCTGTGTCCCACATTGTACACATTTCCTTAATCTCATTTGAAGTGAGGGATTCCTTGCCCCCTTTCTCCTCATATGTTGCGAGATGATCACCCACAACCCTGCAGAAAGAGAGAGAGGAACCATTGGCTCAGTTGTGATCATACGATGCTCAGCATCACGTACTACTTGTATTGAAGACATCACTTGTTTATCAAGTTAAAATTTATTAGAAATGCTTGTTCATCTTGTGGAACACTCGCTCATCAAGTTACTTGCAATCCAAGGTTTTACTGTCCTTTGAAACTATGTGACCTAAAGTGGCAATAAAAACAGTTGCTGAAGTCTACCTTTAAAAGAAAGTTTATTGACGATCGTTTCTTCTGTGCCGGGGGCTGGCCAGTGTGATTTCCCGAGGCCCAGCCTGAGCCTCCTCTGCGGGGTTCACGCAGGATCCGGGAGGCCAGGCTACTTGGTGGTGAGGGGAGAGACTGGCGAGGAGAAGGCTTGCACTCTGGCAGTTCTGTTTCACTTTCTAAAGAATTCAGTTAATTATCAGAATGATCACCGTTGGAAGGAAAGGCTTGTTTTTCCTTTTAATCTTAGTTAACCTATAAAGTTCTATGCCATCTGTTTATTTCAGGGTGCAGTGCAAAGGCTAGTACTTTAGCTTAGTTTTTAGTTGACAAGTAAAAATGACACGTGTGCATTGTGGAAAGGGTATGACAATAGAATTAAAATATCCATTATCTCAGATACTTATTCTTGTGGATGTGGTGAGAAAATGTAAAAATTTATTCAATTAGAAATTTCCAAGTGTAAACTACATTGCTATTAACTATAGTCACCATGAAATTGTTGGAATTATTACCCTTAATTTGAATTTTATATCCTTTTACCAACATCTATGCCCCACATAACTCCCAAGCAAAGACACTTTCAAAATGAAAGTGTGCTGTGACATAAAGCAGTATTGGAAGCACTGTGATGGCTTTTTACTTCATTTTATTCTTTATTGGTATATGTTTTCAATACATAATGTTTATATTCTTTGGGTAATTGACGTAATATATAACATATCTCGGTAATTTTTAATTTCCCCTTTCTCCCTCCTAATTCCCTTCCTCTACTCCAAAAAGCCTGTCTTTATTTCTTATTTTGCTTGTTTGTAATTGAGCTTCTCATATGAGGAAAAACATGCAATATTTAACTGTCTGTATCAGGACTATTTCACTTGACATTATGGTCTCAAGATCCATCTATTTTCCTACAAATAACTCGAATTCATCCCTTCTTTATGGATGAATAAAATCCTGTTGTGTTTATATAACACATTTGCTTTATGTGATAGCTACACGGTGTGATCAACAAATACAATAATGTTTAAATTTTTTAAAATTACAGTAAAAGACATGTTTCCAGTTCTTGCCACTTTCTGAGGCAGTTCTAGAAGTTCTCCTTTGTGCCTGAGTTGTGCTCTTGTGGCTGCCTCCATATCCTGCATCCATTCAATATGTTTACCTTTCGTGGTCATTGTGACTTTGGGGAAGGGTCAGAAGTCACATGGCACCAGAGAAAAAGGTGGATGAGGACCCCATGTGTTGCTTTTCTGTGACAGAAATCGCCATACCAGAAGCCACGTATGACAGAGAGTGTCAGCGTAGAGGATGAAACCATTTGCCCATTTCTCAGGCAGTTTCTACACACATCATTTCTTAAATGCTCTAACTAATAAGCCCTTATAATATTCAGAGTTTGTGGTAGTATTCATGGGTACAAACTCAGCTTACACAATTCCACCAAGGGTAAAAAATACAATCAACATCACCTTGGTGTTAGATCTTGATCGATACTCTTTTTCTCTCTCTCTTTCTCTTTCTTTCTTTCTTTCTTTCTTTCACAAGAACTGGGTGATTTCCACTGAGAACTCTGAACCTTGGTCTCAAAATTATAACCATGGATGCAAGGTGCATCTTCATGACAGCATTTCTTAAAAAGATGAAATCTGAAGTGGCACAATGGTGCAACTCCAGTGAAACTGACAATATCTTGTGTTAATGCATTGTTCCCAATCCACGATTTAAGGTACACTTTAAAACACACCTGCTCTCCAGCGTAGCTCACAGCCAACTGATGCACAGGACACACTGAAACATGTCACACGCTGTTACCAAGGTTGACACCCTGCTTCTGCATGGACGATCCCTGCCGTTTCACTGAATGGCATCTGCAGCAGCACTCACAGTATTTTTTGATCACGCCTGATTTATGGCAGGACTTGCTTGGCCCCCAGAGACCTGTATGAGAGGTTTGTTTGTGATGCAGGTTCCTGGCTTTCATGCTGGACATACTACATCAAGATTGTGTGTCAAGTGCCTGGGAATCTGTATCTCACTTTAACCACTGAGTTGCAGTGTTCTTCGTTATGAGAAAAAGGAAAATTCTACTTTCTTTCACAGTCCAGAAACCCAAACTGAACACAGGAGAGAAATGAGCAAAGAGTTTCCCTCAGGGGTTTCTATACTTCCAGTTTCTAATGGACCGCTTGCTCACAAGAAGTGGCAAAATTACCTCCTTATTCTCTCCTCGCTTGGCTGGAGGGCCTCATTATTTCCCAATTAAATTCCAAAACGATAGAAACTCTTACCCAGAAATGACATTTTGATTATTTGACTGAATTTTCCCTCCAACATCCATGTCCTTGGCTGTATAGATCTGTGACTTTCTATTTTATTTTTTCTGAAAAATCAATGTGCTTGGCTCAACTAGTTAGAGAAAGAGAGAGAGAGAGAGAACTGAAACAAACAGCTGGATTCATTTAAGACATTTCCTTTTTCATTTTAACTTGAAATAAACTTTTCAGCAGATTGCCTTTGTGGCAGTTGAAGGCCAACATAAATTTAAGCAGCAGGTTGCTTGGTTTTAAGAAACTAAGACTTGGTGCTTCTGCTAACAAAGCCTTCCCAGAGTTGGCAAGCACAAAAGCTGCAAGCACTCGGCTGTCTGCACAGAGGGGTCCCCTGTTTTCGGGGCTACGATGTGACCAATCCACACAGCCTGGCAGAGGCACTCTGAGGATGTGGCTCACAAGTTGTCAACTGGTATCATACCCTGCTATTCACCATGACCCCTGCCCGGAACCTCCTCGTTTCTCTCCATTTCCTCCTACTTGGACAATCATAAAGAACTAATTTTCCAGAGGAGAAAGAAAGCGACAGCATGCTGTGAAAATCTTTGCTGACTGCAAAAGCAGCTTTTGTCCTTGTTTCTCACACCTTAGCTTTTGTTCAGATCGGTCATTTTCTCAGTGGAAACTAAGCTACCTCGATTACCAAAGGATTTTTGCCCTGAATCCAATGCAGGAGCATCCATGACTATATCTATGGATACCACCTAGCAAAGCAAGATGGGAAAGTATAGATGACCAAGGTGATAATTTCATTTGTTAACTCACTCCACAAATATGCATAATGAATATTCTGGGTTGAGTGCTACAACCACGATGGAAAACAAAACTGAACCAGATCTGCACTCACTAGGCTCAATAACAGTACTGAGATAATCACTCCCAGGGATATCAAAACACAACTGCAAGCAAGGCCAAGACTCAGGGTGGGTGGAAGAAAGAGTAGGAGGCCTCCGCAGAGATTTGGCCTGGCCAGGAGGTCAGGAAAGTTCTCTCAAAAGAGTGAGGACTGAGTTGAGGACTGCAGGGTGGGATGAGGAAGAAGGAGCAGTTTGAGAGAGAAAAGCTAGCACTCCCCTAAGGTGGGGATCATGTGCCACATCTGGGGAACAAGGCCCACGTGGCCGAGGCCAGACTCAGGGGCTGGGCCACGCGGGTCCATGTTTAATGTGGTTCTCTGTTCTACAAGCAATGGATGGATGCCACCAATGCATCTTAGGGGAGGTGTAGAAGAACCAGATTTGTAAGCCTGCAGGAGGGACAAACCCGATCTCTCCTTTCTTAGGGAATTTGGCTGGGCCAGTGAATTAAAGTGATGTACAAGAGACAAACAGGAGAAAAACATAAATATTTATTCAATGTAAGGTTTATGTAATACAGGAGCCCTTCAAAAGGAAATGAGGACCCAAAGAGGCGGCAAAGCCGAAGTGCTTTACTAGTAGGTTGAACAAAGAGACAACTGTGGGAAGGCCTGAGAAAGTCAGGAAAGAGTTTAACAAGGTCTGCTTTACAGAGTTTCTTCCGCATCAACTTTATGCCCTGGACAAGAATGTTACTGTCCTCTGGTTCAGGGTGACATCCGCCATGTGAGGGCTTTACATTCTGATTCCAGGAAGAAAAAGCTGAGGGTCAGAGTCCTTCTTGCACTTGCTGGTGTGTGTGTGTGTGGCATATTTTGAGGTGGCACTCTGCTTATAAACTGAAAACTGGGCACCAAGACTCTACAATACGTGACTCACACGTTTGGTGTGGAGGGTACCCTTGTGAAGGAAATTAGAATAAGTTACTCTGAAACATTCCTCTGTGAAATAAAAATTACTTTTTAGCTAGAGGCAATTAAGAAACAGTGAAGATTTTCTCTACACTCTGCATGGTCCCTTTTCTGCCTAAACCTAAACCTTACTTCATTAACTTCCTCCCATACATTTACCCTCTCAAAACTGCTTTCCTTTGCCTGTCGCTTCTCTACAAACATAGTGTTCTTTGTTGAAGATGGTGTATACATGGAGTTCTAAGCTACCCTTTGAGATACTTTTTGTTGTGGATTTTTCTGTGTTGTGCATTGCCTTCGTTAATAAACTTGTTTGGTTTTCTCTTGTTAATCTGTTTTTGTTACATGGTTCTGTTCCAAATAAAAACTAAGATGGTTAGAAGTAAAGTTTATCTTCCCAGCAGTTGATAGTGTAGTAATTGATGGCTTGTTCTAGTCTTGGAGAAACTAGGGCCCGAAGGTCTCTATAAAATATAAATAAAAAATACTGACAGCCAATGTGTTGAGTCCGCTTGTTGGCCTCAGCAGATAAAATACACTGAATTCATCAACTTACTCAGGAAATTACTTAGATCTTCATGTAGGTTTGGAATCTACATGGAATATTAGTTAAACACAGGTAGTTAATGAAATTGTTTCATGGGATGAAGAGGGCTCAATAGTGCCTGTCCAAAATTCCTCTCTACCTTGAACCTCAGAAAGTGGCCATACTGGAAATAGGACCTTTGTAAGTCAATCTTGTGATGAATCGTCCTGGATTCAGGGTGGACCTGAAATCCAAAGGCTACTGTCTCTAACAAAGGAGAGGCAGCTTTGGACAGAGAGAAGGAGGTGTCCATTTGAAGACAAGCAGAGGTATGTTGCCAGCTGCCAAGGAGTGCTGGAAGGTATCAGGAGCAAAAGTGGCAAGCAAAGATTCTCCCCTAGCACTTTGCTGGAGCTCTGCTGGCACCTTGATTTTGGACTTCTGGTCACTAAAACTCTAAGAGAATACATATGTATTGTTGTAAGGTACAGGTGTGGTAGTTTGTTACAGCAGCTGCAGGAAGGTAATACATGGGCACAGACAGATTCCGACCCCCACTACTATAATAATTGAAAAAATTTTAAATCAACACTGAAACATTACAAGACAGCTTTATCGCACCAATTGCTGAGCTTTTACATGTTTTACTTTTTAAAAGATAAAACAAAAGTAACCTTGTCATGGTTCTTGCAGCTTGCTTTAACAGCATCTGCAGGAGGATTTCTACACATGTGGAATACATTTAAAGAGATAAACCCAGCCTTATTTTAAAATTTTAAACTGAAGTTATGAACGACTTTTGGTTCAAACTGCAGAGGATACATTAAAATAAATTGCATTGCATTAACCAACATGAACGCCTTTCTTCCATCGATGTAAATCTTATTAAAGACCAAGTGGATAAACTGGGACAACAGATGGGAAGGAGCTAGGGCTGGAGGCAGAGCTGGCCTGGAAGAGGGTTCGGGGCTGTAGTGTGTCTGTAAGTGGGGCCCAAGGATCTCCACGTGCAGGGAACACAGCAGCTGGGGCGGCCCGGTCCTGAGCACAGACCGCTACCGGGGTTGTCTGTGAGCTTGGACAGAGCCAAAGCCCGGGGAGCAAGGCTGCTCTGTGTAACTGGACCCGTTGTCTAGGCAGAAGTGCATCCCCATGGGAACATGTGCGGCAGCCTCCACCATGTCGGGTCTAGTTCGTCGCATTGTTCTATTTTACTAAATTACATTACGCTTTGAGCACAAGGTGATTCGCACATACCTGACATAGTAAAGCCAAATTATACTGGCTACATATAATTCAGGATTAGACTGAATAAACCTTTGAGCACAGGCACATTAAAGAACCAATCATTTTCGCCACCTGCTGCGCAAGCGCAAAGACCCGAGTTCGATCCCCGATACCAAAAAAAAAAGAAAAAGAAAAAAGAAAAAAAGACCCAATCACTTTTTTAGGCGCAGCAACATCTAACTCTTCCACTCAGGATTACTTCTGCTGTCTCTCACTCTTCTTTTTGTTTCCTGGCTTCCTTGATGGCAGCTTTGTGTTGTTTCTGCCCTGTTTCATTGTTAATCAGCTCTCCCTCCAGATGGTCAGCTGCCTAAGGGTGAGTTGTGGGAAAGCTGGTCACTGTCCTCCTCGAAGATTCCTTTTTGACCCGTGGTAAGGCAGCTACGGAGTCACCTTTGATTACAGGCTCACGATCACGTAGTGCATCTCTGGGAGTGCACGTGAGGAATTGGCAGCATTGCAGTGAGGAGGAGGGCTAACTGGCTGCAGATTGGAGTGAAAAAGTTATTTTCTTTACTGTGTCTTTTTTGAATGCTTTAATTTTGTACACATGTACTGCTATTGCTGCCAAAGGTAAACAAATATTAAGCCAATAGCAGAGATAACATTATTTATTCCATGTTTTAACCAGATGATTCAAATTTATACAACCTTTCCATTCAGTGCCATTTTCCAACCATTCCATAGGTATTTTCCCATTTAGTTTCCACAGCAACCCAACCCATTTTACAGATGAGGAAAGAGCTGAGGCATGGAAAGACTGAAGAACTTACTGAAGATGGCAGAGCTATGAAGTGGCAGCAATAGTACAGAAGTCATACAGTGAAGGCATTGCCTGGTGTCTATCTTTGAGAATGTCTGCCAGGTGGCCCTGAGACATGGTGACCTGGCTGCAATCTATTGCATGTGAAAACAAAGAGGGCCGGGCAGGGAGAGTAGCTGCATCTCTGTCATCGGAGATGGCGCAGGAGGGTTAGGGATTTGAGATGCATCACGTTAGAGTCTCCTAGCTTGAGACCAGCTGTGGTTGCTTTGGCTTGGGCATGGCAGGTGTATTAGTCAGTTTTATATCACTATAATAAAATACCTGAGGTAATCAACTTACAAAGAGAAAGTTTTATTTTGGCTCACAGTTTGGAGGTTCCTCTTTGCTGTGGGCCTGTGAGGAGGTAGCACATCATGGCAGAGTGTGTGGTGGAAGAAAACTGCTCCCCTGGTGGCCAGAAAGCAAAAGAAGTGGGGAAGCAGTCAGGGACCCACCATCTCCTACAAGGGTACCCCTTCAATGCGTTAAAGACCTCCCAGGAGACTCTACTTCTTAAGAGTTTCACCACCTCCCAGCACTGCCACCTGGGGTGACAATCTTTAACACATGGGGTTTGGGGAGCCATTGAAGTTCCGCACCATAGCCATTGGTATCAGCATGGAGCTATTACGATGGCAGAGCTACAACTTTTCCTGCATTATTGATACGATCCATCTCTATTGTGAAGTGGAACAGGTAGGAGGAAAATGACAACCACCACGGCCAAGAAATTAGCTTGGGAAACATATATGAAAATCTATGACATACTTCTGGAAATATTTGGAAGGAATTCAGGGAGACAACAGCGATTGCAGGACAAGTTGCTGTGGAATTAGAAAAACATTCTTTGTCTCTGACCTCATCCGACGCTAGTGAGGCTGGATTTATTACACTCAACCACGAATCTAGGTTTCATAGAGCCTGAATGTTATCTGATCCCCCATCAAAGATCAAAACTTACAGATCCAAAATTAGGACGAGGGCCTTGGAAGAGACTCAGGCACACAGCTTCATTCATTTTGATATATTCACCTCTGCAGAGGTGAGCAGTGTCAGCAATACTCACCCAAATGTACCTCACTTCGCAGATTCCTTAGCCCATTGATAAACTGTGGATTTCTAAAGGGTCTCATTCTGAGAAAGAAAACAAAACCAACATAACATTGTAAGAGTCTAATTTGCAAATGGTGTTCTCTTTCCTAAAGCTCCAGCGTCCTGAGTAGTGTAGGAAGGGACTGTAATGGCCACCCCCCCAACAGAATTATGTCCCTAACACCACCTTCCACTGGAAGTGTAGACTCCAGTTAGTATCAGATGGAAGATTATCCAGGAGAAAACCCAGTATCAAATGTGAAATGCTTTGATGCTTAATGCCTTTTATAGACACAAAGCAAATTTCTCCAAAAGGACAACATGAAAAAGCACTAAAAAAGATGACTGTGCAGATGCCATGTACTTTAGTTTTCATCTCTCATTGACAAGGCCAAAGTTGAAGAAACTCTCCATTAAATATAACCGGAGGTCTACAGAATTCTGATCTGGCAACTGCAATCAAATAGTAACTGGTAATGAAGTGAAATGCTAGGTAATTGTAAATTTAAATGTATTTTTGAATAAAATGTGTACACTATTCAAGTGAAGAAGAGAGACTGTAACCTTGGATTTAGAGATGTTTTTCTTACATAGTAGGCTCTCAATATTGCTATTAAGGCTCTCCAATTTTCAATTCATTCCTATCACGAATCTGGAGATAATGGAAGCTAAAGTACATTTCTTCTTAGGTTTTGCTTTCTGACTCATTCCAACCCAGCCTCTGTTCTTGCTGCCTGAGTAATCTTACTGTTCCGTCCTTCCACTTCAAACCTTTGCACGGCGCCGCATTGGCTACAGAGTGCAGTGTGATCTCTTAGTGTGGCCCAGGGCTGCACATGGGGACCAGTCATCTTCTGACACATTTCCGCTGAACTCCAGCCCCGCTCTTGCTGAATGACCTCCTGCTCCCCACCATGGCCCTGCAGATTGCTGCGGGACTGAAATGTCCTTTCCCAGCTCTCAGCAAACCACCACTTGCCTTTTCCATGCCACTGTCTCTGAAGCCTTTCCAGAGCTGTGATCATATATGCTCCCTCTAGGCCTCTCCTCTCTGCCCAAGGACCTCTGGCCAACGCACACTGAGCTCTTAATATACCTGTGTATTTGCCAATCTCTCCCTTGTAGCTCATAAAATCATTAAAAGCAGAAGAGACCCAAGGCCAACCCTTATGTCACATTCCTTTCTGCACTGTCACTGTTTATTTGGGTGCTGGCTACATAGTGACCATCTAATAAACACTGGATGAATCCTTAGGGGATGAATGGGAGCAGAATTTTAAGACAAACCGTATCTTCCTCCAATATCCAAATAGCCTTCCTTTAGGTGTTGGCCCAAACTCCACTCTAGGTAAAATAACAGCCCCCTCCTGCCCACCTCGCCTTTACCTACTCCACTTTATTCTTCTTCATAAACACTGTGTGTTTACTTGTTTATTGATCTCCCTGTCCTGAAGCTCCCCATCAGAATTATGCAATTAAAGAAGAACCACCACAACAAAAGGACAGTTTGTTATGCCCTGGTCCTAGCCCTGAGAACAGTAGTTGAAAGTCTGTGCATACTTATTGAATGATCCCATGGTTGTCAACCATGATGCAGACTCTGAAGATCAGAATTCAAGTCATGTAGGGATAAGGTTGTGAGATATAACAAATAAAGATACAAGACATCCAGTTAAATTTAAAAAGCTAATAAATAATGAATACTATTTTAGCATAAGGATGTCTCATGGAATTTTTGCAGTACAGTTACACTGAAAATTATTTATTGTTTATATGAAATTCAAATTTAGCTGTGTGCCTTGCATTTTATTTGGACTTTCTTAGGGGGGACGTCTGGATTTCATATAACTTCTCAGAAATTCTGAAAGTTTCTAAGTTAACAACCATGTTTATTTTGCCTTGACTGTCAGTGGATGAGATTGTTGCATAGCCTTCAAATGCATTAGAGTGGAAAAATAACACTATTTTAAAATATTTCACAAATACAGAAAACAGAGGACCAACAAAAGGATGGTAGCACCAATCTGATGTATTTAGTGATTTTCCTAACCCACATCACTGCGTTTCCTGCACCTGTAGCCATGAGCGATTCGCTACCAGGTTGTCCTAATTTCAATGGACAAAGGGAATTAAAAATTACAGAGCACAGGAACTGCTAAGCTGTTTGATAGTTCTAAATTTGGTGATGCCCAGAAAGGTGTGGCCTCAGATGAGTTCGGGTGTGAGGAGGGCTGAGGGCAGGAACTGGATGGGTACTGGCATGCCTGGGAGAGGCCGCACCAGCCTGGTGACAGAGCGTGCGCTGCTCACGGAGGGGCAGAGAGCCTGGCATGGGCCTCCCTGGCTGGGGCAAAGGGTGTGTGAAAGTAGTAGTGAGTGGTGACTGTGTGTGCACATTCATGTGTAGCACGCCCATATGAGTCACAGCAGGGGAAAGTTACCTCTGAGCTCCAGTAGCTACAGCAGGTTCTAGAAGTCTGGTTAGCTCCCCTGAGCCTTCTGCTCTGAGTCTCGCAATCTCTAAAGCAAGATGGTGGACAGATGGGGTTCTTCTCGGAAGACACCAGAGGAGGACTCACTTCCAGGTTGACTCAGGTTGTTGACCAACATGGGGCTGTAGCACTGAGGTCCCTGTTTCCTTGCCAGCTGTTGGCCAGGCATGGGGTGGTGTTTCCAGCTGCTGCAGGCGGCAGCCCACCTTCCTTGGCTTATGCACCCCTTCTTCAGCTGGGCGTTGAGTCTTCTCTGTGCTTTGATTCTCTGACATCCACTTCTGCCTCATCTCTCCTGGCTCTTCTGCTCTGCTTAATTGATTACTTTGTCCCCACTCCTATAATCCAAGACTGTGTGTGTCTCTTAGGGTCCAGAAACTTAATCCCCTCCACCCCGGGATGAAACATATTCACAAACATCGTATCAGGGGGTAAAGACCATAGGGGCCAGAATCCTGCTTACCACTGTTACCTCTGGCCTTAGGGAGAGAGAGAGAGAGTGCATGAAGTAACACTTGAATGACACAAAAGAAAATATATGCAAGGTTGGCTGTAGGTGGTGGTCAGGGTGAGGAGAGGGGCATGGACAGACTTACTGGAACAAACCATTTCATATCAGTTTGATTTTTAAAACCAGAAAAAAGTATTATCTGGTTTTTAAATTAATATAAATAAGTATATAGCTTCCAAAAATTAAAAATAGAGTTACCATCCTGGTTCATGTGTGTGTGCGCGCACATGTGTGAATTTACTATGCCACAGGTGAACAGAGTGCCCGTGAGGTGTGTCCAGCTGGTGTGGTTGTAGGGACCCATGGGCTCAGTGCAGTAGCTGCCCTCCCAATATGCGGACTAAATGAAGGAGATGGAGAAGGAAGCTCCTTTTTCCTTCCTGCCTGCCAACTTGTGCGTGCCATCTGTCTTCTCCTGCCCTCAGCCTGGGACTTATACCACTGGCTTCTTCATCCTCAGACCTTCAAAATCAGATTAGAGCTACATCGCCAACTCTCTGAGGACTCCAGCTTGCCTGTGTGGGAATTTTCCTCTTTGATCATCACGTGAACCAATTCTTCATAAACTCACCTCTTTCTCTGTCTTTCCCTAACCACCCACCTTTATTGGTTCTGTTTTTCTGCAGAATCCTAACTTAATGGATAGATGATCCAGCAGTTCCACTTCAGGGAAATGTATTCAGCGAAATCAAAGCAGAGTCTGGAAGAGACACTTTGGACACCCATGTTCTTGGCAGCATTATCACAATAGCCAAGGGCTGGATGTAGCTCAGACGCTCGTCAGTGGGGGAATGCATAAAATGTGGTGTATACACAGAATGGAATATTAGCCCTAATAAGGAAGGAAATTCTGTCACATGCTACCTAATGAATCCTAAGGATATTATGCCAAGTGAAATAAGCCAGACTCAAAAGGATCAATGGTGTAAGATTCCGAGAAACTGAAAGAGGAAGAGTACTGACTGCTAACGCACCAGTTAAACTCAGGCTGTGGATGGGCTCTCTCTACTAGCGGCTTCCCCAGCATACATGTTACAGGGCTTTGTTCATGTAGCAGGAGTCAGCTCATCCAAACCCCGAGTGTGTGACAAATCTGTCTATGCCTGGGACTTCAGATGGGGTTTTTATGAGGCTCTCGTAGTCTATGGTTTGCCTCTATGGATTTCATTTCCTGTTCTAGAAGAAATCACTCACATGGCTGGAAGTGAGAATGTCCAGTCCCTTCAGGTGATCCTCAGCCTTTCCCATAGCAAGTCATCCTTGCTCAATGTCACCCACAGGAAAACTATCACTGAACACAACGGTCTATGCACAGCACATTTTGGTCACGAATATTGTTTCATTTTTAGGATGAGAATATCAGTTCTCTTTCTCATCATCTAAGTTGAGAAACTGTGAGCCTGTCCAATTCGCTTTGCATTTTTGCTTTAGATTTTGATATATTATTCTTTCCTACTCCTTGTCTCTAACAAAATGTGAAAAATATGTACATGTGGAATGATCAAAAGTGCAGAGTATGTTTAAGTAAAAAATTATTACAATAAAAGACACATTGTCATATTAATCCCCTTTAAATACTCCAAATACTCCCCCTCGCTTCAAACACACTTTTCCCATCACTTTAGCCAGTGTGTCTTTTTTTTCCCCATTAACTTTATTGGTACATTTTAGGTATAAAATACAGTTACATTCATCATTGGGATCCTGTACCACTACATGAGTCTCTTGGTTCTTATTTTTTTCCCCTTCCCTTGCCCTCCCTTCACCCTCTCCACCCTTCCCTATTTGCAAAGACCTTGTTTCCATTTTTTTTCCTCTTTTCATATTTTTTCCTTTCCCTTTTTTCCCTTCCCATACCCCTCCCAATTACCCTGCTCTTTTAGACCCTTTCATCCTGTTACACAATATCAGTTATACATTTTTTAAATTACAATATTAAGATCTAGGAGACATTACCACAGATTTTACAGAATTTAAAAGGATATAGAAAGCATATTACAAAAATCTTTTTTGAGATAAATTTGACAACTTCTAAGAAGTAACTTGGAAGACAAGTTAATGAAACTAACTCTGGAGGAAATATAAAATTTGAATAGCACCTATTAAAGAAAGGATATTTCTGGCTTGAAAACCTACCTATATGACAACAACAGGCTCATAAACATTTTAACTGATAAATTATATCAAACATTTAAAGCAGAAAAAGGAAGGAATACTTCTCCCCTCATTTTAGGAACTCAACATTGTGTTAATCCTAAAACTGGATAAAGATAATAGAAAAAAAATGTATGAACATAGATAGAAATTTGTTTAACAAAACAAACTATTAGAAGTCAGATCTGGGGGGATGTAGAAAGTGGTTTTGTTATAGGGATGGCAGTGTTGGTTCAGCATTGGAAGATCCACCCCCAAAAGTCATCATTTTAACAGAGGAAAGGAAAAAGCCATATGATCCTGTCACTCGTTGGAGAAAAAGTATTGGACTAAATTCTACAGCTGTTCATGGTAAAAGCTATCAGGAGCCTAGAAGTAGAACAGAAACTTCTCAACAGATCAAAGACATGTACTCCATACTTCCAGCGAGAATGCCTTATATAAATGGAGAAGATACAATGCTTTCTCCTTAAGGTGGGGAGCAAGGGCAGATATGCTTACTCTTTGTCTGTCCATTAAACTTTGAAACCTAGTCCCCACCAAAATAGTCTGGCAATAAAATGACACAACTAGGATAGGATTGGCACGGCAGAAGCAAAATCTTTATATGTAGATGAAATGATCATCTACAGAGAAAATACTAAGAAATCTCTAGGATCCCCTAGAACTTGTATTTGAATTTAGCAGGATTAGAATACACAAGGTATATATAAAAGTTCAGGTCTGTGTATACTTGCTATAAATGAAGAATTGGATATTGAAATTTAAAAGTTATGTAGGAGTACAAAGGACCTAGAAAAGTAAAAAACAAAAAGAATGTTGGAAGACGTTTAGTACCTAATTTTAAGACTTCTTCTAAAGCTACAGTAATCAAGGCAGTGTTGGTGTAAGGAAAGACATATAGATTGTTGGAATAAAACAGAGAATCTAGAAATAGAACCACACATATATAGTCCACTGAAATTTGAAAGATTATTTAGCATTAGCATTTTATAGAATATAAACTCAATTCAAGAGCCGAGGAAGAGATAGTGTTTTCAGCAAACGGCACTAGAACACCTGGTATTTGTATATAAAAAATTAACCTCAACCCTTTATTTCCATACATGAAAATAACTTGAAGGGATCTATGAACCTAAATAAGAAAGCCTAAAAGTATAAAACTTTAAGAAGAAATTATAAGGGAAAATATTTATGAATTCAGGGTAGGCAAGAACTACCTAGGATACAAAAAACATGATGTATAAAAGAAAAAAATTGATAAATGAGATTCCATCAAAATTTAGAACTTTAAATGACATCATTAAAATGAAAAGTAGTCCTTAAACAGACCATATTTACAATGCGTATAATCTATGACCAGATATATAAAGAATTCTTAGAGCTCATTAATAGACAACCCAATTAAAATGTAGACATAAGATGATAAATAGCCAGTATAGCACAAGGAATGGTGTGCAACTCTAGAACCAGAAAAATACTAATCAGTACAATAATAAGATTGAATTATACACTCATTAGGGAGATAAAGTTAAAAGTTTTAAAAGCCTTGTCATGACTTTTTCTTTTTGTTGGATTCTCCCCTTTTACGTTTAATTTGTCACACCCAATGGATTCATTCTGCTGGGCTTCCTGGGGTTGTGATCCTCATTGTCTTTTCCTAGGGTATTGTCTAAAATTTTTTGGAGTGCCCCTTTGGTATTCATGAAGTTCCTGAGGTGCTCTTTATCATGAAAGTATCTTATTTCTCCATCAATTTTGAAAGATATTTTTGCAGGGTACATCCATCTGAGGTGGAGGCTGTTTTCCTTTAGGGCTTGAAATACATCACTCCAAGCTCTTCTTGCCTTGAAGGTTTGCATTGAGAAGTCTGCTGTGATTCTGATGGGCTTTCCTTTGTATGTGATTTGTTTCTTTTCTCTCACTGCTTGTAGAATTTTGTTCTTATGTTGGATTTCTGGAATCCTAACTATTATATGTAGATTTTTTTTTTATTAAGGCTAGCTGGAGTCCTATATGCCTCATTCATCTGTATGTCAAGTTCTTTTCCCGTCCTTGGGAAGTTTTCTGCCATCACTTCTGTAAACAGTTTTTTCATGTCATCTGCACTCTCTCCTTTTTCTTCATTGACTCCAATCAGTCTTATGTTATTCTTTGCATTGTCTAGCAGCTGCTGGATTAATTTCTCATGGTCCCTTACAATTTTAAAGCAATTTTTCTTTTCCTGGTCACTAATTGCAATCTTATCTTCTATATATGAAATTCTATCCTCACATTGGTTCATTCTGCTGCACAGACTTTTGATGGAGTTTTTAATCTCTTGGAAATCTATTTGTATCTGTTTTATGGATTCCATTTGTTTCCTATGTTGGGATTCCATCATGTTCCTCAGATCCTTTATTTTTTTATCTGTGTCCTCTCTAGATTTATTAATCATGTCTTGCACCATGAGCAAAATCTTTGCTGTTATCTGAGTAATTATTTCTGATTTCATTTTTCCCAGATCCTCTTTTGTTGCCAGTTCAGAGAGTCCAGGTGGTTGAGTATTAGATTGTTCCATCTCGTTTCCCTTTGGGGTTGCTGTAGGTGATCTGGAAGTCTGTTTTTGAGGCTTGTTTATGTGTTTTCTCATTTCCACGGGGCGGGGGGGGGGGTGCTTCTGGCACCCACGCGATTCACCTTCTCTGCCCTAGGAGCTTGGGATGGTGGCAGGGGAGCTTCCTTCCAGGTGCTGGGACCAGCTGAGCTTCTCTGCC
Organism: Heterocephalus glaber; assembly: GCF_053883595.1. NCBI lineage: Eukaryota > Metazoa > Chordata > Mammalia > Rodentia > Bathyergidae > Heterocephalus > Heterocephalus glaber. Next base: position 13,706,144 of record NW_028258343.1, on the reverse strand, counting down.
CTAGGAGCCTGGGATGGCAGCAGGGGAGCTTCCTTCTGGGTGCTGGGACTGGCTCAGCTTTTCTGCCCTTAGAGCCTGGGATGGAGGCAGGGAGCTTCCTTCTGGGTGCTGGGACCGGCTGAGCTTCCACCAGTGTGTCTTTTATATTAATAAGTTTTTCAAAATTTAAACATTCGCTTTTTAAATTATCCCTTGTACATTTGTCCACTGATCTATCCATCCATCTATCCATCTGTGCCAAATTATCTCTTCCACATGACCATTTCATCTTTTGGAATCTTAACCCCCAGTGCCTTGTTATGTGACTGTATTTGGATACAGTGTCTGTAAAGACATAACTAAGGTAAAATGAAGTAATTAGAGCGCATCCTACTCCAGTAGGACCAGTGTCCTTATGGGAAGAAAACATTAGGACACAGAACTATAGGGAAGACCACAGGAAGACCCTGGGGGCAGATAACTGTCTGCAAGCTAAGCCTTAGGAAATACAAACCCTGCAGATGCCTTGGTCTTGAACTTCCAGCCTCCAGAACTGTGGGATAACACATTTCTGTGGTTTAACCCACACCCAGCTTGTAGCACTTTGTCATGGTAACCCTAGTAAAGTAAAACAGGCCAGCTTCATTGCCCCAGAAATGAGGGCTGATTCAGCACAGAGAAAACAAACATTTTTCCAGAGAAACCTAAAACAAAATCTCTCAAGAGTTTTCTCTGGTCACACACACACATTTACTTTACCAAAATGAATTCTTCCTTTTCAGGACACAGCATCTGCTCTTCCGGTTGAATGATCCAAAGTTGGGGCTGATGGTGTCCATGTGTTGGGGCAGGCAGGGAAGCCAGGAGCGCATGGGGGAGAGGGGCTGCCCAGCTGTGCTGAGCCAGCAGAAGCCTGCGGTGCTGTGGTTGTGGTCAGTGGCTCCTCCAGCCATACACCTGAGGCTTCTAGAGTGGCCCACTGGGGCCAGAGTTTTATATATCCAGCTCTGGACATGACTCACAACTGTCCTTTATTCTCCCTTCCATTTCATATCTCATCCCAACCCCACCCCAAGGCGTATGCATGTGTGTATGTGTGTGTGTGTGTGTGTAGGCTGCAATCACTACTGAATTTGTTTGAAGGGAGAGGCTGCATTGCTAATGGCAACAAGGTGCACCTGCTTTTGGAGCATAGCAGGAGAAATGGAGATGGCGCAACTTCCTGGAAGAGCAGACTTTCCCTCAGGATTAAGCGAAGCACAGAAGCAAGGCAGTGCTTAAGGCCCTGATAGGATCTGGGTATGCTTAGTCCCCCAGAGATTTTTGTGCTGGACATTTAGTTACCAAAGTAGTGGTGTTGAGAGCTGAAGCCTTCAGGAAGGATTAAGAATTCTTTTTTCCCAGGATTATGTTCTTACTCACGTGGGACTGGATTGGTTACTACATAAAGGGGTTGTTTTAAGAGTGAGTCCACTCCATCCCTACATTCTTGCATCCTCTCTTGCCCTGTAATCCCTCTTCTCCTCTCCTCTCCTCTCCTCTCCTCTCCTCTCCTCTCCTCTCCCTCTCTCTCTCTCCCTCTCTCCCTCCTGCCCCATCCATGGGCCCTCATGTATGCTATGTAATGCTACCATCCATGAGGCCCTCATAAGAACCCAATGCTGGTACCATGTTCTTGGACCCCCAGAATTGCAAGCTAAATAAACCTCTGATCTTTATACAGTCTCCAGCCACAGGTATTATGTATTGTAACAACACAAAATGGACTAAGACAGGCTCTCTTTCATTTTAAAAATGTTGTATTTCTACATGTATTTGTAGGAAGATTCATTCCACACTGCTCTCTTTTCACTCACTATATTGGAAGAAAGGAGCTAGGAAGGTGGCAGGGTAGGAAGCCAGGAGACCGTGTCCTTTGTGACACTATTGGAAGGAGAGAGAAGTATAATCGCACTCACAGATTTGCAGCCTGCTGACCCTGAGCTGCAGTGTTGCAGAGAAAGACAGCCTTGGCTGCTCTCCTTGTGTCTAAGAGCTACGGAGGTGGCTGTGGTTAGTGCTGGGGCAGTGGGCCTTTGGGGGGTTCTTGGGCAACTTGAGCGGTTAGAAAGCAAGCTGTCTGGTGGTTCCTTTATAACCGAGTGCAGCCTCAGATAAAAGGCTGCATAGGAAACGCGGTGTAAATGGCTGCTTCTCCTCCTAGCCCTGGCAGCATTCTGCTATAGCTAAGCTGGAACGGGAGCAAGAAGCCTGAGGGTTCATTTCTAAATCCACACACACCCCACAGCTCTAATTTATTTATAAGCATGCAGACATTACAACACAGCTGAGAAGAAACTTGAATCATCTTATGCTTAGAACGGAAAGACGATGAAGTTATTTTGAGGATAAACACTTTGATTTTCATAGAAAAGTCACCTTCCATTCTGACTTCATTGGTCAAAAAGCCAAGCTCTGATTAAACAGTGATTGCTGGCATCTAAAGCAGCAGGAAAAAGTACCTAGATTTACTGAATGTTTTAAAAATATTAATTGCTTTAAGAAAACAGGACAGAAGTGGAGACCTGAAGTTACCTGAGGGAGCAGAGGGTGACCATGAACTCACAGGTGGGGTCCCCTTGTCAGGGCCACAGGGCACTGCCCAGCCCCACAGAAATGCCCTCCACCAAAGCAAGTCGGGCCCTTGTTTAGCCAACTGGGGGAAAAAATTATGTCTATTTACACAGATGCGGCAGAAGGTCTGAGCCTTGTGTTCTAAACAGAGGTGATAACAATGAGAAGTTACTTGGAAAAGCTGGAAAGTGCAGCTGGGTGCTGTCAAGGCAGAACCAGTAAAATCCAGGTTGGTGCAGGGGCTGTCACCAAGGTAGATGGAGGGCAGCACAGGGCACGGCCAACCAGAGAAGGCATCCCTGTGGGCTCCAGTTCTAAAGTGTGAGCCGCAAAAATAGGATTCTGAAGGATTCAAAAGCAGATCCTAGGTATGTTTAGAAAAGCCTGCATTCAATATGTTAAGCAAGAGGCCTCACTATTTCTCTTTTTCTTTCTTTTTTTTTTTGACATAGTTACCTGTGACTTTTTTTTTTTTAGCAATTTTCAAATACACATTTTAACAATGATTACCATCACTATACAGTAAATCTCTGGAGTTTATTCCTTCTGTCCAATTGAAACTTGTACTCATTAGTCCATGTTGGCAGTACATAATGTTTTCATACTCTGTGTGGAGTTGGTGCATGTGCAGAACACATCTTATTCCCTTTTCACTTTCTTTCCCTCTCTTCCTCCTCCCTCCCTCCATCTCTAGATACTCTCCCCATTTGAGAAAGATCTATCTTCCTACTTCCTATTATCTATCTTTTATTTTGCTCTTCAAAATTTGGGTTTCTCATATAAGAGAAACCACATAATATTTCAGCTTGTGTGTCTGATTTATTTCATTTATCAGTTATGGTCTCCAGGTGCATCCATTTTCCTACAAATCACTCAAGTTTATCTTTACGGCAGAGTAGTACTCCATTGTGTATAAATACCACTTTTTCTTTATCCATTCATCTGTTGATGGACATATCGGCCACTTCCAAGATTTAGCTATTATGAGTTGTGCTGCTATACACATGGGTATGCTTGTATCACTGTAATATGAGGTCTTTAACTGACTCCTGACAATGGGGATAAGATAAATGATGTTTCCCAAGGGTTTTTTTTTTTTTAACCTGCAGAACAACTGGTCATTTGGGTGGTTATGTTACCTGGCCTACAAGTTAAACTTGGCTTCTTTTTTTTTTTTAATTCATTAAATTTATTGGTACATTTTAGGTATACAATATGATGCATTCATCATTGGGAATTTGTACCTTTATAGGATATATCTTGGTTCTTATTTTTTTCCCCATTCCTCTGTGTCCTATTTACTTCACTTAAGAGGATCAATGGGGATAAGGGAAATCATTTCTCCCAAAGGGTTTAAACACAGGATCCTTTGGAAAATGCTGAGCCGGCAGGTCTAACAGGACAAGATGCCAGGGGAGGAAGGAGGCCATGAGATGCAGGAGTGGGGGTGAGGGAGACACCTCCCATGGTGTTCCCAGGAACCCTCTGTGCCTTTGAAGAAGCTAGGGAGGCTCCCTGGGGTCTAACTTGGGCTGGAAAGTGAAGGCTGAGGTTGGGATTCTTGTGGGAAAGGTGTGCTGAAGGGAGTGTGCTGGGCCAGGGGACTGGCGAATGGAGAGCTGACAGGGAAGCAGCTTTAGCAGAGGTGAGCTCTCCGCCCCTGCTGCCCATCACTGGTCTCCCCCAGGCTGAGCCAGGGCCCCTGTGTGAGTAGGGAAGGGGTGGGCACTGGTGGGACTCACCCCACACATACTCAGAATCGCTGTTTAACTGGCACAGTTTCAGGTAACTGAAATCGCTGTGAAATTCCTATATCCCTTCTTTTCTCTGAGTCCTCAGCGCTGATTTTAACAAGCTTTCTGGTGAGGGCTGGAGATTTTGTTGGGAAACTTTAACAGTACTCCAAGGTTTTCGCTCCATTCCAGTAATTATTAAGGATGAAAAGCATTGTGATGCTCTGTCTTCTCTCTAGATTATTATTCTTTCTTTCTATCAAATGGATTTTTCAAAGGGCACTTGACATGTCCATATCCTTTTGAACCATGCTAAAGTTCTATACTGAAAAAAAAAGAAAAGGTCAGACAGGTGAGAAATTATTATTTGAAAAGAAAAAACTAGTTTCGGGGCTTTCATTTTTCTTACAAATCTGCTCCACACAGACAAAAGAAAGAAAGAAAAAGAAAATTCTGCTTTTCAGATATTCTTCTTTATCATAAAAGATTTCAAGGTGATTTCAAATAAGTCCTTTGTAGTTCTTAGTGTAAAGAAAAAACAATGTGCTTCCTAGTCTAGACAGTTCAATAAATTTGCCTAGTAATTATTATTTAGCTATAAAGTCTTTACTAGAATATGCCTTGGAGAACTATGAAGGGCTTAGTCTTTTCTTTTTTTTTTTGGTACCAGGGATCGAACTCAGGTCCTTGTGCTTGCACAGCAGGCGGTGAGACCACTGAGCTAAACCCCCAGCCCATTCGTCTTTTCTTTTAAAAGCCCCCCCAGTTCCCTTTTCTATAAATGTGTCAGATGGTGGGGGATTCTACTGAAGCCATTCCCTGTTTCTGTGGGCATCTGCAGGCTGCTTTAGGCACTCTCAATCTCCTGTCCATTCCATAATCATCCATGACTAGTCATCCTAGAAATTCATCAGGGAAAGGTCTATGGAAATTTCTAGAAGATCCTATCAATGTGGAAGCCCAACCACAGAACTAGGAATCAATAAAGTCTCCATCAGCATGAAGAAGACAAATGGCTCTCCTCCCCAGAGAGACAATCCTGTTCTGAAAGGGAATTTTCTTTTACTCTCCAACAACCTTGCTTGAAAGAGTCACTTAAATTGCAAATCTCCTCATCCTGCCTGCTGGTTGGACTATTCTCCTTTTAATGGCGTATATCTGTGGTGAATGGAGTCGGGAGGGAGGCACTACGTGGCAGAAATCATTTTGTCATCTTTCTCTTTCCTGTGGCTCATTTATAAAATCTATGCTTTCATTTTTTCAGACTTCGGCTCTATATTCAAAGTTAAGCTCTTGGAATTGCTAAAAATAATACCCCACCCCCTAAAAGACAGATCCTTCTGTTTTGTATCTCAAAAAAGCCTGGCTTATGTAAATAAAAAGTGCTATGGCTTTCAAGTAACCGGCTCTGCTATGAATTTACAAAATCCATACAGCAGCTCATTTGACTGCAGGCTCCCTACCTGGAGGCCAGTGTGCAGCTAAGCTTTGTGGTGAAAACCAAGCTCTGGCTTCCACGGGGACTGCACGCAAGGAAGTACAGGGAAACACAGCTTCCTACTGTAGCCTGATGCATCAGGACCTGCTTGCAGAGAAAACAGCTGGGGACCGTGGCCATGGCGAAGTCTCTGCATCTGCAGGGAACCGAAAGCCATACCTACCAGCCTCTCCCCATCCGTGTCTAGGGAGGACCCCAGAGCACAGTGACTTAGGGAGTGAGCTGGCCTCGCCTCCACAGAGGAAACAGGCATCTTCGGAGCCAACCACCAGGGCTTTTCTTTCCTAGCACCCACTTCTAAACTAATCTAGTGAGTGCCTATCTTTTCTTTCTTTCCCCCCTTCTGACTCAAAAGATGAATACTTTCTATTTCTGTCCAATGCTGATCCTGAAAAAAAAATCCACCTGACTGCTGGGATATGGGGTAAATGCCTCTTGTGTGACTCCTTGGCTGACTTGGCATATATCACACATGTCACCTCGCCCCTGAGCTCCCATGTCTTAGTGCTGTCCTCTGCTGGGGCTCCCTAGGCTCATCTCTCTCCCACTAGGTTGGGAGCTGCCCAAGCATGGAGACTGCGCTTTGTCTAGATTTTCCTTTCCAGAATATTCCACAGCACTTGCCTGTGACAGATAGGATTGTGGAATGATGACAAATGAGTCCTATGCTTCAAGGAAATTAGTGTTGAAGTGCTGTGAAAAAATGGACAGCAGAAGAGAAAAGTTGGCAACGGGGCTACCTGCACAAAAGCTGTTAGAATAGTGCATTTGTTGGGAAAACACCTACTAGACAAGGTGGGAGGGAGGGAGGGAGTTGGAGGCAGACTCAGTAGGCTGTGGGAGCTAGCATCCTAATATAGACCAGCAGAGAAGATTCCAGGTCTGAGGGCCATTGTCAGATCTTAACAGTGTCCATCCATCCATCCATTCATCCATCCATCCATCTATCCATGCATTCAGTGAATATATAGTTCCCCCTCTTGTGCCAGCCACAATTCTAAGAACTGGGAATATGGACATTTTAAAGAAGAGAATATGAAGTCAGTGGAATTGAAATTAAGAGGGAAATGCAAGTAATACCTTCAGTTTTCTTTTTGGCTTTCAAGTTTAACACATATTAGACAGTTGGAAATCTAGTATCAGATATCTGGAGAGAGTTCAGACATTTAGATAAATATTTGGGAGTCATTAGGCAAAGGAGATAGTTAATCTGGAAACTCAGAGTAATGATTGCAGGAAGAATTAATGAGAAGATAAGTTCTTGGGAAATTTTTGAAATGTAAGTTTTGTAACAGAAATATCTTAACATTTGAGCAAAATAAGCAGAGGTTATTGGTGGGAGACCATAGGTTAAGACATATTGCTAGAAAAATTGAGAAAATCACCAGCACTAGTCTCAAGCAGTATGATTTTCTCTTCCTAATAGGAACAGAATAGAACACCACCTTCGTCCTCCCTGAGTTAGGCGAGACTGTGTGGCTTGCTTTCTCCAGGGATAAGGCTGACCTGCAGTTGTAAGTTTTAAAAAGAATACAACTAGCTAAGTCCCTTTCTCTCTAGTGGGCCCATGAAAGCTCATATTTAGATGAAATCCTGTTATACTGGATCCCCGAGTGACCATGTGAAAAGATCCATTCTGCCGATTGTGCTAGCCACCTTACATGTTTGAAAATAAATCACTATTGAGTTAAACCTCTAATCTTGGAGGGTTGTCTGTTAGTTACTACAGCATAATACGGACTCTTCTGACTGAGGCACAGGCTAAGCTGCTGTTACAAAGAACTTGAATATATTGTCTGCCTTGTGGCTGCTCAGGGTCCTGGGTTCCCTCAGTTTTATACAATTCCCATCCCCATAACACTTTCATCATCCACATAGATGGTTCACTAGTTTCATATCTGCTTTCCAATCCTAGGGAAGGGGTAAAGGAGAGAGGTGGACAATCGATTTCCTTTTAAGGGCATAAAGTTGCCCATACCACTGCTCCTCATATCCCAATCATAAGAACTGGGTCACAGAGTCACACTCAGCCGAATGGGATGCTGGGAAATGTAGTATCCAGCTGGACAGTCAAAGGTCCTAGTGAATTTGCATCAAGGTGAAGTGTGTTCTGTTAAGAAGTAGAAGAAGAAGAAAGAAAGAATAGACAGTAAGACCATTTACAGTGCCTGCCACAGCATGCATAGTGTGTTCAAGGAACTGAAGTAAGATGGTAAAGCTGGAGAGTAGAGTGAGACATGGAGAGAGCTCATGGGGAGAAGGGCAGCCAAGATCAAGGAGACCCTCACAACAGTATTCAAACATAACGGAAAGCCACAGAATAGCTTGAGTGGTAGAGTAACACAGCGGATTCACACTTAGAAGACTCTCTGGCTGCAGGAAGGGATGGATTGAAGATTGTCAGGAAGCTCCAAGTGGAGCTTCTGTAGAATCCAGTTAAGAATTGGTGGTCTCTTAGACTGGGGTAGGGACTATGTAGATAAGAAGGTGAAGATGAATTCCAAAGAATCAAGAATACTGAAAGGTGAATTATCATGTAAAGGTTCCTTTTATCAATATCAGAATTTAAAACACATGCATGCTGTAATCCAATCAGTCTGTTAGTAGGACTCTATCTTAAGAAATAGCTGCAACAACAAAGATAAATGCTTATATAAGATTGTTGCAGTGTTGTTCTTTCTGGAAGCTCCAAATAATCAAATATCCTTCCCTGGGAGCTGACTAGCTACAGAAACTTTGGTGCCTCCATGCAAGGGAATGTTACGATGGAGGAAGAAGCAGAAGTTCCTGGTTATGGTCCCACAGGGAGAGGAGGGAAGCCCAGATTCACTCTCAGGAGAAACCGCCCTTGTGTAGCTGAGGAGAAACTTTCCCCAGAAAAGCTGCCCAGGATCTGCTCCGGCCCTGGCAGGGAGGCCCTCTTAATAGGTTTTAGGAATCTGAGAGGACCACTCGTGGTCCCTTTCCTGTGCTAGATGCTGGCATGTGTTGCGATGGGCTTTCCAGTGCCACAGGATGAAGCGCCATCTCCATGTCGTGGAGCTGGTCACACAGGCCTAGGTAGCCACAGCTGATGGAATCCGGGGCATAGCCAAAGGCTGGAAGAAGAGCCACACCATTCAGTTTTGTTCACAGATGCTCTGGAACTGCTGAATTTCTGGGATATCAGTAGCTGGATACTCCCCAGATCGCTGAGGACTTTTCCTGAGGCAAAGGAATAAAAGGTGGAGAAAAGTTGTTTTAGCAGAGTGTAAGGTTTAGTGGGGTGGAAGTTAGGACCAAGCTCACAGCTTTTATCTTCCTCTGCCTTCCTCTAGGATATAGATAATTAATTGATGTTAAAAATTTAAAAGACGTGGGTAAGGGACACAGGGGCCGTGGGAAGGGGAGAGTTAAAAGCATCTGCAGACTTTTGGCTTTAGGGTTGAGATGGATGGTCCTGTCATTTTTCTGGAAGGAAAATTGGTAAAGGAACAGATTTACTGAGGAAGAGAGAAGTATTTTTGAGCATAATGTGTTTAATGTGATGGGACACGTCCAAATAGAGATATCTGGTCGCCAGTGACATCTCTCTGGGCCTGGGTTCAGGAGAAAGATCTGGGATAGACACAATTATATGGTTTCAACTTAGATTCAAGGAAGTAGATGATATGGCCCAAGAAGAATGGGTTAAGAAGAGAAGGATTCTAAAGAGCATCAATAAGTAAGGAAAGGGAAGAGGGTGGATCTCACCATCATAATTGAAAAGAAAATGCAAAGAAAACACAAACAACCAGGAGAAATGTAACTTTATGAATTGTGAAGGAAGCAAGAATTTCTAGGAGAGAATGAGCAAAAGTATAAACTCTTGCTGAGAAGCAAAGTGAAATAAGTACAAGAATAAGATGAGATAAAATGTAATCCATGCAGCAAAAGGCAGAATGCAAATGAATTACGAATAAGTATAAAGATATAGAAATCACAAAACAATATGACAGCAGTTCGGTTGAACGTAACAGCTATGTCATGAAAGATAAAGGACAATGTAAAGAGTTTCAGATTATTATTTTTTCCCATTTCAGATTATTTTTGAAATGAAATATCCAAATATTTGTTGCCCACAGAATGCTCAATAGAAATACAAGATATTAATAATAGCTTTTGATAGAATAAGCAAATTCTGCTTAGAAAATTTGAATAGTAAAATAAGTCTACAGCCATACCACCACGAATGTGCCTGATCTCATCTGAATGTAAAATAAATAAACAAATAAATATGGAATAGTGAATTCCATGAGAAAGGCTTTTCAGGTTCAGGTGTTCATATGAGGATTAAATTTGAAAACTTCAAGATAAAAGAAAGTTCTTCAAAATTACCAAAATTAATTCAAGAGCAGTTTTTAAGAAAAACATTTAAAAAAATTAATTAATATAAGCTGGGTGTGGTGGCACATGACTGTAATCCCAGCACTTGGGAAGCTGAAGCAGGATGATCACTGTGAGTTCAGGGCTAGCCTCAAATACATAGCAAGGCCTTGTCTCAAAACACCAAAAATAAATATATAAATAAACAGTATGAAATAAATACATTAAAAAAGATTTGGGAGTTTAAAGGTCTTCATTATATTTTGTAAGTTCAACAAATAGATTGCCTCTTTGCTGTATAAACTAATCCAGAAATAAAAAATGTTACAGTATTTTTGAAAATTAAAAAATTGGATTTCCTCAAAATGAATAACATTTGTGCATCAAATCATACTATCAGGAAAATAAAAAAGTGACTCACTGAATCAAATAAATATTTACAAATCATATACCAGAGCTCTAATATCCAGAGTATGTGAAGAACACATACAACTCAATAGTAAAAAAATTAATAACCCCATTCAAAAATGAGCAAGAAGTTTGAACAGACATTTCTCCAAAGAAGATGTACATGTGTCCAGTTATAATGCCATTATTTATTCAGAGAGTGCAAAAAGAAAAGAAAAATGAAAGCCACAATGAGATACCACTTCCTACAAACTAGGATGGCTCAAATCGTGGACGGGACTAATTGTTGGCAAGAATGGGGAGAAACCAGAACCCTCATACCTTCCTTGGCACAGCTGTAAAATGTTGTGGCCATTTGGAAAGAATGTGGCAGTTCCTAAAAAACTTAAACATTGAATTACCATATGACCCAGAAATTTCACTTCTAGATATATGCCCAAGAGAGTTGCTAATACAAGCCTGCATACAAAAACTTGTACACAAAAGTTTATAGCAATATTATTCATAATAGCCAAACAGTGGAAGAATGCCAAATGTCCATCAACATATGAATGGATGAACAAAATGTGATAATCCATACCATGGAATACTATTCAGTTATAAAAAGGGATGAAGTACTGGTATGTGCTATATAACATGAATGAAGCTTAAAAAAACATTATTCTAAGTGACAGAAGCCAGTCACAAAAGGTGCATATTTTATGATTCAGCTTATATTTAATGTCTAAAATAGTAAATTCATAGAGAAAGAAAGTAGAGTATTGGTTGGCAGGATATGGAAATAGAAGGGAATGGGTGGGTGGGTTATAAAATTTGCTAATGATGATGATTCTACAACTTTTGGAATACAGAAAAACTATTGAACTCTACATATTAAAAGGCTAAATTTTTGGCATGCAGATGATATTTTAATAAAAGATACATTATGCTTCCTTTCATAATTACCTATGTAAGTACTTATCTTTACCTATCTTTCTTTATTTTCTTGTGTTGATTTAAGATACTATCTAGTGTTCTTTCGCATCAACCCAAATAGCTTCTTTTAGTATTTTTTGTAGGGCAATTGTACTAGTGGTACTTTCTCTCAGTTCTTATCTATCTGGAAATGTCTAAATTTTTCCTTAGTTTTTGGTAGGATAGTTTTGCTAGATACAGAATTCTTTTTTGTTCAGTATTATGAATATATCATAGTTTCTGATGAGAAGTCAGCTATTAATTGTATTGTATGTCTCTTGTATGTGATAAGCTAGCTCCTTCTCTGGTGTAGCTTTCACATGGTCTTGTAACAGGTCAACTACAGTGTACCTCTGTGTGGATCTCTCTGCGTTTATCTTACTTGGAGTCTATTGAGCTTCATGGATGTGTAAATTAACATTTTGCATGCCTTTGAATCGTTTTTAGCCTTTATTTCTTCAAATATTCTTTTTATCCTATGACAGTTAAGTATAATTGTCAATTTCATTGGCTGGGGAGACATGTAGCAGATTAGCAAACACACTTCTGGGTGTCTGTGTCTGTGAGGGTCATAGAGGTGTGACCTTGGGTAGTGCACTGGTCTCACTCCTTCTCCCTGGGGAACTGTTCCCCTGCTCTGCTTCCCAAACTCCTTAAATAGTAACCATCTCCGCTCCACTATACCCTTCCACACGATGCTTCTGCCCAGAGCCAGGGATGACACCTCTGAAACCAGAAGCCAAATAAACTATTTCCTCTTTTAAATTGTGGATGTCAGGTGGTTGGCCCCTGCAATGGGAAAGCTGACTAATACATGTCCTTTTGCTCCTTTCTCTTTTCATTCTGTTACTTTCATTAAGCATGTGTTGGTAAACTTGATGGTGTCCTTCCCATGGGTCTTTGAGGCTCTTTTATTTTTTTTTCCATTTTGTTTTTCCTTTGGTAATCAGACTAGATAATCTCAATTGATCTATCTTCAAGTTTACTGGGTTTTTTACTGATGTTTTTCCCCTGTTAATTCAAATCTGCTGTTGAATTTTATTTATTTTAAATTCCAGAATTTATAATTGGTTGCTGTTTATAACTTCTGATAATTGATAGTCTATATTTGGTGAGATATCATTCTCATAATTATATTTAATTCTTTAGACATAATTTCCTTTAGATCTTTTGAACATACTTATACTACCTGATTGAAGCTTTTTGTCCAGCAATTCCGACATCTGAGGGGAGGACATCAAGGACACTTTCTACTGACTGCTTTTCATCTCTTTACTGGCCACATTTTCAGGCTTCTTTGCATGCCTTATGCTTTTTTTGTTTTTGGTTGAAAACCAGATGCTTTAAATAATGTGGCAACTATAGAAATCAGATCCTCCTTCTCCCAGCTTTGAATTATTTTTGTGATTGTTTATGTTGTCACTGTTGCTTCTGTTTCTTTATTTTCTTTCCTGAATAATTCTATAAAATCTATATGCTCAAGTCTTTGCAATTAGCTTCATGGTCAGATAATAATAGACAGAGATATCCTTAAGGAACCTGAACCAATAAGTCTCCCAACCTTTACCAAATGGATGTGGGTACTGAGGCATACACAGATCCAACGATCTGGCAGGCAGTTTGAAACTTTGCATTGATCTTTGTAAAGGTGAGTTTTATGCAGAATCTCTAGGTCATCCAGAGGTGAGAGATTAAGGCCTCCTCAGTTCTTCCTGGGTATGCACACAGCACCTCAGAATATATGTGGCTGGCTAGATTTCCAGTAGTGTGTTAGAACTTTTCAGTGCCCCTTATGGACATCTAATTGCCCAATTTCTCCTTTAACTTTTTTGGTCAGCTTCCATGTTAGGCCCAAATGGCAACACTGCCTCAGGCAGTGGTGAGCTTAAACAATTGCCCCTCTGATTTTGACAAATGCACCAGTAATAGGACTATTAGCACAGAGCAGGCTCTGAGTGGTGGTTAAAGAAAGGGAAAATCTAAGAGCAGAATTTTAGGGAGCTTCCAAATTAGTTAAATAGTGATAATTTCCTGGGAATGGAACTTTTGGGGTGAGCTCCAAATACCATTTTCTGTAAAATACTATTTTTGGTAAAATACTATTTGCACTCTCTGGAAGCTGATAAACTGATTTTCAAAGCCACTGTGATCGCAAGGATGCTGTTGGTTTTCAAGGTTGCCATAGAACTGGAGAGCAAGGAATGGGAATAGTGAAAAATAAGAACTCCACAAAGTTTACTATTCTTACTGAAATTCATATGATTTTCTTGAACAAGTCTCAGTTGTACAAGCCTTTGGTTCATTCCTATAATAATGAATTTTGATAATATTTGTCACAAGGTTCTCATTGTTTTTATAGAGGAACAGATTTTTGGAAGTTCTCATTTTACCTTTTTCAAATATTTCTACTAGAAAATATGTTGAATTGAATGAAAACAAAAGCACAATGATTTACTTAACTTTCTTGTTGCTGGAATACAATAATCAACTACTGCAACTGAAAGGAGAAGAGCTTCAATTTAGCTCATAATTTCAGTGGATTCAGTCCATGGTAATCTGGCTCCAATGAAGAAACAACATGGTGGAAGGGAATTTTGGAGCAAAGCTGCTTAGTTCATGATGCCAGGAAGCAGAGCAAGGGAGTAGCACCAAAGAGGAAGGGGTGGGGGACCACATAGAGTATCCAAGGTCATGCTTCCACAACCTCCCAGACACATACAGAAGTTCATTCCACAAATCCCCTGGATGTTCCCCAAGTCAATCAAGTTGATGCAACCAAGTTTAACTGTCACATTGCATCCCCTGTCAACTTGACACCCAAAAACATCTCCTTAAAGCATACTTAATCTCCAAACAAACACAAGCTAATAATTCTTCCTGACATGATGTAACTATCTTGCAAACAACCAAAAATGAAATAATCCCTTCTCCAAAGTCTCCACAGTTCCAGCTTTTTAAAAAAGTCTAAATCCAGTCACTTGTGATACTCAAGGCAAACTTTTAGCTGTGAATCTCTGTAAAAAATAAAAAGTGAGTTACAAATCTTAAGATAAAATGGCACAAGGTAAATACTCTCATTCCAAAAAGTAGGAATGTGGGATAGAAAACAATTGGGCCAAAGTAAGATCAAAACCAAATGAGGCAGGAAGTAATGGGCTGCGGATTTAGCTCGTTGCCGCTCCCTGTCTCCCAAGCACAAGGTCCTGAGTTCGATCCCAGGTACCAAAAAAACCCCAAGGAAGGCAAACATTAAGGCCTATATCTCCATATCCAGCTTCTGGGCCACACAGTGGTAAAATGTAAGTTCCAATGGGCTTCAGTAACCACACCCCTATGACCTTGCTGTTAGCAGTCCACAGGGTCCCTCCCTTAGGCTGGCTCCATTTATGGCTTATAGTTTCCTCAGCTGGCATTCTATTTTTTATGGTATTTTGGAATTCCTGGGGTTTCTGGTGGATTTTTGACTTACATTTCCAAAGCTTCACACAATGTGCTCTTAGAAACTTCTTACCTTGTCTCTCAGGCCTCCCTTTGAAATCTGAGTGGAAGCCTTCTTGGCCATGTGATTCTTGTATTCTGCAAGCCAGTAAAACCAGCATCACATAAACCAGGCCAAGATTTGCTGTCAGCAGGAGCAGTGGCCAGGTTCCCTTCAGTCATGGCTTCCCTGGCCTCTGATTGCCTGGATGGCTAAACAGAGTGAAAAGAATCCTGGGGAACCAATTCCCTATGAAGTCCTTCTTGAAGAGTTCTGGAAGGAATGTTACAACATCCTTTCCTGTGTGGGGTTAATTGAGAAATCCTGGGCCAATGTCTCTCTAAGGACACAGCCTGTACACGGGAGACTTTGTCTTTTTTTTTTTTTTTTTTTTTGGTACCAGGGATTGAACTCGGGTGCTTGCACTTGCACAGCAGGCTGCGAAACCACTGAGCTACATCCTTGGCCCTGCTGAGACACACAGGAGACTTTGAAGGCTGTATAGAGGAGCCTGAGCCTTCAATTGACCAACCAGAGTTAAAACCAGCCCTCAAGAATGAATTGAGTTTGTAAAGCAAGGGTCCACTGTATTTGGTTCCTTTTTAATGGTGCTAATCTCTTTAGCAGTCACACTTCCCTTTGCTCCAATTTACACATAGTTCCTTATAGGCCCAAATTTAAGTTTTTCAAATTGTTTTGCTCTGCTTTTTGCCTCCAAATTCTCACATAAATCTGATTAAAAGTAGATAGCAGCACCCATGCCTCACCCTGAATATTGGGCTGCCTTTGAATTTCATTTCCTCCACCAGATTAATTAGTCTACTACCTTTAATCTCAGTCTCCAACAAATTCTTAAGGCATGGGCAAAATGCAGACAGATTTTTTGCCAGAATATAACACATGTGGCTTCTAGACCAATTGTCAATGCAGTCTTCATGAGCCTGGTGTTTATTTTTATTTCCTTAGGGTGTCATGGTAAATTTCCTTAAAAGGAGCGTTAAAGTGGGTATATAATGCCCACATTCATTTTTTAGGAGTATTTCCATTGGTGAATAATTTATTTTAATTTTATGGGTCTTATTATATTATACAATGTATCTTTAACAGCAAATAAAATATCAACAAAACAAAATATTAAATTTTTAACATGTAATGAATGTGTAGGAATATTCATCATTTTCAACATCTACTGTTTACTTGATTACAAAATCTAAAAAGTAACAACAGAAATAAATTCCTATGTGAAATACAATGAAAATACAAATAAAACTATCACAGAAATAATCTTTAGTTCAATTATCACACCTACGGCAGTCTTCATACATGAAAACAGCATGTTTCATACAAAAATATCACTTACAATGACAGCACATGTGTTTTGCTTTCCCCTCTTTTTTGGCAGGTCATGTTTGTCACTCCTTTTGTCTTTCTGTTTTGTCAGGAGGTTCCTATATGTGCACTTAGCAGGAAAATAAAATATCAATGAAATAAAATATCAAATATATACTGAGTGTTTAGAATAAGCATCAACATTTTTTGAGGGGGGACTGGGAATGGAACTTGGGACCTTGCACTTGCAAGGCAGGCAGCAGAACCACTGAGCTAAATCTCCGGCCCAGCATCAACATTTTCTACATCAATTGTTTTATTCTTTATGTCTAAAAAATAACAACAGAAATAAATTCCAATGTGAACTACAATGAAAATACAAATAAAATTCTACCACTGAAATCATCTTTACTTTAATTATCACACCTAAGGCTGTTTTCACACATGAAAACAGAATGTTCCATACACAAGTATCACTTAAACAGACAGCACATGTGTTTTGTTTTCCTGTCCTTTTTGGTAGGACATACTTGACATCTTGCTGGTCTTCCTGTTTTCTTAGGAGGTTCTTGTATTGTTTCTCTTCTCTGTTCATCCGTTCGCTCCACAATTCTTTTGCAGAATTCTTTGAGCAGATACATATTGTTCTTCCTCTATTATAACTGATCATTTATCAGTTCCAGTCCCAATCCTCTAAGAAAATTTCTCTGTGATATTTTGTGCTTGTTATTTTCTTTGTAAACTATAAAACTATGCCCTATATGTTTAAGATTGAGTAGAGCACAACCATTGGCCAATGCTTTGTGTTTCAAGTGACATCATAGTTGTTGCACAACTCTTCAACAACATCTACTCCACCTTTCATTTTGTTACAAAATGACCATTTCTGGCTTCATTTATGTTGAGGATTCACTATCAACCTTTTCTTGTTTTGTTTTGTTTTGTTTTTGTTCTGTTTTGAGACAGGGTCTCACTATGTAGTCCAGGTGATCCTTCAATTCACTATGTAGCCCAGGCTGACTTTGGACTCACAGGTTTCTCTTGCCTCTGCCTCCTGAGGCTGGGACTGCAGGCCTGCACCACACCTGGCTTCACTATCAATTTTATCACGATGATGTAACACTGACAATATCAATACTACTTTGTTTTTCTTCACCATATATGAGGCCAAGTTTATGTTTTCCTGAAATCCAAAGACTGCACTATACATTTCTCTATTAACTTGCAACATTTTGGGGGGAATCTCCATTTTGTTCTTGCAAATAGTTCCTGTGCTGGCAACTGGTTTTCTTTTAGCAAATGTAACATCAGTGGGGTAACAATTGTCAAATGTGACATTTTCATTACTTTTTGAATAGGTGCAACAAGCCTGTTCACAAAATCATATGATTTATTACTGCATGAATAAAGACCTGTGGCTGATTTCCAGGATAATTTCTAAAATCAAGGTATAAAATGTCTTTGCATCTACCAGGGCATATATTTTTATACCATATTTGGAAGGTTATTTGGCATATATTGCCAAAAGCTTCAACAACCATGAAACGATGCAAATTGTTTGTCAGTTGTCATGTATTCAGACAGTATATAAACTGTTTGACAGTTTGAAACAAAGCTTTCCAAAAAAATGAGTGAATAGCAACCAAATTGTCAGACGTTTTTTCTTGGTGAGTCTTGTTTTCATCAAAAGGTAGGCAATTTTGAAAGAAACCAAATCTCTGAGTGTTATTATTGTTCTAAAAATCTCAACATCACATCTATCACTTCTCCATAA
The DNA here is from genome assembly GCF_053883595.1 of Heterocephalus glaber. NCBI lineage: Eukaryota > Metazoa > Chordata > Mammalia > Rodentia > Bathyergidae > Heterocephalus > Heterocephalus glaber. Next base: position 13,688,034 of record NW_028258343.1, on the reverse strand, counting down.
ATTCTTTAGATTCTTATAATTAGAATGATAAAGTCCTGCTATGAAGGCTTTTAGTTCAGTTAGGGAGATGTCAGGATAAATATATTTTTGAGTATTACTATTGGTGGGTACAGAATGTTTAACTTGTATTTCATTATTAATGTATTTCTCAACATCTTGTAGCATATTGTTCATTATAAGTAATTTCCAATATTGAATCACAGTGTTGGCAAGAGGTTTCACCCCTGGAAAGAACCTAATAACATTTTCTGACCTAGTTCTAACGTTGGATCATTCAAGCATACATGACCATTTTGTAGCAAAAATGCTAGTCAATGACTAGTCAAGTATTTATTTACATTACTGTTTTCTTCCTCACCTGAATCAAGGTCTTCATTCTGTACTTGTCTATCTGTCATCTCTTGCTCCCTCTCACTGTTGTAACTTCTTTGGTTTACATGATCCAAGTTATCATTGGTAGCCAAGTCACATGATGACTCACTTTCAACCTCCTCTTAAAGTTGTAAAAGTAGATTTTCATGTGACATTGTATTAATTGGGCTAATTCTACAAGAAAAATCAAAAGAAAGCAATTAATAAAATAAATCATAAATACACAAAAATGTAACATGGCATGTAAGGTGGGTAAAAACTTACCTGTTCATACTTTGACACACATGCATATACCTTGCATTTGTCTACCAAGTAGGTGAATACAAAGATTACTTCCTGCCCCACCCCCACCCCATGTAGCCATTGAGATGCACAGCTGGCTACCATTATGCTAAAGTAAACATTTTCATTAAAAATTTAGAGGAGCTAGGGGTCTAAAAACCCACCAAAATCATTGTTTTACGACAATTAACACACAAACATGAAATATTGATCAAAAATCAGGAAGTCAATATCTGGACTGATACGTTGTCTACTATTGGGAGGATTTTTTTTCAGTTGAAATGTTTTTTTCTCATCTCTAAAGAAATCTTAAAGAGTGAACTTTATATAAAGCAGGAAAGTAATTTGCTATTCATCCAATTTGTATAGGGCTAAACAAGGAACTAATGATGAACTAAAATGAAACAGAAGACAAACATGGAAAGAAAAACCGACAAGTTGTAGCAGGCCAGAGAACAGATGGTATTGTGCCATCTGGGCCTTCTTGTTTCCAGTGAACATGTTAGCTAACAGGTTCAGGTCGGCTGGTTTTAGCACATTAACCCCCTTGGATTTGGGGGTTTACTAAAATTTGTACATTGGCAAGCACATAAAAAGTACTAAGGAAAAATATGTCACTTAAGAAGATCAACATAGGACACTAATTAAAGCAATCTTAAAAAGTTGCCTACCACTATAATGAATATAAAATATAATATCTCTTACAAAGTAAAAAGTGTAACCTTGTCCAAAGTTAATTACTCCTGCCCTTTAGCTGCTTTTTAAAGGAAGTACACATTAACCAAACAGCAATTGGGGTGTTTGCTGTAATCTTTTTCCTTTCCTGTCACAGAAGATACAAAAAAATCTCCCTCGGCTACTTTGACCACCAGGAATGGACTTCCTTTGCATTTTTTGCACTAGTTTCTTGGGGAACCAGTTGAGTTTCATGCAATCCAGAATCATGACTACCCTCTGACATGTTGTCACTTAGGTCACTTCCATCATGACTATGGATGCCTTCCTCTTCAATTTCACAAGATTCACTTACTGTTGCACTAACAGGAGCTGAAGCCAGACTGGTTTTGGACACTGCTTCAATGTTCTTCTGCTGGTGGGGAGAAAAAAGATAGTGAAGCTGGTTCTCCAACTGCGGTAACTTTACCCAGGAGTTGTGCTCTCATCAGTGACCGTTTCCATTTCACAAGGCTCATCTGAGTGAGTCCGATGTTCACCATCTGAAGCTTCACCCTCTGGCATGCTCAACTTCGAGGCCGAAGCTGAAACACTGGCAGATTCGTTGGGAGCAGCTCCATCAGCTAGCTACCCTTTTATCTGCCTCTTCAGCTCCCTCTTTCTGCAGGAGGACCTTCTGTTTTTCCTGGACCTTCAGAGAGTAAGTTTTAGTCTCCTGACTCCTCCTCCTTCTCCTTTGGCAGTGGTGATGGTGCTAAAAGGTCTTGCATGCCTGTACTCTCCTTTAGAAGCTGACTGTCTTTAACAGGCACTAAGCCAGCTTCAATAAGGACTTGCTCCTTGCGAGCCATTTCACTCTGTATGCTGGACTTTTCCTTTTTACTGTTTTGTTCAGGGAGACTTTTGGGGGATTAGCTCAATGTAAAGGGAGGCTCTATTGGAATGTTGTAGCGGAGCAAAGCTGCTTGGTTCATGGGGATGGGAAGTAGAGCACGGGAGCAGCAACAGAGAGGAAGAGACAAGGACAGATATACTACTCAAGGTCACGTCTCCATGGCACAGCCACACACAGAGAATGTGTCCCACCCACCTCCTAGGTGGCTCCCAAGTTAACTGAGTTGATACAGCAAAGCTAAATTGTCATTTACACAACGTATCAAAAATTTCGGAATGCTGCTAAGGTAATAATTAGGGAAAATTTTACAGCATTGAATGTCAACATAAGAAAAGAAGAAGAGTCAAAACCATGATTTCAGCATTCATCTTAAGAAACAAGTTGAAAAAAATCAAAAGAAACCTAAAAAGGAAGAAATATTTGCAATCAGAGTGGAGATCAATGAACTAGAAGACAGATAATGTAGACAATGAATGTAACATAAAGCTGGCACATTGAAAAGATTAATATGACTGATATATTTGTAGATAGAGCCACACAAATCTCCAATATTAGGAGTGATTGAAGAGATATCACTACATTCTGCTCTGATAAAAGTATGAAAAAAATAAGCTACAAAGTGGGAGTGCATTTTTGCAAAATTCGTTTTACTATAGGAGCTGAATCCAAAATATACAAAGAATTCTTAGAATTCAACAATACGAAAACAAACACTCAATTAAAAATAAATTTAAATACTGAACAGAACCTCACCAAAGTATCTAGCTGGCAAAAATGCATACAAAAATGTGTTATGAAAAGAAGCTTTACCTCATATATCATTTGGGAATTGCAAACAAAAACAAACTGCAAACCTCTTAGAATGACTATAATTTAAAATATTGATGGCTGCTCAGAAAAACATCTTCTATTGTTAATGCATGATGACTCAGCATTGTAATAACGAACAAAAAATTGGAAATAATCAAAATCTGTCCCAACAGAAGAATAACTCAATATATCAAAGGATATTCACACAATGGAACAGTGCAGAGCTTCTGAAACTAATGAATCATAGCTGTAAGAAACAATTGGACTGAATCATAGCAACAAAAATGAGTTGACAAGTGAACTGCACAGTGTTATACTGCAATCGTTATAAAACAAATGTGAAGAATGTACAGTTTAGGGATGGATTTGTAGGTGGCAAAACCATTTTTAAAAATCCAAAGGCACGCTAAACTCAGCACTGGCTAGTGGAGTCCTCGGGGCACGGCCTTGTCGTCGTGTGGCCAGATACCCATTCTCAAGTGAGGAAACGCCTTATCGACCTCTCCTGCCTGAGTGCTCAGGCTCTTTTGCTCACCACTGACCAAAATGTTACCGGATGGTGGGCCCCTGGGCACTGTTTCCAGGTTCTTGGTGTTCTGGACAAAGAATGGGACAAGACACATAGAAAAGATAGTAAAAGTGTACATTTATTGAAGGAAGAAAAGAAGTAACTTTACAGGGCAACAGCAAGCTGGGGAACAGACTCACAGTGGTCCAAAGGATAAAGGAAAAGGGTCATTTGTTTCCAAAATTCCTAGATTACGGAAGGACTCATTAAAGAAATTTCCCAAAAGAGTTAAGGAGCCATGTTTATAGCAGCATGTCTCATAATAACTAACTCTTGGAATATGTCCAATAACAAATGAATGGATAATGAAAATGTGGTATTTTCACCCAGTGGAATACTACTCTTCCATAAAGAAGGATAAGCTTGGGGCATTTGTAGGAAAATAGAGGCACCTTGAGACCATAATGTGAAGTGAAGTAAATCAGATATGCAAGTTTAAATATCACATAGTTTCTCTTATATAAGAAACCCAAAATGTAAATAAAGAGCAAAATAAAAGATAGAAAATAGGAAGTAGAAAAATACACCTTTTTCAAATAGGAAGGGGATCAAGAAATGGCGGAAAGAGGGTAGGGAGGGAAAGGAAATGAAAAAGGAATTGAGATGTGTTATGTGCAGGCACCCACTCCACACACGGGATATAATCGTGATGGACTGCAAACAGGTACTAATAAAATATAAAAACTGAAATACTTATGTCATACCTATAAATTGTATGCATTGTTTATATGTATTATATATAATATTAAAAGTTTCTAAACAGAACCCGAGAGAGAAACACTATCCTTGAGAATGACTATGGTTTTTATCTTTTAAAAAGTCTAAAATTAGTGCTAGCAAGTCTTTCTCGTGGCATTAAAAAAAAATCCCTAATAAAGTACTCTCAGAAGGCTAGAATTCAATTCCTATAACTTCTTATTAGATACTTTTTGTACTTGTAAAATGTACCTTAACGGGATGTTACATTTGCAAAGAAAATGTAAAAAATCATTTTCCATAAATTATAGCTTTTGCTTTGGAAACAGTAAGCTTTAGTTCTTAATTCTATTAGTACTATAAATAGACAGCAGGACCAGGTTCTGTTAAGATCATTACTGTTGTGTGACAATGAATCACGATGCCTGTGCATGGAGGAATGCTTGTTGTTTTTTTAATCAGCCCATTCAAAATATGATCTGCAATCCTTTGTGTTGAGAGGGGCAGGGTAACCCCTTCATAACCACAGTAAATATTGCTGTCAGACCCAAGAGAAGATGTTCCCACAGACCCTAACATTCATACTTATCAGTTCTCTATTACAATTCATAGTTGGGGCAATATTTTGAATTCAAAAGAGCTTCCTCATGCTCTATGCCAGTCCATGGCATCATAGGCCGAGTAGAGATCAATGGACCTTGAACACCTTTGTCCAGTTCTCATCTTGCCCTCAGCAGGTCCACTAAGAGGAGAACAGCCACTACTGTCATCCTACGATGCCCAGGCTTATAATTTACTGAGAAAGACATTGACTGATACAGACTTTCCATGGAATATCCAATAAGGTGCTGGTAAAAATATGAGAACAGTAGATGTTTATCTTTTATTTTTAAAAAATAGGATGGATTCTATGTATGTAAGCAGCAAGATCAGAATGTCTATGTGGAAACAGCAGAAGGATGGGACTGTCCCTGAGAAGATCTGGCAACAGAAAATACTCCTTGGATATTTTATTTTTCTAGAGGTTTTCATCCTACTTTTCATGAATTTTAGACAACATCAATGATACAATATTTCCGATTTTGAGCAATTGGATAACTCTCTCTGTTGTGTGGGTATGAGGTTTTAATCTGAAAAAAATGAGAAGATTTTACAAAGTTTGAATGCATAAAAATGGCCAACAAGAACCCTATTCCTTTGGGACATCACAAAGATGCCATCAGGCAGTGGCTCTGATGGTCTGGCACCAGGTGGGGCACTTTACACACTTCCCTCCTTCATTCCCTCCATTACCACGGTCCAGTGCTATTGTTATCTTCATCTTACAGGTAAAGCATAGAGTCTTGGGGGTTAAAGACTGTACTGCTGAATCCTGACCTTGACCAACTCCCCATTTTTACAAACCAAAAAAATACAACCTGCAAGTTTATGTAAGATGACAGACACAGAGAGGGTAGGGAGGAATTTCCTATCTCCCACCCCTATCAGCATAGTGACACTTTCCAAGGGGATCAAAGGTCAAGGGTATTGTTCAGAAGTGTTGTCACTCACTCTTCTTCCTCCTCAAGGCTTCCTCTGTGTATTTGAACTTGAGCGATTCAGTGGCCACCCAGGTCCTGGTGAAATAGTAGGCAGGAATTTCCTATTGCTCTACCAATCAGTTCAACACTGCACATTTTAGTTGCAAAAATAAGCAAGATAAATAAGGCAGGATGTTTGCCTCCTTAGGAAGAGAAGGTACAAGCACAGGTACAATATTGTCATTTGTGTTAGAAATCAGTCTACTGACGGCACTGTGCTCTCCCTCCTGAATACACTTAGCGCTCCACTGGGAGTTGAGTGTGCTTTGTAACTGATATTGAAGCTTTCCTCCTTTCAAGTGTGTGAATCTTTTATATTTTTAGGTGCCAAAAACTCCTCCGTGTTTAAATAAGGTAATGTTTTTCACAGGAGAAGCTGTCTCCAGATCTAAGCATCTTCACAGACTCGACTACTGCAACTTTGCATTAGCAGATATATGTAGCAAAGTCTAGAAATAAAAAGAAATTACTTCCAGATTTAAAAAAGTAGCCAAGCCAACAGCTTCATCTTTGGGGGCTCAAAAATACTTCTTAAAAAAACTCTATGTGACTAAAACATAACTACAGTTCTAAAATATTAAAAAATTTAAAACAGAAAGCTACATCAATTTGCACTAAATTAAAATGTATTGATTTAAAGGTAATGCAAATGATTTAACTAATGGAATGATTTTAAAATGTGTGTAAGAGAATGAATATTTTGATTATTTGGTTTCGTTATTGTACTTATTAATGATATTTTGTAAACAAAAAGTAGACCTTTTGACTTACAAACTCAATTCATTCATTCCTGAGGGCTGGTTGTAAGTCAAGTTGATCAATTGAAGGCTCAGGTTCCTCCTCTACATAGCTTCAAAGTCTCTCTCCTGTACACAGGCAGATCTCAGTATCCTTAGAGAGACGTCGGCCCAGAATTTCTCAGTTAACCTCACCCAGGAAAGGATGCTGTCATGTTCCTTCCAGAATCTTTAAGGGTGAAATCTGTGTCTGAGACCATCTGGAAGCCCAAGCAGCTGGCATTTGGGTCATAACTCAAGACTTTGTTCATAAGTTAAAACGAAAATTCCAGTCATAACCCAAGTTGTTCGTATGTCAGGCCAGTCATAATTCAAGGGTTCACTGATGGTTAATTTAGGAATTTTTACTATTAGACACATATATTCTAGATCCTTAGGAATCAGTTCCTCATTTATATAAAACTTTTCTAAGGAAAGTATTAAATGTTGTCACAAAAATTTAAGTAAAGCATACTTAACATTATATCATCTAAGTGATACACGGGGTAAAAACTAACAAGAAAAAAATGAATTCTTATGTATGCATATAAAATGTTTTCATGAAATAGTTAATGGTAGACAAAAATGTTAAGTTAAAAAGAAGACTGGCAGAAGCTATGACACTGATTTCACTTTTTTAACCACTATCCCCCAGCCCGCACGAGTTGACCCCTGACCCCAGCAGCCATATTTGTTTTCCATGACCCAGTGAATTTAGGACTGGGGTGGAGCTAAAAAAATACTCTCCTCTGAGGCAGAATGCTTGGATTTCTGGTAGCTTATTCAGGCACTCGCTGGTACCACTTCAATTCTTTCCCTTTCCGTGAAAACTGAGGTCATTACATTAAAAAATTATTATATTACAATCAGATAAGCAAACCAAACATAGATATTTTTCATCTTTAAAATTGATCTGATCTTTTTCACAAGCTTCCCTGAGGGACAGGAGCATTGTATTTGGGCATATCCAGTAAGTACAGTGCAATCTAAAGATTTGGAGAGTCTCTTCAGACAACTCATGCACTATGGATGCCTTAGGGTTTTAGACTGGGTTCCCACTCACTGCTCTTCTACAAAACTGTGTCTGGGAAATTGGAGAGATTCTGTCAAATCAGTGTCCTTCTGGTATCCATTGCTGAACCATGCAGCTTACATAGCTTGAGATGGGATGCCTGTGGTTCCACTAGTTTCCTGAGTCTATGACTTCCCCCTACCTCAGCCCTTCCTCGTGCTGTGAACCTTGACATAAAGCTGTGTCCCCAAATCTAATGGTGTATCACTCAGCTACAAAGCCGCTCTGTCCTAAGGAAAATAATCTGTCTCCTCCAGCAAACATGTAGCCAAACACTCGCTTCTGAATACCTTTGAGGGCATTGGGTGGATTCTGGGATCTCATCCATTCCATACAGAAGCTGAAAAAGGGTTGGGCGGGCCAAGCTCAGGTCCACTGTCTACCTAGCTCTGCCGGTGGTGGGAACCACCTGTGAGATGACCTCTCACACACCTTCAAATGGAAGGTGGGCAGTGCCCTCTGCCTTTCATCTCTACTCCCCTTCTTCCTCTTCCCATGACTCTGGCCAAACAGGAGGGCACAGGATCCTGTTCCACCATGGATTGCTTTGTTTTCTCTTTCTTTGTCTTCTCACAAGCCACAAGACAAGTTGGGCTCTCTCCTTTGCATCTTTCTCAGCATCCTCCCACATCAGATTCTCTTTCTTCTAGTGGTCATGCTTGGCCTTCTTACTGCTCTGGAGCTTTGGCAGCTGATGAGATGGAGTGAGGGAGAAATCAGCCTCCTCATAAGGAAGGCATTAAGATTAGAAGGTATGTGTCAGAATGAAGAGGATTCTCATTATCAGGAGACCAAAAAGACTAAGGTACGAAAAACAACTACCTGTCTGCCAAAAAATACAGTAGACCTATGGACAGATAGATACACACACACACACACACACACACACACACACACACACACACACGAGCTCAGAGACTCATTAGACCACTGTGTCTGCTTTATTTAGATCTCAAGTGTAGCTGTGCTTCTTGAAAGCCCTTGTTACAGAAGGTTTGACCAAAAGGAACATAGGTGAAGCTACTTCATGCTTTGAAACGTGCCCTGATTGTGCTGAATACATCACTCCCTGCCCCAGTTTCTGCCAGTGGGTTCTTAAGATTACTTGACTCCTGTAAATTAGATAATGACCTCAGTTTCTTCGCTGAAGAAAGACAATAGCTTCAGAAAGATGCTCTGAGAATCCCTTACAGCTACACTGCTCTATGGGTCTACAAAAGCTGACTTTGGGAGAAAGGGGAGAGGAAGAAACAATCTTTCAACACTATTTTGTCTGCTTCGACAAGGTTTTACATTTTCTTTTTTAACGAGTCTCGTTGATCTTCCTGTAACCCAGAACTTTACATGCTTTCCTTGCTTTTTCTCCTTCTTGTCTGATCACACTGGGCAGGTAGTTTAACCCTTGTGCATAAAACAATGGTGTTAGTAGTTCATACTTCAAAGGGTTCCCATGAGGGTTGGACTGGAAATAAAAATACCTTCAAATTCCCAACGAGTTCCAGACCGCTCTGGGTTTCCTGGCAGAACCTCAAAATGGACCTCATAGAAATAGTGCACTTCACTGTCTCCAGGAGCTGTCTTAGACAACCTTCCCACATCAGGAGGGAGGTTTGCATGTGCTGACCAGTGTCTTGAGAGGGTATAAGTGCTGGATGGGCTGAACTGGGATGTCAGAGCTGAAGTCTCACTTAGGTTCTCATTAGTTCTGTGACCTTCGGCAGTCCCTCGGCCCCCCTGAACCTCAGTTACTCTCTAAGTGCAAGGAGAAAACCTGTGCTTCCTAGGAGGATCTTTGGAAGTGAATAGATCATTTTCAGAAGGCAAAATCTGAATGGTGAATAAAGGTATGAAAGATAACCAACTGCTCTATTAAGTAGAAAAATGTATGTAAAAACAACTCCATATGCCTCAGATTGGCAGAATTTAAATCATGATGATATTGAATATTGGCCAAAAATGGGAAGTAGCTGTTTACAGTCACTGCCAGGGAGGGGAAGAGGTATCATTGATATCATTCCTGTAGAGAGAAAAGTGTTCATATGAGTAAATTTAAAAATTGATAACCTAATAATTCCACCTCTTCCTGGTACTTTAGAAATATCTTTCAAATATGAGTACAAGGAAACAGGTACATGGATATTTCACTAAAACTTCTCATAATAAGAAAAACTTAAAATTCAAGATATATGTCAAAAAAGATTAAGTGTAGCACTCATAGAGCTGAATACTACTAACAGTTAAAAGGAATGAACAGGGTAATGCACATGTGTAAGATAATGCATTTTGACATGGATTTTTAAAAAACTAATGTTGTGCTAAAGCAGACTACTAAGATACAAACAAATGTTATAACAGTTGCCTCTGTGGGAGAAGGAAAGCACTGAGATTTGGAAATGAGAGTAAAGAGGATTTCAACTATACTGTAACGTTTTATTCCTTTGATTAGAAAGAGGAACACATGAGCAAACCCTACAGTTCTTAATTCTGTACTTGGCTCTATTTTGATTTACTTAACATAAAGATTATTGGTATTCTTGACTCATTTGTGGTCTCTATTAGTTCACACAGATTTGTAAAATGAAGGAAAAGTAAAGAAAGTGAATCTTGCATTTACTTAACTAATCTGCAAAAGCAACTTAAATTCAATTTTGAAGGCTTCCTGAGGTCAGATTTTCAGGAAGGAGGTACCAAAAAAGGAGTAGGGAAAGGTGGCAGTTCTGGTGGCATCACATGATGTCAACAAGAAGAGATCTGGGGGTCGAGGGATTTACAGAGACACAGCTTAAAGGATACGCAACTTCAGTTATGATATGAATAAGTTCTGGGGACCTAATATACAGTATGGTGACTATAGCTGATAAAGCTGTATTGTTCACTTGAAATTTGCTGAGAGTACATCTTGTGTATTCCGATAGTAACCATATGTGGTGATGAATATGTTAATTGATTTGATTACATTAATTATTTCACCACACCCATGTACATCAAATATCAAGTCGAACATCTTGGATACATACAATTTTTATTTACCTTATTTGTACAATAAACCTGAGGAAGATAAAGATGGCTGGACAAACCTTCCCCTGTCTATCTCTCTTTTTTTAAATTTTATTTTATTGGTACATTTTAGGTATACAATGTGATGACATTCATCATTGGAAACTGGCACCTTAACATAATCTCTCTTGGTTCTTATTTTTTCCCCCTTCCCCTGCCCTCCCTTCAACCCCTCCATCCCTCCCTATTTACAAAGACTTTGTTTCCATTTTTTCATTTTCTCCTATTAATTCCATTCCCATCTTTCCCCTACCCCTCCCACTTCCCCTTCCTCTTTGCCCCTTTTCTTCCTACTTCACATTATCTATTATACATTTTAGTCCTTATTTACACTTTCAGTTTCTCACACTAGAGAAACTATTCAGTATTTACACATGTGTGTCCTGTTTATTTCACTTAAGAGTATGGCCTCAATGTGGATCCATTTAGCTGTAATTGTCTCTAGTTTATCATTTTTTATGGCTGAGTAGTACTCCATTTTATTTTTAAAAATCACATTTTCTTTATCCAGTTTTTCTTTTCTTTTTTCTTTTTTTTTGGTGCTGGGGATCGAACTCAGGACCTTGTACTTGCAAGGGAGGAGGCAGAACCACTGAGCTAAATCCCCGGCCCTCCCCCATCCATCTCTTGCAGACTTGTGACTGATTGTTTTATTTCTTTCTGATGTCTTTTCCCTCTGCTTTCTCTTTTAAAATCCACTTGGATGTTTATTTTAAGCTGGCCCTGTCTGTATTAAAATACTGAAGTTGGGAGAGGTGGGCTCAAAAATGCCCAAGGTGCCACCTGAATACACAGGACGAGGTGTGCAGTCACTCACGTGCCTGAATGAACTCAAACCTCTTATTTATCTTCTTATCACACTTTCAGTGCTCCCTAGCTTGAAGGTTATTATCCATTTGACAGTCAGAATATCAGCAGCATTTGAACAGTGTAGCTCTGAAGTCTGACATTAAATATGAGTAATAACGAAGACAAACACAAAAGTAAAACAGCCCTTTCACGGGTCGATCATCACCTTTGTTAGGCCATGTGCTTTTCCAAAGTGAATTTTCAGCCAAGGATGTCCTAAATCTCCCATCACTCTGTAAATGAATCAAGGAAATCGCACTTAAAAAGGAAGATATCTTGAGAAATCTTAAATCCTTGAACTTTCTACTTCCAGTTAGTGATAAGAGGGAGGGACCTGGCAGGGGTAACCTGGAATTATAAACTGCTGTGTCAGCCACAATAACACAGACTTCTAGACTTCACAGAAATCACTAAGGTAACTATGCAAAATAACCATGTCTGGCTGGTAATGGGTTTTGCATTAAGAATTCCTTCCTTGAGTTCCTCACTGATCCAACCTTGGGGTGCACCATGGTTTAACTCAGCAGTTTTTCCATTATTCATCTAAGATGCATATAAAAGATTAGCCTCACATGGAAAAATACTGCACTGTCTCACAGTCGCCACAGCTGTGGGACTGATGATTTGGATTCCATCGACTGCATCTCTAGCACGCTAGCTGCTATCATGCTCATTGTGAAGAATGAATCCTCGAAGATGCGTGACAATTTTAGTATTACTTTAAAATGTCTAGAACTTAATTTTAAAATAAACCATTTTCCAAAGCTGGTTTTTCTATCATTAGTAACAAATGATTGGTGTCAGACACCATAGCCGATCATGACAACCCCGAGCCATCAGTAGGAAATTAGTGAAACCAGGTAATTCAGGTTTCTGGTCCGTATCTTCATGTTATGAGGTTCACTGAGAAGAAGTTCAAAAAACTGAGAGAATAAACTCATAAAAACTTGTTCTGAACTGCATCTTGGAAAGAAAATGTTGCTTCTAACATGACAGGCTGTGCTTCAGTACATGTTTTTATGACATAAAGAGCTAAGATGGTTTGATGAGAAACATCTCAAGCTTCCTAACACATAATCAAGAGAAAAATTTTAATGTTATTAAAATGAGCTAGAATTAGTAGTAAACAATTTGAGAAATCTTTAACTTTACAGATAATTTTTAAAATGCAAACTAAAATAACAAGAAGATACCACTTTCAGGCCTTAGAATGAACACTTTAAAGAAATGAAAAGAAAACTATTCTTTGTGCTTAAGTTGGTGCCACAAGTGATAATTTTTATAGATTATTTGAATGAAATAATCTTTGGGATAGCAATTTGTAAAGGAATATCTACAGCATCAACACAATTCATAACCTTACAGCCTGTAATCAGTTTGTAAAAAGCTATACTCATGAAGATGTTTATTAAAATATAACTTACTGTAGTAAAAATTAGAAATTTATGAAGTAGAAATGGGTAATAACCAATTTGGATTTAAGTAATCTTTGGTACACTTATACAATGGTTGGTTATTTAGCCATTCAAATGACATGTATAAAACAATAGGTAATCAAATAAAAATCATAATAGAATAATATTAAATAGAAAAATTTGACTCACAGTTAGATATATGATATTGCAATAATGTATATCAAAAGAAACAAATTGAGGCATTAAAAAAGCAATGGGAAATTGCTTTTCCCAATTTTTCCAATGGGAAAGCCCAAGTGCCCATTAACTGGGAGCTGGATAAAGAAGATGTGGTTTTTTTTCTATAAAATGGAGTACTACTCAGCCACACAGAATGAGCAACTGGAGACATTTATGGCGAAATGGATGCATATTGAGGCCATCTTCGAGTGAAATAAATAGGACACACATGTGTAAATACCGAATAGTTTCTCTAGTGTGAGAAACTGAAAGTGGAATTAAGGATACACACTGATGAAATGGCCTAATAACATATTTCTCGGATTGTGTTTCCATCGCGTGTCTTATGACTGTATCAAAATTTAAATTAGGGAGAAGCTTGGTTTATATGGAGTCTGCTAGCTAACTGGAGAGTTTTTTTCCAGACCACTATTTGTTCAATGTTGATTTGGGGATCTTTCTGAAACAAATCACATCCTCTGGTGTCTTGTTGGTGCTTGAGATGCTTTTTTAAGTTATATGGAAGAATGTTTAAGTGGTTTTCAGTTTTGTTTTGGTTGAGTTCTACTGTATTTGAATATCATTGTAGTTTTTTTCCCTTGCATTGTTCTTCTTTGAATGGTTTTAAATTTTGTATCTGTGTGTGTTTGATAATAAAGTTTTTAAAAAAAGTAATGGGAAAAAATCTGAAAAAATTTAAATCAAGTGGAACTGAAAGGACAAAAATTTTGCCCTGCTATTCATCAGGCTGGCATAATAGATACAGATGAGGGTCAATGTGGCTGCTGTCATTTCTAAACAGACCACATTTCTCCCAGGGCCCTACTGCAGCTATAAAGTGCCACAGTGGTACCTTTCTTCCAGGGACCATTACTGTCTTACTAAAATATCTTGTTTTCTGAAATCATAGACTTCCAGAAAGTTATGCTTTGAAATCTTAGAAATAAGAATGTTGTGCCATTCTTACTGCGAGGATTTCGGTCACTTCAACGCAGGGAGGCAGTGTTGATTTCCAACCTTGTGCACTGCTGCAGATAAGCAAGCGGCTTCTGGATGTAGCACTGTCACCTGTCTTAACTTTGTGGTTTCCAGGAAAAATGGCCGTGGGTGGTCTACTCCGCAGCCACATCTCATTGATTCCTTCACTCACCGCCCTGTTTGTCTCACGTCCTGTTACAAGTCTGTTACTTCCTTTCTTTGGGGACACAGCCCCTGGGCCTCTGGTTTGTGGTCTCCATCACTGCAAGAAGTAGGTAAGCAGGATTTTCCAAACTACAGCTTTGTCCTGGTGGTGGCCTCTTGCTGGTTGGGCTAGGACACATCGACATTGTTATGATGACTGTCATTGTAGGATAGAGCTGTCAGTCTGTCCTGTACTTTTCCAAATACTTTTCAAGGAAAAGTGATTTCTTTCAAAATGAGGAAAAGTTAGGTATTATCACTCTAACATTAATTATTGCACACGCATACCATAATACCAACTATGCAGGTGGTAAAATTATGGGGGATTTATTTTTCCTTCTTTGAGGTTTCTTCTTTCTAAAGTCATTATAATAAAAACATATTACTTTTAAAATTAGAAATGTCAACAGTTACCATTTAAAAATCTTTCTATAAATAATTGTTTAGTGGAAGCTATGTATCTTGAAAAATGTACTGCTGTAATCAAATGGCAGCATCGCTCTCCGTCACCTCTGTCAAGCAGACTGGCCTTCGTCTTCATATCCAGTTTGGGCGCCAGTGAGCCATGGCTGTGGACAGTGTTTCTGGCTGGGAAGCAGTGTGCTGTAGGGTCTTACCAAGAAAGTGCTGGAAGCCTAAAGAATACTGACACACCATCTACTCTGCAAGCCTTCTTCAGTGTTCTAAGGATTTCATTAAGAAAGCCCCGTTTAATAACTAAGACCCGAGGGAGGCTGCCTTAGTGCTCTGAACTCAAACCAGAAATGAATATTTCACTTTTATTGTCATGCTCACTTATTAGTTTGGCTTTATTTGAGTTCATTTTATGGCATTATGTTGTGTTTCTGTGGCTTATTTTATATCCTCAGTTAAAATAAACTGCAATGAAGGGGATGCAGAACTTTTTAATTGTGGTAAAAATATACATGGCATAAAAATTTCCAGTATAGCCATCTTTAAGTGTATATTCAATGGCCTCAATTACATGTTGTGTAATCATCACCAATACCTTTTTCCAAAAATTCTTCATCACAAAAACTCTGTGGCCAGTAAGCAAGAATTCCTCATTTTTCCTTTCTACCCTATAATCTCCAATTTACTGGCTATCTCTGCAAATTTGCCTATTCTAAATATTTTCTATGTGAGGAATCATACAGTATTTGTCCTTTTGTGTCTGTCTTATTTCACTTAGCAGAACGTTTTCAAAGTTCACCCATTGCTTCCTTTTGGATGATGAGGGTTTGCTGAAGGTCCCTGTGTTAAACACTTGGTCCCCAGGTGATGCTACTAGGAGGTGCTGTGGACCTTCTGGAAGATTCTCCAGTTGTCTGGGCACACTCGAAGAGGACTATGGGGCCTTGGCCACTTCCTCATCCTCCTTTGCTTCCTGGCCATGCAGCAAGCATGTTGCTCCACTCCCACTCCCGCCATTACTATCCAGCATGGCTACCAAAGGCACAAAGCAATGGATCTACCTACCTTAGACTGGAATCCAGCTGTGAGCCAAAATAAATATTTTCTCTTTATAATGTAACTGTTTCAATATTTCAATATAGTGATGGAAAGCTAATGCATCCATGTTGTAACATACATCAAAATTCATTGCGTTTTGCAACTGAATAATATTTCATTGCACGTTTACCAAGTTTTGATTGTTCATTCATCTCCTGAGGGCCACTCAGTTTGTTTCTACCTCTTTGTTATTGTGAATAGTGCTTTTATAAACATTGGCAATCAAGTATCTGTGTGAGTCATGTTTTGACTATATACCTAGGAATATAGTTGTGGCTCATATAGGAGTTCTACATTTAACTTTTTGCGGAACTGCCAAACTTTTCCACAGTGACTGAACCACTTTGCATTCCAGCAGCAACATGGGAGAGTTCCAATTTGAAGATGGAGGAAAGTTTGGGACCTGGTCTCTAATCCTAGATCCCCAAAGGATTTGTTTACTATAATATTTAGGAGTAACACCTCATGAGATATTTCTTTCTTTGGTGCATTGTGTTTTCCCCTCCTTCCATTGGACTGCACATGTAACAGCCCCTGGGGAAAGATGAGTGAATCGCTATCTTTGGCGTCTGTGCTTATACATTACTCTCTGTGTAATAACTCTAGTATCTCAATAGCTAGGATCTTTTGGCCAGATTTCAGGATGGATCTTCTTTATGCACAATTCCAAATACTGTAAATAGGATCAGAGTGAATTCCATCATAATAAAAAACCACCTAGAAATAACTAACTTTTGGTGCTATATGTAATAGGACACAGTTAGGCCGTTCTTTTGGAAAAGAACTGAAAAAAATTTTTCCTATTTAAATTCCAAGATATAATTTCTTCAGAGGAGATTTATGCTTTAAGGTTAGCTAATTTTGGTTTTAAATATGAGAGGAGACCGCACATATTTTCCTAAAAAGCATACTAATCCTTCCAGATGGTAGCTCTGTATTCCATTCCCAATTGTTCCTGTCATTTGGTAGTGGAGTGAACCAAGTGTTAAAATTAGTACGCTCAAATGTCATGCAATCTAACTGGCATGGAGATGTCTGTCACCTTATGTGAGTCCTGAAGATACCCGTCTCTTCTTTCCCTGATTTCTGCTCTCTGACCATCCTGGTGCTGTGTACTTCCACAAAGGTTACAGGTGAGGCCGTATATTTTCAAGCACTGACCTCCTTGGGGAAGGATCACATTTCAAACCTGAAATTTCCAGGAAAAACCAACATCCACATTCCTGCCTGCTACTATCCCAAGCTTCAGTGCTGGAAATCTTCCATTCCCCCTCCTTCTGAGATCTCTGTATGTGTATTCTTCTCCAGGTCCTCATGCCCTCTGGCCTCAGGGTAGGTTCAGTCAATGGGGAGCTCAGAAAGGGTTTCGAAGAGGAAAAGTGAGGACAGAGACTTTTTCCTCTGGCTCACCTCCTGAGCATTTGTCTCAGGATGTCTGGAACTCTTGACAAAAAGATCACTGTCTAGGATTCTCTTCCAGAACATTCTCTCTCTCTCTGTCCTCGTGCTGTTATCTCTCTCTTTGCTTCCAATATCAGGCTCCTGCACCACCCCTTGTACATCTCCTACTTCTTAGAAGAGTTGCTTTGCCAATAAACCCTTCCTGAATTAGTTCAACTTGTCGGTCCACCTGTTTTCTGCCAGGACCCTGTGTGACACAGGCAAGAGAAAGTTTGGGGTGTTACTGGTTCTTTAAGTAAAGCTCTCACCCTCATAAAACTTGCAATTTTCTATCTTGGTATGTGATAGTTCTGGTTGACACAATTTCAATAAGTGTCACAAAATTCTCCAAACAGTTTTCGCTGTAACTCAAAAACAAAAATTTGACATTTAGCATCTTCAACCAGCGGGAATTGAAGGAGTGTGACTGTCAGAAGGACTGACCCTGTCATTCTTGAGATGAGGACTGGCCACTGCAGGAGGCACTTTCCAGGAGGCTGGGACAAAGGCTGAGCAGTGCTTCCCAGGAATGGCCAGGTGACGGCAGTAGAAGACACTGGCTACTGTGAATTACAGAGTAGACCCTGTGCCTAAAGCCATTCAAATTCAAATTTATTTTGAAAAGCTGCAAAACTAGCAAAACTGAGCTGTAATTTTTTGGATGCAAGCAGATGGTGAAACTGCAGTGAAATGATAACACAATTTCTACTTGTCAATTAAAAAAATGTCACATTACATATTACCCTATTAATATGTATAATTTTTGTTTTTATGTATCATTTAAAATGTTTCATTTTAAATTTTAAAAAATTTGCTTTGAAACAATGTGGTTGTTTTTTAAACCATAGCAAAATATCTATTTTATTTTAAGCACCACCAAAATATGTTTCTATGTATTGCAAAATTATCATTTTAGGGGCTGGGAATTTAGCTCAGTGGTTCTGCCACCTGCCTCGAAAGCGCAAGTTCCCGAGTTTGATCCCCAGTACCAAATAAAACCCAGAAAAAACCAACCAAACAAAAAAAAATTATCATTTTAATTCTCATGGTCTCTAACTAGCTCTCTTTCATGCCTACTTGTTCTCAGGACATCTATTTTTGTTTCATGAATGCAAGAATCTTTATCACTTTTAAATATCTCAATTGTCCATATTATAATTTATTTTGAATAAATTTTCCTTAAGTACAAAAAAAACTGTTGTGAAATGAATGAGTGCATTCATCAACGCTTGCACTCAAGTGAGTGACTGAGTTTGAGGGAGAGAGGAACTTGTCATTGGAAAGGGACGCAGGATGCTTTGGACTTCCATAACCCACACCCAATTCGGATGGCTTAACCAACAGAAATTGATTTTCTCATGGTTTTGCTGCCTGGAAGTCCAAGATGAAGGTGTCAGCAGGGTGATTTCCCCTGAGGCTTCCTCCTTGGCTGTTCTCACATTTCTGCATCCTCACTTGGTTTTTCCTCCATGCACATACAACTGGCGTCTCTGAGCATCTACATTTCACCTCATAAAGACACCGGTCACATGGGATTAGGGGCCTCCCTAATGACTCGGTTTGCTTTTACTTTCTCCTAAAGGCCCTTTGCCCAGCTGGACCACAGACTGAGGTACTAGGGATTGGGGCTTCAACATAAGAGTCTGGGGATGCACAATTCAGGCTGTAACAGGTGCAAGGGCTCCATTTCTTTTTTTTCTTTATTTTGGTACCGGGGATTGAACTCGGGTCCTTGGCTCGTGAGGCAGGCGATGGAACCACTGAGCTAAATCCCTGGCCCTATCCATTTCTTGGTCTAGGAGATTGGTTCCTGAGGCATTTCGCTTATAATTATTTATTAAACTGTATATTCCTGTTTTCTTACTTGTAAGATTTGTGTGTTTAGCAACTTTAAAAAATGTAAACAAACTGGCATATTGTGAAGGCCCAAAAGCTGAGCTCTGAGTTCACTGTTTTGGATCCCATGTGTAGATGAACCACTTCCATTTCTGTAAGCACCAGAAATGGGTGCCGACCAGAACAAGGCCAACTCATCTTGCCAGCATTATTTCTCTTCTTCAAGAAAGTTATGTAATTTTGTGGTGTATTTATTCAGACTACCTACCATGGAAACACTGTATCTGATTTTATTTTTACTCCATCTGAATACTGAACCTGTGTTGACACAAACTCTGGTGCCTGTACAGCCACTGCTCCTCCAAAACCTGCAGACGTGAGCAAGGCCGCCCCGCTGAGAACAAAGCTTTGAATTTGTCCTCTGAGCCAAGGTGACCTTGTGAAACTGATGGTTCTGGTCATGAAGCTCCTGTCCTGAAAGAGGACAGCATTTTCAAAAAGAGCAGCACAGGACAACTCAGAAGGTGAGGAGGGTTCCATTTCCTGTTCGTGCCGCGGGTGTTTATCTCAAACTAGACACTTACCACAGCATGTGTTTCCACACTCCGCCATTGCCCTGACCTAGAATGTAATTGGATTTTGGACTATCTGTTCTTAGGAAGAAGCACTGGAAATTAGGCTATGTGTTGTTATTTGAAGGGTAACAAAAGCCTTTCTTCCCCCAGGAGGACTTCCTCGGCCGCCTGGTGTAGAATAAGAGATTCCCATCATTCCATTTATTCCTCTTTTCATTCTCCAGCAGTATCTCAGGTAATCGGTTGCGTAGATGAAATTGATGCAGCTCTTATCCTCTTACGGTTCTCTGTTTACTGGGAGAGTCTCAAACTAGTGTAACAAGGTGAAGCAATCAGAGAGGCTGTACCTCGGAATATAGAAATGGAAGAGGATATTCAAAGCAGTTTGGAAGTTCAGGAAATTTTTCCCAGAAGTGATTCTGTGCTTAAACACAAAGGAGGATTAATTAACTAGGTTTCATGTCAGGTAGTAGATGTCCCAGAGAGAGGGAACCATATGATAAAGTCACAGGGACATTAGCCTTCTCAAGGTTTATGGCTATGGTCATTTACATCTTTTAAAAGCAAAAATGGAAATTAATGGAGAAAACAGAAGGCAGAGTGACCCGTTAGTAAAGAGGGAAAGAGCCTGAAATAGGAGGGTGGAAGAGGTGATGGGTAGCAGTTTTGTAGAACTGAGAAGGTCTGTGTGTGTGATGAGATGTAAGGCTGATGAGGTTCACCAAGGTGAACCAAGTCTCCAAATTCTAGCTGCGGTGACTTTATGAATGTTAGTGACAGTGGGGAAGGGTACAGGAAGCTTTTGGGACCGGGTGATTACACTAGTTTAGGAGCTGATGAGTTCATGGTATGTCTTAACGTATGTCCCAGCCCGGGGAAGACAGGGATGCTGAATTCTTTGGATGTCATTGCTGCTGACCCCCACCCGCTCCTAGCACAGTGATGGTCACAATGTTGAGTGGTTTAGAATGCAGGATCTAGGGTGAGACCACATGGATTTAAACTCTAGTCCTGCAAATTAATTTGTGTTGACTTTTGACAAATTTCCAACTCTCAGAGCCCATCTATAAACTGGACAGATAATGCCAACTCACCGCATGACTGAGAGAATTAAGTTCATAAAGCATGAAAAATACAAGCATAATTAATGGCACATAGTGTGCAACTCAGTAAACACTGCTGTTATTCTTAGGCAGGCTCACAATAACAGCAGGTACAATGAGGGGATGCACTCCTATAAATGCAAGTAGCAGGCATTGCCTGGAGCTTGGTAGTAGGATGGTGAGTAAGAAGAGACCAGTCAGGAGCCACAGCAGTGGGCTAGACCTGAGTTTGTGAGACTCAAGAGTGGCTCACCTGTTCTCCTCTGAACTCTCCTCTCTGGTCTATGCATCCTAGGTCCTGGAGCCTACAGTATGTTCCTAGGGAAATGGTGCTTTGATCTCAGCTGTGGGGCAGGAGTTAAGGGAAGAGAGAAGGCTTGCTTGGGACAGAGTCAAAGCCTAAGCACCAGGGACCTATTCCTGGAAGAACATTCTCTGGTGAAGTCCTACCCATACTGGGGAGCCCAGGGACATCAACCAAAGAGAGACATAAAGAAAAGCTCAGATCCTGGTGCCCACAAGAACTCATGTGAAGACAGTGTAAGAATGATGGGGGTGCTATTTGGGCCAGTCACCCTCAGGTGGGCTAAAGCACATACTGGAATACAGACACAGTCCTCTTGGGGCTCCCCGTGGTGGGTGGATCCAGGGTTGTGGGTTCTGGAGAATACATAATTCAGGGAGCCCTCTTGAAGAAAATAACTGCCAAATTATAAATGCAAAACTAAATGCAAAACTACTAAAAGAATTTTCCTTTTAAAACAGCTCAATTGACCATCAACTGGAGATTGGAGAAAGAAGATTTTATATATATATATATATATAAAATGGAGCACTACTCAGCCATAAAGAATGAGAAACTAGAGACATTTATAGCTAAATGGATGCACACTGAGGTCATACTCTTAAGTGAAATAAATAGGACACACATGTGTAAAGACTGAATAGTTTCTCTGGTGTGAGAAACTGAAAGTGTAAATAAGGATCAAAATGTATAATTCATATTGTGTAATAGGAAGAAAATGTCTAAAGGAGAAGGGGAAGTGGGAGGGGTAGGAAAAGGAAAGAAGGGAAAGGAAAAAATATGAGAAAAGGAAAAAATGGAAACAAAGCCTTTGTAAATAGGGAAGGGGGGAAGGGGGTGAAGGGAGCGCACGGAATGGGAAAAAAAATAAGAACCAAGATGTATTATATACAGGTACAAGATCCCAATGAGAAATGCAACTGTTTTGTACACCTAAAATGTACCAATAAACTTAATGAAAAACAATTTTTTCCTTTTAGTTTTTCTTTAGCATTTTCTTCATACTTAGACAAATATAATTTATAATCCTTTTATTGAAAAGAGGAAATATTTTGATACGTTACTAATAATTACAAAAAATAAATTAGCAGGGCCAGGAATTTAGCTCAGTGTTTCTACCACCTGCCTCACAAATGCAAGAACCCAAGTTCCATCCCCGGTACCAAAAAAAAGTTAGCAAAATTTCAGGTGGACTTTGAATATGTGTCAGTTTTAAAAATTGTGTTCATAATCTAGTTTCGTTCATGTTTGTAGTGGGGAGTTAGTATGTGTACATGACATTTCTTAATTCTTTTTTTTTGTACCCACTTCCCTCCCCTCCCTCTCCCTCTCTGCATCTCCTGGAGACAGATATATACACAGAGATATGTTTGTATTGCATGATGATCACATTCCTCTCAGGGACTTAGTGCATGTACACAGCACTTCACAATCCTCCCTCTTTTTAAATCCTCCTAAATATAATTTTTGAAAAGCTGATGGGCAGCAGCGTAAGGAAAACACAATAATCTCTGTGAACTGTCTAATTGTTTGGTTTAGAGCAAGCAGGCACAAGTGCTATGGAGTCATGCTGTGACTGAGAGCCCACTACAAACACCTGCCCCATCCGTGAGCACATGACGTGGTGGCAGGAGTCCAGCAGGTTGTGCCTACTGGTCGAGTGGCTACCACAATGCAGTGTGGAAGGCAAACACCTGGATCAGTAATGTGGAAGAACCAGGACCAGGTGAGAACTGGAAACTGCCAACTGAGTCTTGCTTCCAGCCTGAGAAAGTCAACCTATGTAAGAATAGATACAAAACAGCATCAAAATAGAAGAATTTACAACAATGATCCTTCAGCATCACATTTTCTCTTTTTCTGTTCTTTTTTTTTTTTTGGTACCTAGGATCGAACTTGGGACCTTGCGCTTATGAGGCAGGAGGTGGCACCATTGAGCGAAATCCCCAGCCAGCATCACCTTTTCAATGTTAGACAGCTACAGTTTGAGAGGTAGAGGTGCTGAGTGTGGGGAAGGAGCCCTTGTGGGGTTGTCGAGACAGCAGTGAAGAGACCACAGTGGAAAGCTGGAGATTGTTGCAAGGCTGTGGATAGCTGTTTCCCTGGGAAGCCAAGGGGTAGACTCAGGAAGCCAGGAACAAGAGTCAGCAAAAGGCTCCTAGGACTTCCTTTGTCTTGAGGACCATTTACCCCGCATTTGCTTCCTTCTTCTCTCCAGGCTCTCTCTCTCCCTTTCTTTGGTCCACTCAGAACTATTTTTTCTGCTGGCTGCAGAGACAGCTGCAGGTATGACTCTCCATGGGTGACATCTCCCTGTGTCCTAGAATCCTAGCAAGAGCCTGATTTCTTCCAGCAGGGATCTGAAGAGCCTGATGATTAACTGAAGCTTCCCCTGTCCCTACTGATTAGAGAATTATTAGCAGCTTGCAGCCAGAACAAAAATGGTGACTCAGGTTTTGGATCCATTCCCCTGATGCCTAAAATTCCCTAAATGAATGTATTGTGAAATCCAGAAAAGAGCAGGATGAAAAGAGGCGCTTCTGAAATGTGAGGCTCTGATGTTACCTCACACATGTAGCAATGGTGCTTCTCGTTGAAGAGTGTTGAGAAGACCGTAGCAGGCTGTTAGACCCCATCTCGGGGAAGGTAGCACCAACCTCTCCAACGTAACAGCCTACGCCATTTGGAACAAGGTCGGCAGGAACTTCACTCAGCACGTCTCTATCCAGCTGTCACGTGTTTGAACGAGCAGGCACTGTCAGTCAGCACACCTGCATAAGAGAACCTAAATAACACGTCCACCAATGGAAGGGCAAATTATAAAGAAAACACAGCCACAGAGCCAGATTCAAGGAAGGGAACATCACCGGGATCCCTGAAGACCCCTGCACACCACAGCACAGCACCTTCACATTCCCGGAGGTGAATGCTGGCCCTTTCGCCTGTCTGATGCATTATTCAGTCCATATATTGAGTTCTTAGCTTCAGTTATTAAAATTTTCAGCACTGGAACTGATCTTTAAAACATATGCTTCTATTCTTTCACTGGAATGCTCCATCACATCATGTAATTTCTTGAACTTACTAACCACAGATAATTTAGTCTCTGGGCCCAAGGTCTCCCCAAAATCTAGCTCTTCTGTGGGTCAGTTTGTATTTTCTGGTTTTTCTCTTGGCCTTCAGCCATTCCACCTTATTTCCTGTTATGCTTGATCATTTTTGATTGTCAGACATTCGGTATGAAAAACCCTAAACATTTAAGGGTCTCACTGGTGCTTTTCTTTCCAGTAAACAAGTCAGGTGGAGACTGATCACCTGAACCTACCCATGGGTTTAGCACTGCCCAGCTGAGCTGCAGAAACTGGAAGGTGCCCATTTCCTGCTTCCCCTGCTCCCAGCACATAGTCCTTTTCAGGTTCCAGCTAAAAGTAGAGTCCTTTCTCCCTGCTAGATTCCACATCCACTTTTTTTGTCCTGTGATCTGCTCATATGGTAGACATTTTTCACAAATGTCCAGCTTCTCAGAGTTGCTCATTTGGCAAATGCCATAAGAGTTAGAACCATGTGAAGGTTTCTTCCTGATTACTGTGTTTTTCTTTTCTCTGGGGTTTTGGTCCCCAAGCTATGGATGCCCTGCTAGGTTTCTGGTGCTTTAAAATAGGTACTTAGATGCAGGCAAGGTGTTATATGCTCATGATCTCAACACTTGGAGAAACTGTGTCAAGAAAATTGCAAATTTGCGCCCAGCCTGGGCAACTCAGGAAGACTCTGTCTCCAAAAAAAATAAATAAATAAATAGACAGATAAATAGGTAAGTAAATAAATAAAAGGGCTGGGAATGTAGCTCACTGCAAAGGCCAGGGGGTTCATTCCCTAGTTCCACAAAGACAAAGCACACCTTAGTAGTGTTCTACCTACCTTTTCTAGTTGTTCTTGGTGATATTATTGGTCAGCAGGAAGCTGACAGAAGTATTTAAAATACATGTGCTGTTAATGCTACCTCGTGAGCTTTTTCAAAATAGAAACGTGCAGGTATTTGAAAAGAGTTATTCTATAGTACATTGTACTTCTATTGAACCCTAGGCCATTATGTCATGACTCTGTCCTTATTGAAGTTAGACAGGGTAAAAAGAGGAAAAATAGCAGAAAAACTTACCCAAGAACCAGTGCTCTTGCTTATGGTAGAGCTGCTTTTGCAATGGCCCAAGGGCACTGGGTCTACCATTGTTAGCCTCCCAGCCAGCAGGGGAGCCCAGTCATGTCCTGTGCCACTGAGGAGCAGGTTCACCAGTGTTCTCTCTGGATGGAGTCTTCAGGTTTGCTAGACGTACTGGAGCTTTTAAACCAACATTAAGAACAGCCATAAAATCTCATTTGAAACCAACAGTGCCCAAAAAAGTGCCTTATTGGTATTTTTCCTGGGCTTCATCCCCCTCCATACCTTTGCTGTGCTTTTTATCTCTGTCAACCAATTTTCTTTTATTTATTCGTTCCCAGCAAAGTGACAGAATTGGGTCACCCCAAATCCTGGGTGGCAGATAAAACTGCTCTTGTGCAGCAGGAGGAGAAGCCTTTGAGTCCCAGGTGCTTTCAATGGAAGAAAATTAACATTCAAGGCTGCACTTGGCCAGATAGGAGCCTCTTTCAGGGAGCAGAAAAACTGGATGTTTATGTATAGCTCTCTTTGAAAAGAGTAGTGTTCATTTTTGATCAGAGGATAAAAAAAATAGTCCTCTTTCCAACTTGATGTATTTTTCCTTTAGACTCATACTCTTTCCTGTATTAAGACTGAATGCCAGTTAAGGCATATATGTAACTCAAATGCCCAGTAAGGGGACAGAATTATTTAAGATACCTATAAAGTCCAAGAGTAATCTGGTTTATTTACTTCTGCAGCCTTTGAGTCCTTAGAATATTCAAGTTTCCTCTTTTGAAAGGATTTAAGGATGCAAAAAAAAGATTAAAAATGCTGTATTTCAACATATTTATAATATCATAACATGACGTCTGAAGTAATTTGAATAAGAAATGTTGAAAAAAAGGATTACAATACAGACACAAAACCAGTTATTATTTGGCAACAGAAATGAAGGGTGTGTAAGGCTGAATTTGAGCTGGATGTTAAAGAGTTGGTGAGTTTCACCAAATTCATCTTCAAAGTCGCTTTTCCATGAAAGAGTTCCTAATGGGTCCTCGAGCCCTCCCTCTCCACGCACACAGATTTCCTTTATGGCCCATTCTTTCCTGAACACATCTTCTACCTAAAGCTTATATTTTGGCAGGTATTATTTTTGGTTAGATATGTCTAACCAAACAGTAAGCCCCAAAAGGGTCTTAAGAGCCAGACATGAGATTAGCACTATCTCAGTCAAGTGCAAACATTCATAAGCATTTCTTTAACTATTTGGCCAATTGAGTTAAAAAGAGAGTTGGGCCGGGGATTTAGCTCAGTGGTTTCGCCGCCTGCTGCCCAAGCACAAGAACCCGAGTTCAATCCCCTGTTCAAAAAAAAAAAAAAACAACTAAAAAAGAGAGTAAAGACTCTAGTTTTGTAGTCATTATTACAGGTTGGAGTCCACAGGAAGCAGATTGAGACTGACATTCGAATCAGTAGGTAAAGTTTAAAAATACATTTTATTATGAAAAATTTGAAACATTTACAAAAGTAGACTGAATAGTATGATGAATCCTAGGTACTCAACAACTTCAACAATAATATTAACTGCATGGCTAACCTTGTTTCATCAGGTAGGAAAATTGGATGCTGACCAAGCAAAAGACTAAGCTAAGCAAGCATTTTAATACTGAAAGTTAGGGCCAGGGATTCAGCTCAGCGGTTCCACTGCCTGCCTCGCAAGTGAAAGGTCCCAAGTTTGATCCCCGGTATCAAAAAAAAAAAAAAGAAAAGAAAAAAGAAAACTATTGAAAGTCAAATAATTAAATTAAGAGCCTACATTTCTAGGAAATGTGATTTTTCCTGATTTTAAAAATTATTCCTGATAAAGAGATTATTTCACCTAAAGTACAGGAGTATCAGTTAAGTGTATACAAATGCATAAATATCATTGGGTGAGGATAATTATACAGTAGTGGCTCAAGAAAGAGCCACTAACCAAAATAAAATAGTAACTACTGATATAAAGACAGTCCTCCATTCTGGAAAACAAAACAAAATTATTTCCCTTTAGTTCTTATTTCCATTCTTTTACTTACCAAGCTCTTTATTTACTTTTGCTTTTCCCATTCAAAGTTCTTTTCATACTCTCTTTACTTTTTAATTTATTCCCTATTTTAATATGAGGTACTATGTGTTGACTCAGTATGTGTTTGAAAAGTGCAGTGACAGCAAATTGGTAAAATAGAGCCAATTATAGATTGGTGACTCTAAAATTAATCTTTGAAACTTTTTAGCTATACTAGACTTGAAATGTATCATGGGGATAGATACATACTACTAGATATTATCAAATAAAGATATTTTTGAGATGCATAGTATTAGTTCCAAAATAGTCCCTCAGGGGGCAACCCACTTTCTGGTCCCCCTTCTGCCTCTCTTTGACAGAAGCTATCTTTCTCTCAATAAGTTTTTCCTACTCTTAACCTCCATTGTTCCTAGAATTCATTCTTCAATTTTAGAGAACACAAACTCACACTTTGGATATCTAGCAAGTTTGGGAGTTGCATCTATTCCCATTATATCATTTTGGAGATCTTCCAATCAGATTACTGGTCAGAAGTAAGAGTTTTCTTTCATAGGTTCTAACTTTGGTCTTTTTGCTTTATAGATTATAACTTTTTGTTTGATAGGCTCTGTCCATTTGTTTCATAGACTGTGGGTTTTGTTTCATAACTTCAGGCCTTTGTTTTTGCTTTTGATTCATAAGTGTCTTAATCTTAACTTTTATGTTTGAAATTTTTTGCAGATTGTTTGTCCCTCTTATGGTCCATTGTCCTTTGTTAAAATTATATTTTAGAGATCAGTGCACCACGGCTCCCAGGCATCAGAAGGCTTCCGCGTAGGCATGCCATGGATCCGAGCTCAGAGGAGACCCCTAGATCGGTGCACCATGGCTCCCAGGCAGCAGAAGGCTTCCAGGTAGGCCTGCCACGGCTCTGAGCCCAGAGGAGGTAAGCCACATGGGTGCCAGGAACACAGACCCACCCTACACTCCCCGCCTCCCCGCACGCATAAAAATGAAAAGACAGGTAAACAAGCCACAGAACCAGACTTGCAGATCACCGACAGCAACCCCAAAGGAAAACAAGATGGAACACTCTGATACTCAATCACCTGGACTCCCTGAACTAGCAATGAAAGACAATCTAGAAAAAATGAAATCAGAAATAATTTCTTACATAACAGCAAAGATCGTGCCCATAGTATAAGATGTGATTAATAAATCTCGAGAGGATACAGATAAAAAAATAGAGGAGCTGAGAAACATAATGGAATGCCAACATAGGAAACAAATGGAATCCATAAAACAGATGCAAACAGATTTCCAGGAGATTAAAAACTCCACTGAAAGTCTATGCAGCAGAATGAGCCAATGTGAAGACAGAATTTCAGATATAGAAGATAAGATTGCAATAAGTGACCAGGGAAAGAAAAAATTCTTTAAAATTTTAAGGGACCATGAGAAATCAATCCAGCAGCTGCTAGACGATGCAAAGAAAAACAATATAAGACTGATTGGAGTAAATGAAGAAACCAGAGAGAGTGCAGATGACATAAAAAAGCTGTTTACAGAAGTGATGGCAGAAAACTTCCCAAACAGGGGGAAAGAATTTGACATACAGATAAGCGAGGCATATAGGACTCCAACTAGCCTTGATCAAAAAAAAATCTACACATAGGCATATAATTGTTAAGATTCCAGAAACCCAACAGAAGAACAAGATTCTACAAGGAATTAGAGAAAAGAAACAAATCACATACAAAGGAAAGCCCATCAGAATCACAGGAGACTTCTCAATGCAAACCCTCAAGGCAAGAAGAGCTTGGAGTGATGTGTTTCAAGCCCTAAAGGAAAACAACTTCCAAACCAGATTGATGTACCCTGCAAAACTATCTTTCAAAATTGATGGTGAAATAAGATACTTTCATGACAAAGAGCACCTTAGGGACTTCATAAATACCAAACCAGCACTCCAAAAAATTTTAGACAACGCCCTAGGAAAAGACAATGAGGATCACGACCCCAGGAAGCCCAGCAGAATGAATCCACCAGGCACGACAAGAAATTAAAAGCAAAGGGGGAGGATCAAACAAAAAGAAAAAGTCATGGCAATGATAACTCAATACATGTCAGTTATAACCATCAATGTTAATGGTCTCAACTCACCAATCAAAAGAAATAGACTGGCAGAATGGATCAAGAAGGAAGATCCAACAATATGTTGCATACAAGAAACACAATTCAAAAAGAAACTCATAGACTGAAAGTTAAAGGGTGGAAAACAATACTCTATGTGACAGGAACCCGACAAAGAGCAGGAGTAGCTATTCTCTTTACAGACCAAGTGGATTTCAAACCCACACTGATTAAGAGAGACAAAGGACACTATATCCTTGTAAAGGGAACAATCCAAGAAGAAGAGATGACAATCATAAATATCTATGCACCAAACACTAGTGCACCCAACTATATAAAACAAATAATAATAGACATGATAAACCATACAAGCACTAATACAATAGTAGTGGGGGACCTCAATACCCCATTGTCACGAATAGATAAATCAACTAGACAAAAAACAAGCAATGAAATACTAGAACTCAAACTATTGAAGATATGAACCTAACAGATGTTTACAGAGTGTTCCCCACTACCAAATCAGAATACACATTCTTTCCAGCTGCACATGGGTCATTCTCCAAAATAGACCACATATTCACTCATAGAACATATTTAGGTAAGTGCAAAGGAATTGAAGTTATCCCCTGTATATTATCAGAACATAGTGTGATGAAATTGGACATCAACAGCAAAAGAAACTGCAAAAACTTCATAAACACATGGAAATTGAACAACATACTTCCAAATAACCAATGGGTCACAGAGGAAATTAAAGAAAAAATCAGACAGTTCCTTCAATTAAATGACAATGACAATACAACATATTGGAATCTAAGGGACACAATGAAAGCAGTCTTACGAGGGAAATTCATAGCAGTGAACACTCATATGAGGAAAACAGAGCATGCCCAATTAAACAACCTGATGCTGAAACTCAAGCTTCTAGAACAAGAAGAGCAGGAGAAACCCGAAGCTCATACAAGGGAGGAAATTATAAAGATCAGAGCAGAAATCAATGCAATGGAGACTAAGAGAATGATACAAAAAAATCAATGAAGCCAAGAGTTGGTTCTTTGAAAGAATAAACAAAATTGACAAACCCTTAGCCAACCTTCTCAGGAAAAGGAAAGAAAAGGTCCAAATCCATGCAATTAAGAATGAAAAGGGTGAAATTACAACAGACCCAGCAGAAATCCAGAGGATCATCAATACCTACTTCCAGAACCTATATGCCAACAAGATGGAAAACACAGAAGAAGTAGACAGATTCCTAGACACATATGAATTACCAAAGTTGAAAGAAGACCTAAAAATTCTAAACAACCCAATATCGATCAATGAAATTGAAAATGTAATTAAAAACTTGTCAACTAAGAAAAGCCCAGGTCCTGATGGTTTCACTGCTGAATTCTACAAGACATTTAGAGAGGAACTACTGCCACTACTGTTTAAACTCTTCAATGAATTTGAAAGGGAAGCAATACTCTCAAATTCATTCCTGAAAGCAAGCATCACCTTGATCCCCAAAGCAGAGAAAGACCCAACCGAAAAGGAGAACTATAGGCCAATCTCATTAATGAACATAGATGCAAAAATCCTTAATAAGATACTGGCAAACAGAATGCAGAAGATCATCAAGATCATACACCCTGATCAAGTGGGATTCATCCCAGGGATGCAGGGATGGTTCAATATAGGAAAATCAACCAATGTCATACATTATATCAATAGAGGCAAGGACAAAAACCATATGATTATCTCCATAGATGCAGAAAAAGCATTTGACAAAATCCAACATGCATTTATGATAAAAACCCTACAAAAAATTGGAATAGATGGTCTCTACCTCAAACTGATAGAAGCCATCTATGAAAAACCAATAGCCAATATCATACTAAATGGTCAAAAACTGAAATCCTTCACACTAAAATCAGGAACAAGACAAGGATGTCCACTATCACCACTCTTGTTCAATATAGTTCTGGAAACATTAGTCACAACAATTAGACAAGAGAAAGAAATAAAAGGAATAAAGATAGGAAATGAAGTCAAATTGTCATTATTTGCAGGTGATATGATACTCTATATAGAAGACCCCAAGAACTCCACCAAAAGTCTTCTAGACTTAAAAACCAAATTCAGTCAAGTAGCTGGTTACAAGGTCAACACACAAAAACCAATAGCTTTCCTCTACACAAATGACAGACTCACTGAGAGAGAAATAGGGCAAATAATTCCTTTCACAATAGCATCCAAAAAAACTGAAATACCTAGGAATCAACCTAACGAAAGAAATCAAAGACCTCTTCTCTGAAAACTATGGCACTCTGAAAAGAGAAATTGAAGATGATATCAGAAAATGGAAAGACATCCTCTGCTCCTGGGTAGGAAGGATTAATATAGTGAAAATGGCCATACTTCCAAAACTGCTATATAGATTTAATGCAATTCCAATTGAGATCCCAGCAGCATACTTCATAGACCTTAAGAAAACAATCCAAAAATTCATTTGGAACAAGAAGAGACCCAGAATAGCGAAAGCAATTCTAGGTAACAGAGACATGGCAGGGGGTATCACAATCCCCAACCTGCAACTCTACTACAAAGTTACTGAGATAAAAACAGCATGGTACTGGCAAAGAAATGGACTTGAGGACCAGTGGAACAGATTAGAAGATGCAGAAACAACGCCAGACACACTCAGCCATCTCATCTTTGATAAAGGAGCCAAACACTCTCACTGGAGAAAAGATAGCCTATTTAATAAATGGTGCTGGAAATATTGGGCTTCAACTTGCCAAAGATTAAAACTAGACCTATATCTCTCACCATGCACTCAACTAAAATCAAAATGGATTAAAGATCTAAATATTAAAATAGAAACTCTGAACCAGTTGGAACAGAGGTTAGGTAGAACCCTTGAAGACATTGGTGTAGGAAAAGATTTTATCAACAAAACTTCAGTTGCCCGTGACCTAGCACAAACAATCAACAAGTGGGATCTCTTCTTATTAAAAGGCTTCTGCACAGCAAGAGAAACCACCAGCAGTGTGAAGAGACAATCCACAATGTGGGAAAAAATCTTCACCTGCTTTTCCTCAGACAAAGGTCTACTATCTCGAATCTATAAAGAACTTAAAAAGATCAGCCTCCCAAATTTAAAGACCCAATCCAAAAATGGGCATCTGAAATGAACAGACATTTCTCAGACAAAGAAGTAGAAATAGCAATACATGAAAAAATGTTCAACATCACTGGTCATTCGAGAGATGCAAATGAAAACATCGCTGAGATTCCACTTCACTCCAGAAAGAATGGCTGTTATCATGAAATCAACCAATAACAAATGCTGGTGGGGCTGTGGGGAAAGAGGAACCCTGCTCCACTGCTGGGGGGAGTGTAGACTGAGGCAACCACTGTGGAAATTAGTATGGAGATACCTCAAAGAACTAGGACTGGAAGTCCCATTTGCCCCAGCTATTCCACTGCTGGGGATCGTCCAAAAAGAATTAAAAGAATCATACTACAGTGATATATGTGCGCCCATGTTCATAGGAGTACAGTTTGTAATAGCTAAAACTTGGAAACAGCCCAAATGCCCATCAACTGGAGACTGGATAAAGAAAATGTGGGGGTTTTTTATAAAATGGAGTACTACTCAGCCATAAAAAATGAGAAATTAGACACATTTATAGCTAACTGGATGCACATTGAGGCGATACTCTTAAGTGAAATAAATAGGACACACGTGAATAAATTCCAAATAGTTTCTCTGGTGTGACAAACTGAAAGTGTAAATAAGAACTAAATGTATAATAGGTAATGTGAAATAGGAAGAAAAGGGGCAAAGGGGAAGGAAGTGGGAGGGCTAGAGGAAAGGATAGAAGGGAATGGGATTAATATGAGAAAATGGAAAAATAGGAACAAAATCTTTGTAAATAGGGAGGAATGGAGGGGTTGAAGGGAGGGCTGGGCAAGGGTGAAAAATAAGAACCAAGAGAGACTATGTAAAGGTGCAAATTTCCAATGATGAATGTCATTATATTGTATACCTAAAATGTACCAATGATTAGAATGAATAATCAATAATGTAAAATAGGAAGAAAAGGTCCAAAGGGGGAGGGGTAGTGGGAGGGGCAGGGGAAAGGAAAAATGATGAAAAATGGAAAAAATGGAAATAAAGTCTTTGTAAATAGGGAAGGGTGGAGGGGGTGAAGGGAGGGCTAGGAATGGGGAAAAAATAAGAACCAAGATGCATTATGTAAAGATACAATTCCCAATGAGAAATGTAATTGTGTTGTATACCTACAATGTACCAATAAAAGAATTTAATAAAAAATAAAAAAATAAAAAAATAAAATGTTATGGTAAAGGCCATCATTGATCTGTGATTAGGAGGAGCTTTAAGTATGGTATTAAAAATCTAATGGGAAGTGAAGGGAATTATTAAAGAGAAGTTTATGAGCCTACCAGATTTCAATGCAGACTTTGCCTTTATTAAATGAGCTTAAAAGAAGAGGTTACAGGAAAAGCTTGAATGGAAAAGCTTGCCATGGTTATTCCACATCTGGTTATTGTTGTTTATATTCCTTTGTGGAACCTCCATCTTCATAAGCTTCTTAGCAGGTAAATGTTGAACACTTCTGCTTCATTGTCAAGGCAGAATCACAGGCCATCTATACAGGCAACAGACTTGTAACTTTTCTTGTCTTTTCCATGACTCGTATCTACTGCCTCATCTTGATTTATAAGCAAAACTGAAAACATACAAAATGAATGTTTTCTGGTTTATACAGAAATAATACAGAAAATAACTGCTGTTATTTTTGGTGAAGAAAATTTTGTATAGTTTATTTCAATCTAAATAAAATGTGAATTTTGAAAAAAAAAATGTCAGTCAAAATAAACCTTTCCTCCTTTCATTTGTGTCAGAGATTTGGCTCAAGCAAACAGAAAGTAAACTGAGACACTTGTGCTAGCACAAGCGTTACAGATAGGTAAAATATGGAAGTGGTCCATATGCCCGTCAAAGATGAACAGACAATGAAAAGGTGGTAAATGTACACAAGGAATACTGCTGAACCATGAGGAGAGATACACTGCAGACACTGATGGCAGGGTGGATGGCTATTGAGGTCATAATTATAGGTAAAACAATGAACTGCGGAGGTATAAATATGACAGGGGGTTCTCCAATAGGAGACACCAAAGGAAAAATAGTTTCGACAGCCAAAGAAAAGACAGATGACTGGAAATAGGGAGGTAGAGTCCGAAGTGGCAAGGGAGGCCCAAGGACCAGGAAGGGAGAGCGTGGTGGTGGGTCCAGGAAAGCACAAAGGATCCAAACGGGGTATGGACACGCTCCAAATCCCCAAGGGTGATGTCATTCTCCTATGCTGCAGACACACACTAACTAGGAAAGAGAATGAGCCCGAATCTCTCCCCAGGGGGCCCACTCAACTGGCCTCACCCAGGAAAGAGGGAACCCAGTGCTCCTCACCTGGGAAGGCCGGGCTGCAGGCAGGCTCGGGGAACAATGAGAAGTCCCCCAAGGTGGGAAAGGTCAAATAACTTTCATCTACACTGTGTGACTGGCAATTGGTGGCACTGTCTCCGCCCTCCAGGTACCTGTAAGGACAACAGCATGGTAACCAGGAAGGACTGGCCTTCACAGCTATCCCCTGGTCCACCCTGGACCCCAAAAGAGAGGCCACAGGACACACAGTAGGCATGCTGGAGCAGTCAAGAGTGCTGAGGCAGGAGGATCCCAGGAAAGGCCCAGCAGCCTGCACACATCAGCAAATTCCCAGGGTCCCTACTCAAAAGATTTCCATAAAGGGCCTGGAGGGGTACACACAGCTCAGTGTGAGCAGGTGTGTGGCACATACAATGAGAAGCATCCAGGTGCTCCAACATCAGAGCACTGGTCTCCATGTCACTTGCAGGGCACCTGGGAACAAAGGGGCCTGAGGAACTGCTGAAGCCCAGTGATCCCGGGTCTGCCGAGCCTGTCCTTTCCATACTGCAATTGCATACGATTTGCTTTTTGGTTTGGGTCCAATTTGTGCTGTGGAATCCCCACCACCAAACGAAGGCCAAACTGCACAAAGAGGGGGAGTGTCTCCTCGCTCAATGGCCTCCCACAGGAGAGTGTTGAGCTGCCTTGCCCTGAGTGCAGGGAAACCCGAGCGTAGTTCACTGTGGGCGACAGGGACTCCAGGTGACCAATCCTGCAAAGTAAGGGGAGGTGTGATCCAAGACAAAAACAAACTCTGAAGAGAGTTCAATTCCAGCTTGGCAGAATAGATCAAGTAGGGAAACTGAGCACTTCCCGCTTTTCCCTGCACCTGAGATCTCACAGGCCACCTCTGCCTCCACAGCCCGTGACCCTCACACTCACCAGGTGGAAACTGCCTCATGCGCCACTTCCTCTTGGTTCCGGGTATCTTGAGGTCCTGCAAACACAAACACACGCACACATACAACAGTCACAACCTGAACTCACCTCAAGACCCAGTACAAACCCCAGTGCCAATGGAAGTGAATGAATGGCTCTCTCCGTGAGACAACAGGACACCCGGGGGAACATCCTCGGGAGACTCAGACTGTCTCCTGAGGAATGGGAAGACTTCCTCACTTCCCTCCCTGGGCAAACCATGAGAGACAGAATGGTACCAACGCACGCACACAGACACCTGGACACAGGGAACAGAAGAGAGGGTGCACAAACAACCCCAAAAACCTTCAGCCACTGGATCTTGGACAAAGGGGCCAATAACCTAGTCTGGAGAAAACACAGGCCATGGAAAAAGGGTGCTGGGAAAACTGGTGGTCCACGTGCGCAAGATCAACTCTGCCCATCTCTCTCACCCTGTGCTGAAAGCAAACGCCAGTGGATCATAGATCTGGGCATA
This sequence comes from Heterocephalus glaber, assembly GCF_053883595.1. Lineage (NCBI taxonomy): Eukaryota > Metazoa > Chordata > Mammalia > Rodentia > Bathyergidae > Heterocephalus > Heterocephalus glaber. The sequence goes on along the minus strand of NW_028258343.1, from coordinate 13,651,602 downwards.
AAAACACAAACTCTGGGAGAAGATATAGCGTAGCCATGGATGTCCTCAGCAGAATGCCCGCTGCATAACATAACAAGCTGGACCACAGCTGGCCTCCTCCACACCTCCTCTCCTGCAGCCTCACGTCTCAGAGCTCAGGCCCCTGAGGTCTACCTGGGCCTGCTGCTCAGCCCCTCCCGAGAGCCCACCAGCTCTTGGAGAGACAGACGGGCACCACATTTTGCCATCCCAGACACACCCTCCACTGAATGACAGGAACAGCTGTCCTGGACACCTAAGAAGAGCCTGTGCCCCACAACAAAGGTCTTCCCCAATGCCATTCAAGTCCCTGGTCTCCATGGCAACAATGGTGGCTGCCATAAAGGAGCAGAATCCCCCCCAAGCTCCTCTGAAACCTGTCGCCCCCAGCTTTCCCCAACATAACCAGCAGGTGCCGTGCCCACTCGGACTCCATAGAAGCTCCATAGGGCAAGGCGAGGCCCCTGGTCCCAGAACAGTAGGCCAAGAGTAATGCTACACATCTGGAGGATCTGAGAGGGGACACAGAGGGTCCTCACCGAAATGGCCTGACCCATTCTTGAGAAAAGCACACCATTCCCTGCCTTCAACAGCAATCGGTAACTGGGATTTTTACCTGGGTCCCACCCCACTCCTCACTCTGAACTGGGAAACACTGGTAAATGCTTTGAGCCCCAGTTTTCCATCCAGAGGGCGGGCAAGATACCAACTTCTACCTTTCTACAAATATGGGAAGGTAAATTAATTTCGATAAAGTGAAGAAAAGAATCACTTTTGGAGACCATTTTTCACTTATGGAGAGAAAACAGAACCATTTATCATCCTGCTCACTGTGAACCTACACAACTCACCACGTTTCTGCACTTTGGTGTCCAGAGAGCCGAGAGCTGCTTCAGGTCTAACAGAACTTGATCTGCAGTCTTCAAATTGCAGTTTATTCTCTCCCACCCAAGAGCACTTATACTCCTTGAACTCCACAACATTCACTTCAGCCCCTGGACTGGGGCTGAGTGGTACTGCCATGGTGACCTCGGTAGCAGTAGATGTACATCCAAGGACTGTGGAGAAGAAATCCAAACACAACCTGGGTTAAAATCAAAGGAAATCAAGCTGGGCATGGTGACACACACACTCGGGAGTGTGTAATCCCAGCACTTGGGAGGCTGAGGCAGGAGGATTGCTGTGAGTTAGAGGGTAGCCTGGACTATGTAGCAAGTTCACATCCAGCCTGAACTACATAGCAAGATCCTGTCTCAGAAAACGACAAAAAGGAAATCAAACAGGTTGGATCAGGAACGAAGGACAATAACTACACTGATGAACTCACTGTTGGGAACAAGTTGATCAACACCTCACAACACTTGAGAATTTCACCGTAAAAACAAGTATCCAGAATCCGAGTTCAGAGCAGAAGGTACTGCCTACGGCTCAGACTAAACACAAGTGAGGCAGTTATGGCCCAGGGTGCCTGGCAACGGCTGACAATTAAAGGCAGCGGATTAGAAGGTGGGGAGGTCACGGAATTCCAAGGAGCCCCTCCCTTCCAGCTGCCCGAGCTGTGCTCATACTTGAGGCCCCCCAGTGGCTTCAGAAAGTCCCCACCGTCATATGAGGACCTCCCACTCACTCATCCACCACCCCCAAAGGCTGTGCACCCTTGGGCTCATCCCAACAACCACTTTCCCCCAAAAAGTAGGCATATTTCTCAAAAAGAGTTCACACTTCTCATGTCTAACACCATCAAAACAGAAACTGGTTCCCAACAGTTTACAGTTCCTTTAGGGTGGTCTGGAAGTGACTCTGTCCTTTCTTTATCATTGAAACAGTTCTTGGGGGTTTTGTTGACATCCAAACTGTAAAGCTAAGGAAATGTAAACGTGTCAAACTATCAGGACTTTTTTTCTCTGAATATTCACCCCCTCCAGGTTAGCTATGTAGCCCAAGCCAGCCTCAAACTCATGGAGATCCTCCTGCCTCAGCCAGCCTCCCGAGTGCTGGGATGACAGCTGGGTGCCGCAGCGCCCCGCATCATCCATTATTTCTAAACCCATGAAATGTGTAGAACAAAGAGCATCACACGACACAGAGACATTACTAAATTAGTAAGGCTTTAATTTTTTGTATTCATCAATATTATCCCGGCTATGATATGTCCTTTTTATGTTAGCTACTTCTCTCTCCGTGGGAAAACTGTTGGCTTTTCCCATAGCTAAGTTTGATGTCACTACCATTTAGCCTTCTCCTCTTGGTTGGTTTGCTTTTTGTGGTTGTCTTTTTTAATGCCACTAAATTGTGATTTCTGGATTACATCTTAGCCCCACAAGAACTTTTCCCAGCTGTCAACGTGATTAAAAATAGTTCAGTACCAAACCTTGAATACTTGGGAGTTTCGGTTTGGGGAAGACAGGTAAACAGAATGGTATTCGTATGTCTGCGTTTAGTTCACCAGGGACTGGAACAAAACACAGCCCATCAGAAGCTGTTACTGGACACCACTGATAGACACGTGGTAGCTAACCAAGAGCTGCTGACCGGCTGAATCCCATGAGCACAATGCAGTAAGTTATGGCCAGGAGCCTGGTTGGTGATGAGCCTCAGTGCACATGTGCCATGGGGCCCAGTGACACCAAGGCTGAGGTTGAGGAGGGCGGCTTTTTCAGCACCCGTACTTTCTCAGCACCCATCCCCACCTAGGTATCGTGAGCCTGCACCTTCTGCAGAGATGCTCTGCTCGCATGGCCAACACTTTCCAGGTTAATGGTCAGACTTCCTGATTCGGGGGGCAACAGGTGTGATCCTGGACCACAGAGCATCCATGTCCAAGGGAAGGACGGGGACAGGATCAACACCTGAGAAGGAGGCCACCTTCACCCCACACCATCCTCCAATTACACCACGGGATGCCAGTGGTTTTCAGACGATCTCAGATTCTGAAGAAATCCTGGGCCTCCATGAGAGAAGTATATTGGTGAAACAGTAGAGGATAAACTTAGTGCAGATGACTTCAGACCCTCAGCTACAAATTTAGTGCCTAGTGGGTCATACCTGTACCACACACCCTTTTCTAACACACAACATTCACCCGAGCCAGCTCCTTGGCGATACCACAGTCCCTTTCTCTATCATCATCTGCTCATTTTATACACAACGGCTTTTTCTACTGTCACTTACACTGGGATCTGTTTTCTTTCTTTCCGGAGTCACAGCCATGTTTCTCGGCAGGCTGCATGGGCAAAGGACTCACCTTCCTGTGAGGTCAGAGGAAGGGAGTGGTTTGATTAGTCATCTGGCATCTGGGGCTGTCATCGGGGACTCCTGGGGACAGAGGCCTTTCCAGGAGTCATCACCACCACTGAAGGCCACCAACGCACTCTCCTGATACGGACACGGACCCCTATCCCGCACTGACCCCTGCCTGCTTCACTTTCTCAGCAGGATCTTGAACTGAGGCTCTGCAGTCCATGTCTCAGTGGCTTCTCCTGATGTTGCTAAATCTAACCATCATCTGTGAAAGGAAACCAGGGATGGGAGCCATGCGAAGTGTGTGTGAACCCTCACCTGTAAGACACTCACTGGAGAGATTCCCCAGGGTCCTTTCATCCTAAATCTTCAGGAGGCAGAGAGCCCAGGGCTATGCCCCCTCCCTGTCCTCTTCCCTTTCTCCAGGGTGGGCTCAGGTCTGTCCAGGAGAGATGCTGTCACTGACAGTACTGACAGTCCTTAGTGACCCTGGTGCCAATAGGCGAAGCTCCTCTAAGGGCTGCCATGCCCAACTCTGCATCCCCTGCGTAACCAGCAGTGTTTAAGCACAGGGCAGCAAACACACTGCATGAGCTGAACTGCTGCAGATCTAAGCTCTGGAGCTCGGTAGAGCTTTTATATCTGATAAGGCCAACAAGAGGAGCACAACAGGGATATTAGCTGATTCTTGTTTTAGTAGAACAAACGTTGTTTACCAATCATTGGAGCACCAGAAAACTGGGATGTCAGTCACACATTGTTCATTATGTTTGCAAATTCAAATATAAAAATTGTTCTCAATACTGCTGCACTATTTTATCTGAAAATTGAAGATAAAACAAGTACCACAGTACTAGGACTACACATGGTATTGAATTTGTCTTCATGCATGGAGAGAAGAGTGAAGTTGAAAAACTCTTATCAGACAAAGCCAAGGACATCAGGGCAACATGTAAGTCTTACTGAACTTGCCTCTTCATTTCTGCAGCTGACGGAAACACAGTCAGGGAACACTGGTGAGGTCACCTTCATCCTCAGACTTAAGCAATGTGAGTGGCTTTCAGCCAACCTTGAGCCCAGGAAGTGATGATATTCTGAGAGGTCACAGTCATTACCAACTTCAGACAGGTGCGGCAGCTGTGGGAGAAGCCAAACGGAGAATCAACACAAACGTCGATGCAGTCCCACCCAGCAACAGCTCCCCTGTCCAAGGAGCCCACGGTCACTGCCCACTGCTTGCTGGTTTCCCTGCCTGAGAGCTCTGGGGATGCTGAGGTGACAGTTTGTCTGTCTCTGTCTGCACAGTTCCCAGCTCAGGCCCCAGCACCTCAGATCTGAACCGCACTCACTCAAGGACAGCACCAAAGTGCCTGCAAACTTCCCATCATCACAAGGACATTTCTGTACATGTGTCTTGTCACCCATGGGCTCCTTCTCCAGGAGTAAACAGTCACTGCCTGAGAGAGCAGCCTGTCCACACAGACCCCACCTGCTGACATCAACCTGCGAGCTCTGCTGAAACCGGACCAGGACCGTGCTCAGGGCCTCCTCTGCTGCTCTCCTGTCCGGAGGCACAGCATCTCCGCCCTGTCCACCACATTCTGTGCTGCCACACCCCTACTGCAGGGTAAATGCCACATGGTGTTCAAACTGCTAGTGTTCTCCCTCTCAGAGCTTTGGGAAAGTGAGAAAGTCTGTTATCTAAACTCCCAAGTTTTAACACAGGGTGAGAAAAACTGAGCGATTACCAAATACATGAGAGATGCTGTGGGCAAACTTTCACCTAATGCAAGTGGAGGAGGACAGGAGGAGATGGCTTCTTGGCCTCCGGCTAAGATCGAGTGAAGGACAGACAAATCTCACTAGTTCTGAGGCAGGAGTCCCCTGTCCTTCACCTCCCTAAGTTATAGCAGAACAATTGAAGGTCTGGTTTCCACCTTCTCCCACCGAGTTATTCCTTCTACACTCACACTCACCTGGCAGGCATCTACAATGAGGGCAGCTCCCAATTCTAGTCCCTAGGGCCTGGGCCGGGCCCTCACAGTCCTCTCTTCCCATCCTTGGACCGGGTGCTTCCAGGTCACATAATCCTGCTCTGAGTCCACCCAGGGGAGCTCCTTGGCCAGGTGCACAAATCCCCTGTGGAATCCCTTTCCCTCCTGACCGCACTGCAGGCTTGTGCCTGGAAGGCTGGAGGACATGTGCCATCCTCAGCATCCCTGCTGCTTCTCATCCAACTCACCTTCCTAACCTTTTCCCATTCCACCTGCTTCGCCACGACCTCATCCACTCTGAGGAATTCTCATCCACTTGTGCCGACTTTCTCTCTTCCATCTGCACCTTCATTTCTGGTTTCTCAGGATGTGGGCTCAGCTTGGGCTCCTGCAAGAGACATGGTTCCTTCTGTTGTTTAAGCCAGTGAGTTTGTGGTCTTTTGTGACAGCAGCCCCTCAGATAAATTCTCCCTAATCCTTCACCACAAAACTCCCAGCCCACTCATGTCTTCTTCCTGCAACTTACCACAGCGATGTGGCCACCCAGGGACATCCTGCTCATGACACAGCCAGAGACCATGGTCCTGGCAGTGGACCACAGAGACCACCATATGGACACAAGAAAAACAAATTCCTGGGCCCTCAGCTGGTTACTGATCAAAAGCATGATCTAGCCAGGCGTGGTAGAGCACACCTGTAATTCCTGCTCTAGGGAGATTGAGGCAGGAGGATTGCTGTGGGTTTGAGGCCGGCCTGGGGCACATAGTGAGTTCAAGACTTGCCTGAACTATATATCAAAGCCCCACCTCAAGGAAAACTAAAACCAAAACAAAAACAAAAACAGCAGCATGATTTGTGCTACTTTGTTTTTTTCCCCTTAAATTCTTATGGGTACATTTTAGGAATACAATACATTTGCATTCATCATTGGGTACTCGTACCTTTACATGATATACCTTGGTTATTTTTTCCCCATTCCCTGTCCTCCCTCCACCCTCTCCACCATGCAATATTTACAAAGCCTTTGGTTCCATTTTTTCCTTTTCTCATAATTTTTCCTTTCCCTTCTTTCCTTTCCCCTACCCCTCCCACTTCCCCTACGCCTTTGGGCCTTTTCTTCCTATTTCACATTATCAATTATTCATTTTAATCCTTAATTACACTTTCAGTTTCTCATACCAGAGAAACTATTCGGTATTTACACATGTGTGTCCTATTTATTTCCCTTAAGAGGATGGCCTCAATGTGCATCCATTTAGCTATAAATGTCTCTACTTTCTCGTTCTTTATGGCTGAGTAGTACTCCATTTTACAAAAAAAACCACATCTTCTTTATCCAGTTTCCAGTTGATGGGCATTTGGGCTGTTTCCAAGCTTTAGCTATTACAAACTGTACCACTATACACATGGGTGCACATACATCGCTGTGGTATGGTTCTTTTAATTCTTTTGGGAAGACACCCAGCAGAGAAATAGCTGGGTGAAATGGGACCTCTAGTCCTAGTTCTTAGAGGTATCTCCATATTGATTTCTACAGTGGCTGCACCAGTCTGCACTCCCACCAACAATGGAGAAGGGGTCCTTTCTCCCAACAACACCACCAACATTTGTTATTGGTTGATTTCTTGATAGCAGCCACTCTTTCTGGGGTGAGGTGGAATCTCAGTATTGTTTTCATTTGCATTTCTCAAATGACTAGTGATGTTGAACATTTTTTCATATGTTTAATTGCTTTTACTTGTCTGAGAAATGTCTGTTCATTTCAGATACCCATTTTTGAACTGGGTCTTTGAATTTGGGGGGGTCTGATTTTTTAAAGTTCTTTATATAGTCTACACAGTAGTCCGTTGTCTGAGGTACAGCTGCTGAATTTTTTTCCCACATTGTACGTTGTCTCTTAGCTCTGTTGGTGGTTTCTCTTGCAGTGCAGAAGCTTTTTAATAAGATGAGATCCCAGCTGTTGATTCTTTGTGCTAGTTCCCATGCTACTGAGGTTTTGTTCATAAAGTCTTTTCCTATGCCAATGTCTTCAAGAGTTCCACCTAACTTATCTTCCAGCAAGTTTAGTGTTTCTATTTTAATATTTAGATCTTTAATCCACTTTGATCTTAGTTTAGTGCATGGTGATCGATATGGGTCTAATTTTAATCTTTGGCAGGTTGAAATCCAGTTTTTCCAACACCATTTATTAAAGAGGCTATCTTTCCTCCAGTGGGGATGGTTGGCTCCTTTGTCAAAGATGACATGGCTGAGCATGTCTGCAGTTGTTTCTGCATCTTCTAATCTATTCCACTGTTTCTTTGCCAGTACCATGCTGTTTTTATCACAGTAGCTCTGTAGTGCAGTTTCAAGTTGGGGATTGTGATACCCTCAGCCATGTCTCTGTTGCCTAGAACTGCTTTTGCTATTCTAGGTCTCTTCTGGTTCCAAATCAATTTTTGGACTGTTTTCTGTAATTCTGTGAAATATACTGTTGGAATTTCAATTGGCATTCCATTAAATCTATGTAGCAGTTTTGGAAGTATGTCCATTTTCACTATATTGGTTCTTCCTATCCAGGAGCAAGGGATGTCTTTCCATTTTCTTATATCCTCTTCGATCTCTGTTTTTCAGAGTGCTGTAGTTTTCAGTGTAGAGGTCTTTTGCTTCCTTTGTTAGATTCCTAGATATTTCATTTTTGGCACACTATTGTGAAAGGAATTGTTGCCCTACTTTCTCTCTCAGTGAGTCTGTTATTTGTGTACAAGAAGCCTGTTGTTTTCTGAGTGTTGACCTTGTATCCAGCTACTCCACTGAATCTGTCAATTAAGTCTAGAAGTCTTTTGGCAGGGTTTTCTGGGTCTTCTATGTAGAGTATCATATCATCAGCAATTAATGACAGTTTAAATTCTTCCTTTCCTATCTTTATTCCTTTTATTTCTTTCTCTTGTCTAATTGCTGTGGCTAATGTTTCCAGAACTATATAGGAGTGGTGGATTTGTGTTACTTTTGAAGAAGCCCAGAATATGAAAGTGGTTTTTGTAAAAAAAAAAAAAAAAAAAAAAACCATGACTCTTCAGTTGGACCTAGAAATGCCAGATAGGTAACAACAGGTAGGACAACTTGCCCTTCGTGTTGGAAACTGCATCCAATCCTCAGCTTTGCATATAGACAGGTCTAAATGGGAGACAAGAGGTGATTCTTGCCATTGCTTTTGTCTTCCTGGCCCTCTCCATATCCTCTCCTGTCACACACTGCCACCACTACTGTTGGGACCTGGAGTCCACCTTGGTGGCTGTCTTCCTTCACAGGTCCAGGTAAACATTTAGACAGTCAAAAATCGCAGTAAACACTGTCAGTACATAGACTCTATGTCGCCAAGTCAGGAATTGTGACTGTTCTATTTATTTATTTATTTATTTATTTATTTATAGTAAGAAAAATTTATTGAAAGAAAGATAGCTTCTGTCTGAGAGACAGCAGGGGGATCAGAAAGTGGGTTGCCCTTGACTGTTCTCTTTAAATCAGGGCTGTTTTACCGACACCTCTTACTCAAGGCAGAGCCTGAAGGAAATCTCGAGAGTGCTTCACACTGGTCATATACATCCCAGCTAGGATGAGGCATTCACACTTCACTAAAGCCAGCTCTTCTGCACATTAGTAATGCTAAGAGTTTTCCTCTAATGTGGAACCATTAGGACATCAAATCAATGTCTCTGTATTACCAAGTGACCATCTGTTCCCAACTGCCCTACCCGGGACCCTTTCTATCTCTTTTCAACAATGCTTTTATGGGTATGGTGGTTACAGAAAAGCAAAGATTTATCTAAACAATGCTGAAATAATTGCCCCAAACTAAAATAGCCCCAAAGTGAAAAATGCATGTAATAGGGGGTTTAGGCAACACCATACTCAAGCTGATTTATTAACCTACTTTTTATATTTTCTTAAATCCTTAGAAGTAGATTAGCTATGTCAAAGTACATACATTATTTTGTACGTTTTTGTTACATATTTTGCTCATGAAAAAAATCATATTAAATTATACCCTTTCTAGCAATGAGTGGGCTCATTTCTTCATATTCTCAACAGAAATAGTTTACTCTTAATTTATGCTAAAAGTTGAAAAAAAAGTATATCACAGATTTACATTTCTGGGAATACTGTTAGTGAAATTTCAATTTTTTCATGTTATCTGCTCCTTGTATAAATCAGTTTGAAAAAAAAATCAGTTTGCCTGCTTTTTTCTATGGGGGCTCTTTTTTATTGGTTTACAAGCCCTCTTTATGGCACAAAAAGTAATTCTGCTTGTAAATTACAGTATTTTTCTCAGTTTGCCATTTGTCTTTTAATTCTCTTTATAGGATTTCATCATACATAATTTTTATTATTCTCAAGTAACCAAACAAATCTTTTTTTTTTTTTGGTACCAGGGATCAAACTCAGGTCCTTGTGCTTGCGCAGCAGGCAGCGAAACCACTGAGCTAAATCCCCAGCCCAATCAAACAAATCTTTATAAAAGCACCTAAGTTCACCACCTTAAAATTATAACCATTTGACTATGGGGGGGGGGGCGGTTGGTACTGGGGATCAAACTCGGGACCTTGCGCTTGTGAGGCAGGTGCTAGCACCACTGAGCTAAATCCCCATATTTGACTATTTTAAATGCTTTGACCCGTGTATATACCCTTCATACATTTTTTTAAATGGCAGCACCCATTTCATACAATCTGTTTTCTAAAGTATTTACTGGCACAGGTCTTTGTAAATAATAGCAGCTTGGGGGCTGGGGATTTAGCTCAGTGGTTTCCCCACCTGCTGCGCAAGCGCAAGGACCCGAGTTCGATCCCCAGTACCCCCCCCCAAAATAATAGCAGCTTGCTGGATTTGAGCAGTCTTAACGGTTTTACAAATTTCTGCAAGGCCAATGAGTCATAACATCACACCCAATTTAACAATGGCTGCAAAGTTTCAGAACTGTTCTTGTCCATGCCATCAGGGCCTAATTACTCTCCTTCCGTGTTTACTAAAAGAGAGGAATAAGCTCATTCTTAGAAGTCAGTCATAGTTCTGCAGGACGAATTCTGTCATAATTATCAGATACCAATTCTTAAAGAATTTTCATGTTAAGCTCTCCTGCTCATCTATCTTCATACAAATCACTTCAGTGGAGCACTGGGTTAAAAACTTAACCTCTGGGATTACTCTGTCTTGCTCTATCTGACTTGGGCTTCCTTACCTTACTAGCCCTGCCACTAACCAAGAGAGAAGCCTGGGCTCCTTTTCTGCTCTATGAGAAATGCTGAATGGAGGTACATTTCACAGATCTCTGTAAAGATTTCAGGCATGTGTGTATGTGTGTGTGTATACACGTGCACGCTCGCATGTACGCTGATGTGCTGGATGCAGATGTGAACCGTGTGCTAGGACCTGGAGCCAGACACCTGCCACACACTTTCTATTCTTCAGGTCAGTGTAGTGGTGAAACCACCAACAATCAGAAGGTTGAGCATGGAGACTGTGCCCTAGGCTGGACATCACAGGAACCTGGAAGACTCCTAACCCAGGCGGGACAGCAGCGCCATCTTTCTAGACATGGTGACACCTGAGCTGCAGGTGACAGGAAGGGGAAAAGGAGAAGAGGCCATCAGGTCTGCAATCATGTTGAAAGGTGGAACGGAAGCCAGGGAGGGCAGAACTGTGCTTGCCTGGTCCAAGCTTCCAAAGGAAAAATTAAAATGACTATCAAACTTCAGTTTTCAAACCCTGTTTGCAAAATGTGAATGTGAAGCCAGGGGTTGGCAGTGCGCACCTGGGATCCCAGCACTTGGAAGGCAGAAGGAGGACAATCAGCCTGGGCTGCACAATGAGACCCTGTCTCCAAAAAACAAAAACAATCAATCATAAAAACCCATCGATATGCTATGCTATGTTCCATAGGTAGTTTTTTCCACACTGTGCTTGTTCATGTTAAAAAGTTATGACATTACTCTTACATGAAATAAATCAGACATACAGGTTTAAATACTGCATTGTTTCTCTGGTGTGAAAAACCAAAAGTGGAAATAAGGACTTATGTACCATAGAAATTGGGAAATGGGAAGAAAATGTTCAAATGGGAAGGGGAACAAGGGAGGATATAGGGAGAAAGGAAAGAAGGGATAAGTAAAAAAGTGAAAACAGAAGGAAAGAATGGAAACAAAGCTTCTGTACATGGGGGGAGTGGGCTTGAAGGGAAGAAGAGGAAAAGAGGTGGGATCCATCATGTACAGGTGCAAGTTCACTATGATGAATGTTACCATTTTATATGCCTAAAATGTACCAATAAATGTCTTGGTATAAAAAAACTAAGTTCTGACATGCCCTCGGAATGTACACACTCTAAGGGCCTAAGAGATCTTAACACATACCCGCCAACTTGAACCACACAAGTGGCACATGCATGACTGTGCCACCCCATGGGACAGTCATGCATGTACCACTAGTGGTTCAGAGCCCCCCCACCCCAGGCAGATACACAGAAATTATGGCCCCTTCATGAATGTGCTGAACAATATCAGTTAAAAACTACCTCATTTTACAAACGAGGAGATACAAGCCCAGAAAAGTTAAGCTCAAACTAGACTACACATCACAAAAGCAAAAAAAAATGTCCCCAATCTAAGCAAAAATGCCTCCACAGCTTTTTGAGAAGCTAGAAAACATATGTGTGAATAAAAAAAATGTAAGCCATAAAATGTTGTATTTGTACTGTGTACTAGTAAATGTACAAATCATAGTCTTCAGTAACAGAATACACAAAGTTTTCTTCCAAATTTGATTTATTCTTCATGTAATGCCCATGTTTTCATTTTGAGCAAAACAAAAGGTGTGTACCTTACCGATAAACTACAAGATGACTTTAAAATGGCAAGGTGAACTTACAACTGGCCCTTAAATAATGGTTTTAACACCCTTCTCTGCAGACATATGTCAATGATAAGTTCAAAATGAAGTCAATGGTCTCCATAAAACTTCACTTCATCCCAGACTGACTCCACTGCTAAGGACAGCAAGGCCATATTTTGGAATCTATGGAGGGCTGAAACTGCAAGGAATACAAACACAAACACAAAAACCTAAGTTTTAGGGGCTTCATTTTTTGAAGGTAAAGAATGGCAAGTAGCAACTCCTCAATTTAACTTATGCTCGTTTTAATTTTCTATGATGAGAGGAAGGCACACCATCTCTGCCCCTGGGTACACTGGGAGTGACAAGACTGCTGTAGCCCTGAGACTTCTCCTCCTTGGTCTTGTCACACCTGGACTCGCCTCCTTTTCCTTCCCAAAGGGGAAGAGTCCCACTACTGAACAGCTTCACCTCAAAGGTAAAGTGGTGTGACCGGGGATTTAGCTCAGTGGTTCCGCCATCGGGCTCACAAGCGCAAGGACCCAAGTTTGATCCCCCGTGCCCAAAAAAAGGGTAAAGTGGTGATATTTGGGGTGGGGAGACAATCTTGTTTGAAAACAAACACTAAGAAGTTTAAAAATCTACACCTTTAAACTAGTTCTGTTTTCTTGACACTTTTTTGGATCTCCACAGCTAAACAAAATCCGAGTATTCTTCTGTTAGGGCCCGGAAACTAGATACTAGGGGAAGGGGGTATGGTAAATGAGGCATGGAAAAGATGACAAATTTTACTTACGAGGTGCACGTAACATAGTAGTAATAATAATCATCATAAAACTTGCTCTCTTAACCACTTTAGGTACAGTGGTTATATTTACCATAACCAAAATCAGGGCAAGTGGTCTAACACTGGGATTAAGTTTGAATTATTCCACAAAATTCATTTATTCCAACTATAACTGAGGTATCACAATGACCAAGTTCTATGTTACATTGGGGACAGAAAAAAAAATACCCCTGTCCTCGATAAATTCAGTCTGTAACCCATATGAAATAAGGCTGCACTGAGTGAGAATCAAGACTAAGTGAATCACAGCTGAAAGGTAGGAGCAAAGGGGCCTGCACAAGGTCTAAGGATTACCAATCAGGAACAGGAGGCAGGCCTACAAGGCCCTCAGCAAGCAGCTCTCAGGGAGGGAGGGTGGATTTTATAAACTGCTGAAAAGCCCTAGGCAGGCATAGTAATGCAAGCCTGTAATCCCAGCTACTTGAGAGGTTAAGACAGGAGGATCACAAGTTCCAGGCCAGCCTGGGCAACTTAGCAACTCCCTGCCTCAAAATAAAATCTGAAAATGTATGAGGATGTAGCTCAGTGGTAGAGTGCTTTTCCAGCAGGCAAGAGGGTGTGGGTCCTGTAAACAAACCAAACCAAATAAAAACCCGAGGATATCTAAAGTGGCTGTTTTGTGCTTTTTGCGAACTAGTTTTTAAATATGCCAACTGGGGAAAAAAGTTTAACATTTTTAGAAAGCAATTCACCCATTCCTCTCAAGCTTAATGAGCACTCTCCTGAAACCTCCAAAAATGGGCATGATAGAGTTAAAAGCAAGCCAGTCTCCTTTGCATGCTTCGGAATTTGAAATGTGATGCAACTATTTCACTGGAAAGCAGCAAACACAATCTTCACGTAAATCAGTTCTCTGAGAACTCAACCTTTTCAAACAAAGAAAATCTCATAACCTAATTTTAATAAAGATTGGATTTACTTTTTAAACATCATATACTTAGCTCCATAAAATACATAAACTTCAGAAAATACGGCACTTTTTGGAGTACAGCCCAAAAATGAAGTGCTAAACTTAAGAGTGGATTCACTCCTGCAGGGTGCTAAGTTATGCTTAGGTCCTAGAACCTCGTGGCTTAAAGTAAAAAACGAACTTAGTTCCTCTTCCACCACCCTGCTAAACGCTTATCAAAACCGTGTGACGATTTACGCCTGTCTTAACTTTTGACTATTTTAACGCTACTTCAGTAAACAGCAATTACCCAGGGCAAATAAATATAGTACTTATAAGTTGTCTGCTATTAAGTATTTGCGCTCTTACTCACCTAGCCCTACGACAAACTAAAAGCAACAATAGTGACCCCAATCGGAAAAGGGAATCTCTTTGGCAGAACTACAGAGGGGAGGGAGAGATAACTCTTTTAAATTTGGGGATTAATCTCAAGGAAAGTGCATAAGCATACCGGTCTTTAGTTCTTTAGTTCCGTCTACACTACACCACACTGCACATGTGACAAACGCAGGGCTTGCGGGCCACACTGGTCTTGGGAACCAGGACACGCGACCCCCGAGCTCAGGGACCCCGACTCGCTGCAGCCTGGCGGGGCGCCCAGTTACCTCGGGGGTCGGGGCGCGCGCTCCCGCGAGACGGGGACGCGCCGAGGCCGCGACGCCGGGCCCAGATCAACTTGCAAGCGCTGGCGGGCGCGAGGGGTTCGGTCCGGTTGGGGCCACCGCAACCGCATCCATCCATCCCTGCCTGCCCAAGCCGGCCCGGTCCCCAAACGAACAGCCCGAAAGGACGACTGTGACCCCATAACAGCGCCCTGCATCAGCGCCACAAAGCGAGCGGGGAACCAGAACGCCGCGGACCGGAAAGCCGGAGGCAGCGCATGAGCCCGGGGCTGCCGAAGAGCACGCGTCTGGCGGCAAAAAGCGGCGTCCGGCTGCAAAAAACAACCCCCGGCAACAAGCGCGACTCGAGCGGGCTGGGGGAGAAAAGGCGAGCGAGGCCGGGCGTCCCGCGGGGTCGCCGGACAAGGAGAGGCGCCGGGCCGGCCACTCTCCACCCAGCCTCCCAGGGCCTGGTCCGCGCCACCAGGCCGGCGCCCTGCGCGCGACGAGTAGGGCCTTTTCCCCGTGCGCACCCCGGCCTGGCCACCGCCAGAGCGCGTCCGGGACCTCGGTGACTCAGGCCGGGCTCGCTCGCTCCTCTGTCCACGAATCCCCCAGTCCCGGCCGCGGCGCTCGGCCGCCGCGGCCCCGTCACTGCGACCCCGCGGCTCGGGCCGGGCCTGCGTCATCGCCCCCCGCTTCCCTCACGCCTGGCGGCCGCCGCCACTCACTCACAGGTCCCGAGCGCCCGGCAGGCTCGGGCGACTCGTCCGCTGTTCTCTGGACCCAGGCTGCGCCAAGCCCAGTCCCGCTGAGGTCTGGCCGCGTCCCTGCGCCGCCCGGTAACCTCGCCTAGAGCTGCGTGCGCCTCGGCGCCCATCCGCGCTCCTCCACCCTCCGCTCGGCCAACGTCCCCCGCCTCCCGGCCTCAACGGCTCCGGCGACCAAGGGCCTACATGGATGGGGAGCGCGGGCGCGCACCGCCTTGATCATCCGGTGTAGGGGAGCCGGATACTAAACTCCTGTGGGGATTTAATATCGGTCTCTGATTGGTTCTCTCTCGCTGGGTGTAACATCTAGAATATATAAAGAACTCAAAAAAATCAGACCCCCCCAAATATAAAGATTCAATTCAAAAATAGGCATCTGAAATGCACAGACTTTTCTCAGACAAAGAAATAAAAGCAGCAAATAAACATATGAAAAAATGTTCATCATCACTGGTCATTTGAGAGATGCAGATGAAAACAACTCTGAGATTCCACCTCACCCCAGAAAGAATGGCTGCTATCATGAAATCAACCAATAACAAATGCTGGCGGGGTTGAGGGGAGAAAGGAACCCTTCTTCACTACTGGTTGGTTCTCGAAAGAATCAACATAATTGAAAAAACCCTTAGCCAACCTTATCAGAAAAAGGAAAGAAAAGGCCCAAATCCATGCAATTAGGAATGAAAAGGGTGAAATTACAACAGACCCAGCAGAAATCCAGAGGATCATCAATACCTACTTCCAGAACCTATACGCCAATAAGATGGACAACACAGAAGAAATGGTCAGATTCCTAGATACATATGAATTACAAAAGTTGAACGAAGAAGACCTAAAAACTCCGAATGACCCAATATCAACCAATGAAATTGAAAATGTAACTAAAAACTTATCAACTAAGAAAATCCCGGGCCCTGATGGCTTCATTGCTGAATTCTACAAGACATTTAGAGAGGAACTGCTGCCACTACTGTTTAACCTCATCAATGAAATTGAAAGGGAAGCAATACTCTCAAATTCATTCCTGGAAGCAAGCATCACCTTGATCCCCAAAGCAGAGAAAGACCCAACCGAAAAGGAGAACTATAGGCCAATCTCACTAATGAACATAGATACAAAAATCCTTAATAAGATAATGGCAAACAGAATGCAGAAGATCATCAAGAAGATCATACACCCTGATCAACTGGGATTCATCCCAGGGATGCAGGGATGGTTCAATATACGAAAATCAACCAATGTCATACATTATATCAATAGAAGCAAGGACAAAAACCATATGATTATCTCAATAGACGCAGAAAAAGCATTTGACAAAATCCAACATGCATTTATGATAAAAACCCTACAAAAAATTGGAATAGATGGTCTCTACCTCAAACTGATAGAAGCCATCTATGAAAAACCAATAGCCAATATCATACTAAATGGTCAAAAACTGAAATCCTTCACACTTAAATCAGGAACAAGACAAGGATGTCCACTATCACCACTCTTGTTCAATATAGTTCTGGAAACATTAGCCATGGCAATTAGACAAGAAAGAGAAATAAAAGGAAGAAAGGAAATGAAGAAGTCCAATTGTCATTATTTGCAGATGACATGATACTCTGTATAGAAGACCCCAAGAACTCCACCAAAAGTCTTCTAGGCTTAATAACCAAATTCAGTCAAGTAGCTGGTTACAAGGTCAACATACAAAAATCAATAGCTTTCTCTACACAAATGACAGACTCACTGAAGAAATAGGGCAAACAATTCCTTTCACAATAGCGTCCAAAAAAAACTGAAATACCTAGGAATCAACCTAATGAAAGAAATCAAAGATCTCTTCTCTGAAAACTATGGCACTCTGAAAAGAGAGATTGAAGATGATATCAGAAAATGGACAGACATCCCCTGCTCCTGGGTAGGAAGGATTAATATAGTGAAAATGGCCATACTTCCAAAACTGCTATATAGATTTAATGCAATTCCAATTGAGATCCTAGCAGCATACTTCATGGACATTGAGTAAACCATCCAAAAATTCACTTGGAACAAGAAGAGACCCAGAATAGCAAAAGCAATTCTAGGTAACAGAGACATGGCAGGGGGTATCACAATCCCCAACCTGCAACTCTACTGCAAAGGTACAATGATAAAAACAGCATGGTACTGGCAAAGAAAGAGACCTGAGGACCAGTGGAACAGATTAGAAGATGCATAAACAATGCCAGACACACTCAGCCATCTCATTTTCGATAAAGGAGCCAAACACCCTCACTGGAGGAAAGATATCCTCTTTAATAAATGGTGCTGGAAAAATTGGGCTTCAACTTGCCAAAGATTAAAACTAGACCTGCATATCTCACCATGCACTCAACTAAAATCAAAATGGATTAAAGATCTAAATATTAAAATAGAAACTCTGAACCAGTTGGAACAGAGGTTAGGTAGAACCCTTGAAGACATTGGTGTAGGAAAAGATTTTATGAACAAAACCTCAGTTGCCCGTGAACTAGCACAAACAATCAACAAATGGGATCTCTTCTTATTAAAAAGCTTCTGCACAGCAAGAGAAACCACCAGCAGTGTGAAGAGACAATCCACAATGTGGGAAAAAATCTTCACCTGCTCTTCCTCAGACAAAGGTCTACTATCTCGAATCTATAAAGAACTTCAAAAGATCAGACCTCCCAAATTTAAAGACCCAATCCAAAAATGGGCATCTGAAATGAACAGACATTTCTCAGACAAAGAAGTAGAAATAGCAAATAAATACATGAAAAAATGTTCACCGTCACTGGTCATTCGAGAGATGCAAATGAAAACAATGTTGAGATTCCACTTCACTCCAGAAAGAATGGCTGCTATCATGAAATCAACCAATAACAAATGCTGGTGGGGCTGTGGGGAAAGAGGAACCCTGCTCCACTGCTGGTGGGAGTGTAGACTTGTGCAAGCACTGTGGAAATCAGTATGGAGATACCTCAAAGAACTAGCACTGGAAATCCCATTTGACCCCGCTATTCCACTGCTGGGGATCTTCCCCAAAGAATTAGAAGAATCATACCACAGTGATATATGTGCACCCATGTTCATAGCAGCACAGTTTGTAATAGCTAAAACTTGGAAACAGCCCAAATGCCCATCAACTGGAGACTGGATAAAAAAAAATGTGGTTTTTTTATAAAATGGAGTACTACTCAGCCATAAAAAATGAGAAATTAGATACATTTATAGCTAAGTGGATGCACATTGAGGCAATACTCTTAAGTGAAATAAACAGGACACACATGTGTAAATACCAATAGTTTCTCTGGTGTGAGAAACTGAAAGTTTAAATAAGGACTAAATGTATAATAGGTCATGTGAAATAGGAAGAAAAAGGGCAAAGGGGAAGGAAGCGGGAGGGCTAAGGGAAAGGATAGAAGGGAATGGGATTAATATGAGAAAATGGAAAAATAGGAACAAAATCTTTGTAAATAGGGAGGAATGGAGGGGTTGAAGGGAAGGCTGGGCAAGGGTGAAAAACAAGAACCAAGAGAGACTATGTAAAGGTGCAAATTTCCAATGATGAATGTCATTATATTGTATACCTAAAATGTACCAATGATTAGAATGAATAATCAATAATGTAAAATAGGAAGAAAAGGTCCAAAGGGGGAGGGGTAGTGGGAGGCATAGGGAAAGGAAAGAAGGGAAAGGAAAAAATGATGAGAAATGGAAAAAATGGAAATAAAGCCTTTGTAAGTAGGGAAGGGTGGAGAGGGTGAAGGGAGGGCTAGGAATGGGGAAAAAATAAGAACCAAGATGCATTATGTAAAGGTACAATTCCCAATGAGAAATGTAATTGTGTTGCATACCTAAAATGTACCAATAAGAGAATATACAAAAAAAAAATTTTATTCTTGTTTTGAATATGTTGCATTTGGCTATGTTAATTGACCTACAAAAGTTCTGACTTGTCTTACTTATAGTTACAAACCTAAAAATTATAAAAGAGTTATTATAATTCAACTTGGCCAAATATACCTGAGTGTGCTCTGTTTGATAAACAAGTCATCTTATGCATGTGTTTGTTTGTCTGACCATTCAATTTGTTATAACACATACAGCTGTTTTTCTTGAACTCAACAATTTTTTTTCTTCTTTTCTGGCCTTTTGGCTTTTTTAAAAAGATGTTTACCTTTAACTGAAGTTGCCTTATAGATAAATCTCACTAAAGACATGCTTTCCCCACATTGCCAGATAATACATATGATGTCAAGACTGGTTTTTAAAATACAGTACATATTGTTATCTATGTATAATAACTTGGGAATCTTTCATTGGTAAAAAATAATGTGTTAATTGTAATGATCTGACTCTCATAGGTCATCTAAAAATTTCTTAAGGTAATTGAAGACTCTTGAGCTTAGGAAAACTACTTGACAGGACTCCCCTTGGTAAATAAAGGAGAAGCTGCCAGGAAAATTTTATTCCAGCCTTTGTTCACAACGGGAAGCCAAATAATTTCCATAGCCTTATGGGAAATAGATTGCTAAACATATTGTGATATGTATACATTAGTAATGGTCAAAGAGCTAATATTTCTGTGGGAAAACAATGAGGTTTTATTAAAAACACTCTTGGTACAAAACTAAATTAAGGGACAAAAGTTTTCACATAACTGATACTTGTTATTTTTTAAAAATTGATTTTATTGGTTCATTTTAGGTATACAATATAATGACATTCCTCATTGGAAATTTGCACCTTTACATAAACTCTCTTGGTTCTGATTTTTCCCCCTTCCCCTATCCTCCCTTCAACCCCTCCACCCCTCCCTATCTAGAAAGACTTTGTTTCCATTTTTTTCATTTTCTCATATTAATTCCATTCCCTTCTTTCCTTTCCCCTACCCCTCGCACTTCCCCTTTCCCTTTGCTCCTTTTCTTCCTATTTCACATTATCTATTATACCTTTTAGTCCTTATTTACACTTTCAGTTTTTCACACTAGAGAAACTATTCGGTATTTACACATGTGTGTCCTGTTTATTTCACTTAAGAGTATCATCTCAATGTGCATCCATTTAGCCATAAATGTCTCTAATTTCTCATTTTTAAAGCTGAGTAGTACTCCATTTTACTAAAAAACCACATTTTCTTTATCCAGTCTCCAATTGATGAGCATTTGTGCTGTTTCCAAGTTTTGACTATTAAAAACTGTGCTGCTATGAATATGGGTGCACATATATCACTGTGGTATGATTCTTTTAATGCTTTGAGGAAGATTCCCAGCAGTGGAATAGCTGGGTCAAATGGGACTTCCAGTCCTAGTTCCTTGACATATCTCCATACTGATTTCCACAGTGGTTGCACCAGTATTCACTCCCACCAACAATGGAGAAGGCTTCCTTTCTCCCCACACCCCTGCTAGCACTTGTTATTGGTTGATTTCATGATGGCAGCCAGTTTTTCAGAGGTGAGGTGGAATCTCAGCATTGTTTTCATTTGCATCTCTCAAATGACCAGTGATGTTGAACATTTTTTCATATGTTTATTTGCTATTTCTAATTCATTGTCTGAGAAATGTCTGTTCATTTCAGAGCCCATTTTTGGATTGGGTCTTTAAATTTGGGAGGTCTGATTTTTTTTAAGTTCTTTATGGATTCTAAACAGTAGACCTTTGTCTGAGGAACAGCAGGTGAAAATTTTTTCCAACACTGTGAATTGTCTCTTCACCTTGCTGGTGGTTTCTCTTGCTGTGCAGAAGCTTTTTTTAAAAAAATAACTTTATTGTCACACACACACACACACACAGAAAATTAAAACCATTCAAAGAAGAACAATACAAGGCAAAAAAACTACAATAATATTCAAATACAGTAGAACTCAACCAAAAGAAAACTGAAAGGCACTTAAACATTATTCCACATAACTTAAAAAAAGCATCTCAAGCACCAACAAGAAACCAGAGGATGTGATTTGTTTCAGAAAGTTCCCCAAAACCAACACTGAACAAATAATAATCTGGAAAAGCACTCCAGTTAGTTAGCAGACTCCACATAAGCCAAACTTTTCCCTAATTTAAATTTCTATACAGTCATATGACACGTGATGGAAGCACAATCCAAGAAATATGTTATTAGGCCATTACATCCATGTGTATCCTTAATTAGACTTTCAGTTTCTCACACTAGAGAAACTATTCAGTATTTACACATATGTGTCCTATTTATTTCACTTAAGAGGATGGCCTCACTATCCATCCATTTAGCTATAAATGTCTCTAGTTTCTCATTCTTTATGGCTGAGTAGTATTCCATTTTATTTTTAAAAACCCCACATTTTCATTATCCACTTTCCAGTTGATGGCCACTTGGTCTGTTTCCAAGCTTTTGCTATTACGAACTGTGCAGCTATAAACATGGGTGGGCATATATCACTGTGGTAAGATTCTTTTAATTCTTTTGTGAAGATACCCAGAAGGGGGATAGCTGGGTCAAATGGGACCTCTAAGGCTAGTTCTTTGAGATATCTCCATACTGATTTCCACAGTGGTTGCACCAGTCTGCACTCCCATCAACAATGGAGAAGGGGTCCTTTCTTCCCACACCCCTGCCAGCATTTGTTATTAGATGATTTCTTAATAGCAGCAATTCTTTCTGGAGTGAGGTGGAATCTCAGTGTTGTTTTCATCTGCATCTCTCGAATGACCAGTGATGTTGAACATTTTTTCATATATTTATTTGCTGCTTTTACTTCTTTGTCTGAGAAATGTCTGTTCATTTCAGATGCTCATTTTTGAATTGGGTCTTTGAATTTGGAGGGAGTCTGATTTTTTTCAGTTCTTTATATATTCTAGATAGTAGTCCTTTGTCTAAGGTACAGTTGCTGAAAATTTTTTCCCACATTGTATGTTGTCTCTTAGCTCTGTTGGTGGTTTCTCTTGCAGTGCAGAAGCTTTTTAATAAGATGAAATCCCAGTTGTTGATTCTTTCTGCTAGTTCCCATGCCACTGAGGTTTTGTTCATAAAGTCTTTTCCTATACCACATATCTTCAAGAGTTCTACTTAACTTATCTTCCAGCAAATTTAGTGTTTCTGTTGTAATATTTAAATCTTTAATCCACTTTGATCTTAATTTAGTCCATGGTGATAGGCATGGATCAAGGTTTAGTCTTCGGCAGGTTGAAATCCAATTTCTCCAACACCATTTATTAAATAAGCTATCTTTCCTCCAATGAGGATGATTGACTCCTTTGTCAAAGGTGAGGTGGCTGAGCATATCTGTAGTTGTTTCTTTATCTTCTAATCTATTCCACTAATGCTCAGGTCTGTTTCTTTGTCAATACCATGCTGCTTTTATCACAGTAGCTTTGTAGTATAATTTCAAGTTGGGGATTGTGATACCCCCAGCCATATCTCTGTTGCCTAAAATTTCTTTTGCTATTCTAGGCCTCTTCTGGTTCTAAATGAATTTTTGGGTTGTTTTCTTTCGTTCTGTGAAATATATTGTTGGAATTTCAATCAGGATTGCATTAAACCAATATAATAGTTTTGGAAGTATGGCCATTTTCACTATATTGGTTCTTCCTACCCAGGAGCAAGGGATGTCTTTCCATTTTCTTATATCCTCGTCAATCTCCCTTTTCAAAGTGCTACAGTTTTCAATGTAGAGGTCATTTGGTTTCTTTGTTAGATTGACTCCTAGATATTTCACTGTTTTGGAAGCTATTGTAAAAGGAATTGTTTTCCTAATTTCTCTCTCTGTGAGCCTATTATTTGTATGTGAAAAGGCTATTGTTTTTTGAGTGTTGACATATCCATCTACTCTACTGATTGTCAATGAAGTCTAGAAGTCTTTTGACAGAGTATTTTGGGTCTGCTATGTAAAGTATCATATCATCAGCAAATAATGACAGTTTAACTTCTTCCTTTCCTATCTTTATTCCTTTTATCTATTTCTCTTTTCTAATTGCTGTGGCTAATGTTTCCAGAACTATATTGAACAGGAGCGGTGTTAGTGGGCATCCTTGTCTTGTTCCTGATTTTAGCATGAAAGTTTTCAGTTTTTGACCATTTAGTATGATGTTGGGTGTTGGTTTTTCATAGATAGCCTTAATCAAGTTGAGATAAAGACCTATTCCAATTTTCTGTAGGGTTTTTATTATGAATGGGTGTTGGATTTTGTCGAATGGCTTTTCTGCATCTATTCAGATGATCATATGGTTTTTGTCTTTGACTCTGTTAATATAGTGTATTACATTGATTGATTTACAAATGTTGAACCATCCTTGCATCCCTGGGATAAATCCGACTTGGTAAAGGTGTATGATCTTCTTGATGATCCTCTGCAGTCTGTTTGCCAGTATCTTTTTGAGGATTTTTGCATCAATATTCATTAGGGAGATTGGCCTGTAGTTCTCTTTTTCAGTTGGGTCTTTCCCTGGTTTTGGAATCAAAGTAATACTTGCTTCCAGGAATGAATTTGGAAGCTTTGCTTCCCTTTCAATTTCCTTCATGAGTTTAAAGAGTAATGGCATTAGTTCTTCTTTAAATGTCTTGTAGAATTCAGCAGTGAAGTCATCAGGACCTGGGCTTTTCTTTGTCGGTAAATTTTTTATTACATTTTCAATTTCACTCATTGTAATTGGGGTATTTAGAATTTCTATGTCTTCTTCATATAACTTTGGTAATTCGTATGTATCTAGGAATCTGTCCATTTCTTCTGTGTTTTCCATTTTATTAGAGTACAGGTTCTCAAAGTAAGTACTGATGATGCTTTGGATTTCTCCTGGATCTGTTGTGACTTCACTTTTTCATTCTTGATTGCATGTATTTGAGCCTTTTCTTTCCTTTTTTTGATAAGGTTGGCTAAGGGTTTATTGATTTTATTTATTCTTTTGAAAAACCAACTCTTTGATTCATTGACTTTTTGTATCATTCTCTTAGTCTCCATTGCATTGATTTCTGCTCTGATCTTTATAATTTCCTTTCTTGTATGAGCTTTGGATTTGTTATGCTCTTCATTTTCTATGAGCTTGAGGTTCTGCATTAGATTATTTATTTGAGTTCTCTCTCTTCTCTTAATATGGGCATTGACTGCTATGAATTTCTCACATAGAAATGTTTTCATTGTGTCCCATAGATGCCTGTATGTTGTACTGGTATTATCATTTACTTGTAGAAACTGTCTAATTTCTTCTTTAATTTCCTCTGTGACCCACTGGTTGTTCAGAAGAGTGTTATTTAATTTCCATGTTTTTGTGGGAGTTTTGCAGTTTCTTATGTCACTGATCTCCAATTTTATTGTGCTGTGGTCAGAAAATATACAGGGGGTAACTTCAATTCTTTTACATTGATTTAGACATGTCCTATGAGCTAGCATGTGGTCTATTTTAGAGAATGACCCATGTGCGGCCAAAAAGAATGTGTATTCTGATTTTGTGGGGTGGAACACTCTGTAAACATCTATTGTGTTCATTTGTTCAATAGCTTGGTTCAATTCTAGAATTTCATTGTTAATTTTTTGTCTAGATGATCTGTCTAATTGTGATAAAGTGGTATTGATATCCCCCACTACAATAGTATTAGAGCTTATTTGGTTTTTCATGTCCATTAATATTTGTTTTGTATAGTTGGGGGCTTTCATATTTGGTGCATATATATTTATGATTGTCATCTCTTCCTCTTGGACTGTTCCCTTCACAAGGATGTAGTGACCATCTTTGCCGCTCTTAATTAGTTTTGGTTTGAAATCTAGTTTGTCTGCAAATGGAATTGCTACCCCTGCTTTTATCTGGGTTCCTGTGGCATGGAGAACTGTTTTCCATCCTTTTACTTTCAGTCTATGAACTTCTTTTTGAGTTAGGTGTGTTTCTTGTATACAGCATATTGATGGATTTTGCTTCTTAATCCATTTTGTCAGTCTATTTCTTTTGATTGGTGAATTGAGACCATTAACATTGATAGTTATAATTGATATTGACTCATCCTTGTCATGATGTTTTACTATTGGTGATTCTTTTATTTCTTGGGGTGTTTTTTGTTTTTTTCCTTTTGCTTTAGTTTTTTGCTTTAGTTCCTTGCCTGGTGGCTTCCCTCTGTTGGGCCTCATGGAGTTGTGATCTTCATTGTCTTTTTCTAGGATATTACTCAGGATTGTTTGGAGTGCTCTGTTTGGTGTTCATGAAATTTCTCAGGTATTCTTTGCCATGAAAGTATCTAATTTCCCCATTGATTTTGAAAGATAATTTTGCAGGATACAGCAGTCTAGGTTGGAAGTTATTTTCTTTTAAGGCTTGAAATACTTCACTCCATGCTCTGCATGACTTAAGGGTTTGTGTTGAAAAATCTGCCATGATTCTCATAGGCTTTCCTTTATAGGTGATTTGTTTCTTTTCTCTAACTGTCTGTAGGGTTTTATTCTTCTGTTGGGTTTCTCGGATCTTAATTATTACGTGTCTATGCATAGATTTTTTTTTGATCATGACTAATTGGATTTCTATATGCCCCACTTGTCTGACTGTCCAATTCTCCACCTCTATCTGGGAAGTTTTCTACTATTACTTCTGTGAACAGTTTTTTTTATGTCAATTGTATTTTCTCCTGTTTTTTCATGGACTCCTATCAGGCGTATGTTACTCTTCCTTGCATCATCTAGGAGCTGCGGAATTGATTTATCATGGTCCCTTACTATTTTTAAGAAATCTCTGTTTTCACGGTCCTTAACCGCAATCTTGTCTTCTATATCTGATATTCTATCTTCAGATTCCCTCAATCTGCTATGCATGCTTTCAATGGAGTTTTTAATCTCCTGAATATCTGTTTGAATCTGTGTCATGGATTCCATTTCTTTCTTATGCTGGGCATTCATGGCTTCCAGAATATTTCTGAGCTCATCTATTTTTTTATCTGTTTCTGTTCTAGAGCCTGTAATTATATCTTTCATTCTGTTCACCATCTCTGTAGTCCTCTGGGAGATTATTTCTGCTTTGAATTTTTCTAGAGCCTCATTCATCTGTTTTGTTACTTCCTGTGCTATCAGTTCAGGGTATCCAAGTGGTTGATTATAAGACTTTTCCACCTCATTTTCCCCAGAAATTGCCTTTTGTGGGGTGGAAGCCTGGGTTTGTGACTTGCTTAAATGTCTTTTCATTTTTGTTTGTGGTACTGTCAGTTATAAGTCAATGAGTCCCAGTAAGCCAGTCACAGACCTGTGAGATTCAGACAGACTTCTGGCTACAAGACCCAAGTTGAGCTCCCCACCCTCCCACAAGGCCAAACTCCGCAAGGCTCTACTACAGGTTCCAGCTGTTTTTCCCCTAAAAATAGTTCAGGATCAAATGGGAGCTGATGATCCCTCCAACTTACCAAGTATGGTGGTCTGGTGTGCCTATATTGGAGAGATTATCTTCACTTTTCCAGTGGGCTTCAGTTTTCATCAGGGAGCCTGAAAGAGGGTCTCTCTCTGCTGTTCACCTCTGCAACTCAGGACAATAGCCTTTATGTCCCCTTGTGCCTCTGTGGTGTGTGTGGAACCAGGTTGCTGCAGAGCCAAGAGGTCAGGGGGTGGGGGCTGTTGTTATAGACCACTGTGCAGCCAAGCTAGCGGCCTGTGGGCCTTGGGGGGGGGCTCACCATCTCCTGGATGCAAGTGGGTGGGGAAAGCTGGACAGAGCAGGGCACAGCTACCCACGTTTGCCCACAAGGCCAAACTGGCAGCCGGTGTGCCTGCCCAGGGGGGTATCCTCACGGTCTCCTCGAGAAGCTTTTTAATAAGAAGAGATCCCACTTGTTGATTGTTTGTGCTAGTTCATGAGCAACTGAGGTTTTGTTCATAAAATCTTTTCCTACACCAATATCTTCAAGAGTTCTACCTAACTGCTATTCCAGCCAGTTCAGCACTTCTATTTAATATTTAAATCTTTAATCCATTTTGATTTTACTTTAGTGCATGGTGAGAGATATAGGTCTAGTTTTAATCTTTGGCAAGTCAAAACCCAATTATTTTCAGCACCATTTATTAAAGAGGCTGTTTCCTCCAGTGAAGCTGTTTGGCTCCTTTGTCAAAGATGAGGTGGCTGTGTGTGTCTGGGGTTGTTTCTGCATCTTCTAAACTGTTTCACTGGTCCTCAGGTCTGTTTCTTTCCCAGTACCATGCCTTTTAAATCACAGTAGCTTTCTAGTATAGTTTCAACTTGGGGGCTATAATACCCCTTTCCATGTCTCTGTTACCTAGAATTGCTTTTGCTATTCTGGGTCTCTTCTTGTTCCAAATGAATTTTTGGATTGTTTCCTTGAGGTCCATGAAGTATGCTGCTGGGATTTCAATTGGGATTGCACTGAACCTATATAGCAGTTTTGGGAGTATGGCCATTTTCACTATGTTGATCCTCCCTACCCAGGAACAGGGGATGTTTGTCCATTTTCTGATATCATCCTCAATCTCTCTCTTCAGAGTGCTATAGTTTTCAGAGAAGAGATCTTTGATTTCTTTCATTAGGTTGATTCCTAGGTATTTCAGTTTTTTGGATGCTATTGTGAAAGGAATCATTTGCCCTATTTCTCTCTCGGTGAGTCTGTCATTGGTGTAGAGGAAAGCTATTGATTTCTGTGTGTTGATCTTGTAACCAGCTACTTGATTGAATTTGGTTATTAAGTCTAGAAGACTTTTGGTGGAGTTCTTGGGGTCTTCTATATAGAGTATCATGTCATCGGCAAATAATGACAATTGGACTTCTTCATTTCCTATCTTTCTTCCTTTTATTTCTCTCTCTTGTCTAATTGCCATGGCTAATGTTTCCAGAACTATATTGAACAAGAATGGTGATAGTGGACATCCTTGTCTTGTTCCTGATTTGGGTGTGAAGGATTTCAGTTTTTGACCATTTGGTATGATATTGGCTGTTGGTTTTTCATAGATAGCTTTTATCAGATTGAGGTAGAGACCGACTTCCATTTTTTTGTAGGGTTTTTATCATAAATGCATGTTGGATTTTGTCAAATGCTTTTTCTGCATCTATGGAGATAATCATATGGTTTTTGTCCTTGGCTCTATTGATACAGTGTATTACACTGATTGATTTTCATATATTGAACCATCCCTGCATCCCTGGGATGAATCCCACTTGATCAGGGTGTATGATCTTTTTGATGATTTTCTGCATTCTATTTGCCAGTATCTTATTAAGGATTTTTGCGTCTATGTTCATTAGTGAGAGTGGTCTATAGTCCCCTTTTTCAGTTGGGTCTTTCTCTGCTTTGGGGATCAAGGTGATGCTTGCTTCCAGGAATGAATTTGAGAGTATTGCTTCCCTTTCAATTTCATTGAAGAGGTTAAACAGTAGTGGCAGTAGTTCTTCTCTAAATGTCTTGTAGAATTCAGCAGTGAAGCCATCAGGACCCAGGCTT
This sequence comes from Heterocephalus glaber, assembly GCF_053883595.1. Taxonomy (NCBI): domain Eukaryota; kingdom Metazoa; phylum Chordata; class Mammalia; order Rodentia; family Bathyergidae; genus Heterocephalus; species Heterocephalus glaber. The sequence goes on along the minus strand of NW_028258343.1, from coordinate 13,622,932 downwards.
TTCTTAGTTGGTAAGTTTTTAATTATGCTTTTTAATTTCATTGATTGATATTCAGTTGTTTAGAATTTTTTGGTTTTCTTTGTTCAACTTTGGTAATTCATGCATACATAGGAATCTGTCCATTTCTTCTGTGTTTTCCATCTTATTGGCATATAGGTTCTTGAAGTATGTATTGGATGATTCTCCGTATTTCTGCTGGATCTGTTGTGACTTCACCTTTTTCATTACTAATTGCCTGGATTTGAGCTTTTTCTTTCCTTTTTCTTATAAGGTTGGCTATGGGTTTGTCAATTTTGTTTATTCTTTCAAAGAACCAACTCTTGGCTTCATTGATTTTTTGTATCATTCTCTTAGTCTCCATTGCATTGATTTCTGCTCTGATCTTTATAATTTCCTACCTTGTATGAGCTTCGGGTTTGTCCTGCTCCTCTTTTTCTAGAAGCTTGAGTTTCAGCATCAGGTTGTTTAATTGGGCATGCTCTGTTTTCCTAATATGAGTATTCACTGCTATGAATTTCCCTCGTAAGACTGCTTTCATTGTGTCCCATAGATTCTGATATGTTGTATTGTCATTGTCATTTATTTGAAGGAACTGTCTGATTTCTTCTTTAATTTCCTCTGTGATCCATTGGTTATTCGGAAGTATGTTGTTCAATTTCCATGTTTTTATGAAGTTTTTGCAGTTTCTTTTGCTGTTGATCTCCAATTTCATCACACTGTGGTCTGATAACATACAGGGGATAACTTCAATTCCTTTGCACTTACCGAAATATGTTTTATAAGTGAGTATGTGGTCTATTTTGGAGAATGACCCACGTGCAGCTGAAAAGAATTTGTATTCTGATTTGGTGGTTTGGAACACTCTGTTTTCATCTTTTAAGTTCATTTGTTCAAGAGTTTGATTGAGTTCTAATATTTCATTACTTATTTTTTGTCTAGTTGATTTATCTATTTGTGACAGTGGGGTATTGAGGTCCTCCACTACTATTGTATTACTGCTTATATGATTTTTCATGTCCGTTAGTATTTGTTTCATATAGTTAAGTGCACTAGTATTTGGTGCATAGATATTTATGATTGTCATCTCTTCTTCTTGGATTGTTCCCTTTACAAGGATGTAGTGTCCTTCTTTGTCTCTCTTAATCAGTGTGGGTTTGAAATCCACTTGATCTGCAGAGAGGATAGCTACTACTGCTTTTTTTCAGGTTCCTGTCTTATGGAGTATTATTTTCCACCCTTTAACTTTCAGTCTATGAGTTTCTTTTTGAATGAAGTGTGTTTCTTGTATGTAGCATATTGTTGGATCTTGCTTCTTGACCCATTCTGCCAGTCTATTTCTTTTGATTGGTGAATTGAGATCATTAACATTGATGGTTATAACTAATACATATTGACTTATCATTGTCACGACTTTTTCTTTTTGTTGGATTCTTCCCCTTTGCATTGAATTTCTTGTCATGCCAGATGGATTCTTTCGGTTGTGCTTTCTGGAGTTGTGATCCTTTTTGTCTTTTCCTAGGGTATTGTCTAAAAGTTTTTGGAGTGCTGGTTTGGTATTTATGAAGTTCTTAAGGTGCTCTTCGTCATGAAAGTATCTTATTTCACCATCAATTTTGAAAGATAGTTTTGCAGGGTACATCAATCTGGGTTGGAGGCTGTTTTCTTTTAGGGCTTGATACACATCACTCCAAGCTCTTCTTGCCTTGAGGGTTTGCATTGGGAAGTCTACTGTGATTCTGATGGGCTTTCCTTTGTATGTGATTTGTTTCTTTCCTCTAACTGCTTGTAGAACTTTGTTCTTCTGTTGAGTTTCTGGAATCTTAACAATTGTATGCCTATGTGTAGATTTTTTTTGATCAAGGCTAGTTGGAGTCCTATATGCCTCACTTATCTGTATGTCAAGTTCTTTTCTCCTGCTTGGGAAGTTTTCTGCCATCACTTCTGTGAACAGTTTTTTTATGTCATCTGCACTCTCTCCTGTTTCTTCATTAACTCTAACCAGTCTTATGTTATTCTTCTTTGCATGGTCTAGCAGCTGCTGGATTGATTACTCATGGTCCCTTTCAATTTTAAAGCAATTTTTCTTTTCCTGTTCACTAATTGCAATCTTATCTTCTATATCTGAAATTCTGTCTTCACATTGGCTCATTCTGCTGCATAGACTTTCAATTGAGTTTTTAATCTCCTGGAAATCTGTTTGCATCTGTTTTATGGATTCCATTTGTTTCCTATTTTGGGATTCCATTATGTTCCTCAGATCCTCCTAGATTTATTAATCATGTCTTGCACTATTAGCACAATCTCTGCTGTTACCTGAGAAATTATTTCTGATTTCATTTTCTCCATATCCTCTTTTGTGCCAGTTCAGGGAGTCCAGGTGGTTGAGTATCAGATTGTTCTATCTCATTTCCCTTTGGGTTTGCTTTAGGTGATCTGGAAGTCTGGTTTTGAGACTTGTTTGTGTGTCTTCTCATTTCAATGGGTGTGGGGAATGTGTGTTGCTGTCGCCTGCATAGCTCACCTCCTTGGTGCTTGGGACAGTTGTACACCACCTGGAAAGTTCACCTCCTCTGCACTGAGTCAGCTCTGCTACTCAGTGCAGGGGGCAGTGGTACAGCAGCCTGGAATGTTCACCTCTCTGTGATATTTGTTATTTCATGGTGTACTATGTACATTCATGCCTTCTGGGTGTACAAGTCTTCTAAGATATTATTTATGGTAAAGATCTTTTTTGACTCAGGTATCTGCCTTTCTCTTGTGCCCCAGCTACTTGTGATAAGAGGTACATGTCAAGTCAGCATGGGATAACCAGTCAAATAATAGTTTTTCTTAAGAACTTATGTGATGTATATGTTATATGTGTCACCTCACTTAGAGATGCTCAGATGTCAAACAGTCCAAACAATGTCACACACTAAAATTAGAGACCTTCTAAGGTATATTTATAGGCTGATATGTATGTTAAATAAGAATTTCTTTGTCATTTAATGTCTTGTGATCAGATGGCAGTGTTTGACTAACAGACTATTCCATACTAAGATGGACATGTGTTACAAAGATAATGCCATCATGATTGTCATTCTAAAATACTATATATGGCTCTTGATCTTAAGTTTCTCTATATAATGTATAACTGTTGTCTATTAACACTCTGCAGGGATCCAACTACTAAAACAACCATGGTTTGTAAGAAATAACATCCCTCTCACTGTGCTTTATACTTTAAAAGTGCTTAATGTCCACATAAAATTGTAATAGCTAAGCTCACTGCTCCTATTGCACTACTAATGTCACTGATCTTCTCTTCTGGTAGTTGAACAACTAAAGTTTGGAGACCAAAACTAGAAAGGTAAATGGAATAAGAGGACAGCCAATATTTTGGCCCTAGCCCCTGAAGGTCAACAAAGAATCCAGGACATGAGGGAACCTTTTCTATGGGATTCTACATGTTTGAAAAGTCACCAAACCTCCTGAGCAGGGAGACTGCCGGGCACCAGAGGACAAAGGTACCATGTACCAAAGAAGGGTCACCAAGAGGGAAAAGTCTCCCACACTTTCACTGAAAGCAACATGGTCAAGCAAGGCTGTGACCTATCCTGATGACTGACACTGACAGAGGAGCTGAGAGGCTCTATGCATGGTTCCAAAGTAATGCCTGAGGAGACTTAACTGACCTTGATAGATAGCAATAGGTTCATATTCATTGACACAGGTCTCCCCTTAACTTGGTCTTAAACACCCAGCAGAAAAGAATAACCAAAAGAGGTATAAAAATAATGTCATAGTAATAAAGCTAGATATAAAAAAGGGGCTCCAAGTAGCTGACCACAGTTATGGATCATTATGAAAAACTACAGTAGAATCTATAGGAGCTCAACTAGAGTTTTAAATTTCTTAGCTAAATTTGTCCTTCAAATTGTCTCCATCTTCTTATAGCTAAGATTGGAAAGACTTATGACAAAATATCAGACTTATAGATAACCTCTATCAATGAGCATCTAAGAGCCAGCAGATCACAATCACTATTTCAATTTCTAAGTGTTACTCTCTTCCCAACCTGCCCTTCCATTCTAGTGTGCTCATGCTTAAATTATACATTTCTTAAAAGTTTTGTTTATTTTTGCATAGAGGCTGCCAAACTCCAAGCAATCATACAAATGGAACCAATGACAAATGTTCTAGACTTCTTTTACCAGGATCCACCAGATTGACTTTGTAAACAGCTCGTAATGCTAAATTATGATACGACATCTATGTTGGATTCTGAAGTTCCTGGGACCCTCTCCTCTTTGTGGGAGGCTATTACTAGTTCCTCCTGGTGGAAATGCTTGTTGGCTATATTCATAGCAATCCTGCTGACCTTATTATGTGGCCCATGTATTCTTAACTGTTTCTTTGCCTTTGTCTCCTCCAGACTCAAAGCCATATGCCTACCCAAGATGACAATGTCTGGTACCTATTGAGGGCCTTTAGATAGACCCTCTGTAGAATAACTATGACTGCTGATCACAACTATGACCTTCTTCAGCCAGAAGTAGCCAGAATGGTCTCCACACTTTGCCCCCCTCACAGCAGTTAGGGTACCTCTTCAGAGGGGGGAATGTTGTAGATAGGTAAGTTAATTAGATATCTTGTAGGCCGTTAGACAGGGCCCACCCATGAGGAATCAACATGGAGGCTAGTCAAGGAGCCAACATGGAGGACAATCAAGACATATTCAGTGAAGGCCAGCATTGCAAAAGAAGAGAAACTACCACACCCATATAGGATAAATAGAGGTGACTGATATTCTAAATAGGTATCAATCACCTGGTTGGGGGACTAAGATCTTCCAAGAAAGATCCCTGACCCACCCTTTAATACCAAAAATCCTTGCTTATTCCTTGTACGCTTGCTACATGACTTGTTTCCCCACTGGATCCCAATTTAATCAATATTACCTAAGTGACTATACTTGTCATAATCTTATTGGTTGTTCATAGTTTTGTCCACCTTGTGATTTCTCATTGGATCAGTATTACCTAAGCGACGGTACTTGTAATCTCACCAGTTGACTACAGTTTTGTCCCACCTTGAACCTGCCTCACCTCATGGCTTTGTCCCATAAAACACCTTTGAGAAGTTGGGTGAGTGGGCAACCCACTTTCGGGTCCTCCTCCTGTCTTTCTTAGACAGAAACTATCTTTCTCTCAATATATTTTTCCTACTTAGAAAAATAAAAGAAAAACAAAACAAAACAAAATAGCCTCTCAAATTGAGACTGTTTTGGTTTCTATATTTAGCCTGTCAAAAACCACTGCAAAGAAAATCCTGCAAAAGTGCATCCCTCAAATATAGCTTTGTCTTTAAAATGTAAATCAACATATATTCGTAGAGCATGCATTATGTGCAAATTTCAGTTGTTCTCTGATTTATTTTTGGCATTTTAAAACTTAGGAAATTTGCATGATTGGTTAAATGAGCAGTATTATAGCTTTGGCATCTTGTCAGAATTGAAGGATAAAAGAAATAGATTTTCGTATTGTTATTTCATTTATGCTTCAAACACAATGGAAAAAAAGGCAGAGCAACATGATAAGCAAACAAAAAGATAGATTGCTTACACCCTGCAACTGTGCCGGTGACTGCATAAAGTTGTCCTTCCTTTAGTTTTAATCAGTAGGGTATACTTATAAAATATGTACATTTTCCTTTAAAATGTACACATTTTCAATCTAAATGTTATTTCATAATCCATGCCACAAGTGTTTTAAAACTTTAGATGAAACTAGTGTGATGACAGGTAGTTTATTAAAGTAAGAAGGATTTTGGTGCAAATGATTTAGTTTTGGAGTGCTCCCAATAGTACAACTACCTGCTTCACATGAGAATGGCTTTACATGCCAGAAAACAATTTAGGGGGCCAGGGAGATGGTGGAGAGTGCAGAATGGCAGATGTAGTGCTTTTATCTCCTTTGAAAACTGAAAGTATCAATTAAATGTCATAGTCCTTTAGCATCTGTTATGATTTAGATCTAAATGTCCTCCAAAAGTCTCATGTGTTCAGAGGTGGGGCTTTTTGAAGTTGATTGGATCATGGGGTATTATATTCACCAGCTGATTAATCCACTGCTGAGTTCCTGGCTGAATGTGCTGTTAGCATATGGGTGGGGCCTGATCAGAACAGGTGGGACGCTACGGGTGTAACCTGGAAAGGGTTTGCTGTTCTCCCTGCCTCCTCCTTTCTCTCCCTGTTTCTTAGCTGCTCTGTTTCTTAGCTTTCCTCTACTATGCCCTTCCACCATGGTGTTTCTGCCTTGGAGTCAGCCAACCATAGACTGAACCCTCTAAAACCAAGAGCCAAAATAAAACTCTCCTTCTTTAATTTGAGGACATTGGGTATTTATCCCAGCCGTCAGAAAGTGACAATACAGCACCTAGTGGTGATTTGGGAAAAAACATGCCTTAAGAACCATCAAACCTTTTGTTGCTCAGGAAAATATTAGTGAGGCATTTCTTGAGCACTTTGTTAGTTTCAAATGAGGTACTGGATAGATTCAAAGCCATTCCTAATTCTTGGTTTCAAAATCCCACTGTAGTTAGCAAAAAATACCTTCAGGGGCCGGGGATTTAGCTCAGTGGTTTTGCTTCATGCTTCGCAAGCACAAGGTTCCGAGTTCCATCCGCAGTCAAAAAAAAAAAAAAGAAAGAAAGAAAAAGGAGCTTCAGGCTTTCACCAGAGAGTATATTAGCAAACCTAATCATAATAAAAAGCTGTAGGATAAGGGTTGACTGGGCTCTCCCTGCTGGCAGGGAGGCTGGTGGAAGCTTCACATCTAACAGTGGTGGAAGCACCTCACTGGGTGCCATTCAGAAAGTAAACCTGCCATAGACAGGAGCACCGATTGCTGAAAAAAGCTTTCTGCTATTTTTGCTTTTACCCTTACTCCAACCTCAGTGAGGACAAAACTATGACATAATGGCTTAGGGTACAACAGAAGTATATTTCACCATGAAAACTATAATTTAACACCAAAAAATTTCTATGTTGAAAAAATCATGATATATCACAAATAGCAATACTAATTTATTAAAATACTCCGTCAGCTTTTGTCTGACAAAAACTACTTGCAATAGCAAATAAAAATGCTGAATAGAATATTAGTAAATAGCTATTTTGAAGCACTGGGTCTCTGGTCTAGGGCATCCATGGTTTGGGAACCAAAACCCCAGAGAGGAAAAAACACAGTAACAGGAAGCAAGCTTCACTTGGTTCTACCTCTTATGGCATTTGCCAAATGAGCAACTCTGAGAAGCTGCACATTTTAGGAAAATGTTTACCAGCTGAGCAGATCACAGGACAAAAAAAGTGGATGTGTAATCCATCAGAGAGAAAGCACTATACTTGCAGCTGGGACCTAAAAAGGGCTATGTGCTGGGAGCAGGGGAAGCAGGAAATAGGCACCTTCCAATGTCTGCAGCTCAGCTGGGCAGTGCTAAACCCATGGGTAGGTTCAGGTGATCAGTCTCCACCTGACTTGTTTACTGGAAAGAAAAGCACCAGTGAGAGCCTTAAATGTTTAGGGTTTTTCATACCGAATGTCTGACAATCAAAAATGATCAAGCATAACAGGAAATAAAGTGGAATGGCTGAAGGCCAAGAGAAAAACCAGAAAATACAAACTGACCCACAGAAGAGCTAGATTTTGGGGAGACCTTGGGCCCAGAGACTAAATTATCTGTGGTTAGTAAGTTCAAGAAATTACATGATGTGATGGAGCATTCCAGTGAAAGAATAGAAGCATATGTTTTAAAGATCAGTTCCAGTGCTGAAAATTTTAATAACTGAAGCTAAGAACTCAATATATGGACTGAATAATGCATCAGACAGGCGAAAGGGCCAGCATTCACCTCCGGGAATGTGAAGGTGCTGTGCTGTGGTGTGCAGGGGTCTTCAGGGATCCCGGTGATGTTCCCTTCCTTGAATCTGGCTCTGTGGCTGTGTTTTCTTTATAATTTGCCCTTCCATTGGTGGACGTGTTATTTAGGTTCTCTTATGCAGGTGTGCTGACTGACAGTGCCTGCTCGTTCAAACACGTGACAGCTGGATAGAGACATGCTGAGTGAAGTTCCTGCCGACTTTGTTCCAAATGGCGTAGGCTGTTACATTGGAGAGGTTGGTGCTACCTTCCCCGAGATGGGGTCTAACAGCCTGCTACGGTCTTCTCAACACTCTTCAACGAGAAGCACCATTGCTACATGTGTGAGGTAACATCAGAGCCTCACATTTCAGAAGCGCCTCTTTTCATCCTGCTCTTTTCTGGATTTCACAATACATTCATTTAGGGAATTTTAGGCATCAGGGGAATGGATCCAAAACCTGAGTCATCATTTTTGTTCTGGCTGCAAGCTGCTAATAATTCTCCAATCAGTAGGGACAGGGGAAGCTTCAGTTAATCATCAGGCTCTTCAGATCCTGGTTGGAAGAAATCAGGCTCTTGCTAGGATTCTAGGACACAGGGAGATGCCACCCATGGAGAGTCGTACCTGCAGCTGTCTCTGCAGCCAGCAGAAAAAATAGTTCTGAGTGGACCAAAGAAAGGGAGAGAGAGAGCCTGGAGAGAAGAAGGAAGCAAATGCAGGGTAAATGGTCCTCAAGACAAAGGAAGTCTTGGGAGCTATTCGTTGACTCTTCTGTGGAGTGGACCTGTTCTTGCATCTTTCCCCTTGTGCCATATGAAAAATTACCTTGCTGCTAGTGCCAACTCCCAAGTGCACTCCCCAGCAAGGCAAGCTACCCCAGAGAGCATGGAACAAAAGACTCAAGTCATATGGCTCCTGAATTCAATATAAACCACAATGAAAAGCAGTGGAAAAGATACAAGCCACAAGTTTGACTTATGTTCCTTGCACAGTGGACACATGGGGCCACAAGGTGTCACCAGTGGGAGGGTAGAGTGAGACGCTATGAATAGTAAGTGATTCTTTGTAGTGTATTGTAACTATTAAGGGCCTCCTATATACGGACTTTGTTTTGTATCTGTTAAGCATCCAGGGGCTTCATAAATGTTGATATCCCTCAATTTTTCTACCTGTCTCAATTTAACTAGTGTACATTCTACTTGCTAACTGCTTGTGAATGACACAGGCCATGACTTCTCTTTATGAGTTAGCAACTTTTTGCTTACTACTTATTTGCACTCAAAATTAAATTAGATGCTGCCTGTTTTATAACCTATGGGCCTATCTGTGTAACAAAATGAATGTCAAAAGCAAATACATATCGTGACACATTTTCAGTGTGAAAACTTGTTCATTTATGGGTTGATGGCTGGGTGGTAGGAACATATAATACACACTCAACACACAGTTTTGTATAAGAATGAAAGAGTTTTATTGTCCTCACTCTATGCCCACCCTTTCCAAGAAAAACATGAATCAAGTTGACCCCTTGTCCTTAAGGAGTTTAAGTGAATGTGCTCAAAACTTAGTGGCTTCAGACAACTCTTGGCCACATACTGTGAGCCTCGGAGTGGAGGTGGTGGCTTTGCCCCTGCCCTGTGGGGCTGAGGGTCCTGAAGTCCATGGGCAGGGCAGCTGGAGGGGGGTCTAGGACACAAACTCCTGAGTACCAAAGCCAGAGAGGGAAGTGAGCTCTGCTTCCTTAATATAAGAGTCTGGGGATACTTTTTTCCATAAAAATTGGGATCAAAGCCATGCTATCAGAAAGAACTTGAATTATTCATGCAGTAGGGTCACCCTCAGAAATTAAAATTGTATGAGGGCAAATTATGTTTGGTTTCAAATGCTTTGGGAAGAAACTTCCAGTGCCAAGGGTAAAATCTCCTTCACAGCATCTCCCCATTCCTTCCCCGTTCCTTCCCCAAATGCCACTGCATCCTATGGAGCAGAAATGAAACCAAGCCCCCTTGTCCTCTCTTTGCAGCCAGGTGACTCTGGGCATGGGAAAGCAGCATTAGCACTCACCTGAGGCTGTGTAAACTGCATGGCCAAAGGAAAGTCCAGGAGCCCAGCAAGGGTGCTGCCAGGTTCTGATCCCTGTGGTGTCTCTTTGCTTGGTTTTTCTTGTTGTTTGTCCCTTCCCCTAATGGGATGGATTGGAATAGGGAAGAGAGGGAGGTGGCCAACAGGGACGGTAAAGGAGGCCACAGGTCTTGACATCCTGGGTATCAGCCAGCGAAAGTTAGCACAAAACTAAAGAGAAATACAGACGGGGCCGGGGATTTAGCTCAGTGGTTTTGCCACCTGCTGCGCAAGCGCAAGGACCCGAGTTCGATCCCCGGTACCAAAAAAAAAAAAGAGAGAAAGACGGGGGGAGAGGGAGAGGGAGAAGAAGAAGAGAAAGAAAAAGAAAGAAAGAGAGAAAGAAAGAAAAAAGAAAGGAAGAAAGAAAGAGAGATTGACTGCCCTTTTAGGAAGCTACAAGTCCAGGAAAAAAATTTTAAACCGAGAAACTTCAGACTTTGAGTACTGACAGTCCCAGATTAAAAACAAACTTCTAGATATGGGAATAAGGCAATGAAATAAATTACATATACTTACATATGCACTCAATATAAATGTGCAATAAATAATTTTTGTAACTGTATATATAATATATAACTATACTAAAATAAATTTCCATAATCTGATCCAATTGGAAATTCAAAATGTATTTGCTAAATTTATATACTAAAAAAATTAAAGCATGTGTCTGAAATGCCAACTACTCTTGAAGCAGAAGTAGGAGGATCACTTGAGCCAGGAGTTCAAGACCAGCCTGGGCAACTTATCTCACGAAACTGTCATAAAAAGAAAAAAGAAACTTAACTGCCGCAGACCAGCTGCAGTGGATGTGCAGTCGATGTAGGGTGGGAAGGGGAGATGTCCTGGGCCGGCAATGAGAAAAGAACCTTCACAAGCAATGTTCAGGTTCCCTCTGAGAAATCTCAGGGTCTGATTTATTTTTATATCTTTAAGCAATAGCTGGGAGGCATTGGGCGGAACATGTTTACATTTTAAGTTGCCTTAGCAATTTCTATTGAAGTAAAGGTTATTTTTTTGCTAAACAAAGTACAATTCCTCTAAGCTGTTTCATTTCATTGAACATCATGAATACATATTTAAAAATTACAATTGTCCCCTTATTTACCCACACCTAAACAGAACAGAAAGTAACTTAATCAAAATCTTTATATCAGCGGGGGTACAAGCAAGATTTAATCAACTAAGTGTTAAACTTGTGGTCACCAGCTGGCCCTTGAGAAACTGCACAATGGTTAATATAGTTTGCTATTAGCTCTCTATTTTTCTTTACCTCTATTCGTCTTAACTAAATGTCATTTGGGTTCATTGTCCATGAGCAGGAGATATTTACAGCACTTTGAGAAATATTGAGTAACTTGTCTCCTTAATGCATTTACCTGTCTTAACGTTCTTTCTATTTCCCATTTTCCACTATTTCTTACATCTAAAGCCTGTCCTTCCAATCTCTTCATAAGACCCGTTTAGTAAAAAGAATGTCAGCAATAAGAGGGGGAGTCATAGTAGTGGGGGAAACAGAGGGGGTTTTAGGAGGGGTTTCTTTAGGAATGGATGTGGCAATAGAACTAAGAGAAACTGGAATTTGGGACTTGTGAGCCAGATCAGATTTCAATATATCATTACCAATTTGCCTCATGGAGAGTTTGTTGTTAGTCACAAACACAATGACTCCTGTGATCAGAGTAACAATTATAAACATTATGGCCAGAAAAAATAAAACATGAGGGTACCATGTGCTCCACCCTTTCTTTCCCCCAGCTGGAACTTTGTCAAGCAGCAGTGGAGGTCGGTTGGGCTTCGACACTTAACTAACAATAAAAACACGGTACTAGCCAGCCTGGGTTTCCATAATATAGATTCTAACTTAAGTTTAGCAATCGGTAAAACATACCAATTCAGAAAACTTCATGGGTTTAATCAGTGCCAGGATTCAAATTACAGTGGTACCACAGTTCACAACTGAATTTGTTCCACGACTCAGGGGAAGATGGCCACATTCCTCTTTGTGTGGGTAGAAGGCCACAGTCATGTCTGTCAGCCAATGCAGGCTTCATGAATGGAAGCAAAATTTTGCCTGAACACTTCGTTGGGGAACCCAACTGTTCTCAAACAAAAGCGTTCATGAGTCAAGGTATTTCTGTATTGTTATACCTGGAGATCCTACTAAATTTACACACTTTGCCTCTATAATCTTGAGATCATAATCAAATACAAAGTAGAGAAGAATGGGTACGCCTTGTTTTAACTGAAGCCTTCTCTAAATTCTCATACTGGTAATATCCTTGACATTAGGCACAAACGTTGTGACATTCAGTAATAATTAAAATTGAAGTAATTTTTGGCACTTACAAATCAGCTTGGTAAAATGAGACCCTATGAACTCCCACCTAAGAGGTTTACGTGGTCCAGTGTGATTTAAATAGGGCCATATTACATATTCTATATAATTATGTATCATTAAAATGATTATATTACATGGTACATAAAAACATTATATTAAAAATGTAATGGAAGAGTGATTATCCTCACTGATTCTCCATTTGATAGCCCAATTTTTTTCCTGTTTTCAAGTCTGAGGAAAAAAAAGAGCATCTTAGGAGGGATTATTACAGACTTGGAGCCGTGGTCCCACACATCAGTTCCCCGTCCTCCACACTCAATATTACTAAAATGACTGCTATTATTCAAGCAACAGATGCTTGATATTTCACTCTTGTCCTTGATGGCATCCACTTCCCACTGGCCCTGTGAGTTGCATCTATTCACCTCTCCCATATCTGTAAGTAGTACTTCCATTATTTCTGTATTCTGTTGTGTTGTTTCCTCTATGTCCCTCATGACAAATGCATCTGAACATAAAGTCTCCCTCCATCAGGGCTCTCTGAGACAGTGGCTAAGGATAAACAGCACGCAATTCACAAAGCTGCTGCAAGGATGCTGCAGGTAACAGCAAGTTCCCTGTGAGGGGGGCACCTGGTCTCTGAGTTAGCAGAGTCCTGGGGTGCTGTGTTCTTCTAGGGATCCTTCCCAGGTTCTTGTCCTAAACAAAGAATTGGACAGGAAGCAAAATAGTGAAGTTTTACATTTATTAAAGATATTAAAGGTTACATTAAAGGTAGGGAAAGAAATGCACTCCGCAGAGCACAGATTAGGCCGGTGAAAAGACTCAGAGCAGCCACAAGGTCAATGGCTGCTGTCTTTTATACCCTCCATTCTGACATCAGTTCTAGGCCATCCTATCAAAAACCTGCTTGATCTTGTGCCAAAAGAACGGAAGACAGCGTTCTCTGGTGCCAGATGTTCTGCCCATGTCCAGGACCTCCGCAGTTGCCAGGTCAGGCCCACTTGGCCAGCCTCTTTGCCCTACCCCAATCTCCTACCTCATGAGTCAGCTGCTTAGACTTCAGAGTGTTCACCGGGATGAAGAAGAATCTTGTGAAAGGCACACAGGATAAACATCCATGACCTAGTGCCCCAGAGCCCTGTCAGAGCAGGGCTGAAGTCTGTAGCTAATTTCCCAAGAGAGACCTCAAATTAGAAAGAAAAAATACAATAGCAGTTCACCCACTTGGAAGGGTATGGGTTGGATCAACAGAAAAGGAGGCTTTACAGGAGCAACTGTGGAAGACAGAAAGGGTAGGAAGCGAGTCTGGCCTCTGGGGCCCAAGCCACGTGACCTTTCCAGGCAACCTGCACATTCATTACCTGCCTCTCCCAGAAACCCGTTTTCCTGGTGTTCACAGGGACACTATGTCCTTCTGGGGTGACCTTCCTCATGCCCTCATCCATTCCATCCTTCATTAGGACATTTAAGGCTTTGGAAGACTGAATTTAAAACCTAACTGGCCATCTGATTCCAGCTTCCGGCAGTTAACTAACCCTCCCATCCATACATGCAGGGAAAGTTTCACTGAAAAGTTTCTTCCAGCCCCTACTGGAAGAAAGCAGGCCCTTGGGAGGGTTCTGAGGTTAGGGTGCAGGAGAATCATCTGGTTCGGGGGGGTGACACCCACAGTCCAAACCTGGGAGTGGTGGCCTCCTTGGCTGCAGTTGGGAGGGCATCTGTGTGCTCCTCAGCAGAGAGAAGAGGCCTCCTACTGACCACTGTCTGGGGAGGAACTGAGGCTAGGCGCTCCCCGCACCCTCAGAATGAATCTACAAACCTTGCTGTGACTAAAAATGTGTGTGACTGTCGCTCCAACCCCTCTTTCTCCTGGCTGGGCCCACTTTAGCCACAGTGTTTTTCCTTAAATGCCAGGATTCATGACAAGGAAAAAATTTAAAAATTTCCCTAACCCCTCCCTCCTATATTGAATTACCAGTACTGTAGTAATATCTTCCGTTGTAAACATTTTAAATTAATTGAATCTTTGAAAGCCAGTCAAATTATCTGTCTACCATGGGTAACAATTTTTCCATTTCTAAGTAGAAACATAGTTCTTCATAGTGTTTCTAGTTCTAAGCTACTGAATCAGTGTTAAAAATGGACGTTCGCATTGCAGTGTCCTGCTAATATGGAAACGCGCACGCAGCAGCAGCAACAATTAACAAACATTTTAATTCACAAGTGAGGATGCAAACTGGGTCACCCTTTCAATAAAATGTGGTATGCTGTCATGGTGGGACATTCTGTCTCACTAATTACTACATCTGCTTCTTTCCAGGCCCACACAGGCTATTCAAAGGTCCAAGGAGTGGAATTTAGGCCAGGACCTCTGTGAAGAGTCCCCTGGTGTTTGCTCCTTGTGGCAGCACACAGCGGCTAGATGGCTGCACTGCTCTATCCACAAGGGGCATGGGCATCTGTACAGGCGCACTAGATAGACCCCTCCCCAGGGCTCCTGCCGCCTCCTCACGGTGCTGACGACTCATCGGCCCCTTGCTTCCGCCATCCCACTCCCTGGGTATGAGGGAAGACTCCCCGTCAGCGCCAGCACAGGCCGCTCTGGCACACTCAGCCACCCAACTCTTCACTCCTTATCGGCCATCTCACACAAGACACACATTTTCAAAATTCTTTATTTCTGCCTTAGGGGAAAAGGAAGCCACCGATCTTCAGGACTTTACTCCTTGGTTGTCACCAGGGCTGGAGTTGTGTGGGGAAGGACAAATATTTTTCATTCTTTCTGATTTTCAAAGAGCAAACAAATGAATTGAAAGCAAGCAAAAGAATCAAAGAAAAACAACAAACAGCCCCCACAACATTAATATCTTAATAAATTGCTCTTCAACATATATCTATTTGTGATTTAACTCTGATTTTCTTATGAGATGTTTCCACACTCTGAGTAGTCAAATGTCACAATATATAAAATTCTGTCCCTGAGTCTTGGAAAAGGCTAATAAAAGAAACTTTTGATTGCATTTTTTGTGACTACAGATATCTAACATTCTGATTTTTTTTTTAGACTGGAGTTATGCATTCCAGAAAAGTTTTCTTCTTTCTCTCCTCCCTCTCCGCCTCCCCTCCCTCCCCCTTCCCCCCGCCCCTTCCTGCTCTTTGTCTTTTTGTGGTACTGGGGATCAAACCCAGAACCTCAGGCATGCTAGGCAAAGTGCCTTCCTGCTGAGCTGTATCACCAGCCCGTGATTTTCACTTTACTTGGGTGAGATGCACACCTAACCCACAAACATTTTAACTTGCATTTTGAGGTGAGAGGCACAGTTCCCTGCCACGCCACAGTTGCTCTGGTGGTGCTGTGCTACCTGTGAAGGGAGAGATCCCGGACCTAACATTGCTTCTCCATTCTTCCCTCTGGCTCATTGCCTCTCTCCACTCTCCCAAGCATGGTCAGGGCAGTTTAAACATGTCCAAGAATGCATCGATTACTTTTCTTCCTCCAAGGGAAATTACTTAAGGTAAGGGTCTGAGTGTTGGGTTGAATTGAATGGATTTTTTTTACGTTCATTTTCCTTGAAAAGCAATTTCCTTCCGTTTTCTTGGAAAAGCTTAAAAATCTCTGCAGAGTGGGTGATGATAAACAGCCCTCGGCCAGATTTGCCTGTTTGGAGGTACTGTACTGATACAGTTTCCGTTTTTTAATTATTTCAGGAAATTGAGGATACAGAAAGCTTGAGAGAGTGCATTTCAATTTCACCACTTATAAACAACCAACCCCAAACAGTGCTGTTTCGTGTTGGTTGAATAATTCATGAATGGGCAGATGGAAGTGCACTTATAGCTACAAACTGAAAGTGGCCCTTCACATAAGTCCCCTTCTGTTGAGCATTCTTTATTCCTTTCCATCATAGTTAAGGCAGAACATGGAGAATGAATAAAAATGACTTCTCCACCAAACTATTGCTTGCACGTGGATTTATTCAAAGTCTTCCTCGTGAGGCGTTATGACCCTAGAGGTTTATGAAGAAAGAGTCATTAGAACCCAGGCATTATAGTACTACAAAGTAAGCATCCTCTCAAACAATTATGTTCCCAGTTCTATTTCTCTAAAATTAAAAAACATATATAGTTGTTGCTTTTCCCTTTCAAAAGCATGAACCACAAAGTAGAACTAATGCCATCACTGCATTCTCCTGAGTCTGTCAGCCCAGGCCTCCTGCGGAGCAGCAGCAGGATGGCGTGGCTGGGGAATTAGACATCATGCTCTCTCCCTGGGTCTCCATTTAATTTTCAGTAACCTTGTGAAAATGACTTCAAGTGTCTTGCGCTTTTACTTGCTTTTAAGGTGAGGAGAATAAAATCAGCTTCCTACCAGGAAAGGGGGGGGGGGGGATAGGAAATGAGTGTGATTGCAAATGCGTTGCTAACAATGTGTGAAGACCAATTGCAAGGCTGGATGATGACCCAGGTGACTCAGTGTAGGGTGACCAGAAGCGGGAGATGACAGATAGCCCACTGTCTGACTGCATCTGCAGCTCAGACACGGTGTAGCTTGAGAGTTTCTGACAGCTTTGGGTTTCAGAGCATGACTAACTCATTTTGGTCTGAAGAAGTGAAACATTAACATTTGCATAATGAGGCATTTTAACAAGATTTGGAGGAAATATGCTCACTTCTAGTTTAGCTTAAGAACCTCAAGGGCTCAGAAGTCATTCTGTCACATCTTCCTCTACCCTCTGAAGCCATAGTGGCATAGGCACCGTCCCCAAGCAGGGCTGTTTCCCAGGGAAGCCACTGGCCACCCCCTGTGACAGCATGCAGCAGTGGTTCTTCCTGTCTGACCCCTGAGAGCGGCCACACATTGGTCTGGTCCTATTCTCTGGTGCAACAAAATCATTCCGTTCCTTTTCAGTGTAATAGACTTTCAGAATTTTGGAGGTCAGAACTCCCATTTGCTGGAGTTTCTGTCTTCAGGTGAAATATCTCCCATTCCATCCCTCACAGGACCTGGTACCTATCCACAGCAGCTCGATCTTGTAATTCAGTCTGGCTTATCATTGCTTCTTTTAAGATATGCTATTCAAGATGGGTCACTGGCAGAAGGTATGGGTCTACTGGTGCAAAATACAGTGAGGTCTCTTTTATTTAAATTTTAATCACACACTTTGTCTTAGTTACTTTCTCATTGTTGAGACAAAATACCTGACACCCACAACTTAAAGGAGAAAAAGGTTATTTTGGCTCACAGTTTGCAGAGATTTCAGTCCTTAGTCAGCTGGCTTCAAAGCAGGGTGTTGCAGGGCAGAAACAGTCCATGGCAGGACAGGCAGGAAGCGGTGAGCTTTCGTTCTTTCTCTTTTTATTTCATCCAGGCTGCAAGCCTATTAGTTGGTGCCACCCACACCCAGGGTAGGGCTTCCCTCTTCAGCAAATCCATAACCCACAACCAGAACTACGCTAAACCAATCAATGGACTAAATCCAGTATCACACACACACGACCAGTATCACCCATGATCCATTCATTCTCCAAAACCCCACCTATGAGCTCATGAGGCTTGGGGGTCATCTAGACATGAGCCATAACCACTTATTGAGCATCTCAATAGATATGGACCCTGCTTGGCACTATGGATATAATCATGAACAAAACAGACATCCTCATGAAGCTTGTATTTGGTGAATGGTTGTTGGGGTGGGGGAGATGTCCTCAAAAGAAGCTATAGCAAAGTTAATCCAGTCCTTTCAAGTCTGCAGATGAGTTGTGATAGATGTGGCTACTTTGCACTCAGCATTCAGCCCCACCTCCTTTGCCTTCTTTTTCTGAATAGCCTGAAAGCTAGCACTGTCTTTCCCAGACTGCCTTACTGTAGGTAGGATTCTGGGTGGGAATTGTACTCCACCAAGTAAATGCAATTCAGAGAGGACTGTGCTACAGTTTTTATCTGAATGCAATGAAAGCCACTGAAGTATTTAAGCGGCATTCTGACATTTATAGGTTTCCAACAGGTTTAGCTATCTAATAAGGCTGACCTTTCATTTCTTCTTATCGTTGCAATTTTAAGCTATTTTGCTGTTATTCATCTAGATTAGCGATGGCAAAACTTTCAGAGCTTTCATTGATACCAACAGCCCACTGCGGCACCTGTGCCTTTGGTGTGCAGCCACTTATTCTAGATGAATTTCATGGTAATTTTACCCATCTAAAAAAATCTCACCATGGATGATTATATTTATTAAACTTAAAAATTCAGAAGAAATTATTTCTTTTTTCCATCTTTAACATATTTTCCATTTATATAAATTTTCTATCTCTCAGAAAGATGAATAAGAAACTAAACACACTAAACAGTGTGACAACAGGGAATGAGTAAGGAACTGTGAGATGATGGAATAGTGGAAGCCACGATGGGTCCATGATTACATGGTGGCATACATCTGTAGTACCAGCTACTGGGGAGGGTGATTTGAGCCCTGGAGACAAATCAGCCTGGGCAACATAGTAAGAAGAGAGAGTTCCAGACAGTTGGATTGACTTATAGGAAGGTGAAAGAGAGTATGGACCCTGCTTTAACATGGCTAGACCATAAAATCCAAGGACAGACTGGACAAAATGGAACAATCTAGCTAAACAATGGTCCAATTATGAATGGTTTTGTGTGCTATATTTTAGAGCGCAGATGGTAGATCCAACTTCATGTAGTAGTAGAAGGATAGGGATTGTGGTGGAAAGAGAAGTGTTAAGAAGAGCTTTGGAGCTAGAAGAATGTCAACACCTTATACAGAGATGAGGGGAACAAGAAATGAATCCTGCCAGGGATTTAGCTCAGTGGTTTCGTAGCCTGCTGCACAAGCGCAAGGACCCAAGTTCGATCCCCAGTACCAAGAAAGGAAAAAGAAATGAATCCTACATGGGGGGAAGCCATTCATGCACGTACGTAACTGTTTGATCTGAGGTGCCGGGGGATAGCCAAATGGAAATGTCCAGCGGGCATTTGAACTATTGACAAAAAGCCACAATAGAACAACATAGGCAAAGAAATTAATGTTTGGGTCATCATGGTAATTGAAGGCATAGAAGTGGACAAAACAGCAGAGAATAGTGTGAAAAATCAGGAAGTGTAAGAAAAACAACATGCAAGTTAGACCCTCTTACCCTGGAGCCTAAGGGTGATCTTTATGAGGCTAGAAGTTCATTTTGCTGGTGATTCACACTGCACTCATGTAAAACTTCTGGTCTCACGTCAGGCCACCTGGGCAGAAGTGGCACTAAACAGTTCAAGTGTATATAAAGTTTTTAAAAAGCAGCGGAGAGAAGTGGTCCATGACTCTAGCTCTGGCTAATGAGGTGGCTGAGGCAAAAGGATTGCTTGAGTTCATGAATTCAAGGCCAGCCTGGACAACATGGCCAAGAGATCTTCCGAAGTTACTGTATCCAGGGACTCAAAATTTGATGTCTTTACTTCTGATTTGCAAAGTTCTAAGGAAGCTGCTTTCTACACTATAGAAAGACAAATCCCAGACAGTCTAGGTCATATTCTCAAAGCTTAGCAGTCTCAGCAGAAAGAATATTCCTTCTCTAAGAATGTTAATCCTAGCGAGGACATCCATTGGCCCTGTGTCATGGTTTATATTTAGATGTCCCCCCAAGAGTCTCATGTGCTCAGAGGTGGGGTTTTGAAAGGTGACTGGATTATGGAGCTTGTAGCTGACTTGCTGGTGGGCTGTGGGCCTGGTCAAAAGAGGCAGGTCTCTGGGAGAATGGCCTAGGAGGGTTTATCTCCTCCCCAGAGTCTCACTCCACTCTTTCTCTCTCTCTGCTTCCCGCCTACCATGACATGGACAGCTTCCTGCCTCCACATCCCTCTGCCATATGGTCCTGCCTCAGGGCCTGGGGACCAGCTAAGGACTGAGACTACTGAAGCATGAGCCAAAATAAACCTCTTCTCCTTCAAGTTGCAGGCGTCAGGTACTGTGTCGCAACAACAAGAACAATAACTGAGACACCCATCAGGCTCATGTCTCACGAGGCTTATCTCTCCTGTGGTCAGGAGAGTGGAACATTGTCCATCTTGGATCAAGAGTTCAAAGAAAAATTAAAATTCTTGAGATCTATTCCAGACTTTCTAAATTAGAATCTAGGTGAAGCATCCCTAGAGTTCATATTTTTACAGGCTGCAGAGTGATTATTCTTGCTGAGGGGTTCCACAGGTTGTATTTTGAGAAACACTGCAAGCTGTAGGGGAGGCTTGGACAGGTCAGTACCTGAGAACTCTCAGATCTACACCCTCAGCCTTGTGTTGGAAGATGTTCAGGATTTTAATGCACTTGGACGGACTGGGGTTCAAACCTGAGCCGAAGCACTTACATGGAGCTCAGGTAACTCTCATGATAATTATTTCTTCAGGAAATGAATGTGTAGGGAAAGTACATAGCAGAGCTCCAGTGGCTAGGAAAGGCTGGATAGAATGGTGTTTGTGAGATCTACCGCCCAGAGGCTCTTACCCCTATTCATGATTCTCCACCCATGACTAACGCGGCTCAGCATGTGGTCCTGCTTCCTGTATCATCTGTTGTTACCTAGGACCTCAGTTCTCTTTCATACCCCTTCCGGTCTCTAACCTTGCATTGCCAGGCAGCTAAACTCTGCTTACCCACCTAGACCCTCACCTTCTCTGTCATACCTTCTACCTATCCCAACACTCGCACACAGCCCACTTCGGGGGCCTCCAGTCTCTAAGATCTATTCTTCTGAGCCTAGGCTATGGGCCTGGAAGACAGGAAGCTCTCTGTGTCCAAAGTTTCCACATCTTCAAACTTGGCCAATTGTGGACGGTAAATATACAACAACAACGAAAAAAATCCAAAAAGTTCCAAAAAACAAAACTTGAATTGTCCGTATTCCAAATATAATGTTGAATTCATGAGAATGAAGTGATATTTAGGCATTGTATTAGGTCTTATCAGTAATCTAGAGACAATTTAAAGTATACAGGACAATGTGTGCAGGTACTATGCCATTTTATACAAGGGATGGAGCTCCACAGACTTGGGTATCTTGAAGGTGTCCTAGAACAAATGCCCTGCAGCCACCCCAGGACCACTGTATTTTCACGTACAACTTAGTACAAGGAGCACTGTCTTAAAATGAAAGCTAAACTAGGCCTTTTAATAGTATATATTTGTAGAAGAAATAGCAATTGTCACTTGTTTTCAGCAGAAAACATCTCAGGGAAAGGACTGGAGACTAGAGACTCATGAGTTGCAACTTTCTAAAGCTACACTTAGATAAAAATAGACCTAAAAAATGCCATGTTAAACTCTCCATATACCTGTTCCCTCACCAACTTTATTTGGGTATAAATGACAAATAAAAATTATATACATAGTCAAGATGTTCAAAGTGATGTCTGGACATATAAATATACAGTGAAATGATTGCCACAATCAAGTTAGTTAACATATTTATCACTTCACATAGTTACCGTGTGTGTGTGTGTGTGTGTGCGTGCGTGTGTGTGTGTGTGTGTGTGTGTTGCAAGTACCTAAATTCTACTCTCTTTGCAAATTTCAAGCATACACATTGTTATCAACCATAGTCACCATGCCATACATTAGATCTCTGGAACTTACTTACAGGCAAGAACCCTGTAACCAACAGCTGCCATCTTGGGTCAGAAGAGACAGAAAGTTGACCTGAAATGTAAAAAGGAAGTGGCTCCCCCAGGAAAACTTGGATGTGGTCAAAATAGCACATTTTATAGAGAGGACCGTGAATGAAATGGTGTCAGCACTCTGTGATCTCATGCCACCAGAGAGTGCTTTCCCAGGCAAATGGGAAGGCCCTCGGCATGCTACCACACATGTGTGGGAAAGAGGTTTGTACAAGCCCTCTTGGGTGAGGAGGCTGTGAATGCACAATTCTTTTTCAGCATCTAACTCTCTTGGACATTCAGTCTACTTTGCTGTGGTTTACATATTCTCTTCTTTCGATCGGAGGGCTGGTGCCAGAGGATGTCACTAGAGTGCTCACCCAAATCGCCCAAGGATCTTTTTCTGTACTTTGTCCCTTATACTCAAGTGGAATTTATCTTCCACGGAAGTCAAAGTGGCAAAATACCATTTTAGGATTTTCTTATCCTACGTTATTCTGCCCTTCCACCTCCCTGTACCCTCTGTTGAAACGGTGCCTAAGTCTGCCTCTAGAGATGAAAGGATGGGATAAACTTAGAAATTCAGGTTTTATTTTCCAAATCCTAAGCCCTGCAGGGAGAAGAAAATGTGTGGGTCAAGGCTAAGTCAACTTTATAAGCATGGGGACCAAAGGATTCATCAAGATGAAAAATGTTCTCCAGGGCTCAGGACTGTAGAGAGAGATGGAAACCTTGTGCTCTGCCACCTGGTGGAATTCTAGAGAGGTCAAAAGACTGCTCAGGAGCAGATGAGACTAAGAGCTCACCTTCTACGGTGAGACCTCGGAGGCAAAGTCTCTGTGGCCTCTCTAGACAGGATCATCGATCATTGTGTCCAGGTTTCTGGTGAGTACCATAAGTGTGAGAGGCAGGTTCGGGCTGGTGTACATGGAAAATTAACAGGGCTGGTGTGGAACTCTAGAGTATGACCCTGGCCAAAGGCAATCTAATTCTACATTCCAAACTACTGTGAGGGTAAATGAAATGGTTATATCTTACTGATAAAAGTTTGGCTTATGGCCTAGGGGCCACATTGAATGGGTTGACAACAGCTGTCCTAGTAATATCTAGTGTGGACAGATTACTAAGATCCAGGAGCTTCCAAAGCCTGGGAGACATGTAAGCCACCAAACACTGTCATTAACTGGCACAATGGGATGAAAGGCATCTGAGTCACCTTCCTTGTCACTGGGTCACAAATACCCAACACCCATGAATTAGGAAGGAGAGCTTTATTTTGCCTCAAATATTGTAAGGGTTTCAGTCCATAGTTGGCTGGGTCCAAGGCAGGAGACGGTGGCAGAGGGGCCTGGCAGGAGAACAGCCGCTCACGACATGGCGTCCAGGAAGCAGAGTCAAGGGAACAGTGAGGAAAGGAGATGCATCCTTCCAGGTCACCCCCACAGTAACCTACTTCCTCCAACCAGAACCTCCCTTCTAATTGCAAATCAGCTATATCACCCCCATAATCCAGTCGCCTTCCCAAATGCTCACCTTTGATAGGCCAGGGATGTAGCTCAGCAGCACAGTGTCTGCCTGATGAGGCCTTGAGTTCGATTCCTGGTCCCAAAAAAAAGTCAAAACAAAATCCTCACATTTAAGCATATGAGACTTTGGAGGAGCATCTAGATATAAACTATATAGAAGAGCCAGGGATTTAGCTCAGTGGTGCCACCACCTGCCTCACAACCACAAGGTCTTGAGTTCAATCCCTGGTACCAAAAAAATTAAAATTAAAATAAACTATATAGAAGAAGTAAAAGCCTTGAAATGACTTGGGTTAAATACACAAAGAAGTTCTAGGATGAGACCTAAAATAGAAACAAGCTGAATTGTAGAAATTTTCAGAATGTTCCTGTACATCTGACTGTGGGTTGTTCCTTCCATCTAAGAGGCATCAAGGGTAGTTTTGCCTTCAACAGTGTAAATCCTGGTGCTTCTAACAAGCCATGTGATCTCAAGGAAGATACTTAGGGCCTCAAGTATCAAGTTCTTCATCTATTAAAGGGGAACAATAGTAATACGGATATTTCTCATTTAACGACTTACCTGTTTAACGACTGTTTGGATTTATGACCCATTTGAACTTAGGACCCATCTTTTTTTCTTTACATCTTGTTTTTAGAGCTTTAATGTCTTTTTTTGTACCGTACAATTTGTTTATTTGGTACTGTAATTTTTCCTGATTGTGCTGTGTAGTACAATACTGTACTTTTGTGTTCTGTTACACATTATAGCGCTACATGTAAGAGTTATGCAAATAAAAGCAAAGTTATCAAGTTGGAGTTTCTTTTGACCATTTCCTTGTTCTGAATATTGTAATGGACATACTGTTCCTTGTTTAGGGACCAATCCATTTAATGAACTATTCACATGGCTGTAACTCAGTCATTAAACAAGGAATGTCGGTACTTCCTTAAAATGTTGCTGGATTAATTGGGACCATTTAGGTCAAAGACCTAGAACAGTGCTTGACTCCTAAGAAGCGAGCCCTCAATTTATATAATCAATAATTCTGATACCTTGTGTTTATAGAGAATTTGTAAAATAACAATTGATGAACTTTGCTTGTATCAATATTCAAGATGTTGCTAATAGATTCTTTCATCCCTTAAGAGGTGTTTCCCATCTGGCTCCTCTAAAAGCTCACATAAAAAACTCCTAGATTCTTCCCCATCACCCCTCCAGATAGACTCAAACTCAACCAAATCTTAGAAATCTTAAGAATCCTAGGCTTGATGCATCTTAAGACCAAGGTAGAGTTGGGGTTCATTGTCTAGAGTAGAGGAAATTGTAAGATTAAAAATGGCACTTAATGAAGACATGTCTATGAGGGGCTAAATTGCTACATGTGAGACATGTGTAGTCTTTTGGAACCCTAATTTGATTAAACCAAAAGTTAGAATATTCACAGAAATGGTAGAATAGATAGATGATCCTTGTCCTAAAATCTTTAGCTATCACTTTCTCTCAGATGGACTTCTGACTTCTTGCAAATTCTCATTTCTAGAATTTTGTGTTAAGCTTTGTACTGAACCTTTTCAATCAGTAGGAGAAAAATCATGCAACTCACAGATCTCCAGCTAGCCCATTGCTATTGACTGGAAATTCTGGATTTCCCATTATCTTTCTCTTCTCTATTATTTTGAATGACTAAACCATCAATTCTACAGCTCCCTTCTTCACTCACAATACATGGTCTTATTTTCTACTTGTTCTAGATTCTTCTGCTTCTTCCACAGTCACCCTCCATACTGTATCTGCAGCTTCTCTGTCCTCATTAATTAACCTTACCCACAGAGCTGCTTTATTAAAAAGCAAACAATCCTGGGTCAATCCTTACTCAGTCCTGGGTCTCCCTCAGCCACCTTGCTATCTGCATCTTTTTTCCATTTTGGAAGTGCTGTGTCTACTTTGCTTTCCACTTCCTCACTTCTCAGGCATTCCTCCACCCACCAGAGTCTAGTGTGTGCCCCTGACCTGTCCCCAGAAATTGCTCCTTCAAGAGACAAATCCAACGGCAATGTTGAGTCCCCACCTTCATCTGGAGTTGTCTTTGATACTGCTGACCCTTGACTGTCCTCTCACCTGTCAGAGAGCTCCGTGTCTCCTCTGAGAACCCCGGACTCACCCAGCCTTTGTACATCTGTGTTCTTTGTGGTTCTCCCAGAAGCCTTGTCTGTCATTCTGCATTCTCTCTAGGGATGAGGTATCTAATCTTATGCCCTCATTCCCACCTTAAAAATTATAGCATAATGGGAACTATTCCTGTCTTTTCATTTTCTCAACTCACAAATATAATCACCAAGTCTTCTCTGGCCTTCACCGTGGCATCTTGGAAACCTGGGCATGTCCCTTCATAGCCATTGTTCCAAGCTGTCTCCAGACTCCCATCTTTTCTCACTGAGACTGATGGGCTTCCTGTCTCTTATCTTAGTTCTTTCCAATAAATGTTGCAGTCAGACTGATCTTTCTAAGACAGAAGTTGACAAACTTTCTGTAAAGGGTCAGATAATAATTGTTTCAGACTTCCAGACCCTGATCTCTGCTGCAACTACTTCAATCTACTGTTGTAGCACAACATCGGCCACAGAGAACATGTGACTAAATGGTCACAGATGTGACTCAATAAAACTATAAAATGGGCTACAGGCCAGATCTGGCCCACAGATCATAGTTTGCTCATCTCATTCTAAATCAGAAATTTAACCATATTCTTCCCATCACGTTTAAAGAAAGCTACATTTTCTTGCAAACAACCTATAAGGCCAGCCATCTCTCTCTGTCACACACTCAGCTCCAGCCTCAATAGGTCTGGGTGAGGTGAAGATGGAAATAATACAACTCTGAGAGGCATGTATTTCAGAAAATTTAGATCATAAGGAAGCCTCAATTTCTTCTCTAGTACAAATAAGTGGAGATAATTGCATTATTTAGGCAAAGAGATATCATCTGCCCCTTACATAATTCAGTTGCCTGAAAATAAATGGCATAATGAAGAAGAAAGCACGCATAAGCTTAAAGTGCGATACAGATGTCCATTCTTCCAAACCTATACATAGGTTTGGGCCATCCCTGCCTCTCCCCCTACCCATCACTGGTTTAGCGTGTGCTCCCTCTCCTCTTGCTCTCCGTGTCTATCTGCTTATTAGCCATGCAGTTCAGCTCCAGCTTAGCAATGCCCTGGAGAATTCAGGCTACCTGTGCTCTCCTCACATTGACCCACTTCTTTCTTTGCCAGAGCAGCCCACTCCCAGTTCTCTACCCACCCTCTTACATAGTGACGGGAACCTGAGCCACAGCCCTCTATCCTATTTCTGGTGCAATTTCTCTTCCTGTGAAAGGTAACTAGAAATGATCTCTGTCTCTGTCTGTCTGTCTGTCTGTCTGTCTCTCTCTCTCTCTCTCTCTCTCTCTCTCATACATGCTTTAGGGAGAGGTTGTGATAGAAAAGGGAACAATTGGGCTATTCTCTCTTTTTTTAGCCCTCCCTTACTCTCTGGATGTTCCAGGGAATGGAAAATGCATTTTCCAGTGGAGATATTATGTACTGAGCAGGGGTAGTAAATAGAAACAAGTCGGACCAATGCATAATTTATAAATGAGAACCCTGGGATTATTTCTACCTCTTTGTAGCATCAGAATATGGCCCATACTTAAACATCAAGTAGGACACTTGATTTTTATATAAAGCTGCTTTAAACCTTCAACAGCACTGGGAATTAATCTTTTATATTCTTTAAAGAAATAGCAGGTCTCACATCTGGGCACTGGGATTAACTTCAAGGGAAGACACTCTAAGGAAGGTGCAAAGGCACAGAGCATGGCAATTTTGACTTTGCTGCCTGGAAACAAAAAAAAAATTTTTAATGAAATAAAACTATAAGATGCACTTTTTACATACTTTACACAAGGTTCAACTTTTGGGTTATGAATTACCAAAAAACATCACAACAACTATTTACATATATAAAATTCAATTACTATGAACATAATTGCTTACAAAGAATGCTTTGTTTATATTTAAATTGCATATTACAACATTTTTCACAAAGGAAAAAGTTCTGCATGGGTTCCTGTAAATGATTTCTGCTTCAATTTTGTTAAAAATACATCTCATTGTCTTAATCATTTTTTTAGCAATTTAAAAATATTTCTGTATCCCTTTATGTGAATTCATTAACTGTACCAAAGCTTCTAAACTTTATATTGTAGCAACTACTTTACAAATCCTAAATTCTAGGTTAAATATTAAACTGTAAAACATTTGGCCACGGAATCTATTATTAGAATTCCTGAGCATCTTTGGGTAAAAGCTATGTTTCCTTAAAGTATCTGAATGAAAAAAAGAGAACCTTCATTATTAAGCAAATAAATTACATATATACCTATTGTGGTTTGGATCTAGAGTGTTCCTCCAAACTCATGAGCTCAGAAGTAGGCCTTTTGGAAGGTAATTGGATCGTGCAGCACTAAATGTGTCTGGATTCATCCACTGGTGAGTTTAAGCTGGATGTGCTGTTGGAAGATGGGACCTGGTTAGTCAGGCCACAGAGGGTATAACCTAAAATGATGTATCTCCCCTCCCAGGTCCTTCCTTTGCTCTCTGCTTCCCAGGAACCGTAACATGCACAGCTTTTCTCTGCCTAAGCCCTTCTTCCACCATGCCATTTCTGCCTTGGAACCAGCTGACTATAGACTTAAACCTCTAAAAACCATGAGCCAAATAAACCTCTCCTTACATTGCATGTGTTGGGTATTTTGTCCCAGTGATGACAAAGTGACTAAGGCAGAATTTGCTACCAAGATGAGGTCATTGCTGTAAATATACCTGAGCATGTGGTTAAGAAGTCTTTGGAACTGGTTCATGAGAGGAGTTTGAAAAGGTTTGGATATGTAAAATAGAGAAGCTCTAAAATGTTGTGTACAATGGTTGTGTGATACTAGTAAGAGCTCAGAAGACCAGAATGCTGATAAAAATGGAGATGGTAAAGGTCAAGCTCAGGAGGTTTCAACTGTGAACAAGAATTCCATTGGCAGTTGGACTTGAGACCATGTGTGTTATGTTCTGGTTGAAATTTTGCTTACATTTTGCCCAAGTCCTGAGACTTTGCTGAAGACTGAGATTAAGGGAAACAAACTAATTAATCTGGCAGAGGAAATTTCAAGAAAACCCAGTATTCATGCTGTGGCAGGGGTACTTCTGGCAGCCTTTAGCCATATCTATTATAAGAGTCAGGACCAAAAGTGAGAGTTGAAAAATTTGAAAAAGTTGATGTTGGTTAAAAAGGAAGCACCTGCAAAGTTGGGGCCTATAAAGTTTTGGCTACGGAGAGCATGGTTGCTGAAATGATTAGTATTAGAAAGAAGCCAAGTGGTTAACATGGCTTTCTTCAGAATACCCTGCCTGTGTCCTCCAGTGTGTACTTTTATCTTGCTTTTTTTCTCTTTTACTTGGCCCAGTTTCACTCTGCAGACCCAATTTCTCTCTTACTCTTCACTTTTACTTTTTCAAGTAAATGTTGCTGCCATTTAAAAAAAGAAAAAGAAGCCAAGTACTTTGGATCGGGACAATAGGAAAGATGCCTGGAGGGCATCTCAGGAATCATCAAGATCTCATCTTCAAAAACTTAAAGGTACAAGTAAAAGGCTTTGTTTTGAGAAGACAGTCCCAAGGCACCGAGCTAGAGAAGAGCCACATAGGGAATTGGTTTCCAGTATTTGGTTCACAATGTTCAGCTATCTAGACACTGGGAAGCCTCTGCAGCCATGATCTAAGGGAACCTGTCTACTGCTGGTGTTGGTGGCAGACCTGTGTCATCTACATGGTTTTATTGGCATGTAGAATGCAAAAACTGTGGGGGTCATGGAGGCTTCCACCCAGACTTCAGAAGAAGACCTGGGAAGCCAGGCTGTGAGCCCTTGAGAAGACAGTGTAAAAAGTGATTACTGTGAAGTCAAAGGTATAGTGGAAACCTCAGGAAGTTGGAGAAGCCAGGAACACAGAACATCTCAGGAAAGCCATAGGCAGTGAGTGAAGCCATCCCAAGAAAGTAGTCATGAGGGCTTCAACCTACAAAATGGCATAGGAGTGGAACCACCCTTTTGGAGCTCACATTTGGCCACAGTTTGCTCTAGCAGCAGACATGGAATTACAGAATTTAATGTTTTTCCTATTGAGTTTCAGTAATTCTTTGGTTCTGTTCTTTCTATCCCTTATTCTTCCCTTTTATGATAAGACTATTTACCCTGTGCTATTGTATGTCTGCAATATATAAATTTCTTTTAGATTTTTTACAGGGACTCACAGCTAAGAGTTTGCCCTGAGTCTCAGAGGACTTTGGACTTGGACCTTCCAGCAATGGATCTCTTAAAATTTTGGTGACTCTTAGAGACTGATTAAATGTATTTTGCATAAAGAGATGTGCATGAATCTCTAAAGGGCCAGGGATGGAATGTTTTGGTTTGGATCTGGAATATCCTTCAAAAACTTGCATGCACTTTGAGGTTGGGCTTTTGGAAGATGATTAATCTTGAGGATGCCATACTCTCCAGTGAATTCAACCACTAGTAAGTAAGCTGAGTATGCTGTTGGAAAATGGGGCCTGACTAGATGTGGGTCACTGGGGGTGTGACCTGGAAGGGTCTATCTCTCTCCCTGGCTTCTCTTTTTCTCTCCTGTGCTCCCTGACCACCATGACGTGAACAGATTTCCTCTGCCAAGGCCTTTCTGCCATGTTCCTTCTGCCTTGGAGCCAGCTGACTATGGATATAAACCTCTAAAAATGGTGAGTCCAAACAAACCACTCCTCCTTTAAGTTTTGGGAACTGGATATTTCCTCCCAGTGATGAGAGAGTCTAAGATATCACTGAACAACAGAGCCTCAGAATACATAAGACAAATCTGGTAGAATTACAGGGAGAAATAGACTGTTCTACAACAATACTTGGATACTTTCATACCTTGCTTTTTATAGTTAGCAGAATGATTAGAAAAAAGATAAGGAAATCAAAGAAACTATAAACAAACTAGACCTAAAAGACATATGTAAGATTTCTCACCCCCAAACCACTCAAATAGGTATCTTTCTCTAGTGCACATAGAACACATTCATGGGAAATGAGACATATGGGAAGGACCATATGTTAGAACACAAAATAAATCTCAATACATTTTACAAGTTTGCAATCACCACCAGAAATTGATAACAGAGGAAAACTACAAAACTCACAAATTTGAGGAAATTAAAGACATACTCTTAATGTAATTCATCCCCTAGCAAGAAGGATTGTTACTGTTTCTCAATTTTGGTTAGAAAGTAAACTGGCCCAAGTAGAGATCAGGTGCCTCCCCTGCACCAGTCAACTGTGGCAGAGTGGTATATCTGTAAGAAGATGGCAAATTCTGGCATCACCACACCATGGGACAGGGTGATTTCCCAGAACAGGAGGGGGATCTGCTTAGACAATATCATAGATCTACCACATTGACAATGTTTTGTAAAAAGTGAAAAATCTGAGGAAATGAATATTAAAGATACAAGTGAAGGAAATAGGAGAAGGTTGACATGTAGCTGGTGACATGAAAGTATCATCTAATACTCAGTCATCCTGTGCCAGTGATCCTGAGAGTGAGTATCTTTGCCAAAGAGAATAGAAGCATATCCACATGTCAATAGAATCATGGTAGCCTGAGCTCAACATTGAAAAGTGAAGTATAGAGGAAAATTAGTGGAAGAATCTAGAGGAAATAGAAGAAAAGAGGCATGTCTTAATAAATACCACAGATTGGGTGTATATCTTCACATTTCTGGAAGCACACAAGAATGGTAGGGTAGGTCCAATAAAATGACCTGGAATGGGAGTGACATCAGAGAGGAAGCTATAAAGGGTGTCCTCTGAAAGTAAAGGGAGCCAGGTGTATTAGTCAGGTTTCTGCTACTGGGATCAAATGCCCAACACCTGCAGCTTACAGGAGGAGAGGTTTTATTTGGTTTACAGTTTCAAAAGATTCCATCCATGGTCAGCTGGTTCCAAGGCAGGAACACCATGGTAGAAGGGCACAGTGGAGCAAAGCTGCTCACTTTATGATGGCAGCCAAAAAACAGAGCATAAGGGAAGAGCACCAGCAAGAAAGGCTCTCGACAGCCCCAGTGACCCACCTGCAACTGGGCCACACCTTCTAACAGCATTTTCAGCTATGAACATCAGTGGGTGAATCTACTCAGGAGTACAGCACTCCCTCAACCCACTTAACTCTCGAGGAGTTTCTTAATACACTCAGGTTGACAATTAAGCTTAACCATCACACCAAGAGTCTCCAATGTTAAGAGAAAGACCAAAGTGTACACATAAGTGGGGGATAAATTTCAGTCATTTGTAGGAAAATGAATGTACCTTGAGACCATAGTGTTAAGTGAAATAAATCAGACGCACAAACTTAAGTGTCACATGATTTCTTTAATATGAGAAACCCAAAGTGTAAGTAAAGAGCAAAAGAAAAGACAGGTAATAGGAAACAAGGAAATAGATCTTTTGCAAAAGGGAAAGGGACCAAGAGATGAAGGAAGGAGGGGGGAAAGAGGGGGAAGAGAATGAAAAAAGAATTGAGATGTGTAATGTACATACACCAACTCCCCATGATGAATGTAATCACTATGTACTTAAACACAAGTACTTACAAAAATACTTTTTAAAAAGCAAATAATAATAATTATTATTATTATAAATAAACAGGACCAGGGTGGGTAATAAAGAGCACAGAATTAGACTGAAGCAGATAAAAGAAAAATGGAAGGAAATCAAATCAGGATAGATTGTTCTCTGAAGAAGTTTGACTGGGCCTGATAAGAGAAAGAATAATAAGTTAGGGACAGGAAAAAGGAGCAGTGGGAGAGAGCAAAGGTGGTTACTTGCCCAGGACAGAATGGGGACAAAGACATGGAAGAGGGATGTGACTGAGGCACTTGTATTCCGAGGAGCAGTCAAGTTTATGGAGAAACGGCCAACCATGTGGCCTCCGAGTCTGGCTACCCTGGCTCCAAACCCAAGCCTGTCTCTTCCTAGACTCAGGGCTCCAGCTAATGGAACTGGGACTCTGTGTAAGTTCTCCCTCAGCCAGTCTCCTGTCAACTGGAGATTTTGCTGCAGATTTAGATGCCATTGTGGGGCCTTTGATGAAACCCAGTGCTTATAAAGTCAGGGATGCATCCTGGAAATCACAATAGTAGTTGGTATTACCAGCATATCTGTATGTTAGAAACTGTGATGAGGACTTCATTTGGAAGTGTTTATATAAAATCAATCTCTGTCTCTCTCTCTCCCTCATGCATCCATCTCCATTCTTCCTTTTATCCATTCTATATGTTCTAAAATTTATATATAGTTATACATTTACTCATATTGTATAAAAGAATTTAAAATAATTACAGGACATTCTTGAAATAAAAATATCTGACTTCTAAAAGAAAAAAAAATATCTGACTTCTGACACCTAAAACTTACACTCTTCCTTTGTGTTTCAGTTCACCCCTTCTGAACTCCCACCTTTGAAATGTAAATCAGGTGGGTCTCTCCATGGACACTGTTCTCAGCATTACTACACTTAACCTAATCCTGTTGTAATAACCTGCACATCTCCACCTGAGCCTCCTGTTGCAGGTGTGCATCATGTTTTCCACATTGCAGGCTCCTTGATGAGAGGGTCCACCTCCTTTGGACCTCTCAGATCTATTACAATGTCATCTGCAAACCACAGGAACACACATCATACTGAGTCACAAAAGTGAGTGCTGTAGGTTTAAGGAGTAAGAATTTGTAAAAATCAGTCTTTTCCTCATAACCATTTTTTTGCTGTCCCCGTTTGATGATTCTTGTAACAATTTCTTATTTCCTTATTCTTTCGAGGGAATTTCTTTTGCTCCCTTCGGTATCTCGGGAGTGGAGGGGGAAAGCCCTGTGTGCTCCAGGGTGAAAGGTTTATACTGCTGCTGTCTGTCACTCACAAGAGAAGACCTGGTCTTTCTGCCCTCAGGTGACCACCCAGAGGCCCCGTGCAGAGGGCTCCACCCTGAGCTGAAGGAGCAGAGTAGGTGTGGGGAACACCAAGCTGCTCACACTGACAGTACTGGTGCTTTTCCGGGCAGAAACTGCTGAGCTCATCTCCTTGGCTGGTAATTAGCAGACTCCTTTCACCTTGTTACAAGAGAATTTCCTTTTTTTCTTGCCCCTGGCAGTGACCTGTCATACTTCTTAAAACAGTTCAGACAAGTCCTCAAGAGAGGAAGAATAAAAATAGTTCTTAGCAAATGATGGCATGCGGAGCTCCTTTTGTAGGGAGCTTAAATTAGGAAAAATCCTGGGTTTCAAGAGTGTTTGGTTCTGTTTTGGAAACTTAGTGAAATGTCTTCAAATATGTTAAATTCATTCATAAATTATATATATATATATATTTATGTTCTATATAATTTTTTTCTAAGCACATAAACTGTATGACTTAGCCAAAAAAATAAAAATAAAAATACTTTAAAAAATACAAAAAACTAGCCAGATGCGGTGGCTCGTATCTATAACACCAACAATCTGGGAGGCTGAGCAAGGAGGACAGAAAGCTTTCAAAGTGTAAACTTAGTAAGATTTCATTTTAAAATCACAAGTCTAAGTTATTCAGTTACACATTTTAAATTTGATATACAAAGCTGATGTGCTACTCTGGCCAAATTCTTGGAAATTTAACAAATGTATAAATATTTTTTTAATGTACAATATTACAAATAGCAATACTGTGTTTTGATTCACATACACATTTCTGTAATCAATTCTAAATCTTTGCAGAGTTGAAATATGCTTAAACATCAAGGAAATAATTACACCATCACAAGCAACTTTGAAGGATGTGGTTCTCCCAGCGACTCATTTTGCTTCTCTTGATATTTTCTGGTACATATATATTTCTCTCTGAGTTTTCTGTCTAAACAAGATGGTAAATCAGGACTGTAAGAAGTAGCGTGAGCTCCCAGATGCTGGCTATGGTGGTCAAATAAAAACAAAATAAGCTCAGGAATAAAGTCTTGTTTGACTCCAGTGAAATGCATTAGAGAGCACAATTTCCATGTGAGGCAAAGGTGAGGTAATATTGTAAAATTGCAACATACACAATTCAACTGGTTTCCATCTCACTTCTCTGGGTCTTATAAAGTGGGTCTGCGGAGACATTTGCTTGATCGACCACTGAGTCCTACACAGTCGGAAGACTGCCCTCCTTTTCACATTTCATTGGTCGATTTTGTCTCTATATTATGCTCCTCTTTGCCCTCCAAGTACTATGTTCTCTTTGCTTTGCCCTGACGCCTTGTGCAGCTCTCAAAAATAACTTCCTGTAGTTAAGGGGGCCCTGGAGGAAAAGCTACACTCATGATTCAGGGTGATGATTTCAGTTCTCAAATGCCCTCTATATATAGAGCCTACTTGCTTGAGTAAATGTGGCAGGTTTCTGGCTCTCAGGAATCCAAAGGGAGTGCTGAAGGGAGGGCAGGGATGGAATGTGAAATGAGCTTCCAAGCTTTGGGCTGCATCTGGGTAGGGGCAGCATGGCAGTGGGTTGTTGCCTCCTGGTGGCTTTGCAGCTGAATGACCTGAGTGTTAATGTTTCACAATTGTTTAAAAGCAAAGTGTGACTGGTAGGGGAGCTTTGAGCCATTTTTAATTTATTACCTTATTTCCAGATACTAGAAATTAACAAGGAGAAATGAAAGGGGCCAGAGGATAGCAGAAGCCCCACGAGGGTGACTCATTCATAAAAGTAAGTGGTGTCCTTTGTTAGCAGCATGAAGACAGTCTAGGTGTGGCCATGTGAGAATTCTCAAGTCTCTGTTATCTCCTCTTTCCTAAAGATTCATCAGTGCACATTCCAATACTTGTCATGAACTTTAGCTTCGAAGGCTTTTTAGAACCTGTTTTAAAAAAAAACAACTTTTGTAAAGTTGTAATGAACTCTCTCTCTCTCTCTCTCTCTCCCTCTCTCCCCCCAAAACAAAAACATGTTCTGTCTCCTTCTCCCCTACACTTCCTGTACCCAATTTTTGAGTCTGAATAGAGCCCTCTAAGCATCCTATGTATTTCTGGAATTATATGTAAAGCTGGGGGAACATCTTG
The DNA here is from genome assembly GCF_053883595.1 of Heterocephalus glaber. Taxonomy (NCBI): domain Eukaryota; kingdom Metazoa; phylum Chordata; class Mammalia; order Rodentia; family Bathyergidae; genus Heterocephalus; species Heterocephalus glaber. The sequence goes on along the minus strand of NW_028258343.1, from coordinate 13,587,224 downwards.
CTTTGGAATTTGAAGGTGTTACTCTGCTCAGGGATTTCAGAATCCAGAGATGCCTTCCTTACGGCTTTACAAACCACTCCAAGGGAATTTGGTAAGTAGTCTTCAGAAAAACAACTTGAATTGAAAACTAAGTTTGGTAAAGGGTCATCACTAATCTAGTGTGCCTAGAATGGTTAAACAAAAAAAAAAACAGTAGTAAGTAAGATTTGAGGTACAAAGATTTCAATGCCGATTTGGCCCTTTTATTCACTGAATATGACTTTGTCTGACTCAGCTCATTTTATCACCTGTTTTTTACTCAGATAATGGGTCACATTTTCACATGCTGCACTGGCTAACATTGCTGTCTTATTACCCTACATTAGCTATTATTGCTGACAACGGTTATCACTGATCTTGTTTCTGATTTTATTGGAAATGGAGTTAGTATATTCTAATTTAAATTGTTCCCCTTGTTTTTGGAGAGTGGATAACTTTTCCAGTTCGTCCACCCATTCCTTTAGGGAACTGGCCCTCTCCACTTTGTCTTGGTGGTGGAATCTACTTCACCACCCTGTTGACTTTGGAGCTGGCCATGTGACCTTATCTGGCCATGGGGACGTCAACGTATGTGATCCAAGGAAAGTCTTCACATGTGTTTCTTCTAATTACCATAGAAAGTGCACACTCCAGGTAGCTGGTAGCCCTTTTTAGAAGACTGAGAATGAAAATATGGTAAAAGAAGTAAACTGAACTAGAAATGGATTTCAGCTTGGCATAGCAAAGCCCATCCTAAATGAGCTGAACTACAGCAACAGACAGACCTGCGGAGATGACAGTAAATGTTCATTGTAAGGCACTGGGATCTTGAGTTTACTATATGGTAAGAATGGATGGATTCAGACATTGATACCACAAGTGTGACGTTACCTGTGAAAGCACCTCACCCATGCAGTATTCTCACTGGGACTAGGAAGTGGGTGATATGAACCTCAGGGTAGGCAGCTGGAAAACTTACAATCTGTGTTGTGTACTGGCAAAACAGTGAGATAAATTACCATCTTCTATACCTTGGGAGGCAGAAAATGTACCTAATGGACCTGTGGAATTAGAAAGATTTCAAGACAGAATGTTGATAGCAACGAGCAGGTTGTTGCAAGACAGAAATGAGCCCAGAACAGGAAAGGCCGATTTACAAGCAGAATTGCAAGGAAATAAAGAGAGCACAACAATACAGGATTGAATAATGAGAATATTTGTCGCTAAATCATAGCTACGGCCATGAAGACATAGGATAACATCTAAGTCCAAGTTGAGACCTATGACATACTTTTTAAATTTAATTAATTTATGTTTGAAACTGGTTTCACTGTGTAGCCCAGTCTGGCCTCGAACTCATGGCAACCCTCCTGGCTTGGCCTCCCAAGAGCTGGGATTATAAGGTATCCACTACCACACCTGGCAATGTCTGCTTATGAAACCTGAAAAATTAAAGTAGTGCTAGAAGATCTTATGGAAATATAAAATTTGCTGAAATCCTACTCGTAATTGGGATTCCTTGGTGATTATTCTTCTAGTGCCTTACCTGATAATTTTTTGCCTATCTCAGTGTCAAAAAATATTCGTTTTCTTCTTGAAACTCTCTAGTTTTAGTTTTAACATTAAGGTCCAAGATGTTTCAAATTAATTTTTGTCTATGGTGTGAAAAAAGCTCAACTTTTTTTCTTTACAGATACCCAGTTGGGGCAACATCTTTTTTTTTTTTGAGGTGGGATCTTACTAAATTGCCCCCCTGGCCTCGAACTTGTGATCCTCAGCCTCTCATGTCACTGGGATCACAGGTACATACCACTGCTTTCATTTCAACATCATTTATTGAAAAGATTTTTTTTCTCAATCAAATTTTAATAAAAATGTTTATATTTGCTTGTATTTTTCTTTCCAGTGCTTTTTATTCATTCCCAAAGATCTATACTTCTGTCTGAGATGACTTCAGCCCAAAGAACTGTCATTAGAATCTCACTAGTTCTGCTGGCCTGGAATTCTCTCAGCTTTTGTTCTCTGCTGATCTGTGATGTGCTTAATGGGGCTCTTTCTCCTTATGCTACTTGGGGTTAGCTGTAAGGGAAAGTCTGAAGGACATCTTCCCACGACTTCTCACCCTGCCCCACATTGTTTTAGCTTTGTAAAAGTATGAGTACCCCTAATTACCTGTCCTGGCTTCAGTCCTGTTTATAGAATAGACCATTCCAGACCAGGCTCCAGAAGGATAGGGAAACAGGCAAACACGAAATGGACCAGTGACCACGAACTAAGATAGATGACCTGATCCCAGAAGATTCCAGCTTCCTCGTTCTCTGCTGCCCCTTATAAACCCCCACTGTGTAAGAGAGCTGCTGTTCTGGCACTTGGGAGCCAGCGGCCCCTGTCAGGTCTTTATCTCAGTAAAGCCTGTCCTTGCTGCAAGTGTTCTCTCTCTCTCTATTTCTTACATTATATAAAACTCTTAAATCTGTGGCTGTATGTCCTTCATCAGTTTCTGAAAATTTCCAGCCACTGTATTTTACGATATTTCTTCTGCTTCACTCTCCTCTACTTTTGGAACATTGATTTTTTTACATTGGGCCATTTGATGTTATTTCATTTGTCTGTTTTTATACAACCCATTAGCTAAGAATAGTTTTGACGTTTGAATGCCAATTATAAAGTTACCCACACACAAAAAAAATTTTCTTTTTCTTTTTCTTTTTTTTTTTAATTCTTCTTTTTAGTAGATCTGCATGACAAAAATCTTAGTGCAGTGGCACTTACCTGTAATCGTAGCTACTCAAGAGGCTGAGGAAAGAAGGTAACAAGTTTGAGGCCAGCCTGGGCAACTTAGCAAGATCCTGTCTCAAAAGAGAATAAAATACAGGGCCAGAGATGTTGCTCGGTGGTTGAACATCTCTAGGATGGCTTCCCCGGTACTGCAAAGAAAGAAAGATTACTCAATTGTTAATATACTTTCAATTTTATCAATAAAAATTATTATCATTATTATTATAAGTACCTTACTAATGTCCTTTATTTTAGTTCTTGGCCTACAAACCCTAGGCTCCTTGGCTCTTAACAGAAAAACTTGTTGGCTTCTAAGGTAGACAACAGAGGAAAAATTCTCTAAAGATTCTGTTAATTGACATTTTTAAACTATTAATTAGTTTCACAGTTTAACTTAGAGGAACTGTGTGACTAACCTCATTAATACAGGTGCCTATAGATTCTTTTTTATATATGATTTCTGAATAAGTTAACATTTACATATTTAATTCACATCAAATTAGAAGGCTTTTTATTGGCCTTTCTTCATTAGTCATATTAATTCTAGAAGTTTCTATTGCTATAGCTGAGGGGTTGTCACTTAATAGCATCTTTGCTTTATATTTAGTCTGACAATAAGAGAGACTAGAAGGACAGAACATTGCTTATGAAAACTGTCTTTCTGTATCCTTTTCTCTTTCTGGTAAACCAGCTTGCATGAATTAGGGTTTGGTTTTGGTTTTTGGTTTTCATTTTTATTTTTGTTTTAAGCACACAGTATAAATATTGAAGTAATTTATCGAGCTAGTGTTTCAGTTACCTATGGGGATATAGCAAATGACTCCAAAATGTGGTGGCGTAAAGCAATGACAACTTAAAATCTCTATGGATTGTCCAGGTTCTTCTGCATGCTGAGGTGGTGTGCTACGGTGGCTGGGAGGGCCAAATGGCCTTACTCACATTTCTGGCACTTGGTGGTAGCTACCATGTGGGAGTTCCATCGGGGTTGTTGGTTGGGGGCTTAAGGAGGCTTCTCCATGTAACTTCCTGGCATTCTTTACTGCATGGAAGCTCAGCACTAGAAATGATGCAGCACCACTGAGCAAACTATACCACAAAATGTACCTTGGTTTTGGAATCTGTTACCTTTAGGGAGATCTGGGTGAAAGTAACCCATTGTTTTATGTTTACAACTCTTCCATGAGACAAACTTATTTTCAAGTAAAAAGTTCAAAAAGAAACGGGTCACATAGTCAACCTAGATTGAAGGCAGGGAAAACAGATCCCACCTTTCAGTGGCAAGATGACAAGTTATATTGCAAGAGAGCTTGTAGCCAGAGCATATTGGTCTGATCTTGAATGCTTTCCTACCAAAGTTCAACAATCTTCGTCTTTTAATTTCGAGTCAGCTTTGTTGGTATTGCCACCCACTCGCCACTGAATCACATTTTCTAAGCATGATATAGAAAGAATAGATTGTCTTAGATGAGATTAAGGAACAGTCACTGACTTGACTATATTGTATCAGGCTGAACTGGGGATGGAGAGTCATCCTCTGAATGCAAACAAAATGAGCTGAAGTGGAGAGTGTCGTGTTCCAAAAAATCTGGGTCTGTAGACAGCGCATTGACTGGTAATCATGAGTTTTAATGTTGTGTGCTGATATTCCACAAAACACGGTCATACTGAAAGCTTTGTTTTAATAATTTGCAAGTCATTTCTAAACTCCTCTGAATTCATTTACAATCACATTTTACCTTCTGCCTCGGGCTTTTCGTAAGTTTCAAATTCACTTCCTGCTCCTTTAACTTTCTTTCACATCTGAGCATGGGAATGCAGAGTTTATGAGGAAAAAGTAAGAAATTTTGGATTATTTGGCACAGAAATTCTATGAAAGTCTCATTGCTTAAGAAACCACCATATTCAGACATTAAATTCATCTATGTTCTATTTTTGTGCTATCTATATCAGATTTGGCATAAGAAATATGCTAGTTTTCTAAAATGATGTATGTTTTATTTTTGTGCTATCTATATCAGATTTGGTATATGAAATTGATAGTTTTCTAAAATAAACTGGAAAGAGTTCCATCTTTTCATATTCAGCAATAATTTACATAACATAGGAGCCCTCTATGCTTTGAAGGTCAGATAGAAAGGACATACCTGTTAACTCACCGGGGCAGTACACATTTTTTAGAAGTAAATCTTTGATAACACACTTAAATTTTTTGGTGATTATTGGTCTATTCAGGTTTTCAATTTATTTTTCAATTTTTTAAACTTATACTTCTTAGAAAAGCAGCAATTTCATCTAGACCTTCACATTTGTTGGTAAAATGACAGTCATTTTGTGTGATCTCCCTGCAGTATAATGAATAATTTAAAGATGTTTAGAGTAAATCAAGCATAAAGGACAGAAAGGAATAAAATGAGCATATTTTAATGGCACTTAGGTGGATATAACCTGCCCTGACTGCTGTCAAATTGAAGCTTTTGACTTCTAAGAAAAAATTACTTAGAAAGTTATGTTTTAAGAATCAAATGCCTCAAATTTCTTGTTATTTAATGATAGTTCTTCTCCAGTCAGCACTAAGTATTTCCACATTATGAAATGGAATCTCTCTCTTCTTGAAGCAAAGACAGATTATTGATGGGCAGAAAGCGATTTTTAAGTCACTGGGGAAGCAACTGGTCTGCCACCCTTTTTATAATTTAGGGAGGACACCTGAGACTGAATTAGGAGTCCAAGGTTTGGTTCCAGGCTTCAACAGCTACAGATTATTATAGAAGAGTAATTTCTTGGTTTCAGATTCCTCTGGGATCATAACATATATCTCACTTAATTTTAGTGCAGAGAAAATAAAACTTTCCCCAATATTTCATCTAAGTCAGATAATGATCATATATTTATACATATAATGTATCATTATAGTCTTGTCCAGCAATGACAATAAATCATCAGCACAGCTGGAGCTCCCTGTCCCAAGTACATGATGCCCTAAAGTCCTCTGAATTTGTCCAAATCATCCTCTTATCCTCATCCGTGCTATGCTTGTATTCTCATGAGACTCCTAACTTCTGCAGTGGTGCCAGTTTGGCTACTGTCAGACTCAACCGTCACCAGATCTATTTCACCCTTCTCTTTTCTCTTTACAACCAGTCTCTGCCACCTCGACCTTCATTCCCACAGCATTGTTGTACTTTAGACCCTCCTGTTCTATTGCTTGTTTTTCCTGGACAAGAGAACTAAGATTCATCAAGCATCTATACCACATTGGATTCTGTGGCAGATGTTGGCTGCCTCCTTCATCTTGCTCTTTGTTTTGGGATGCCTTAAGAAAGAACCACAGACTGGAGGATAGAGGCAACAGAAATGGAATTTCTCACAATGTTGGATGCTGGAGGTCAAGATCAAGGGGTTTGCGGAGTTAATGTCCTCTGAGGCCTTACTCGCTGGTTTGTCCACAGCCATTTCTTCCTCCCCTTGTGTCTCTGTCCTGTTGGTGGTCTCTCTAGAGGGAGACCTGAGACCCCAGAAAGCACTGACTTTTAAAGAAAGAAAAGGAGACAGATTGGGGGGACGAACAGCAGTTTAATTCCTCTGACACTGTTCAACAATCACAAAGGGAAGTAGTAAGGCTTTTATACATGTAGAAAAGCAGCTTAGTTATTCTGGCTATCGTCTTTCTGATTTTAACTTCTGGTGACAAATGACTTTAAGTGACTCATAAAAGCTACAGTAGAATTCACAAATCCCCTGTTTCCGTTCACCAATCCCATACATCAAAGAGCACACCACAGCCCTCTTCTTATCAAATAGTATCAAGAGAGCAGGACGATTTCAGCCAAAATCAAGCCCACCGGCCCACCACAAACATCACAGATGTGCATAGTGAGTCGTATCTCCCTCACCACCGGTAGAGTCATTGGGTCCTGGTCCTCTGATCCCAGGAAATGGTAAATAAGAAAACTAGGAAAACCTGTTTTTCTCCCGTGAAACTTTCACGAGGTCTCTTAAAGTTTTCTGGCATTCTTTTAACAGACTTGTGGAATTTCCCAGAAATGACTTAATTTTCTCAGTTAAGAAACTTCTTGTGTTCAATTCTTACAACTAGATAGCTGAATTCTACCATTTCCCACAGTGTCCCAGGCTTTTCTCCTTGTGAGGACACCAGTCATCCTGGAGGAGGGCCCACCCTAATGGCATCACCTCAACTAGCCGTCCCCAGATACATTTACCTTCTGAGATAATATTGAGGGGGAAGGTGGGGACACAATGCAGCCTAGAACACTCTTCTATACTTTCTCTCCTAATCTGCTACTCCTGACTTCTCTAGGATGAAACTACGGAAAGGGGATGAAGATTCAAAGGCTTTTCATTTAATTTCTTTTAATTTAGCTGGTGTTGCTCTCTCCACCAAGGCTGTCCAATGAATGTTCTCCTGCCATAGTAGAATGGAAACTATTGACACTTACAGGATTTGTATAGTTTCTCTGCTCCCAGCAATGGCCTCCACCTTCCACCCTTCCATGATGCTGGCTCCTACCATCTCTCTCTCATCTCTTGCCCACCCAGTGGTGCACTCCACATAATTCCTTGGTACCTTTTTGCCACAACAGGCAGTCCTCGGAGGTCTGGGCTTTCCAAAATTACCATGGTCTGGCTTCTCTGCTGAGGATCATGGACCCAAGCTCAGAAACCATGCATCCTTCCTCTGTCCCTGCAATTACAGTCTGTTCCCTCAGTCACAGCCCACTCTCTGCCCCTCCATCACAGCTTAATGCAACCAGTTTCTGTTTCACCTCCCACATCCTCAGTTTCATGGGAACTTGTCAGGTTCTTCCAATAAACTGTGATTTTTACAATGGGGCAGGGGCCATGTGTCTCTAGTTAAGGGCAGGATGGCAAGTTTCTGGGCCACAGCAAACACTCCACTGGGCAGTAAAGGCCCAGGCTCCTTCCAGCCAGAACTTCTTCTCCATGAAGTATTCTCTTGGGGCTCCTTTATTAAGCCTGAGGTGGGTGCAGCAGGGAAATGCCCCAGTGTCAACTACTACAGACATTCTTCAACAATCCTCTTATCTGTCGTATCATTGAGGTGGCTGGTGTCACATCAGTAAAAACCAGAGGGAGGAGGACAGCAAGCTGTTAGAAAGCATGACTTCCAGAAGAAGTGATTAAGGGCAGGACATAAAATTTTTTTTGAAGTGCATTAAGTAAGATGATAAGGTGATAAATAGTAGGGAAAACTGTAATATCGTTGTTAACTTTTTTATGACTCTACAATTACTTTAAAGATCATAAGTAGAAGAGTACAACCAGTGGAAGAACATGAAAAGATCAGAGGACATAAATACGAAAACAGGATCTTTGACAATGGCTCCCCACTACCTCACTGCGTTAGGTCAACCGCTGCCATTTTCTAGGCCACTCTTTCCACCTTCCCACCTGCCTTCTTCACTGTGTTTCTGTGGGAATTGTTCTCTACTTTTGTGAGCCCTTCTATCCTCACTCCCACCAGAGCTGTATGTATGGTTAATTTTCTTGGGTTGTTGAACAATAGCAGTTTTCAAAATAGGATTCAAAACAATTGTGCCAGAAATGTTAATGCATGTTGCCACAACAAAACAAGGGTGCTAGACAAGGTACATTTGGAAAACTGTAGGTGAAACCATGTTAAATAGGTATAATTACAGTTCTGTTTTGTTTTTTAAAAAGGTTAGCATGAGGATCTTGGTTGAGAAACCAATTTTGCCCATTTCTTAACAGGTCCATAGAATAACTTAGCTCTTTGTCATATTGTCACCTATTGTTCTCTGCTTTCAGATTATTAAAATGCATCTTCAATTTCTTTGTGCTGTGAAGGTGTTTTCGCTTGTTGTTCTCACCTCTCCACCATTGGCAGCCTGCTCAGTTGTGGCCTAGCTTCCCTGTAAATCTTCATGCAGCCCCTCTACCTGAGTTGAGAAGTACTTGCATCCACTTTTGTGTCAAATAACCTCCTCTTACACACTAACACTGACTCTGTGCATAACAGCCCTACTATTGTCACTATGGCGACACTCTGTCCTTGGTCTTATTCAGACCATTAGGCATGCGTTATAGACTTTTCAGTTTCATTCCATCTAATCTTTGTCTTAATTTTTATTGTAATAAAACCAGGGGTCATAAATGGCATATTAAGTTTTGGCTTTAAAATTCATAAACATAAGTTTCATGAAGCTCTTATTTAATAGTTCATGCAGTCATCCAAGGCCTGTATGATTATTTCAGTTTAAGAAACTATTTTGTTCCCTTAACAAGTAACAGAAATCCACTATCTGCTAGGTGTAAAATTATGTGCCAGAAACACAAAGATAAGCAAAAATATCCTTCCTTCCCTCAGGACACTGACAACCTAGGAGCTTATATTCAGGTACATGACCTACATGACCTTAGAATCTGTAAAGTTCAAATTAGTATATTAAAATAAAGTGATATGGCCAGCAAGTACTCCCTCATTTCCTCTCATACAAACACAGCCAATTACCAATATCTCTTTATATCTGCAGTTTGTTTCACACTTAATTCTAAATCTCAGTTTGTCACAATACTGAAGAGTTTGTAACTTGTCAAGTGACAAACCAGCTAAACTGGGGGGGGGGAAGGCATTGTATTAATTCCAATCAGTGGGTTGTTTTCCTGTAATATTTCAAAATATATTGGTAAGGAAGCATCTTCCTTTAATTCATGCAATAAAATGTGCTCCAGGAAAGTTTATGGAAAATAAAAAGGTCCACATTATTTAATTATATTTTATATCACGTCTTATCATTTTTCAGATTTTTCTAGGGCTAGGGAAGATGTGCAGAGCTGGCTGGGATTGCTAATAATGATAAGATAGTTATTATTGAGCACTGAGTATGTGTTAAGCATGGTGATCTGCCTATTTATGTCCATTATCATTGATCTCTACAATAATCTAATGGGGGATGTATTGCCCCTAGCCCTATTTTTAAAATGAAGAACCCGAGGATTAAAAGATTGAATAATTTGCTGGCTTCTAAGGTGGAGGCAGAGTGAAGGTCTCATTCTTGTTAGTAAAAAGCCCACTCTTATTTGATTTCTGGGTAAGTGACACATAGAACATATAGCAGAAGTGCTACAAGTGAATAATTTATTAAACCAAGACATTTCTAGTCCTTTGCCAGATATCTTGGGTTATTAACTTCGCTGATGGCAAAACTCACTTCATCACTGTATAGAATCAAAACATCTTCATCCAGACTGGATCCTAAACAGTACACTGGAGGTCACTGCAACGCTGTTTCTCTTAGACCTGATTTTCTCCAGAGGCCTGTTCCACCTCCTTGTGTCACCACACATGCTAATGCTCCAGGGGACTGTGTTACATTGGGCTTTGCCCACTAGCAGCCACCACTGTACGGGTGGAAGACACAGCGACTCTTGGGTTGGGAGAAAATCAAAATGAAGCATCCCTGGCCTCTGTCAACTAGAGGCCAGAAGCCAGCTTCTTTCCACAGTCAGGACATTCAAACACACCTTCAGATATTGGCAAACATTCCCCATGGTGCAAAACCACATCCCGTAGAGATCCTCAGGGGAAGACATTTCTCTTCCAAGCTCCTGTGGTGTCTGGTGCCGCAGCTGCACAGTGTCAGCCCATGGAAAGGGATTTTGGTCTCCTTCAGATGGTTGTGAAACCCAACTCTCACATTTACTACCTCTGAGCCTTAATCAAACCACAAAATAATATTAGCAATTATTTATTGAATAATGACTATTCATTCATTTATTCAATCAAAATATTCCAGGAGCCAGGACATTTACCAAGTGCTGGAGATACAGAGCTGTGCAAAAATAACACTGACTTCTGATCTCACGGAACTTACAGCCTAGCAGTGAGGTGCATATTAATCAAACAGTTGTCCACATAAGTGCATAATTACCCAGTCAGATGAGCACTATGAAGTACATGGCATGAGCATAGGACCTGTGGTTGGAGGAAAACAAACGAACAAACACCAGGCACTCTGAAAAATCAGCAAGGCTTAACCACAGATAGCAAGTTTGCCATATTCCAAATATTGCATAGAGAAGATACGTGTGGCCTGGCACAGATATTGCAAATACTGTGACTGAGCATGTGAAGGCCAGTGATATTATTGCTCAGCCATGGTTAGAGGATTTGAAAGTATAAATGCTGGGGTTCAAGACCAGATCTGTTATGCTTTAGAGTCTGTATACTCTGTGCTTTAATTACTTGAGTAATTACCTCTTCATTATTCCACCTTTTACTTTCTTTTTTTTAAAATTTTATTTCATTGTTACATTTTAGGTACACAATATAATGACATTTATGATTGGAAGTTTGCACCTTTACATAATCTCTCTTGGTTCTTAGTTTTCCCCCTTCCCCTGCCCTCCCTTCATCCCCTCCATCCCTCCCTATTTACAAAGACTTTGTTTCCATTTTTTGATTTTCTCATATTACTTCCATTCCCTTCTTTCCTTTCCCCTACCCCTCCCATTCCCCTTCCCCTTTGCCCATTTCCTTCCTATTTCACATTATCTATTATACCTTTTAGTCCTTATTTACACTTTCAGTTTCTCACACCAGAGAAACTATCTAGGATTTACACATGTGTGCCCTATTTATTTCACTTAAAAGTATCGCCTCAATGTGCATCGATTTAACTATATATGTCTCTAATTTCTCATTTTTTATGGCTGAATAGTACTCCATTTTATTAAAAATCCACATTTTCTTTATCCAGTCTTCAGTTGATGGGCAGTTGGGCTGCTTCCAAGTTTTAGCTATTACAAATTGTGCTGCTATGAACATGGGTGCCCATATATCACTGTGGTATGATTTTTTAAAATTCTTTGAGGAAGATACCCAGCAGGGGAATAGCTGGATCAAATGGGCCTTCCAGTCCTAGTTCTTTAAGGTATCTCCATACTGATTTCCACAGTGGTTACAACAGTCTACACTCCCACCAGCAGTGGAGCAGGGTTCCTCTTTCCCCACAGCCCCACCAGCACTTGTTATTGGTTGATTTCATAACAGCAGCCATTCTTTCTGGAGTGAGGCAGAATCTCAACATTGTTTTCATTTGCATCTCTCAAATGACCAGTGATGTTGAACATTTTTTCATATTTTCTTTGCTATTTCTACTTCTTTGTCTGAGAAATGTCTGTTCATTTCAGATGCCCATTTTTGGATTGGGTCTTTAAATTTGGGAAGTCTGATTTTTTTTTTTAATTCTTTATAGATTCTAGACAGTAGACCTTTGTCTGAGGAACAGCAGGTGAAAATTTTTCCCACATTATGGGTTGTTTCTTCACCCTGATGGTGGTTTCTCTTGCTGTGCAGAAGCTTTTTAGTAGGAAGAGATCCCACTTGTTGATTGTTTGTGCTAGTTCATGGGCAACTGAGGTTTTGTTCATAAAATCTTTTCCTACACCAATGTCTTCAAGAGTTCTACCTAACATCTGTTCCAGCTGGTTCAGCACTTATATTTTAATATTTAGATCTTTAATCCATTTTTATTTTAGTTTAGTGCATGGTGAGAGATATAGGTCTAGTTTTAGTCTTTGGCAAATTGAAACCCAATTTCTCCAACACCATTTATTAAAGAGGCTATCTTTCCTCCAGTGAGGGTGTTTGGCTCCTTTGTCAAAGATGAGGTGGCTGAGTGTGTCTGGAGTAGTTTCTGCAGCCTCTAATCTGTTTCACTGGTCCTCAGGTCTGTTTCTTTGCCAGTACCATGCTGTTTTTATCATAGTGCCTTTGTAGTATAGTTTCAAGTTAAGGGTTGTGATACCCCCTGCCATGTCTCTGTTACCTAGAATTGCTTTTGCTAGTCTGGGTCTCTTCTTGTTCCAAATGAATTTGTGGATTGTTTTCTCAATGTCCATGAAGTATGCTGCTGGGATTTTAATTGGGATTGCATTAAATCTATACAGCAGTTTTGGAAATATAGCCATTTTCACTAAGTTGATGCTTCCTGTCCAGGAGCAGGGGATGTCTTTCCATTTTCTGATATCATCTTCAATCTCTCTTTTCAGAGTGCTATAGTTTTCAGAGAAGAGGTCTTTGATTTCTTTCGTTAGGTTGATTCCTAGGTATTTCAGTTTTTTGGATGCTATTGTGAAAGGAATTATTTGCCCTATTTCTCTCTCAGTGAGTCTGTTGTTCCTGTAGAGGAAAGCTATTGATTTTTGTGTGTTGACCTTGTATCCAGCTACCCTACTGAATTTGGTTATTAAGTCTAGAAGACTTCTGGTAGAGTTCTTGGGGTCTTCTATATAGAGTATCATGGCATCTGCAAATAATGACAATTGGACTTCTTCATTTCCTATCTTTCTTCCTTTTATTTCTTTCTCTTGTTTAATTGCTGTGGCTAATGTTTCCAAAACTATATTGAACAAGAGTGGTGATAGTGGACATCCTTGTCTTGGTACTGATTTTAGTGTGAAGGATTTCAGTTTTTGACCATTTAGTATGATATTGGCTGTTGATTTTTCATAGATGGCTTTTATCAGATTGAGGTAGACACCATTTATTCCAATTTTTTCTAGGGTTTTTATCATAAATGCATGTTGGATTTTGTCAAATGCTTTTTCTTCATCTATTGATATGATCATATGGTTTTTGCCCTTGGCTCTATTGATATAGTGTATTACATTGATTCGCTTGCATATGTTGAACCATCCCTGCATCCCTGGGATGAATCCCACTTGGTTGGGGTGTATGATCTTCTTGATGATCTTCTGCATTCTACTTGCCAGTATCCTAGTAAGGATTTTTGCATCTATATTCATTAATGAGATTGCCCTATAGTTCTCTTTTTCGGTTGGGTCTTTCTCCACTTTGGGGATCAAGGTAATGCTTGCTTCCAGGAATGAATTCTGGAGTATTGCTTCCCTTTCAATTTCATTGAAGTGTTTCAACAGTAGTGGCAGTAGTTTCTCTCTAAATGACTTGTAGAAGACATTCAGTGTCTATAGTGAAGCCATCAGGACCTGAGCATTTCTTAGTTGGTAAGTTTTTAATTATATTTTCAATTTCATTGATTGATATTGGGTTGTCTAGAATTTTTAGGTCTTCTTCGATCAACTTTGGTAATTAATATGTATCTAGGAATCTGTCCATTTCTTCAGTGTTTTCCGTCTTATTGCCATATAGGTTCTTGAAGTAGGTATTGATGATCCTCTGGATTTCTGCTGGGTCCATTGCAATTTCACCCTTTTCATTCCTAATTGCATGAATTTGGACCTTTTCTTTCCTTTTTCTGATAAGGTTGGCTAAGGGTTTGTCAATTTTGTTGTTTCTTTTGAAGAACCAACTCTTGGCTTCATTGACTTTTTGTATCATTCTCTTAGTCTCAATTGCATTCATTTCTCCTCTGATCTTTATAATTTCCTCCCTTGTACGAGCTTTGGGGTTGTCCTGCTCTTCTTTTTCTGGAAGCTTGAGGTTCACCATCAGGTTGTTTAATTGGGCTCGTTCTGTTTTCCTAATATGTGTATTCACTGCTATGAATTTCCCTCACAAGACTGCTTTCATTGTGTCCCATGGATTCCAATATGTTGTATTGTCATTGCCATTTAATTGAAGGAAGTGTCTGATTTCTTCTTTAATTTCCTCTGTAACCCATTGGTTATTCAGAAGTGTGTTGTTCAATTTCCATGTGTTTATGAAATTTTTGTGGGGTTTTTTGCTATTCATCTCCAATTTCATCACACTGTGGTCTGATAATATATAGGGGATAACTCCAATTCCTCTGCACTTATTTAAACATGTTCTATGAATTAATATGTGGTCTATTTTGGAGAATGACCCATGTGCAGCTGAAAAGAATGTGTATTCTGATTTTGTGGGGTGGAATACTCTGTAAACATCTGTTAAGTTCATGTGTTCAAGAGTTTGATTAAATTCTAGTATTTCATTGCTTATTTTTTGTCTAGTTGATCTATCTTTTTGTGACAGTGGGGAATTGAGGTCCCCCACTACTATTGTATTAGTGCATATATGGCTTTTCATGTCCATTAGTATTTGTTTTACATAGTTTGGCGCACTAGCATTTGGTGCATATGTATTTATGATTGTCATCTCTTCCTCTTGGATTGTTCCCTTTACAAGGATGTAGTATCCTTCTTTGTCTCTCATAATCAGTGTTGGTTTGCAATCCACTTGATCTGCAAAGAGGATAGTTACTCCTGCTTTTTTTCCAGTTCCTGTCACATGGAATATTGTTTTCCACCCTTTAACTTTCAGTCTATAAGTTTCTTTTTAAATTAAGTGTGTTTCTTGTATGCAGCATATTGTTGGAATTTGCTTCTTGACCCATTCTGCCAGTCTATTTCTTTTGATTGGTGAATTGAGACCATTAACATTGATGGTTACAACTGATATGTATTGACTTATCATTGTTATGACTTTTTCTTCTTGTTGGATTCTCCCCCTTTGCACTTAATTTCTTATCATCCTTGACTGATTCATTCTGCTGGGCTTCCTGGGGTTGTGATGCTCATTGTCTTTTCCTAGGATATTGCCTACAATATTTTGGAGTGCTGGTTGGTATTCATGAAGTTCCTAAGGTGCTCTTTCTCATGAAAGTATCTTATTTCTCCATCAATTTTTCCCCATTAAGTTTATTGGTACATTTTTGGTATAAAATACAGTTACATTCATCATTGGGATCTTGTACCTTTACATGAGTATCTTGGTTCTTTTTTTTTTCCCTTCCCTTGCCCTCCCTTCACCCCCTCCACCCTTCCCTATTTGCAAAGACCTTGTTTCCATTTTTTTTCCTCTTTTCATATTTTTCCCTTTCCCTTTTTTCCCTTCCCCTACCCCTCCCAATTACCCTGCTCTTTTAGACCTTTTCTTCCTGTTACACAATATCAGGTATACATTTTTTTAATTACAGTATTAAGATCTAGGAGACATTACCACAGATTTTACAGAATTTAAAAGGATATAGAAAGCATATTTCAAAAATCTTTTTTGAAATAAATTTGACAACTTCTAAGAAGTATCTTGGAAGACAAATTAATGAAACTAACTCTGGAGGAAATATAAAATTTGAATAGCACCTATTAAAGAAAGTATATTCCTAGCTTGAAAACCTACCTATATGACAACAGCAGGCTCATATACATTTTAACTGATAAATTATATCAAACATTTAAAGCAGAAAAAAGAAGGAACACTTCTCCCCTCATTTTAGGAACTCAACATTGTGCTAATCCTAAAACTGGATAAAGATAATAGAAGAAAAAAGTATGAACATAGATAGAAATTTGTTTAACAAAACAAACTATTGGAAGTCTGATCTGGCAGGATGTAGAAAGTAGTTTTGTTATAGGGATGGCAGTGTTGGTTCAGCATTGGAAGATCCACCCCCAAAAGTCATCATTTAAACAGAGGAAAGGAAAAAGCCATATAATCCTGTCACTAGTTGGAGAAAAAGTATTGGACTAAATTCTACAGCTGTTCATGGTAAAAGCTATCAGGAGCCTAGAAGTAGAACAGAACCTTCTCAACAGATTAAAGACATGTACTCCATACTTCCAGTGAGAATGCCTTATATAAATGGAGAAGATACAATGCTTTCTCCTTAAGGTGGGGAACAAGGACAGATATGCTTACTCTTTATCTGTCCATTAAACTCTGAAACCTAGTCCCCACCAAAATAGTCTGGCAATAAAATGACACATCTAGGAAAGGATTGGCATGGCAGAAGCAAAATCTTTGTATGTAGATGAAATGATCATCTACAGAGAAAATACTAAGAAATCTCTAGGAGCCCCTAGAACTTGTACTTGAATTTAGCAGGATTAGAAAACACAAGGTATATATAAAAATTCAGGTCTGTGTGCACTTGCTATAAATGAAGAATTGGATATTGAAATTGAAAAGTTATGTAGGAATACAAGGACCTAAAAAAGTTGAAAACAGAAACAAAAAGAGTGTTGGAAGACGTTTAGTACCTAATTTTAAGACCTCCTCTGAAGCTACAGTAATCAAGGCAGTGTTGGTATAAGGAAAGACATATAGATCATTGGAATAAAACAGAGAATCTAGAAATAGAACCACACATATATGGTCCACTGAGTTTTGAAAGATTATATAACATTAGCATTTTATAGAATGTAAACTCAATTCAAGAGCCAAGGAAGAGATAGTGTTTTCAGCAAACGGCACTAGAACACCTGGTATCTGTATATAAAAAATTAACCTCAACCCTTTTTTTCATACATGAAAATAACTTGAAGGGATCTATGAACCTAAATAAGAAAGCCTAAAAGTATAAAACTTTAAGAAGAAATTATAAGGGAAAATATTTATGAATTCAGGGTAGGCAAGACCTACCTAGGATACAAAAAACATGATGTATAAAAAAAATTGATAAATGGGATTCCATCAAAATTTAGAACTTTAAATGACATCATTAAAATGAAAAGTATTTCTTAAACAGACCATATTTACAGTACATATAACCTATGACCAGAATATATAAAGAATTCTTGGAGCTCATTAATAGACAACCCAAGTAAAATGTAGATGTAAGAAGATGATAAATAGCCAGTATAGCACAAGGAATGGTGTGCAACTCTAGAATCAGAAAAATACTAATCAGTACAATAATAAGATTGAATTATATACTCATTAGGGAGATGAAGTTAAAAGTTTTAAAAGCCTTGTCATGACTTTTTCTTTTTGTTGGATCCTCCCCCTTTGCATTTAATTTGTCACACCCAATAGATTCATTCTGCTGGGCTTCCTGGGGTTGTGATCCTCATTGTCTTTTCCTAGGGTATTGTCTAAAATTTTTTGGAGTGCCGGTTTGGTATTCATGAAGTTCCTGAGGTGCTCTTTGTCATGAAAGTATTTTATTTCTCCATCAATTTTGAAAGATAGTTTTGCAGGGTACATCCATCTAGGTTGGAGGCTGTTTTCCTTTAGGGCTTGAAATACATCACTCCAAGCTCTTCTTGCCTTGAGGGTTTGCATTGAGAAGTCTGTTGTGATTCTGATGGGCTTTCCTTTGTATGTGATTTGTTTCTTTTCTCTCACTGCTTGTAGAATTTTATTCTTCTGTTGGATTTCTGGAATCCTAACTATTATATGCCTCTGTGTAGATTTTTTTGATTAAGGCTAGCTGGAGTCCCATATGCCTCACTTATCTGTATGTCAAGTTCTTTTCCCCTCCTTGGGAAGTTTTCTGCCATCACTTCTGTGAACAGTTTTTTATGTCATCTGCACTCTCTCCTGTTTCTTCATTGACTCCAATCAGTCCTATGTTATTCTTCTTTGCATGGTCTAGCAGCTGCTGGATTGATTTCTCATGTTCCCTTAAAATTTTAAAGCAATTTTTCTTTTCCTCCTCACTAATTGCAATCTTATCTTCCATATGTGAAATTCTATCCTCATATTGGTTCATTCTGCTGCGCAGACTTTCAATGGAGTTTTTAATCTCTTGGAAATCTGTTTGTATCTGTTCTATGGATTCCATTTGTTTCCTATGTTGGAATTCTATCATGTTCCTCAGATCCTCTATTTTTTTATCTGTGTCCTCTCTAGATTTATTAATCATGTCTTGCACCATGAGCAAAATCTTTGCTGTTATCTGAGTAATTATTTCTGATTTCATTTTTCCCAGATCCTCTTTTGTTGCCAGTTCAGATAGTCCAGGTGGTTGAGTATCAGATTGTTCCATCTCATTTCCCTTTGGGGTTGCTGTAGGTGATCCAGAAGTCTGTTTTTGAGACTTGCTTATGTGTCTCCTCATTTCCATGGGAGGGGTGCTTCTGGCACCCATGTGGCTCACTTTCTCTGCCTTAGGAGCTTGGGATGGCAGCGGGGGAGCTTCCTTCCAGGTTCTGGGACCGGCTCAGCTTCTCTGCCCTAGGAGCTGGGGATGGCAGTGGGGGAGCTTCCTTCTGGGTGCTGGGACTGGCTCACCTTCTCTGCTCTAGAAGCCTGGGATGGCAGCAGGGGAGCTTCCTCCCAGGTGCTGGGACCAGCTGAGCTTCTCTGCCCTAGGAGCCTGGGATGGAGGCGGGGAGCTTCCTTCCAGGTGCTGGGACCAGCTGAGCCTCTCTGCCCTAGGAGCCTGGGATGGCAGCAGGCAAGCTTCCTTCTGGGTGCTGGGACCAGCTCACCTTCTCTGCCTTAGGAGCCTGGGATAGAGGCAGGGAGCTTCCTTCCAGGTGCTGGGACCAGCTGAGCTTCTCTGCCCTAGGAGCCTGGGATGGAGGCAGGGACCTTCCTTCCAGGTGCTTGGACCAGCTCACCTCCTCTGTCCTAGGAGCCTGGGATGGAGGCGGGGAGCTTCCTTCCGGGTGCTGGGACCGGCTGAGCTTTTCTGCCTCTCCATCAATTTTGAAAGATAGTTTTGAAGGCTACATCAATCTGGGTTGGAGGCTGTTTTCTTTTAGGGCTTGGAATACATCACTCCAAGCTCTTCTTGCCTTGGTGGTTTGTTTGCATTGAGAAGTCTGTTGTGATTCTGATGGGCTTTCCTTTGTATGTGATTTGTTTCTTTTCTCTCGCTGCTTGTAGAACTTTGTTCTTCTGTTGTGTTTCTGGAATCTTAACAATTATATGCCTATGTGTAGATTTTTTTTGATTAAGACTAGTTGGAGTCCTGTTTGCCTCACTTATCTGTATGTCAAGTTCTTTTCACCTCCTTCAGAAGTCTTCTGCCATTACTTCTGTGAACAGTTTTTTTTATGTCGTCTGCACTCTCCTGTTTCTTCATTGACTCCAATCAGGTTTATGTTATTCTTCTTTGCATCATCTAGCAGCTGCTGGATGGATTTCTTGTGGTCCCTTACAATTTTAAAGCAATTTTTCTTTTCCTGGTCACTAATTGCAATCTTATCTTCTATATCTGAAATTCTATCCTACATTGCCTTATTCTGCTGTGTAAACTTTCAATGGAGTTTTTCATCTCCTGGAAATCTGTTTGCATCTGTTTTATGGATTTCATTTATTTCCTATGTTGGTATTCCATCATGTTCCTCAGCTCCTCTCTAGATTTATTAATCATGTCTTGCACTATGAGCACAATCTCTGTTGTTATCTGAGAAATTATTTCTGGTTTCACTTTTTCCAGATCCTGTTTTGTTGCCAAATCAGGGAGTCTGGGTGGTTGAGTAAGTATCAGAGTGTTCCATATCTTTTCTGTTTGGGGTTGCTGTAGGTGATCTGTAAGTCTGGTTTTGAGACTTGTTTATGACTGTGGGGGTGGGAGCAGTGCTGCTGGTGCCCCGGGGGCTCACCTCCTCTGCACTGGGAGCAGTGATACCCACGTTTTACTTTCTTATTTAATTGACTTATTTTTCATACTAAAAATTTTCACACATGCACAAAGAAATGGACCACAATTGAACACAGACCCATATATCCATCACCCAGCTCAAGAAATCAAATTTTACCAATATATCTGGAGCACCATCCATACTGCTTCCTGATCTTAGTGTCATCCCAAAACCAGGTTCTCCAGAAGTAACCACCATCTTGAATCAGGTGTGGAGCCTTCCCATGCATCACCTTGCACCTTGACTACGTATATTGATACCAGGCCTAAAGATGCAGAGTATGGTGCTAGCTCTTAAACTGTATAAAATAATGTCATCCCATACATGTCCTTCTGCAATTTGCTTGGCATGCTTTCTTTCAAGGTTTACCCAGGCTTATACCTAAAAGTCTAGCTCATTCATTAGCATTGCTCTATAATATCCTGTGTATAAAACTTCCAATTTATTTATTCACTCCCTTATTGGTGAACTGTACTGTTTTCAAGTTTGTCACTGCTGCAAACAATGCTGCAATCATACTCTTGTCCATATTCTCTTGGGTACAAATGACTGTTTTTCTGAAGACTCTGTGTAGAAATTGCTAGGTTGAAGAGTAGAAGCATCTTCAATTTTACTACATACTGCCAAACTGATCTTCAAAGTGATACCAATTAGAAATCTTAATCAGTGGGTGAGAGATCTCCTTGTTTCGTGTCTTCTCCAATCTTAATACCCTGTCAATCATATATTATTATTTACCTTGAAGGCTGTAGGCTCTCAGTTCACTTTATTTATGATGTTTACTGTTAAGCAAAAGTTAATTCAAACATAATTAAATATATCAATCTTTTCCTTCATAGTCTATTCTTTTTTGTGTTGTGTTTGATGAAACCAGAGAAATTAATGATTATAAAAGTTCTTTGCATATTCTGACTAGTAATGTTTTGTTAGTTACACATACTAGTTTCTTTTTAATTTCCTCTTTGTATCTTTTGTCATTTGATTCTTTGTCCTTTATCTTACTGATAAGTCAGTTGTACAAGTTGCAAATATCTTTTCCCAGTTTATAGCCCATCTTTTCCCTCTGTTTATATTATCTTTTACCAGGCAAATGCCACTAATTTTTATGCAAATTTATCATCTTTTTCTAAAGGAAAATGCATTTTGTATCTCATTTAAGAAAACTCATGTTACCTCAAAGCCACAAAGATTTATTCTTCTGAAATGTTTAATTTTATTTCAAAATTAGGTGATTAAGGCACCTACAGATGATATATGTGGATGGTCTAAGATGAGGACTGAATTTCATATTTTTTGTATGGACAACTAATTGTCCTACCCCTTTTACCCCACTGATTAGTACCACTCTCTGTCATATACTCAGTAGCCAAATTTGTATGATGCTGTATCTCAGCTATCACTTTTCTTCCATTTATTTATTACATTGTCTCAATTATTACAGTTTTATATTAAGTCTTGGTATCTGATCAGGTATATATTGATCTTATCTGGTATTATTTTGGTATTCTGAATTCTTTGTTTCTCTAATGTTGTTTTATGTTGGACTTTCAAGTTCTACCAAACTCTTGGCATTCTTATTAGAATTATGTTGAATTTAGAGATTAATCTGAAAGAGATTTTATATTTTCTGAACCCAAATATGACCATGAACATCTTTTCCTTCAAGTCTTCTTTAACATCTTTCAGGAAACTTTATAATTGTTTACCCACAAATCACACATATTTTATTAGGTTTATTCTAGATCTCTTTTTTATCAGCACATGTTTGTAGTATATAATGTTTACATTCCTTGTGTGGAGTTGGTACATGTACACAACACATCTTAATTCCTTTCTTCATCCCCCTCCCTTTTCCTCCCTCCCCCTCCCTCCATCACTTGGTCTCCTTCCCACTTTAGAAAGATCTATCTCCCTTTATCTTATTATCTATCTTTTATTTTTGCTTTTTATAATCTGAGTTTCTCATGTGAAAGAAACCATACCATATTTAAACTTGTTTCTCTGCTTTATTTCACTGAACATTATGGTCTCAAGGTGCACCCATTTTCCTACAAACAATGCAAGTTTATCTTTCTTCATGCCCCATTGTAAGTAAATATCAAATTTTCTTTATCCATTCATCTGTTGATGGACATATAGGCTGCTTCCAAGATTTAGATATTATGAATTGTGCTGCTATAGACATGGGTATGCTTGTATCACTATAATTTCTAGATTTCTTATTTTTTAAAAGCACATATTCTCTCTGTTGCTAGCATATGAAAACACAGTGAAGTTTTGTATAGTATTCTTTTATCTAACAATCTTCTTGAACACTGCTTAGACCTTACAAGTTGCTTATAGATTTTCTTGTGTTTTCTATGGAATTTTTGTTAATTTCTTGTCATAGTCCATTCTGTGCTACTATAACAAAATAGTGCAAAATGTGTAATTTATAAAGAACAGAAATTTATTTCTTACTGTTTGGGAGGCTTGAAAGGCCAAGGCCAAGTCAGTGGCATATGCTGAGTCCTCTTACTGCAGCCTCACCTGGGGAAGAGAAGAAGCCAGGAGAGGATTAATGCTGGGTCCCCATATGGCCAGAGAATGAAAGCAGAATGGCCACTCCCATGAGCCCTTTTTATGATGGCATTAGTTCATTTACATCCTAACACCCTCCGTAGGTCCCACCTCCAAATACTGCTACACTGGGGATTAAGTTTCCAATACAGAAATATTAGAAGATACAGCAATCCTTATGTATTTTCTATACTTTTGTCCTCTGTAAATTAAGACTTTTAATAGCTCAGGCTTCCATTACATGATTAAACATAAGCAACAGAGAGGACAACTTTATTTTAAAGTTATTTCTACATTCCCACCATCAAATAGGATATTTGCTACAGATTTAAATATTTTTTCATTACCAATTTAAAGAAGTTCTCTTGTATGGAAAGATTGCTAAAACATTTTATTATCATTGGAAATTAAATTTTTCTAGTGCATGTTTAGTGGTATGTTTTTGGATGTTTTTCTGTGATGTATTATTATGTTTACATATGGTAACAAACATGGTATATCTCTAATAGATTGGACCATCAGTTTTCTCAGATGTAAATTGCAGAAAACAATCTTTACTTTGTAAGATTTTGTGAGGATTGAAGTAGAGGGCATCTAAGAATTGCCAGGCAATCACAGATTAGAAGCCATGGCTGTCAGCTCCCTTCCTCCTCTCCAGGTATGCTCTCTACTCTGGCTCTGCGGCCTGTGACTGCCTCAGTGCCCAGCAGACTTCCTTGATGATTCTTTTCTTATTCATATGCATTTGCAGTACAAAATAATGACATTCATCCTGTGGAATTGGTACATAGACATGTCACATCCTGATCGTTTTTTACTCCTCTTGACCCACACTGTCTTCTCTTCTCCCTTTTTCCTGGGTCCCCCTCCCATCTCCACAGAGTCTACCTTCCTGTTTCCCACCACCTCTCTTTTATTTTGCTCTTTATGTCATTTATATTTTGGATGTCCCTTATTAGAGAAACTATGCAATATTTAACCCTCTGTGTCTGATTTATTTCACTTAGAATGGTGGTCTCAAGATCCATCGATTTTCCTACAAATGAAGATAACCCTAGTTATCTTCCTTGTGGCTGAGTGATACATTTTCTTTATCTCTTGATTCTGTCTCTAAATTCAGCCAGTGAGACATAGCAACAGGCTGTCAAAGGACAGAGGAAAGTAAAATTAGGGCATGTGTTCCCCCAGTCAGTGCCTCACCAGCCCACTGCTAATTCATGCTCTTTCTAGGGAAGACCTAGTGCCCAGCACTGCCCATCTCTCTGTAGCTGCCAGATCCAGGCTCTGCTAAGTGCATCTTCCCATCTGCCGCTTCCAGTGGGCAGCAGCTCTCCTCTCCCACCCACAGCTACTGGCCTCTGAGCAATGCTCTGCCCCGCATTGGATCCTTAACACCCATCCCCACCTTTCTAAATTGTGAAGTCACTGTGCTCAAGTCATTTGTTTCATACTGTGCTCCTTGGTAGGAAACTGACTGACAGAGGTAAATGAATTGTTCATTGCACTAAACCTGGAGAAGGGTGAGAATGGCTTTTAAATCAAATCTTTCTGCTCAGTGGAACATCCTGAGTGATTGAAAAGATTGGGTTCATAATTCTATGCCTGGTGGTGGTGGGTTTGTTTTGTTTTGTTTTGTTTGTTTGTTTTTCTTAACTAATTTAGACTCCTTACCCCTTTCAAGTAAGAGCTAAATAAACAGTGTATGTGAAGAGCCTAGCACAAAGGTCAGAGGCATCATAAAGGCCCCAGAACATTTGTTTGTTTTCAAAGGAAGAATGATGGGTTAGCAACGGGTTTCAGGAGTAGAGATTTGAGCTATTACAATAAATTTTAACTTCACTGTGTTCTGCAAACCCAATATTACCTCCAATCTGTGATATAATGGAAATTATAGAGCAGCAGTCAGATCTGCAAAGCAAAGATATGGGAAATTGTTTAACATATAAAAGAAACCCACGTCTACTCCAGTTTCTCTCTTGCTTGTACCCACAGTTCTTTCTCATGTTGGAGCATCTTCCATGAGCTTTGTGAAAGGTCATAGGCTGACATAATGGGCCACGTTAAGTAGGACCTGGGGAACTGTTAAATAATGGGCCCAGTGAGAAGGTGGTAACTGAAAGACCCTAGTTATCAAGACAGACTCCATATTGCTGCTTGACCCACCTGCCTGCCCTCTAGATGAACTCAGAAGGAGGAAGCTTAAAAACCTCCTCCCCTTAGAAAGTCTCTTTAGAAATGACAATTAATCAACTATTGTTTCACAAATGTTCTAACAGCAGGACGTTCTGCTTCTGTACCTTTTGCTTGCTTTACTAGTTCTATCCCATAGGGGGGCCTAGAAACTGTTGGCCTCAAAGGTGTATAAAACATGTTTGTCAACCCCCAGTTGAGGCTGGAGTCTGATGCTCAGCTCTGGTCCTGGCCAGTAATAAACTCCTGTGTGGATTTAATATCGGTCTCTGGTTGGTTCTCTCTCACTGGGTTCAACAGTAATCATCCATTTGATGTTCCTGCTTCTGTTATATTTTGAATTATTCTAGGATAAGAGAAGTTCCAGTTGAATTTTAGAGTCCAAGGTACTAGAGGACACAGTTTTCCAGCTTTTTGTGAGGGGTCAAATACTCCTGGGAAAAAGGAAAATTGAAAGCAATAACCCAAGAAGCCAATGTCTTCCTCAGTGTTTCAAATTCTGCATTTAATCTATTTAAGGTACAATTTGACTCCTGTGTAAAGAAATACTCAACAAGATATCACTAAATTTGATTATTTGCCAAAATATTCAGGGTGTGTAGTTTCAAAATAGGCAATTAAATAGTTTGAAAACAAGTATAGTTTCAAAAATGTTCAAGATACATAATTTCAAACAGACCCTAAACATGGCGACATATTATTGAATCTCTGCATATTCCAACCTCCTCACCAGTATTGTTAGAAATAACATTGACTTTTGAGTAATAATGTATACAGAAGCTTTAATAATTATAGAAAACTAAACCAAATAGAAAACAAAAAACACCGAGATTCTCTGGATTGGTCCATTTAAAATCTACCTCACAGTGCCTTCTTGTTCTGTAAAACAGTTGGGTTTCCCACGCTCCCTTAAAGGAAGAATTCCAGATATAACTTGGGTTCTGCCACTCCACAGCTCACATAAGAGGTCTTGATAGTCACAGAGAAGGGCAGAGCTGGGGGAGTCCATCTCACCAACAGGGATCAGGAGCTGGTCACATGTTTGTCTTGCAAGCGTGACAGTGCCTTTGTGGTCAGGCCTGTGGGATGTGGGAGTGTAGTGTTAGCAGGGGCCAGCGCGACAGAATGTTCTGTGTGTTAGCCACAACACAATTGCAGATTTAAATTCAGCAAGCGTGTAATGCATGACCTTTGGACAGGCATACTGCATGGTCAACAAACTTTATTTCATCTACTTTGGCAAGTCCTTCTAATTAATAAAATATATGACATGGTAATAAAAGGCCTGCAAATATGGGACCTCAGTGTAGTTTTGGAGCAATTGACGGATGTGTGTATGTGTGTGTGTTGAGGGATTCAGAGAAACTGTTTTGTTCTCAGATGTGAAAGGAGGTTAGGTTTTATGCAGACTATGAAAAAGATTCTTTAATTGTTAAATACTGGCAATTTCTCAGCTCTGAAAAAAACAACACCTAAAGTTTATGTTGGGTTAAATTACACACTAAAGTTAACTTCCAGGTTCCTTGTTTTGTGGGGCAGCCCATTTTACGTTAATCTGGCGCCGCCTTGTGGTGTAGGTTTCAATAACGAAGTTTGAGAGCCACTACAGGTGTTTATATAGTACACTTTGATTTCTAATTCTAAAAGATGCAGTCACTAGATGATGTTGTTATTTTATCTTCTTTGTTTCTTATGCTTTATTTTGAGACACGGTCTCACTTATTGCTAGGTTGCCCAGGCTGGGCTCAAACCTGCAGTGTTCTTGCCTCAGCTTCCCCAGAGCTGGGGTTACAGGCATGTGCCACCACGCCCAGCCCTTTCTTCTTTGTTTTTTATTTCCAAAGTGTAAGTAACAAAAATATAGAAATGAACAAGACTCATGCCATACCAGTGAACAGAAACCTCTTTTCTGAATAAAGACATTTCTTAAGATCAAATTCACAAAAATAATCTTCTAACACATAAAAATTCCTTCCAATGGATTCCTGTAATTTGGGGGAAAGGGAAAATGTAGACATCCAGTGAGGGCCAGGAAAGGGTTGGTCCTTGCCTTTCCTGTGAGTCATGCTCGTCACTGGGCACGGCTGGCACAAGGCTAAGGGCACTGTTGGTGCTTCACGTGGAGCACACTGTTCTGAGAGTTTTTCCTCCTTCAGGAAATCTCACAGGATAACTAGTAATAGCAGCAGTGCTGTGCTCATCAAAGCAGAAAAGATAGATCCCTAGCCCTGTGCATAGCTACCAAGGCTTGCATGGCTGTGACTCCCTTAGACGACTCGACCATGGGTTGACATCACAACTGTGTACTTCACTCTTCCACAGTTAGGAATGGATGCTCCCAAAGTCCATACATCAAAACGCTAACCCCACCCCCAGTACTTCAGAATGTGGCCTTATTTGGGGATAAGATATTTACGGAGGTCATCAAGTTAAAATGAGGTCATCCAGATAAACTCTAATCAAATACATCTAGTGTCCTCAAAGGGGAAATTTGAGAAGGTGAAACCAGGAGTTGGGGTGATGCTTCTCAAGCCCAGGAACCCCAAGATTGAAGGCAAACCATCAGAGGCTAAGGAGCAGCTTGGAGCAGATTCTCATGGCCCTCAGAAGGAGCCAGTGGTGTTCATACCTTGATCTTGAACTTGTCCCCGCAAGAACTGTGAAAGAACACATTTCTAATACACTGCAACTGCTATCAATGACTCAAGAGGCTTGTTACTGTCAGCTGAAACAGCACACCTAACGCAGGCTTGAGCTTTAGGGTGAACAATGAAAACTTTCCAGAGATGTGACAACTCCATATTATAATGCAATTGATATTCTGTTACAGAAAAGATAACTCAATGAGAAAAATTTTAATCACACAGAATATGTCAAATATTTGTTTCATGAAGAATCATTAGAATAACTTCTGGGCATCAAGATTTCAGTCACATATTTTTAAAATGAGAGAATTTCCTTTGTAGGCATGGTAGCATTTTGCACATTGAAAACAGTGTGTTTTATTGATGCGTGTTGTGGTACATGGTGCTTACATTCCTCATGGGGGGTTGGTGCACATACACGACACATCTTCATCCCTTTCCGTGCCATTCCCCTTCTTTCCCTCCATCTCTTGACCCCTTTCTCTTTTCCAAAAGATCCTCCTCCTGGTTTCCTGTGATATACTTTTTATTTTGCTCTCTAACTTCTTTATATTTGGGGCTTTCCATATAAGAGGAAATGTTATTTTTAAAATATTTAGGATTGATTCCCGGCCCAGAGGAAGGGGCTTCTGGGCCACCATCCCTCCCGCCACTCCTGGCTCCTGTCCCACCTCTCCCAGCTCAGAGGAGGTGAGCTGTGCAGCACCAACAGCACTCCCTCTGCACGCCCCCCCCAGTCAAAATGAGAAAACACATAAATAAGTCTCAAAACCAGACTTCCAGATCACCTACAGCAACCCCAAAGGGAAATGAGATGGAACACTCTGATACTCAAACACCTGGACCCACTGAACTGGCAACAAAAGGGGATCTGGAAAAAATGAAATCAGAAATAATTTCTCAGATAACAGGAGAAATTGTGCTCCTAGTGCAAGACATGATTAATAAATCTAGAGAGGAGCTCAGGAACATGATGGAATTCCAACATAGGAAACAAATGGAATCCATAAAACAGATGCAAATAGATTTCCAGGAGATGAAAAATTCCATTGAAAGCCTACACAGCAGAATTAGCCAATGTGAGGACAGAATTTCAGATATAGAAGATAAGATTGCAACTAATGAACAGAAAAAGAAAAATTGCTTCAAAATTATAAGGGAACATGAGAAATCAATCCAGCAGCTGCTAGATGATGCAAAAAAGAATAACATAAGACTGACTGGAGTCAAAGAAGAAACAGGAGAGAGTGGAGATGACATAAAAAAAATGTTCACAGAACTGATGGCAGAAAACTTCTCAAGGAGGGGAAAAGAGCTTGACATACAGATAAGTGAGGCATATAGGACTCCAGCTAGCCTTAATCAAAAAAATCTACACAGAGGCATATAATAGTTAGGATTCCAGAAATCCAACAGAAGAATAAAATTCTACAAGCAGTGAGAGAAAAGAAACAAATCACATACAAAGGAAAGCCCATCAGAATCACAACAGACTTCTCAATGCAAACCCTCAAGGCAAGAAGAGCTTGGAGTGATGTATTTCAAGCCCTAAAGGAAAACAGCCTCCAACCCAGATTGATGTACCCTGCAAAACTATCTTTCAAAATTGATGGAGAAATAAGATACTTTCATGACAAAGAGCACCTTAGGAACTTTGTGAATACCAAACCAGCACTCCAAAGAATTTTACACAATATTCTAGGAACAGACATTGAGGATTGCAACCCCAGGAAGCAAAGCAGAATGAACCAATCTGGCATGACAAGAAATTAAATGTAAAGGAGGAGAACCCAACAAAAAGAAAAAGTCACGGCAATGACAAGTCAATATATTTCAGTTATAACCATCAACGTTAATGGTCTCATTTCACCAATCAAAAGAAATAGACTGGCAGAATGGGTCAAGAAGCAAAATCCAACAATATGCTGCATACAAGAAACACACTTAATTCAAACTGAAACTCGTAGACTGAAAGTTAAAGGGTAGAAAACAATACTCCATGTGAAGGAATCCAAAAAAAAAGGCAGGAGTAGCTATCCTGTTTGCAGATCAAGTAGATTTCAAAACAACACTGATTAAGAGAGACGAAGGACACTACATCCTTGTAAAGGGAAGAATCCAAGAGGAAGAGATGACAATCATAAATATCTATGCACCAAACCCTAGTGCACCCAACTATATAAAACAAATACTAAAGGACATGAAAAGTCATATATGCATTAATACAATTGTAGTGAGGGATGTCAGTGTCCCACTGTCACAAATAGATCAACTAGACTAAAAATAAGTAATGAAATACGCGAACTCAATTGAACTCTTGAACAAATGAACTTAACATGTTTATAGAGTCTTCCACCCCACAAAATCAGAATACACATTGTTTTCAGCTGCACATGGGTTGTTCTCCAAAATAGACCACAAACTCACACATAGAACATGTTTAAGTAAGTGCAAAGGAATTGAAGTTATCCCCTGTATATTATCAAACCATAGTGCAATGAAATTGGAGATCCATAGCAAAAGAAATGGGACAAATTTTATATACATGTGGAAATTGAACAACACACTTCTGAATAACCAATGGGTCACAGAGGAAATTAAAGAAGAAATCAGACAGTTCCTTCAATTAAGTGACAATGACAATATGACATATCGGAATCTATGGGACACAATGAAAGCTGTCTTATGAGGGAAATTCATAGCAGTGAATATGCATATTAGGAAAACAGAACGAGCCCAATTAAACAACTTGATGCTGCACCTCAAGCTTCTAGAAAAAGAAGAGCAGGACAACCCCAAAGCTCATACAAGGGAGGAAATTATAAAGATCAGAGCAGAAATCAATGCAATGGAGACTAAGAGAATGATACAAAAAATCAATGAGGCCAAGAGTTGGTTCTTCGAAAGAATCAACGTAATTGACAAACCTTTAGCTAACCTTATCAGAAAAAGGAAAGAAAAGGCCCAAATCCATGCAATTAGGAATGAAAAGGGTGAAATTACAACAGACCCAGCAGAAATCCAGAGGATCATCAATACCTACTTCCAGAACCTATACGCCAATAAGATGGACAACACAGAAGAAATGGACAGATTCCTAGATACATATGAATTACCAAAGTTGAACGAAGAAGACCTAAAAATTCTGAACAACTCAATATCAACCAATGAAATTGAAACTGTAATTAAAAACTTATCAACTAAGAAAAGCCCAGGCCTTGATGGCTTCATTGCTGAATTCTACAAGACATTTAGAGAGGAACTGCTGCCACTACTGTTTAAACTCTTCAGTGAAATTAAAAGGGAAGCAATACTCCCAAATTCACTCCTGGAAGCAAGCATAACCTTGATCCCCAAAGCAGAGAAAGACCCAACCAAAAAGGAGAACTATAGGCCAATCTCACTAATGAACATAGATGCAAAAATCCTTAATAAGATACTGGCAAACAGAATGCAGAAGATCATCAAGAAGATCATACACCCTGATCAAGTGGGATTCATCCCAGGGATGCAGGGATGGTTCAATATATGCAAATCAATCAATGTAATACACTATATCAATAGAGCCAAGAACAAAAACCATATGATCATCTCCATAGATGCAGAAAAAGCATTTCACAAAATCCAACATGCATTTATGATAAAAACCCTACAAAAATTGGAATAGATGGTCTCTATCTCAAACTGATAAAAGCCATCTATGAAAAACCAACAGCCAGTAT
This sequence comes from Heterocephalus glaber, assembly GCF_053883595.1. NCBI lineage: Eukaryota > Metazoa > Chordata > Mammalia > Rodentia > Bathyergidae > Heterocephalus > Heterocephalus glaber. Next base: position 13,555,993 of record NW_028258343.1, on the reverse strand, counting down.
CATACGAAATGGTCAAAAACTGAAATCCTTCACACTCAAATCAGGAACAAGACAAGGATGTCCACTATCACCACTCTTGTTCAATATAGTTCTGGAAACATTAGCCATGGCAATTAGACAAGAGAGAGAAATAAAAGGAAGAAAGATAGGTAATGAAGTCAAATTGTCATTAGATGCAGATGACATGATACTCTATATAGAAGACCCCAAGAACTCCACCAAAAGTCTTCTAGACTTAATAACCAAATTCAGTCAAGTAGCTGGTTACAAGGTCAACACACAAAAATCAATAGCTTTCCTCTACACAAATGACAGACTCACTGAGAGAGAAATAGGGCAAATAATTCCTTTCACAATAGCATCCAAAAAACTGAAATACCTAGGAATCAACCTAACGAAAGAAATCAAAGACCTCTTCTCTGAAAACTATAGCACTCTGAAAAGAGAGATTGAAGATGATATCAGAAAATGGAAAGACATCCCCTGCTCCTGGATAGGAAGGATCAACTTAGTGAAAATGGCTATACTTCCAAAACTGCTGTATAGATTTAATGCAATCCCAATTAAAATCCCAGCAGCATACTTCATGGACATTGAGAAAACAATCCACAAATTCATTTGGAACAAGAAGAGACCCAGAATAGCAAAAGCAATTCTAGGTAACAGAGACATGGCAGGGGGTATCATAATCCCCAACCTGCAAGTCTACTGCAAAGGTACTGTGATAAAAACAGCATGGTACTGGCAAAGAAACAGACTTGAGGACCAGTGGAACAGATTAGAAGATGCAGAAACAACACCAGACACACTCAGCCATCTCTTCTTTGACAAAGGAGCCAAACACCCTCACTGGAGGAAAGATAGCCTCTTTAATAAATGGTGCTGGAAAAATTGGGCTTCAACTTACCAAAGATTAAAACTAGACCTATATCTCTCACCATGCACTAAACTAAAATCAAAATGGATTAAAGATCTAAATATTAAAACAGAAATGCTGAACCAGTTGGAACAGAGGTTAGGTAGAACCCTTGAAGACATCGGTGTAGGAAAAGATTTTATGAACAAAACCTCAGTTGCCCGTGACCTAGCACAAACAATCAACAAGTGGGATCTCTTCTTATTAAAAAGCTTCTGCACAGCAAGAGAAACCACCAGCAGTGTGAAGAGACAACCCACAATGTGGGAAACAATCTTCACCTGCTCTTCCTCAGACAAAGGTCTACTATCTCCAATCTATTAAGAACTTAAAAAGATCAGACCTCCCAAATTTAAAGACCCAATCCAAAAATGGGCATCTGAAATGAACAGACATTTCTCAGATAAAGAAGTAGAAATAGCAAATAAATACATGAAAAAATGTTCAACATCACTGGTCATTCAAGAGATGCAAATGAAAACAATGCTGAGATTCCACCTCACCCCAGAAAGAATGGCTGCTATCATGAAATCAACCAATAACAAATGCTGGTGGGGCTGTGGGGAAAGAGGAACCCTGCTCCACTGCTGGTGGGAGTGTAGACTGGTGCAAGCACTGTGGAAATCAGTCTGGAGATACCTCAAAGAACTAGGACTGGAAGTCCCATTTGACCCCGCTATTTCACTGTTGGGGATCTTCCCCAAAGAATTAAAAGAATCATACCACAGTGATATATGTGCACCCACGTTCATAGCAGCACAGTTTGTGATAGCTAAAACTTGGAAACAGCCCAAATGCCCATCAACTGGAGACTGGATAAGAAAATGTGGTGTACTACTAAGCCATAAAATGGAGTACTACTCAGCCATAAAATGGAGTACTACTCAGCCATAAAAAATGAGAAATTAGAGACATTTATAGCTAAGTGGATGCACATTGAGGCAATACTCTTAAGTGAAATAAATAGGAAACACATGTGTAAATACCAAATAGTTTCTCTGGTGTGAGAAACTGAAAGTGTAAATAAGGACTAAATGTATAATAGGTCATGTGAAATAGGAAGAAAAGGGGCAAAGGGGAAGGAAGTGGGAGGGCTAGGGGAAAGGAAAGAAAATGGAAAAATAGAAAGAAAACCTTTGTAAATAGGGAGGGATGGAGGAGTTGAAGGGAAGGCTGGGCAAGGGTGAAAAATAAGAACCAAGAGAGACTATGTAAAGGTGCAAATTTCCAATGAGGAATGTCATTATATTGTATACCTAAAATGTACCAATGATTAGAATGAATAATTGATAATGTAAAATAGGAAGAAAAGGTCCAAAGGGGTAGGGGTAGTGGGAGGGGCAGGGGAAAGGAAAGAAGGGAAAGAAAAAATGATGAGAAATGGAAAAAATGGAAATAAAGTCTTTGTAAATAGGGAAGGGTGGAGGGGGTGAAGGGAGGGCTAGGAATGGGGAAAAAATAAGAACCAAGATGCATTATGTAAAGGTACAATTCCCAATGAGAAATGTAATTATGTTGTATACCTACAATGTACCAACAAAAGAATTCAATACAAGAAAAAAAAAGAAAGAAGCCGCTGGGGTGGGGCAACATCTTGGCTCCTTCTTTGCAACCAGAGACCAATCTCAGTGGGGTTTCTGTGGCCCCACACAGAGCTCAGCTCTCCACCACTCATTCCTCTAATGGTGTCGACACAAGTTTTTTGATGAATCAATAATTTTTGTGTGTGGTTGTTTCTTTGAGATGGGGTCTCCCTGTGTAGTTCAGGCCATCCTGAACTCACTACATAGCCCAGGTTGGCCTCAAACTCATGGTGATCCTCCTGCCTCTCAGTCTGCCAAATCCTGGGAGTGCAGGCATGCACCACCATGACTGGCCCAACAATTTAATTAAATAGAAAGTGTTGCAAGTGATTTCCCACCTCTGTCTTTCACATATGCTGTTGGGGACAATCTTCATCAACCGGAGGCACCAGGTTATCCAGTGACATGGTCCTTCTGAAAAGTAAGAGTAATGGTTTGTTCTTTCCCACTGCTCACAAATTTCAAAGTGTGTAGTTAGTTTCACAGCTCCCTCAAATAGTGAAAAATAAGGTCTTTTTTCCCCTCTGATTATTTTTGTATCATTATGGACTATAGATTTTTTTGTTACAAATTCAATGACTTTCAATAAACTGCAATCAGAGGGTGCAAATGGTTGTTCAAATTGCCACAAATGTGGTCAGTGAAAGAATTCTTGAGCTGGGGATGCAGCTTAGTGGTGCAGCACCTACCTGGCAAGTGCAAGACCCTGAGTTTGATTCCAGTACCAAAACAAAAAGAGCTCTTGTTCTGGCTCCTGAGTGCTTTCTACAGGACTTCGTTCATCTTTGAAAGTCTCCTTGTTTGCATTTTTGAACACAAGATCTGGAACCTGGTTCTAAGAGAGAGAAGTGATAATGTGGGGACATTGTGTACTGGATATAATCTCAGTGGACAGAGTAAGAAAATGTATGCTTTTTAAAAACAGGAGTACCTATCGAGAATTTCCAATTTAGTTCTAGCATTAAAGTGTTTTTACTTAACTTCTTTAATTTTATACATTTATCTTTCTATATTTTACCCTACAACATAATAAAAAACACTTTTTAAAAATTAATTTTGTCAGTAAACTTTTGATGTACATAATAATAACGTTCATGAGATGGAATGTGTACCTGTACATGATATATCTTGATTCTTCTTTTTTTCCCCATTCTCCTCTCCTCCTGTCAACTCTCCTTCCCCTCTTTATCTACAAAAGCTTTGTTTCCATTTTTTCCTTCTATTTTCTTTTTTTCCTTTTCCCTTCCTTCCCTTTCCTCTCACCCTCCCTTGTTCCCCTTCCCATTTGAACATTTTCTTCCTACTTCCCATTCTGCTCCTTATTTACTTTTTCAATTTCTCACACAAGGGAAACAATGTGATTTTTAAACATGTGTATCTGATTTATTTCACTCAAAGGTATGGTCTCAAAGTGCATCCATTTACCTAAAAATGTCTCAAGTTTATTCTTCTTTGTGGCAGAGTAGTTCTCCATTGTATATAAAAACCACATTTTCTTTATCCATGCATCCATTGATGGCCATCTGGGCTGTTTCCAAGATTTAGCTATTACAAACTGTGCTGTTATAAACATGGCTATGTATGATATCACTGTGGTATGATGATTTTAACTCTTTCAGGAAGATACTAAAAAGGGGAATCACTGGATCAAATGGAACCTCTAGTTTCAGTTTTTTGAGAAATCTCCATATTGATTACCATATTGGTTGTACCAATTTACACTCCCACAAACAGTGGAAAAAGGTTCCTTTTCCCCCCACACCCTTGCCAGCATTTGTTATTGGTTGATTTGTTGATGATACCCATTCTTTCTGTAGAGGTGGAATCTCAGTGTTGTTTTAATTTGCATTTCTTGAATATCCATGATGTCGAACATTCTTTCATATATTTGTTTGCTGCTTGTATTTCTTCATTTAAGAAGTGTCTATTTAAGATTGGGTCTTTAAATTTGTGGGGTCTTTTTTTAACTTCTTTGTATATTCTAGATATTAGTCCTTCTTCTGAGGAATAGCTGGTAAAAATTTTTTCCATTCTATGGGTTGTCTCTTCACTCATTTGGTGGTTTCTTTTGCTGTGCAAAAGCTTTTTAATATGATGCGATTTTAGCTGTTGATTCTTTATAATATTTCCTGTGTGACAAAGGTTTTGTTCATAAAGTCTTTCCCTACACCTATGTCTTCAAGAGTTTTACCTATTTTATTTTCCAACAGATTAAATGTTTCTGTTTCAATATTTAGATCTTTGATCCATTTCAATTTTAGTTTAGTGCCTGCTTATAAATTGTTTATGGTAGGTAGCGTTGTTACTAGTATTGAGTGTGAGACCAAGATAAACCTAAGAAATGCCATCTTAGCCTGAAGATGAACTTCCCTCATACCCCTCCTCTTACAGAGTGCATTTTTGTAACTGCTTGTTCTGCTTCTGTAAACTTGCTTCACTGCTTCTCAGAAAGGGATGGTGCCTGGTGCCTCCCTTTCCCATGAATTGCCCTAACCTAACAAGGCAGCAAGATAGCTGTGGTGAAAACTATTTTGCAACTAGTCAAAAAAACATGTTAACCTCCCCTTGAACTTCTCTTCTTTAAATAACACCTATAAAAGCTATGCTGTTACAACACCCTATAAAAACTGTGCTGTTCCTGGACTCAGGGCTTCACTTTGCTTAGGGAGTGGAGTCCACGCATATGAATAAATTCCTTTCAGTTTAACTTTGTCGTTGGTCCCAGTTTTGGTGATTTATCGGCTTACTTGGCACAATTTTGGAGGCCCCAGCAAGATCACCATCACTCGGTGACTTCTGTTCGGCAGATGGCCCCTGTCTCAGGCTGCTGTGGTCCGGGAGCCCTGGGGAGGCCACCCTGACCATTTGATCAGGGCCCTGGGGGCTCTGTTCTTGAGCAGAGAATTCGGGTCGGTCCAGCTGAGGGGAGTTTATCTGGAAAACCTTCAGAGGTCAGGTAAAAATCTTATGATTCTCAGTCAGTGGATCCAAAAGAAGGTGAAAGGGAAGTCAGACGCAACAGTAATTCCCCCGCCCAGGGCTTCATCATGACAATGGGAAGCCTTCTAGTCAGTTTACCCCTGGGTCTGGTTTGTCTAAATATTTATGGGTATAGTTTGTCTAAATATTTGTGCATCTGTTTTCTGTTGTTTGTCAGCTTGCTCTGTGTGCCTTTTTGCCTCCACTTGTCAACAGATCATGGGATCCGGACAATCTACCCTCTCAACCCCCCTTAAGTGTGTTTTACAACATTTCTCTCAAATTTATACCCCACAGAAAGCAGATGACTATGGCATCGAGTTCTCAAAAGGAAGACTACAGGCCCTATGTCAATTAGAGTGGCCATAATTTGGGGTGGGATGGCCAGGTGTGGGAAGTTTCAACATTCAGACTACCCAGCAGGTTTGGAACAGGGTCACAGGAAAGGGAGGGCCTCGCCATCCTGACCAGTTTCCTTATATTGATGTATGGATGGACCTCATAAAAGACCCTCCTCCCTCCCTTGATTGCCTGGGATTGAGACACAGGAGGTTTGTGGAAGATAAGTTTCACAACAGGTGAGGACAATCAGTTGTTCTTGTCACCAAGCCCCTTCCAAAGCATAAGGTTTTTCAGGCCCCGCAGGATGAGGATGACTTCTGGCCTTGCCCACCCCCTTATTGGGCTCACAGGGAAGGGCCTGAAGAAGACCCCGACTCTCCCTCTGATTCTACCCCCTGTGATTCCTCTGTCCCCTCTGTGCCGCCTGATTCCCTATCCCCTCCTCACACCCAGTCAGGACAGTCCTATGAGTCTCAGGGGGCAACCAGCCAGGTAACGTCCACTGTCCTTCCTTTGAAACAAGTTGAACCAGGTGGGGGATTCATCTATGTTCCTTTCACTACTAGTGACCTTTATAATTGGAAAAATCAAGTTGCTCCTTTTTCAGAAAAACCCCAGGCTTTAATTCATCTTTTAGAGTCTATTTTCCATACTCATCAGCCCACTTGGGACAACTGCCAACAGCTGCTTCACACCCTCTACTACAGAGGAGTGAGACCAGATTTTGCAAGAGGCTGTTAAGGTGGCCCTGGGACTAAACCCAGACCTTGGTCCTAGCACTCCGGTTTATCTGCAGAAAGCAGAGGCTGAGGTGCTGACCCACCGGCTGGACTGGGACCCCAACACTGATGCAGGTAGAAGAGATCTGGCCAGTTACCACCAGCACCTTTTGCAGGGACTCCACCAAGTGGCTAGGAAGCCGACTAATCTGACTAAGGCGAGTGAAGTAAAACAGGATAAGACGGAGTCTCCCTCGGCTTTCTTGGAGCACCTTCTAGAGGCATATCGGGTCTATCCACCCATTAATCCTGATGCTCCAGAAAACACAGCCTCAATAAATCTGGCCTTTGTGTCACAGTCAGCCCTAGATATTAGACAAAAAAACTTCAGAGATTGGAAGGATTTGAGGGAAAAAACAGGTCCAAGCTCCTGAGTATAGCTCAAAAGGTTTTTGACAACCAGGACTCCCCGGAAGAGAAAATTGCCAAGCAGCTAAAAAAAGTTACTATTGCTGCTCTCAAAAACTATGAGACAAGCAAGCAGACTGGGAGATCTAAGTCGGAGTGACCCCTGCGGCCTAGGCTCAGAAGGGACCAATGTGCCTATTGCAAACAGACTGGACATTGGAAAAATAAGTGCCCCCTCAAGAAGGAAAAAGAGGGACAGAACCAGAAAAAGATGCAGGAGGTCCTGACCTTTGAAGAAATGGAATAGGGAAGTCAGGGCTCATTCAAACTGAGCCCCTGCGAGCCTATGGTAAAAGTAAAAGTCAGGGGCACTACAACCAGTTTCCTAGTAGATATGGGGCAGCCCATTCGGTACTAACAAAACCTTTAGGAAAATTGACAACACAAAAGACTTTGGTACAGGGGGCTACCAGCAAGGGAGTTCAAGGTTTTAAATGGACAACTGCATGAATGGTAGACTTGGGTCACAGGCAAGTGACCCACTCCTTTTTGGTGATTCCAGAGTGTCCATACCCCTTGCTTGGTAGGGACCTGCTAAGAAAATTGAGTATAACAATTACCTTTGCAGAGGAAAAGGCAGACCTAAAACTAGGCATCCCACAGGGGACTGTCAAAGTTATGGTGACTCGCCCATTGGCTTCTGAATACCTGATGCTCTCTGAGCCAGAGGACAAGTGAGCTGGGCAGATTGGTGGTCTACAGATGAAGTTTCCCCTTGTGTGGGCTGAAACAAATCCCCCTGGATTAGCAAGCCATCAAGTTCCTATAGAGGTCAGTCTAAAATCCAATGCCCAGCCCGTTTCTGTTCGACAGTATCCCATCAAAAAGGAGGCAAGAGAAAGGATTTGGACACACATCAACCAACTCCTGGATGCTGGAATCCTAAGGCTATGCCAACCGCCATGGAACACCCCACTCCTGTCTGTCCAAAAGCCTGGTACTTCTGACTACAGGCCTGTCCAAGACCTCCAAGAGGTAAACAAAAGAACTGAGACTGTACACCCCACTGTACCAAATCCCTACACCCTGCTGAGCCTCCTGCCCCTGCAACAACAAGTCTACACTGTGCTGGACCTCAAAGATGCCTTCTTCAGTCTGCCATTGGCCAAGGTGAGTCAGCCCCTTTTTGCCTTCGAATGGGTGGATCCCAAAGGAGGGTACTCAGGACAGCTGACCTGGACAAGATTGCCACAAGGGTTCAAAAATGCTCCCACCCTGTTTGATGAGGCTCTAAATAAGGACTTGGCTCCGTTCAGAGCATCTCATCCTGAAGTGACTCTTCTCCAGTATGTAGATGACCTCCTAGTAGCGGCTGATGATCAGGACACCTGCATGGCAGGTACTAAGGACTTGTTGGGATTGTTACAAAAATTGGGATACTGAGTGTCAGCCAGAAAGGCCCAGATCTGTGCCTCCCAGGTCACTTACCTTGGGTATGAGATTGACAGGGGCACCCGATGACTGTCTCAGAGATGGAAACAAACTATATTACAGATCCCAACACCCACCACAAAGAGACAGGTGTGAGAGATTTTGGAAACTGCTGGTTACTGTCGACTCTGGATTATAGGGTTTGTGGAGATCACAAAGCCCCAATATGCAGCCACAGCCAGAGGAAACACACCCTTAGTGTGGACAGAGACCGAACAGAGGGCATTTGAGACCCTGAAACAAGCCCTTGTTCAGGGACCAGCTTTGGCCCTCCCAGACATTGGAAAACCTTTCCAATTATTCATGGCTGAGAAAGACGGAGTGGCAAAAGGGGTCCTTACTCAAACTTTAGAACCCTGGAAAAGATCTGTGGCTTATTTGTCCAAAAGGCTTGATCCTGTGGCCACTGCCTGACCACCCTGCCTCAGAGCCATCGCAGCAACAGCCCTCCTCATTAAGGAGGCAAACAAGCTAAGCTTGGGTCAGGGGTTCACGATCAGTGCGCCACATGCAGCCTCCTCCACGATGTGAGGAGGCTCTGAGTGATGGATATCAAACACCAGACTGACTCAGTACCAGGCGCTCCTGATTGACCAGCCCTGGATCAAGTTCACAGAGGCCACTACCTTAAAACCTGTGACCCTGCTGCCTGCCTCAGACCCGACAATTCCACTGCATGATGGCCAGGAGACCCTCCAAGACATAACCTCGACCAGACCTGATTTGAAGGATGTGCCCCTAAAAGACTCTGAGGAGACATTCTTCACAGATGGAAGCAGCTTCATTGAGCAAGGAGTCAGGTATGCAGGGGCAGCATTGGTGGATGGCCAGGGAGTGACGAGGTGGGCTGCTGCTCTGGGATCTGGAACTTCAGCCCAGTGAGCAGAGCTGATGGCTCTCACTCAGGCCTTAAATCTGGGTGAAGGGAATAATATCTATAATGGATAGTCGGTATGCCTTCACAACTGTGCATGTTCATGGAGAGTTATATAAACAATGAGGCCTGCTCACGTCAGGAGGTAAACACATCAAAAATAAACATGAGATCCTAGCTTTACTAGAAGCTGTATGGAAGCCTAAATCAGTGGCTATAATGCACTGCAAGGGCCATCAGAGGTCTGACACACTGGAGGCCATAGGAAATCAGAAGCCTGACCTAGCTACTAGACTGGCTACCAGAAAACCAGTGGGGATGGCCCCCACCCTGCCCCTTAAAGCTTTTCCTGAGCTGCCAGCTAAGCCACATTATTCATCAGAGGAAGAAAAACAAAATGCCCAGGTGGGAGCTATACAAGATAAAAAAGGATGGTGGAGCCATCCCGACGGCCAAGTCTGCTTGCCTCAGGCTCTTGGCAGACAGCTAATTCAGCAGATACACCAGTTTACTCACCTAGAAGAAAAGAAACTCAGACAACTGATAAGTTCCAGGTTTTTAACTCCTAAGCTGGCTGCCATGGTCCAGGATGTTTGCACCCGGTGCCAGACATGTGCCCAGGTAAATGCCAAGGCAATGCTCAGAGGCGAGGGAACCTGACTCCGAGGAGAGCATCCCAGGGAATTTTGGGAATTGGATTTTACTGAAGTCAAGCCCAGCCGTGGATACAGGTACCTGTTGGTTTGGGTAGATACTTACTCTGGATGGGTAGAAGCCTTCCCAACTAAAGGAGAGACAGCTACAATAGTCAGTAAAAAGTTGTTACAGGAGCTCATCCTCTGATTTGGCCTCCCCTGTGCTCTGGGGTCCGACAATGGCCCGGCCTTCATGGCTAAGGTATCCCAATTGGTGGCCAAGGCCCTTAACATTGATTAGAAACTTCATTGTACCAATCATCCACAAAGTTCAGGGCAAGTGGAAAGGATGAATCGTTCCTTAAAAGAGACATTAACTAAGTTTGTTTTAGAAACTGGAGGACCTCATCCCACTGACCCTCTTGCAGGCTAGGTGCCCTCCTTATATAGAAAAATTAACTCCTTATGAAATCATGTTCAGGAGACCACCTCCCTTACTGCCCAGGGTAAATTTGGAAAATGTATCAGAATGTGAAAATCATACTGTTAAACTCTTTAAAGGCCCTCCAGGTAATCCAACAGAAGCTACAGAATTGAGTTCAGGAGGCCAGGCCGGCCCTTCAACCTGATGTTACCCATCATAAATTTCAGCCTGGAGATCTGGTACTGGTAAAGAGACATTCATCTAAGGCTCTGGAGCCACATTTAAAAGGGCCTTTCCAGGTGATCTTGACAATGCCACCTGCTGTGAAGATCACGAGAAAGACACCATGGATACATCACTGTCACATTAAAGCAGCTCCTGAAGACACCCTGGAGGTCAAATGAAAGATCATCAGTCAACCAGGCAACAAAAAGCTAAGACTGAAAAGGGACAAATGATGTTTGCTATATTGACCCATAATTCAACATTTGTTATGATTATTATTTTTAAGTCATTATTTTCTGAAACATTGGCAATATTACCCCAAAGACAATTAGACTTTGTTGGTAATGTTTAGATTCAGCTGACACAATCACTTAATCTGTCTGAGTTTTGTTTAGTCATTAATTGTGGTTGTGCATTTGTTATCATGTTGCTGCATACTAAAGGTCATAACCAGGTATGTGTCCAAACAAATAGACAATGTGAAAATCATGTTATTAAGCCAGATGTATAAACCATTGCCTGAAGAAGGAGAATATGTAGAGATGAGATGATGAATAAAAGGTTTGATTCTGTACAAAAAAATCAGTGGGGAATGTGAGACCAAAATGAACCTAAGAAATGCCATCTTGGCCTGAAGATGAACTTCCCTCATACCCCTCCTCTTACAGAGTGCATTTTTGTAACTGCTTGTTCTGCTTCTGTACTTGCTTCATCACTTCTCAGAAAGGGATGGTGCCTGGTGCCTCCCTTTCCTGTGAATTACCCTAACCTGACAAGGCAGCAAGATAGCTGTGGTGAAAAATATTTTGCAACTAGTCAAAAAAACATGTTAACCTCCCCTTGAACTTCTCTTCTTTAAATAACACCTATAAAAGCTATGCTGTTACAACCCTATAAAAACTGTGCTGTTCCTGGACTCAGGGCTTCACTTTGCTTAGGGAGTGGAGTCCACACATGTGAATAAATTCCTTTCAGTTTAACTTTGTTGTTGGTCCCAGTGTTTGGTGATTTATCAGCTTGCTTGGCACAACATTGAGGCCTCCTTAGGAAATGACTACTTTTCAGAGATGTCTTCTAGGTGTAGCTGGCTTTTGTCTTTTGAGTCTGTCCCAAGATCCTGCCTCTTCAGCTTATTAGGGATGAGAAGTTGCTGCCTATGTGGCTTAGCACCCAGTTCTTTGATGCTGGACTATGGTATTGTTCATGACCCCCAGACAATCTAAGTATTAGTATACAAGGAATACAGTTGTGGATCACAGTAACTATGTCACCCTGGCTAAAGTAGTACAATCAGTAATAACAATAGCATCAATTATATCCTAGAAAATGACAAACTGTGGCAACTGTTAATTTGTCACCTTAAACCATGGGTACACAAGATTTATAACAAAACTTAACAAAATCTAAAACAAATCAGAAAATTATGTACAGCCAGGGATTTAGCTAAGTGGTTCCACTGCCTGCCTCCAAAACCCAAGGACCTGAATTCGATCCCTGGTACTAAAATACACACACACACACACACACACACACACACACACACACACACAGAGAGAGAGAGAGAGAGAGAGAAAATTATATACAGTAAATATTCCCTCAATAGAGAAATTTTACCCTCAGGGGAAAAAATTTAAAAGGGATAAGAGGAAAAACAAGAGAAATAAAAGAAAAGAAAGAGATAAGAAGCAAGGCTGAAGGACAAAGGAAGTTTACCCAGGCTTTGGAAAACTAGTGAAGACAGAGGGAAAGAAGGAAAAGACAAAAACAAGAACTGAACAAAACCAAAAAAACTAAAAACAATATGTGCACTCATTAAAAAACATCAAGAAAAAGCAAAACAAAACAAAAAACAAAAAGCAAAAGCAAAGGAAAAAAGAGAGAGATTATCTTCTGAGGTCTACAGTTCTGTGGTAGTGTCCAATTCAGGATGTGTCTCTGCTGTCCCTGGTAGACAAAGGAGGCAGACAGAGCCCAGATCCATGCTGGATAATCCCAGTAAGCCTGCAGAAGGATTAGGGTAGGGTGCTGGTTCTGGTGTTTTCAACTCCACAGAAGTTCAGGCTGATGCTGGCCTCTGCTTATAGGGTTGGGGCCTGAGATGTTCAGCCTACAACACACTGGGTGTCTCTTACTGGCCTGACCTCAGCTCTCTGACCCTGGATGTCTCCTGCGGTTGCACCTCACCCAATCACTGGGAGCCCTGAGAGGAAGCCAATCCACAGCTGCTCCAAATTCCAGGCTCAGTTGGCCCCTTCCTAAAATGGCATCTGCTCAAGCTCCTTCTCCAGGAAATGCTTGGAGTAGAGTCATTCACTAGCTGTTGTAGCTTACAACATCCACTGCTCTGTTTCACTGGTGCATTTCTCCCTGGAGGCCTCTGGAGTCAGCCACTCTCACTGTGTCTCTGCAGATTTGAGCCTTCTCTCTCATGCCACAAACTGGGAGTCAGGCAGAAAGTACATTTTGCCCCCTTTTTCTGCATTGAGGTGTGCCTCTTCACTTTCCCCGTGGGCTCCAATTCTCCCTTCAGATCCTTCCTGAGTCCTAGGGAAACACCTCCCTCCTTCTTTTCTTCTCCAAGACAGGACTCTAAATCTCAGAGATGCTGATTTGCTGCTGTTTACTACTCTGCCATCTTTGCTTCCTCAGAAAAAACACTTTTAAAAACCAATATTACTATTGAAAAAGTTTAAATCTTTTTTTCAATTATTTTGTTCTTATAATGCATTCCATTGAGAAGGCACAGCCCCGGTACTCGCCCAATTATGTGGGCTACTGGAAAGAACAACACTGGCTCTCAGAGAGCAGCAATGCAGAGCATACTTGGGTATACTCTGAACCCCTAGTAGGGTCAGAGCTTGGGAACCGAGGATTCTGGGGACTGGGAACCCCACATCCCACTAGTGACTCCACCTTTGATGTCAAAGGAACTGCAGTTAATCTGGATAAATTCAAGAAAAGGCAGCAGGAAGAGGAGCTGCTTATGAGGCGTGGGGTACACCGAAGACTTGGATGTTCAACTATCATTGAACACACAGGTTCGGATCCAAGGAAAACCTGATGTGACCCGGATATGGCTAATAACCAGGGTCTTAATTCTTTCTCCTTATCTTTTGCTCTTATACAGCTCATAGATGATCTCAGATGGTCTCCATGGGTCCTCTCTCTAGCCACTAACCCTTCTCCTAGGGCAGGAACGTTCCCAAATGTAGAGTCCCCTGATTGGCTCAATGAGCCTCATGCCTTTGGATTTTCTTCTCTTGATTGCTATCCCTAATCTGTAGAGACCAAGCTGGTTTTTTGAGTTAACATACATTTTTATTTATAAGAGATTTTATGAGACAGGGAGTCCACCTTCAACAAGGGGCCTTATATCACAGACTATGCAAACAGGGAGATTTGAAATGTTGTCTGACATTTATGCTCCTTGATTTGGACAGGGACACCAGATGCTGTCATCAGCCTCACAGGTGACAATGTCAAACAGCACTAGATGTTCCAAATTTGTTTGTTCTTCTTTCCCAAGAGTGCCTTACCCTTCACGTGCTATGCCAGTGGCTCACACATTATAACCTTAGCCAATAAAGTTGTCTGGCAGATGACATTATAGAACAGAAGCTAATGACCTCTAGGACAATCCAGTGTCTCAGACTCCACCTGCTGGCTCATCTGGAGTGTTTGTTCATGTGTCCTTGACTTTGTCCCAAATTTAATTTTATTAAAAACTTGGTATTATCGGAAAATTAGTGAAGTGTATTCTGATAATACCTGTAGCACATTGTACACAGCTTTGCCACCAAGCAAGCTCCCAAAATGTGAGCTAGTCTTACCACCTGGTCTTGGGAGTAGTCATCCTCTTTGTCCCTCTCTGCTGGCATATATCCTCCATTCTTTGAGAATGTAATGTCAAAATGTGCTATGTTTGATATTTTTATGTGCCCCTTCTTATTCTCCCTTCATTTTTTACATACTAAAGCAACTGCAAATATTAACACGAGGATAGCTACATGAATGGAAACCGTACTCTCTGAGTGCATTATTCGTGGCCCCCATTGCCCAGAATGAGCTGCCCTAGTTTCCTACTTCCTCGGAGACATTCTGCCCACATTCAGTTTGACTGTCGGCAACCCTGGCAGGTAACTTTCTTAGCCAAATCTAGACATCCACACAACCCTCAAACTTGGCAAGAAGACCCTCTTGGGAAACTGCTTTGCAAAGAACTTATTGTCTATTTGAACAGTCTGACATTCTGAGATGGTTCTCCAAGGATACTAAAATGGGACTCGTGTCAGGAAAATGCGCAAGAGACAGTTTCCTGAATTAAACCTGTGTATCTTCTGGCCAAAAGGTGGTGTTGCATTTTCCTACCAGGGAGCTCTCAGTCAGTGCTTTGGTGAGCTTTCTCATTGCTGGGACAAAATACCTGACACCTACAACTTAAAGGAAGAGGGAGAGGTTTATTTTAGCTCAGTTTCAGAGCGTGATTAGCTTGCTCAAGGTAGGAACATCAAGGCAGAGGGCACAGAGGAGGAAGGGTGCTCATCTGATGACATCTGGGAAGCAGGGCACCGGGGAAGAGCCAGAGAGGAAGTGGGCAGGCACCAGATAGAATCCCCAAGTTCCTGCCACCATGCCTGCTTCCACCGACTGGGCCTGTTTAGCTCTGAGCTCATCAGTCTAGTGACCCTGTGATGAGCCTGTGCCCTCACAATCCAATGGCCTCTCCAGGGGTCTCTGAACCCAGTCAAGAAGATAATCAAGGTGAACTGACACAACGAGGGTGAGCAATGACGATGTCAGCCCAGTCCAGCGGTTCTCAAACCTTCACCTCCATCATAATCGCTAGGCAAATTGAGGAAAAAACCAAACCAGAATCAAGGCCCCTACCTCACCCTTACTCTACCTGATTCATTAGGTAGAGAAGGCCAGGGCCCCAGGAATCAGCCTCTAACATGAGTACATCAGGTGACTTGTTGCTGGTAGTCCACGAACCAAAATCTGAGAAATGCTAGTAGCATTCAGTTTCATTCAGTGAGAATTTGCTGGATGCAGAGCGTAGGACGTGGCCGTGAGGAACTAAAGTGAATGTATGCAGTATATTACAAAAAGAATATGAAACACTGATAAGATAATAGCAGCTTGCATTTGTATGGTGGTGCAGTTTTTAAGCATGCTCTCATTCATCACCGCCCCTTGGCATCGACACTGTGAGAGAGGCAAGAAAGTGATTGGTATTTCCATCTTGCAAAAATGAACTTAAGTAATTTCCCCAAGTTTCTATATCTGCTACATGGCAAACATAGATCATATCCAGGGCTTTGGACTGCTAGGGCTAAAGGGAGGAAAACTGTAGTGATAGGCACAATAATCCTCCAAAGAGCAAGGGCATAAAGCTGTACTTAGGTGGATGTCCATTGCTATGTTTATCATGGGAAAAAACTGGGACACCCTAAATATTCATCCCTAGTGGACTCATTTTTGTTTTTGGGGGGGGAGTTTGGTACCAGGGATTGAACGCGAATCCTTGCGCTTGCAAGGCAGGGGGCAGAACCACTGAGCTAAATCCCCGGCTGGACTCACTTTTTAAAACTTAATTTTATTGGCACACTTTAGGTATACAATGTAATGACATTCATCATTGGAAATTTGCACCTTTACATAGTCTCTCTTGGTTCTTATTGTTTCCCCCTTCCCCTGCCCTCCCTTCAACCCCTCCATCCCTCCCTATTTACAAAGACTTTGTTTCCATTTTTTCATTTTCTCATATTAATTCCATAGAGAACTCATTTTTAAAAAGGTAAATTCTGTGAACCCATGCTGTGCAATAAGATGCAGTTTCCCAAAAAAAATAAGGCAGATCTTGGTTTACATTGGAAAATATCTATGATGTATTGCAAAAAAAAATTTTTTTAAGTCTCAAAACTCTATAAATTCTTTATAAAGAGAAAAAAAGACAGAAGGGGGGAGAGAGAGACTGTAGGGGTCTCCTGGTGAATAGGTGCCATTGGACCAACACTAATCAATAGGAACCTAGGACCTTCAATGGACCGTGCATGGGACTGAGAGCTCAAAAGATAATTTCTCTAAATTAAGTTGTATGTGAATATGAGAAGTGCTCGGCACAGAAGAGCTACAGAGAAAAGCAAAACAACAAGAAAAAATTTACCTTGGGGAAGATGGCCATTAGTTGGAGGCTCCCTTCTGAACTCTCCTCTCTGTTCCTTTTTTTTTTTGGTACTGGGGAATCAAACTCAGGACCTTGCACTTGCAAGGCAGGTGTGGTGCCACTGAGCTAAATTCCCAGCTCTCTCTTTTCCTAATTGTTATAAACTTACTACACCGTTTCATACGGCATGACAGTGAGAGAGAGATATTACAATCCAGTTACTAGCTCATAAGAGCCAAACATCATGTAAAAAGAAAATCTAATTACAAATAATTGCTATACTCTTATCAAAGCACAATATGTTTAGTTCAAAGATTTTGTCTTGTAAAAGGTGACTCTTTGAGTCTTGAAAGCCAGGATTTGGTTGGGAGGAAGAAAAACACAAATTTATTTGAAAAACAATCCAGAAAACTTTTCCAATTCATTTACTACAGAGCTTCATAAAGGTAATATTTTATTATTATTCTTGTGTGGTTTTTCAAAACTGAGTAATATATGTTACCAATATCACTCAGCTTTCAACCAATTACTGTGGGCCTCTCCCTCATAGGCCTTAAGGGTAGCCAGGATGCCTTGCTCTGAAGAACTGACAATCTCTCCCTATATTTTTCAAATTGCAACAAATTCTATTCAAAATAAAACCAAACAAGATGGACTTTCACTTACAAAAAGGCTCTTTGATGAAGGGGCGAGTGCTTTAGTGCCTGGTTTATTATATTTTTAACAAAGTGGAATGTTTTCTGTGCTTATGAATACTGAAAAAGGGGCATAAAGGAATACTTCTTTTCTTTATTAATGGACACTAAAACCTAGAGGAAAATGACATTTAATTCTCAGAAAAGTGCCTTGTAACATGTCCAGGTCATGGGGCCCTCTTATGAATCTGATGAAAGCCCAATGTGGTAGAACACGCCTGGGATCTCAGCTGCTTGAGAGGCTGAGGTGGGAAGAGAGACGCCCTGGGCAGCATCTAGAGACTCCATCTCAACCACCACCTAAGAAAAGCGAAGCAACAACATCAAATGTGGAGAGAGTGGAGCCCTGCCCTCGTGGCAGCTACTTATGAAAGACAAGTTCAGGCCCAAGGGCGATGGAGCAGTGCTCAGTTTCCATTAGTCAGCTCTGTACTAGAGAAGTGTTCCTTTCAGATTCAAACGTTGTGATATTAATTCAGCAAAGTTAGAGCACCTGCCCTATGCAAAAGCTGGTGTGAGTGTGGAGTAGAGCCCGGCTTTCAACAAGCCCTCCAGGTAACTCTGCCGGGTCTTAGATCCACTGACAGGTCAGAACATGCCATGCTCAGTCCTTGTCCGCAGTTTCTGGTTTATTTGGCATGGCATGAGAGTCCAGTCATGGATGTTTCATAAAACCTTTCCAGGAGACTGTCATGCAGGCATGGTTGGGACCCCTTGGTTTAAACTCTGGAGAGGAGCTTGCTGGTTCTGGACAAACATTCATATGTCCAAGAGGAGGAAATTCTGTTTGCATCTGTGGCTCCCAACACACATGACGTCCACGGTTACGGACAGCCCTGCCTCTGTCTCAGGGACCCGGGGTGTTGGCTCCTACCCCACCCCCACCCATTGCCTTTTTCAGAGCAAGAGCCTCCAATTTTGCTTTCCTGTCAATTAATTTTTCCTGTAGAGTTGCTGGCTTTTTAAATGGAAAAGTGAAAGTACAGTCTCTATATGTACTCTATAAACCTAGAAGCTAAGAAATCGAAAATCCATTCTTGGGGTGGAGGCTTTCATCTTCCAAATGCTGTCCTTTGTGACAAACAGATCAATTTTTGTTACTAATTGGCCACTCTGCTAATAGTTTCTGTGAAACACATCTATTTCACAACTAATGGAGAAATCGTTGAAGAGTTTCTAGGTTTTCGATTCACAGGAGAAACAATCTTTGCAAGTCACTGCCCTTTAGAATATCCACCTATGAGGGGTCACTGAAGTCAGATAAAAGATATTTCCCTGCCCAAGAGAGTGGCTTTTAGTAAATATCTCTCCCACCCTCCCTCTCTCCACCTATGGCCTTTTTACCTTATTATAAAAGGTTCCACTCTACTATGATATGGAATTCTAATATTTACATCATGCTTCTATAAATTACTGTACCACGAGCAAAGACTCGACAGAATGCCCAAGTTTTGTAACTGAACATTTCACATATTTGAGAAATTCGCGACAAAATTGTCCTCTCTTCCCTGTTTCCTGTCCACATGAAAGCTGCCTCTGTTTTAACCTGGTAAGATCCTCTCAACCATGCAGGATTCATCTTGGCAGTTACACAAGAGCCTGTGGAATGGATTAGCCCAGGCGCACCACCATTATCCATTACTGTGTTCAAGTCACACGGGGTAAAATGCTGCTCTAAGAATCATGTGCTTCCTTTAGGAAACTGCAGAAAAGCTAACATTTTATAAGTAAGAAAATGCCCACTTGAGGCCTGATTAATGTGATTTGTCTTTATTAAAAAGAGAGAACAAAGACATTAGTCAAATCTTCACTCTGCTCAGTGACATGATGCTAACATTACAATAGTTTGTGGGAAGGGAAAGATTTAGGCAAAACAGAATTCTGGTACCTACTTGCTACTTAACACCATCAAGAGCAATCAGGTATGAAAAGTTATAATAGCTTATAACAAAATGGTCATACTGTGTTGTCTAAAACTAAGCATTAGATGCAAAGTTTTATAAAGAGTTTTTGTATCTATCCAGTTATTCTTAGAAGCCAGAACTGCTTTATAAGTTTACAAAGAAGAGGTTAGAAATCATTCAGCCCCACAGGTTAATTGACTTATTCAGGCTCACATGAGATAGACAGAATTTTACAGTATAATTAGACATAATTGTGCATTATAACCATAAACCTGTTTCACCTTCTTATGTTGTGAATTTGACTCATGCATAATTTATAAACTTCTAACTACCATGTTGGATTGTATGGGTCCATTTTTATGAGAAAATAATGAAACAGGCTGGGGATTTAGCTCAGTGGTTCTGCCACCTGCCTCACAAGCAGAAGGACCCGAGTTCGATCCCTGGTACCAAAAAAAAAAAAAAAATCTATGCTCCAAACACTACTGCACTCAACTATATAAAACAAATACTAATGGACATGAAAAACCATATAAGCACTAATACAATAGTAGTAGGGGACCTCAATGCCCCATTGTCACAAATAGATCAACAAGAAAAAAAACAAGCAATGAAATATAGAACTCAATCAAACTATTGAAGATATGAACCTAACAGATGTTTACAGAGTGTTTCACCCCACAAAATCAGAATACACAGTCTTTTCAGCTGCACATGGGCCATTCTCCAAAATAGACCACATACTCACTCATAGAACATATTTAGGTAAGTGCAAAGGAATTGAAGTTATCCCCTGTACATTATCAGACCATACTGCAATGAAATTGGAGATCAAAAGCAGCAAAAACTTCATAAACACATGGAAATTGAACAACACACTTCTGAATAACCAATGGGTCACAGAGGAAATTAAAGAAGAAATCAGACAGTTCCTTCAAATAAATGACAATGACAATACAACATATCAGAATCTATGGGTCACAATGAAAGCGGTCTTATGAGGGAAATTCATAGCAGTGAATAATCATATTAGGAAAACAGAGTGAGCCCAATTAAACAGCCTGATGCTGAACCTCAAGCTTCTAGAACAAGAAGAGCAGGACAACCCCAAAGCTCATACAAGTGAGGAAATTATAAAGATCAGGGCAGAAATCAATGCAATGGAGACTAAGAAAACAATACAAAAAAATCAACGAAGCCAAGAGTTGGTTCTTTGAAAGAATCAACAAAATTGACAAACCCTTAGCCAACCTTATCAGAAAAAGGAAAGAAAAGGTCCAAATCCAGTCAATTAGTAATGAAAAATGTGAAGTCTTAACAGATCCAGCAGAAATCCAGAAGATCATCAATACCTACTTCCAGAACCTATATGCCGATAAGATGGAAAACACAGAAGAAATGGACAGATTCCTAGACACGTATGAGTTACCAAAGTTGAATGAAGAAGAGCTAACAATTCTAAACAACCCAATATCAATCAATGAAATTGAAAATGTAATTAAAAACTTGCCAACCAAGAAAAGCCCGGGTCCTGATTGCTTCACCGCTGAATTCTACAAGACATTTAGAGAGGAACTGCTGCCACTCCTGTTGAAACACTTCAATGAAATTGAAAGGGAAGCAATACTCCCAAATTCATTCCTGGAAGCAAGCATTACCTTGATCCCTAAAGCGGAGAAAGACCCAACTGAAAAAGAGAACTATAGGCCAATCTCACTAATGAACATAGATGCAAAAATCCTTACTAGGATACTGGCAAGTAGAATTCAGAAGATCATCAAGAAGATCATACACCCCAACCAAGTGGGATTCATCACAGGGATGCAGGGATGGTTCAACATATGCAAATCAATCAATGTAATACACTATATCAATAGAGCCAAGGACAAAAACCATATGATCATCTCAATAGACGCAGAAAATGCATTTGACAAAATCCAACACGCATTTATGATAAAAACCCTACAAAAAATCAGAATAGATGGTCTCTACCTCAATCTGATAAAAGCCATCTATGAAAAATCAACTGCCAATATCATACTAAATGGTCAAAAACTGAAATCCTTCACACTAAAATCAGGAACAAGACAAGGATGTCCACTATCACCACTCTTGTTCAATAGAGTTTTGGAAACATTAGCCACAGCAATTAGACAAGAGAAAGAAATAAAAGGAAGAAGGATAGGAAATGAAGAAGGCAAATTGTCAGGTTGGGGATTTAGCTCAGTGGTTCCGCTGCCTGCCTCACAAGTGGAAGGACCCCAGTTCAATCCCCGGTACAAAAAAAAAAAAAAGAAGTCAAATTGTCATTATTTGCAGATGACATGATACTCTACATAGAAGACCCCAAGAACACTGCTCCTCTGCTGGTGGAAGTGTAGACTGATGCACCCACTGTGGAAATCAGTATGGAGATGCCTCAAAGAACTAGGCTTAGAGGTCCTACTCAACCCAGCTATCCCCCTTCTGGGTGTCTTCCCCAAAGAATTAAAAGAATCATACCATAGTGATATATGTGCACCCATCTTCATAGCAGCATAGTTTGTAATAGCTAAAACTTGGAATCAGCCCAAATGCCCATTAGTTGGAGACTGGATAAAGAAAATGTGGGGTTTTTTTTTATAAAATGGAGTACTACTCAGCCATCAAAAATGAGAAATTAGAGACATTTATTGCTAAATGGATGCACATTGAGGTGATACTCTCAAGTGAAATAAATAGGACACACATGTGTAAATACCGAATAGTTTCTCTAGTGTGAGAAACAAAGTGTAAATAAGAACTAAAAGGTATAATAGATAATGTGAAATAGGAAGAAAAGGGGCAAAGAGGAGGGGGAAGTGGGAGGGGTAGGGGAAAGGAAAGAAGGGAATGGAATTAATATGAGAAAATGAAAAAATGGAAATAAAGTCTTTGTAAATAGGGAGGGATGGAGGGGTTGAAAGGTGGGCAGGGGAAGGGGAAAAAAATAATAACCAAGAGAGTATGTAAAGGTGCAAATTTCCAATGATGAATATCATTATATTGCACACCTAAAATGTACCAATAAAAGGATATACAAAATATAAAAATAAAAATAAATAAAATATTAGAAAGTAATATAACAGACTATTAGCAATATTTATATGAGGAGATAGGTTGTGGATAATGTACATTTTCATCCTCCATTCAATGTTTTCATATTTTACAAGGGCACATACCTACTTTTTTTTTTTTTGGTACTGAGGATCGAACTCAGGACCTTCCGCTTGTGAGGCAAGCGCCGGAACCACCAAGCTGAATCCGTGGCCCACACATATGTACTTTTAACAGGAAAAAAATACTAGTTTGGTCCATTAGCAGGAAGGAAAATAGGAGGAAAGTGACAAATCGTCTAATAAATAACTAAAAGTTTACTATTTAAATGATAAATATCCCCAGTCAGTCCCATTAGAGATACTCATGTTGCGATGTAAAACCTTTTTTTCTTCTTATCTTTATTAATAAATATTTCATTTAATTTTTTTAAGGAGTAACTGGGAAGGGTAGTAAAAACACACCAATTCTTAGATGATTCAGTTACCTTAGTTTATGAGTGTTTTTCTTCTAAGAACCATCTCATAATTTAAAGACTGACATGACTGAAAGATATAGAAAGACATTCTAGACAGAGCTGAATTTAAATGAGCCTCCAATTACTATATTTTGTGCCTCTTTCCTTGTAATCTTTACCTCTGAAGGTACACAAATTAATCAACTGCTTTTATACAGGAAATAATGCCACTGCTTCCAATAAAGAATCAATAATTGTTTTTATAGCATTAAGGTAATTACAGTCATTTGGAAAGGTAGCATCAACAGATTTTTTTGCACTTATGACTAATCCATTTTAAACAAAAGCCAATCTTAAAAACATAATTTCAGGGCCGGGTATTTAGCTCAGTGGCACCATGCTTGCCTCACAAGCACAAAGTCCTGAGTTCAATCTCCAGTACAAAAAAATCCCCATAATTTCAGAAAAAACTCAGCTATGCCAAGAATAGATGAGAAAGCACATGGACCTGTGGACTTTAATGCTATACCAAACAGATAAAAAGCAAAATTGATTTTATCCTGTAGGTCTATACAAATAAATAAGATCCTACCTTCTTTTCCTGTACGTATGCTTAGATTTCTTACATAAATAACAAAATACTTCATTTCATTCTCTTCAACAGAATAAACGCCTTAGAAAAAAACTGAAAAGAGCTGATAATCATCTCCCAAGATTCATGCATACTTTGTTCAACTTCTATCAATTTCCTGACATAGTTAACCTACCCAGAAAAATCTTTTCCTAAATTAAGTACACAGGTCTACCTGTGTCTTGAAGAATTTTGCCCACTTATCTGTATCTCATGTTGCTTTTTGTTTCCCATTTCTTCTTTGCTTCAAACCCCACTGTGAGTTTCTTCTTTTTTTTTGAGCAGTCTGTGAGCTTTCAACCTCCCTTTTGGCTTTTATACACTGTGGCAGCCAATTGCTTTGGCAATTTTTTACACCAAGCTCTCAGCTGGTTGCTGCGCTCCTCGGCCTTCTCAACATCCCATTCCTCCACAGCCTGGTCTATCCTCTTTCCAAGCCCTGACATGTCAACCTGCTTCTTTTTAACAGTGGGTTCAAATCTATCATTGGCTCCAAAGTCCTGAGTAAGCTCCTCCACTGTGTTTCATTTAAGAACTACGCAATTTTTTCTCATTCTTCAGTTTATCTTTTCTGGAGTATTTTCTCTTTCTCCCTCTGAATCTTGAGGTTGAAGTTTCTGTTCAGAATTTTTTGTGTGTAATTCTTGGAAATTTGTTCCACATATTTAAGAGAATTCCAGAAGAGCACTCTTCATTAGCATTTGCTTTGGCCTCTGTTTCGGTTTGTGGTCCACCTGCTGAGAAACCTGAGATTTCTATTGGTCTAATGGTCACATCCTCTTTATCTTCCTGTAAGTTATGATTAAAGTTCTGTGGTGTGGCCTCATCTTCAGAATTCAACCAATATCACTTTCATTTAGGCCAGGAAGCAGCAGTCCATGCCATGTCTTTTCTTCAATCAGGAAGTGGCCACCCAGCATCCATCTGAGGACCAGGGTATAAAACCTTTTAAAAAGTACAGGTTCCTAGCATGTTCCTCAGAAGTCTGCTCTTGGTTTGCATGTGTACATTGCTTTCATGTTAAAAACAGAGTAGAAGCACCTGGCACAAAATGGATTCCGAATAAATATTTGTTGATTCAATTAAGAGAGGAAGGGATGAACGAATGTTTATAAAATGATGCCTCAGGCTGTAATGTGTGAGGAAGTCATCATGTGACCACTTCCTTTTCCCCTTATCATCTTAGATTCCCTTGTTTTTAAATTCACCTTCTCCAGCCCAGGGACTCAAAGAAACTGAAAACAGAGCAGGGAACAATTTCATAGCCATGCATCAGTGCTCCTTCCCTCAGACCTGGCAGTTGTCAAGACACCAGGAGAGAAGCTCTCCTCAACACAGACCATGTCAAAGCATAATATAAGTTAATAAGCCACTTATTGCTCCACATACAACAGAGGTGCGGTACATGGAACAATAAGCACCCTACCTATGATTGTCAGTGTCCTTCATGGAGAGAGGGAACACTAATGGAAAAGGGCAAAAGGAAATAAACCTCAGGTCTCTGGCAAAATCAGAAAACAACTCCTCAATAGAAGGGTAATAGCTAGAATATATAAAGAATTCAAAAAGGTTAGACCCCCTGAATAAAAGGCCCAAAATGAAAAAAAAAAAGTAGGCAAGTGAAATGAATAGACACTCCTTAGAAGATGTATATATAGTCAATAAACACAGGCAACAATATTCAGCATCACTGGCCATTACAGAAATGCAAATTAAAACAACATTGAGATTCTGTCTTACTCTAGAAAGAATAGCCATTGTTAAAACATCAAGTAATAACAAATGATGGAGAGGGTGTGGGGAAAAAGAAACCCTTCTACACTGTTGATGGGAATGTAAAGTAGTATACCCACTATGGAAGTCAGTATGGAGATTCTTCAAAAAAGCTAAACCTAGAAATTCCAATTGATCTAGCTATTCTCCCTCTAAGTATCTCCTCAAAAGTTAAAACATCATATTACAGTGATACATGCATACCCATGTTAAGAGCAGCACAATTCACGATAGCTAAATCTTGGAAGCAGCCTATATATCTATGAACAGAAAAATGGACAAAGGAAATATGGTGTATACATACATAATGGACTACTGCTGGGCTATAAAGAAGGATAAACTTGAGTCATCTCTGGGAAAATGGATGCAACTTGAAAACATAATGTTAAATGAAATAAATCAGACACATAGTTTTAAATACTGTTCAGGTTGACACCCTGAACAGTTTGTTGTCAGGGTGATGGCCTGACCAATTACCAGAGGTTGCCCAGTCACCTGATAAGAATGCAGCAGGGG
Source organism: Heterocephalus glaber (assembly GCF_053883595.1). Lineage (NCBI taxonomy): Eukaryota > Metazoa > Chordata > Mammalia > Rodentia > Bathyergidae > Heterocephalus > Heterocephalus glaber. Next base: position 13,530,180 of record NW_028258343.1, on the reverse strand, counting down.
ATGAAAAAACAATGTACAAAGATCAGGGAATGGAGGGCCAGGAATTTTTCTTTAGCTCTCTCCTGACTGAACACCCTGGCTAAGACAATAGGCTCTGGATTAGTCAGTATTTATGATTATATAACACAGCAAGGGGGCTTGAAGGCAGATGTAAGGAATAGCAGAACTAATGCACTAATGAGCCAGGCTTGGTTAAAGGGGGATTAGCTATGTATGCTTACTTGTGAAGGAGAGGTCTCAGTTAACAAGGCACCTGTGCTATCTTTCAGGTCATAGCTAAGAGCCACCTGAGTTATCTTAGCTAACATTTGATCTTGGAGATGTTTGGACAGAGTCACAATTCCTCAGCTGCAATGTTTCCTTGCTATTAGAGACATCACAACTTCATTGATCACTGAGACCTCAGTTGTTACCCTTGGTATAGGGAAATCTATCTCCGTACACCAATCCAAAGGTCAATTAGCAACTTACACTTAGGCCTTAGAATGAGTTATAGTTTTAATCAGTAGCTGAATTCATAAGCCAAATTAATAATATTTAAAGCCTTCTTACTGCCATTTCAAGCTGGTCTCCTGCAGTTCCTCCTTTCTGTTTTTGAAGTTGCAGAAGCTGAATCAGGGCAAGTAGAGGCTGCATTGCATCTAGATGGTGGTCCGTCTTGGTTCCTCTATGTCATACTATTAATAAAAGCAGAAGAAGAATCCCAATGACTCAAAGCATTCCAATATAAAGCCAAAAGTATGCTTTAAGATAAAGAGATTTAGTTGGTTAAGAGCATTAGAAAATTGATCTCAATTCTGAATTTGCTCATCAAAATCCTGAGTTTGTTGGGACATGGATAAAACTTCTTTTTGGAGAGCCTCAAAATCAATAGTAATGTTCTGATGGATGGCCCCTTGAACATGTTTCTTTACATGTTCCCAAGGATGCATAGATTTATTATATGGCAAAGGTGTTAGACAAAAGTGATATCCTTTCATAACATTTGTATAGAGGGCATGTCTGTAGATTTGTCCTTTTGCCAATGGAGTTTGAATGGAGTATATTTACTTTTCATATTAAATGTTTTCAAATTTAAAATGAAAATAACAAGATTTAATTGAGCTTGTGGAAGTAGCTGTACTCCTATTTTTAAAGTTGTGCTTTTAAAGTTTGTTGGGCACATTTGACAATTATTCATTTTGGGGGATTCTATGCAATAAAACTCATGTTTTAGTCTTTAAAATGATGTATGTGAGATAAAAGAGCTGTTTATATTTGTTGAGAACCACCAGCAACCAAATCAATTTTGATCTTGTAAGTTATTGGCTGTGCATGGCTGCTGGCAGCTCTGGAGCACCTGTCTTTTAGCCTGGGCCAGCTGTTCGCACCTGAACCACTTGGATTTTAAAGCCTCTCTTTTTTTCTTTTGTGATGTGAATCATTCTCTCAAGTACTTTTGTTTTAAGAACACTTTGAGCTCTATCAAAGTAACAAGCAGCCATGTATATACTTTCACCAAACTAACAATCAAACATATATATTCTCTTTGATAAATCACCTTTGCATTTTTTTTCTTGACATATGTAAGCTTTTTAGCCTTGTTATTATCTCTTGTTTTATCCTTCTAACAACACAAAACTTTTATCATTTAAAATTTTTTTTACATCAAAAATATATCTCTTGAGCTGGGGATTTAGCTCAGAGGTGCTGCCGCCTGCCTCACAAGCTCAAGGTCCAGAGTTCAATCCCCAGTACCAAAAAAAAGTATATCTCTTTTTATTTATAGCCTTAATATTTTTTTGTCTCACTTATTATGAACCTTTTAGAACGAACTTGGTTGTAGCCACTTAAAGCTTTTATAACAAACTTGGCTGGTAGTAGATCTTTAAACAACATTGAATTTAAATTAACCCTGTAATTCTATTTTAAGAACTTGTAATGTATAAGAAAGTTAAATTTGTAATTTATCTTTTTCTGTAATTTCCCCCTGCCCAACAGGATGCAGGATGTGGTTGCAGCTTCTCTGGCTTTTGTCGTTTAGCTGCAGGCTGGGGCTGTCCTGCTGAGCAGATCACATTTCTTTGTTGTGCCCTATGGAGCAGGCAGTCTGTAGCTGCTGGCTTTGGGGTTTTAACACAGCATGTCGTCTTTGTGCTCAGATCTTGAGTATCATACTCTGCTTTAATTCTTTTAAAACCTTATTTTTATTTTTTGGTGTTTATGTATATCTTGTCTAACTGTAACAGGAAAACAATAGGGTCTGATGGAATCTTTTGTCAGCATCACCAGCCAGACAAGTTGTGATATGTAATAACCAGGGATTGTTTTTGCTAGCCTCAGGGATCTCTGGACATGTGGGCCATGAGAGGGTTTTGCTTTTTTCTTTTTCAGGGTCCTTCTCTCCCTTCTCAGGGGGAGCTGCTGTAGCCAAAGCAGTCACAGCACACAGGAGCCCCAGCACTAATTTTACAAGGCTCCATGCTGAGAAAGTGTCTACAGCTATTTGTTTCTCCTGGGCATGTTTGGATTACAAGAGCGCAGGCAGAGGATTTTTTCTTATCTGTTCCCAAATTTCCAAATCTAAAGTGCCTGCCTGGGGGAACCAAGGGTTAATTTTGATCTTAGCCAGGCTATTGGTTGGAGTGTTTGCTCCTGACTCTTTTAACCGAATGCAGAGCAGCTGTATATACCTGTTTTTGTCAGCTGATGTATCTTCCTCAAGTTTTACTCCCAGCTAAGAATTCTAAGAATTTCTCCACAGAGGTGAGCTCTTACCTGGCTCCCTCATTTGGGCATCCCTGTAGTTCCTCGAAGTCCACTGCTGTCTCTCCTCTCCTATGGATTCCCTTCTAGGTCACCTTCTTCAATCTGGCCATAAATGCATAAAAGTCCCTGTTTGGGTACCAGTTGAATGGGTTGATAGACTGACCAATTTGCTGTCAGGATGTTAGCTCAACTCAATGCCCAGTCACCTGATGAGAATGCTGCAGGGGATGAAAGAATAATATACAAAGAACAAGGAATGGTGAATAAAGAATAATAGTTTATTACTTCAGGGCCCTGGAATTTATCTTTAGTTCTCTCCTGGCCAAGATGATGGGCTCTGGATTAGTCAGTATTTGTAATTATACAACATAGCATGGGGGCATGAAGGCAGATGTAAGGGGTAGCAGAACTGATGCACTAATGAGCTAGGCTTGGAAAAAGGGAGTAACTAGGAATACTTGTGAAGGAACAGGTCACAGTTAACAAGCCACCTGTGCCATCTTGCATGTCATAGCTAATGAGCCACCGGCATTATCTTAGCTCATGTTTGCTCTTAGAGAATGGTTGCACAGAGTCATAATTCCTTAGCTACAGTGTTTCCTTGCTATTAGAGATGTCACAACCTCATTGATTATTAAGACCTCAATTGTGACTGTTAGCTTAGGAAATCTGTCTCCATATGGTGTCCAAAGGTCAATTAGCAATTTACACTGGGGCCTTGGAGTGAGTCATAGTTTTAATCAGTAGCCAAATTCATAAGCCAAATCAATAATATCTAAAGGCTGCTCGTGTGGTTTCAATCTGGTCTCATACAAAATACCATATGTTTTCTCTCATATGAGAAATCCCAAGTTTAAACAAAGTAAAGAGCAATATAAAAGAAAAAGGAAACAAAAAGATAGAGCTTTCACCACTGGAAAGGGGAGCAAGAGATGGAGGGTGCTAGTGGGGAGGGGGTATGAAAAGACTTGAGATCTGTAAACACACTAACTACCCACAATGACTGTGATCATGTGTCACAAACATGAACTAAAAAAGAATCAAAGGAAAATTTGGAAGGGGATCTAGAAACAGAAAGAGGGAAGGGGAGGGGAAGGGAAGAGGGACTAAAAGAATTAGGATATGTTAAGTGCATATACTTACTTTTTAAGATGAATGTAAATATAAACTGCAAACATGTTATAATAAAAAGATGACTCTGTGTTGAATGAAAATAGAGTCCAAGGAGGGCCCAGGAGGAGGCTCCCCAGTTGCCATTGCACCACTCCCAGGGCAGAGGAGGTGAGCCAATCCCAGCACCCAGGAGAAAGATCCCTGGCCACCATTCCACCACTCCCAGGGCAAAGGAGGTGAGCCGCATGGGTGGCGGCAGCACCCTCCCCACCGCATGAAAATGAGAAGACACATAAACAAGCCACAAAAACAGACTGCCAGATCACCTACAACAACCCCAAAGGATAAGGAGATGGAACAATCTGATACTCAACCACCACCTGGACTCCCTGAACTGGCAACAAAAGAAATCTGGAAAAAATGAAATTAGAAATAATTTTTCAGATAACAGCAGAAATTGTGCTTATAGTGCAAGACATGATTAAAAATTCTAGAGGACACAGATAAAAAAATAGAGGAGTTGGGCTGAGGATTTAGCTCAGTGCTTTTTCCGCCTGCTGTGCAAGCACAAGGACCCGAGTTCGAGCCCTGGTATTAAAAAAAAAAAAATAGAGGAGCTGAGGAACATTATGGCATCCCAACATAGGAAACAAATGGAATCCATGAAAGATACAAACAGATTTCCAGGAGATTAAAAACTTCACTGAAAGTCTACACAGCAGAATGAGCCAATGTGAGGACAGAATTTCAGATATAGAAGATAAGATTGCAATTAATGACCAGGAAAATAAAAATTCCTTTAAAATTGTAAGGGACCATGAGAAATCAATCCAGCAGCTGCTAGATGATACAAAGAAGAATAACATAAGAATGATTGGGGTCAATGAAAAAACAGGAGAGAGTGCAGATGACATAAAAAAACTGATCACAGAAGTGATGGCAGAAAACTTCCCAAGCAGGAGAAAAGAACTTGACATATAGATAAGTGAGGCATATAGGACTCCAAATAGACTTGATCAACAAAAAATCTACACATAGGCATATAATAGTTAGAATTCCAGAAAGCCAACAGAAGAACAAAATTCTACAAGCAGTGAGAGAAAAGAGACAAATCACATACAAAGGAAAGCCCATCAGAATCACAACAGACTTCTCAAGGCAAACCCTCAAGGCAAGAAGAGCTTGGAGTGATGTATTTCAAGCCCTAAAAGAAAACAGCCTCCAACCCAGATTGATGTACCCTGCAAAACTGTCTTTCAAAATTGATGGAAAAATAAGGCACTTTCTTGACAAAGAGCACCTTAGGAACTTCATGAATACCAAACCAACACTCCAAAAAATTTTAGACAATATCCTAGGAAAAGACAAGGAAGACCACAACCCCAGGAAGCCCAGCAGAATGAATCCATTGGGCGTGACAAATTAAATTCAAAGGGGGAGAATCCCACAAAAAGTCATGACAAGGCTTTTAAAAAGTTTAACTTCATCTCCCTAATGAGTGTGTAATTCAATCTTGTTATTGTACTGATTAGTATTTTTCTGATTCTAGTGTTGCACATCTTTCCTTGTGCTGTACCAGCTATTTATCATCTTCTTGTGTCTACTTTTTAATTGGGTTGTCTATTAATGAGCTGTAAGAGTTCTTTATATAATCTGGTCATAGGTTATATGCATTGTAAATATGGTCTGTTTAAGGACTACTTTTCATTTTAACAATGTCATTTAAAGTTCTACATTTTGATGGAATCTCATTTAACAACTTTTTTCTTTTATACATCATGTTTTTTGTATCCTAGGAAGTTCTTTCCTATCCTAAATTCACGAACATTTTCCCTTATAATTTCTTCTTAAAGTTTTATGGTTTAGTCTTTCATATTTAGGTTCATAGATCCTTTCAAGTTATTTTTATGTATGGAAATAAAGGGTTGAGGTTAATTTTCTATATAACCAGGTATTCTAGGGCCACTTGCTAAAAACACTATCTTTTCCTTGGCTCTTGAATTGAGTTTATATTCTACAAAATGTTAATGTTAAATAATCTTTCAAAACTCAGTGGACCATATATGTATGATTCTATTTGTAGATTCTCTGTTTCATTCCAATGATCTATATGTCTTTCCTTACACCAACACTGCCTTGATTACTGCAGCTTTCAAGGAAGTCTTCAAATTAGGTATTAAACATCTTCCAACACTGTTTTTTTTCTTGTTCTTTTTGCTTTTCTAGGTCCTTTGTACTCCTACATAACTTTCAAATTTGAATAGCCATTCTTCATTTATAGCAAGTATACATAGACCTGAATTTTTATATATAACTTGTATTTTCTAATCCTGCTGAATTCAACTACAAGTTCTAGGGGCTCCTAGAGATTTCTTAGTATTTTCTCTGTAGATGATCATTTCATCTACATAAAAAGATTTTGCTTCTACCTTGCCAATCCTATCCTAATTGTGTCATTTTATTGCCAGACTGTTTTGGTTTAGGCCTATGTTTCAAAGTTTAATGGACAGGGCTGGGGATTTAGCTCAGTGGTTTCACTACCTGCTGCACAAGCTCAAGGACCCAAGTTTGATCCCTGGTACCAAAAACAAAACAAAACAAAGTTTAATGGACAGATGAAGAGTAAGCATATCTGCCCTTGTTCCCCACCTTAGGGATAAAGCATTGTATCTTCTCCATTCATATAAGGTGTTTTTGCTGGAAGTATGGAGTACATGTCTTTGATCTGTTGAGAAGGTTCTGTTCTACTTCTAGTCTCCTGATAGCTTTTACCATGAATAGCTGTAGAACTTAGTTCAATACTTTTTCTCCAACTAGTGACAGGATCATATGGCTTTTTCCTTTCCTTTGTTAAAATGATGACTTTTGGGGGTGGATCTTCCAATGCTGAACCAACACTGCCATCCCCATAATAAACCACTTTCTACATCCTGCCAGATCTGACTTCTAAGAGTTCGTTTTGTTCAACAAATTTCTATCTATGTTTATACTTTTTCTTCTATTATCTTTATCCAGTTTTAGGATTAGCACAATGTTGATTTCCTAAAATGAGGGGAGAAGTGTTTCTTCTTTTTTCTGCTTTAAAGGTTTGATATAATTGATCAGTTAAAATGTATATGAGCCTGTTGTTGTCATATAGGTAGGTTTTCAAGCTAGGAATATACTTTCTTCAATAGGTGCTATTCAAATTTTATATTTCCTCCAGAGTTAGTTTCATTAATTTGTCTTCCAAGGTACTTCTTAGAAGTTGTCAAATTTATTTCAAAAATGATTTTGTAATATGTTTTCTATATCCTTTTAAATTCTGTAAAATCTGTGGTAATGTCTCCTAGATCTTGATATTGTAATTTAAAAAATGTATAATTGATATTGTGTACTAGGAAGAAAAGGTCTAAAGGAGTGGGGGAAGTGGGAGGGGTAAGGGAAAGGAAAGAAGGGAAAAGAAAAAATATGAGAAAAGGAAAAAGATGGAAACAAAGTCTTTGCAAATAGGGAAGGGAGGGCAGGGAAATGGGGGGAAAAAAATAAGAGCCAAGATACTCATGTAATGGTACAAGATCCCAATAATGAATGTAACTGTATTTTATACCTAAAATGTACCAATAAACTTAATGAGGGGAAAAAAAATAAAAAAATAAAATAGAGTCCAAGGATGTTGCTTTGTAAGATGCTGACATGAACCCTGAATAATACGTACATAAAAAATAGAAGAGGTGGATTGCTTTGTCTTTGATTATTTGTCTATTAATAGATAAAGATATTAAGTGTCACTGATTGAAGGAGGTTTCAGTAAAATACCTTAATATCAATCAAATAGTGAGGTTTCTTCTTTAATAAGTGAATCCATCCTCAACAGCCATTCTACCTTGGCTAACAAAGGCACCTGCACATAGGTTTTGTCCAAATAACAATCTTGGGACAACCAATAGACTGAATTGCTTTTTATAAATATATTTTTGAGTGATAGCTTATAATATTTGGTGCTCTTATAAAATTAAACCTATAACCACATGGAACAAAATATTTTGAAATCACTCGGTGAAATAACACATGGACTAAAAATAACAGCTTCACCAATGAAGACCAGCCCTGTACAGTTAGGGAGCCTCTTCTGAGCTTTTTGTCCCTTAGAAAATGGGAGTATATGATCAAACAGCAAATGTCATAAATAACTTGATAATGCACTTTACACTACAAAACAATAATCAAACACTAGAGATTATTATCACATTTGTTAGTTTTGTTGTTGCTGTTAGTTTGATTTTTGAGGCAGGGTCTCCTTTTGGAGTTCAGGCTGGCCCTGAACTCACTATGTATTCCAGGCTGGCCTTGAACTCTCCTCGACCCTTCTACCTCAGCCTCCGAGTGCTGAGATGACTGGCCTGCGCCACCATGCCCAATTTGTTAAAGTTTTTTAAATGACTCTCAGAACTTTAATTAGACTAAAGATTCTGATTATGACTCAAATAGTTTCCCATTATGATTCTTTACCATTGTGATAGTTAATCGTACAACTTGACCGGACTGGGAAATGCCCATAGGCCTGTGAAACATTATCTTTGGGTGTGCCTGTGAGAGTGTTTCATGAAATGATTAGCATTTGAGTCAGTATTCTGAGTAAAGAATACTGCCACCATCAGTGTGGGGGGGCAGTATGGAGTTTATTGTGAGTATGACTAGAACAAAAAGGATGGAGGAAGGGCAGATTTTCTCCCTACCTTGAATGGGGACATCTACTTTCTCCTGCCCTTGAACACTGAAGCTGCTGTTTCTCCAGCTTTCATACTTGGGCTAGGCCTTAGAGTGTTGGCTCCCTTGGTCTTTAGTCCTTGATTTTGAGCTGGAAATGTAACCTACATCAATCACTATCTTTCCAGGACTTCCAGCTTGTTCATGGCAGAGCCTCCATAATCTTGTGATCCAGTCCTTCAGAATAAATCTCTTTTATATACCTATATAATTCCTATGGGTTCTGTTTCTCTGAGAAACACTAATATTTTATGGTTTTCACTTAGGAACTGTTTATTTTGGCTCATGTTTTCAGAGGTTTCAGTCCATGATAAACTGGCTCTGTTACCAATCAGTTGAGGGTTCTTTTGCTCAATTTGGATTGAAATGACAACCTGGCCAAGTGCAGCTCAGCAAGCAGTTCTGGGCTTTAAGTACTAATGGTCCTCAGCCTTTCATGTTACAGCTCTGGACCCTAGGTTGCTGATTTCTGCTGCTGGTCAGTGTAGCTGCTAGACCTCCTCATCAGTCAATGCCAGTCAGTCCTTCCAGTTACTGCCACTACAATTGGTCAATGCCAATCTGCCAAGCTGATCACTGCTTCTTTTGGAACTCAATGCTGGTAAGCCCTACCAGTTGCTGCCACTTCCTGATGATGACACCAGTTGACACTCAGCTGCTGGTCTCTGAAGCTCTTTGGGACTAACACCTCCCCCATGTTTATATCTCTTTTTGAAAAAGAAATCTTATCCATTCTGCTTGGGCTAATCCTAAGTGGATTTACAGGACCTTCTGAGCCCACATTAGCCAAGAAATAATTATTTGGACAGGGCTTGTGCTGTAGCACAGGAAGTTCAGTGCTCAAGGGGGACCCCCTTGATCAGCCTCAGAAGTGTGAGAGGAATGCTATTTATATAATTGCAGCAGGCCTGTGGTTGATCCAAATTCTAGCATAACTATTGGTCCACACTGGTCTAAATTCAAGCCTTCTGATCCAAGCTTACTGATTGGTTCAAATTCAATGATACTGCTTGATTCAGATTCAAGCCCACTGCCATCGGGTGGATACCTCCTGGGGTCAGTATGAGATTTTGAGGACAGTCACAGCTGCCATGGTGCAGTTCAACAGAGAATCAAGAGACATGGCTGCTTGATTAACAATTGCTGTTTCTGCAAAAATGGCAGAGCTAAAAGCAGGGAGTCTCCAGGGAGGGCTAGCTGACCAAAGAGGAGTGAAGGGAAGCAAGGGGAAAGGATGTGACAGCTGCTGGCCAAACCATAGACCCCACAGGAAAAAAGGGAGAGGCTGGCACTTCTCATCTGTCTCAGCTCCATTGCTGTTGGGGCTGAGGTAAAAAAGGTTCCTACCTTCCTAAGGTAGGAAAATCACAGTGGAGGAAGAGGTATGGCAAAGGAAAGCTGCCCACCTCATAATAGTCATGAATCAGAGAAAGACCATGAGAGAGTTTGAGAGGAAGGGGCCAGAGAAAAAATATGCAGTTCAGCTTCACACCCTCAGCCATCCTCTTCATCCAGTTAGGCCCCACCTCTTAACAAGCTTATTCAGGTAATGGCCACATCAATAGATTGTTCCACCCAACAAAGGTACAACCCTCGTGGTCCAGTTGCTTCCCAAAAGCCTGTGAGTTAGCAACCAAGCCTTCAATACAATGAGCCTTCAGGGGGGACATTTTATATCACAATCATAACAGAAGAAGAATGTTTGGAAATTGCCCCAGAATGGAGAACTATAGGCCACTTTCCCATCCGAGATGAAGTATTATTCCTTGAGCTCAGATATTCAAATATAATAAAGTCTGAGTTATTTCACGTCACATAGACAAGGGAGGCAGTTCTTCTGGAGAGTGGGAGAACCATATATGATGGTTAGATTCAAAGACACATTAAAGTACTAATTTAACTCAGTGTAACGAAGAGGAAAACTCACCTGCTTCTTTTACTTGTTATTTTTTTCATCTACTTCTTTTAAATTGAGGAATCTGTGTTTAGGGAGTTTACTTTCAAAACCAGGACAGATAATAAATGTATCCAAAATTAGATATTCATTTAGAAGGTGAAATGATCTAAGAAATACCAAAATAAGCAAAGCCACTCAAGGAAAAAAAAAATCTAATTGCTGAAAACAGTAGAGATCGTCCAATTCTATCAAATAATTCCATTTATTAACTCCAACAAAACAGCCTGGAGTTATTGTAAGAGTTTTTAATTTTAGAATCAAATCTTTTTCCAAAGATAAGTTTGTGGAGGGTGGATCATGGTGGACTACAGGCAAGCAACACTTAAAAGTTGCTCCGGTTGATTTGGGAATTCACCCACATCAGCACGTGTGGCTGTCTGAGGAGATGGGGCTGCCGGAAGTCACTGGACTGCAACTTGAACAAGTTAGGAGAAACCCAGAGATACTGGTATGTAGAACAGCAAGTGAAAGAGCAGAAGTGGAACTGGACACCTGGCACCTCAGTGAGGGCAGGGAATCTCCCTCACGGGGGCTGGAACAGAAAATCCTAGCCTCTTCTTATGAATGCAGACTTAGCTACTGGACCCTGAGTCTCCTGATGGGAAAGAGGTCATTCATTCCCGGCATTTTCCAGGGGATTTTCAACAGTGTTGTGATGGGAGCCATCCAAAGAAGCTCCCATTGTCCGGAATGACTGAGCAAGAGAACAGAAACACTCACCACCTTTTTTGTTGTCTCCAAGATGCAACAGCCACTTCTTGCCAGGAATACAGAGGCACCTCCCTAGGAGTCAGCCTGGGTCCAGGAGATCAGTGATTGTGACACAGAGTAGCTAAGAATGTGAGGGAGGAAGGTGTGGACCAGCGGCCAGGTCATGGGAGACCCAGAGAGATAGAAAGATACAGCTGCTGGGTATTGTGAAACCCAGCTGGTGGGGATTACACTTGGCCAGAAGGAGGGAAATGCTACAAAACAAAACAAAAAGCGGTGGTTTGAATACTGTGACACTTAGCAGCCGTGAGTGCTTCCAGAAGCATGCATTGGTGTCCTTTGGAACTGGGGCCAACGAACCGGAGCAGTCCACAGGTTCACTGTGTGAGAGGTTTGCTGGGCCCTCCAACAGATCTCATACCCTCATTCCCAGGTACAAACCACTGAGAGACCAAAGGCGAATCCAGCCTCTCTGCCGACAACTTTGCCTTAGCACTCACCTGGGAAACAGAGAGGGGCTGAGATCGGTCCACGGGCTTCCCTAGATAGTCTGGCCAACTTGGACTGACATTGAGAAGGAGAGCTGCAAACTAAAAAAAGGTTTTCAAAGGGCTGGGATTTAGCTCAGTGGTGCTGCTGCTTGCCTCAAAAGCACAGGGTCCCCAGTTCAATCCCTGGTACAAAAAACGGTTTTTTGCAACACTCTTTATACCAGGCAGAGTCCAATATTAGAAATCTGATGGGGAGGGGGGAACATCTCCATTTTAAATGTCTCCACAATGAGAAAGATTGGTCCTAAGTTTGTTGTTGTTTGGTTTGGCTTTTGCTTCTGTGGTTCTATAGCTCCATGTTGTTTTGTCATGTTTTCCTACATCAATAGTTATTTCATAAGATTATCTAATTTTTAAAAACTAATTTTATTGGTACAATTTAAAATATACATAACAATCACATTTGTCATAGGGAATTTGTAACTGTACATAGTATATCTTGATTCCTCTTTTTCTCCCAGTCTCCTCCCCTTCCTTCAACCCCCCTCCCCTCAGTTATAAAACTTTGTTTCCATTTTATCCTTCTTTTCTCCTTTTGTTCTTTTCCCTTCTTTCTTTTCTCCCTCCTCACTTTCCAGTTCCTCATTCTTTTTGAACAATGTTTTCCTATTTCACATTATCTGTTGGTCCTTATTTACCTACCCTTTCAGTTTCTTACACCAGAGAGACAATGCTATATTTACACGTGTGTTTGATTTACTTCACTTAAGAGTAAAGTGTCAAAGTCCATTCATTTAGCTATAAATGTCTTAAGTTTATCCTTCTTTATGGCTGAGTCATACTCCATTTAATAGGATGAGGTCCCAGTTGTTGATTCTTTGTATGGTTTCCTGTGCAGTCTGGGTTTTGTTCATGAAGTCTTTGCCTACCCCTATGGCCTCAAGTGTTCTCCTTATTCTCTCTTCGAGCAGATTTTGTGTTTCTGTTTTAATATTTAGATCTTTGATCCATTTTTATTTTAGTTTAGTACATGCTGAGAGACAAGGGTCTAGTTTTAGTCTTTGCCATGTAGAAAGCCAATTTTTCCAGCAACACTTATTAAAGAGGCTATCTTACTTCCAGTGAATGTGTTTGGCCCCTTTGTCAAATATAAGGTGGCTAAGTGTGTTTGAGGTTGTTTCTGCATCTTCTAGTCTGTTCCATTGATCCTCAGGTATGCTTTTTTGCCAGTACCATGCTGTTTTTATCACAGTAGCTCTGTAGTATAACTTCAAGTCAGGGATTGTGATGCACCCTGACTTGTCTTTGTTGCCCAGAATTGTTTTTGCTATTCTAGGTCTCTTCTGGTTCCAAATGAATTTTAGGAATGTTTTCTCTAGTTCTGTGAGGTATGCTAATGGTATTTTGATTGGGATTGCATTAAATCTGTATAACAATTTTGGGCATATGGCAATTTTGACTCTGTTTGTTCTTCCTCCCAAGAGCAAGGGATATCTTTCCATTTTCTAATATCCTCTTCAATATAGGATTGTCTAATTTTATGAATTTCTGTTGATTCTTTAACTGGATTTAATCTTCCTCTTTCCTCCCTTCCCATTTCCTTCCCTTCTCTTCTCATACCTTTTGTCTCTCTTTACTTTCCCTTTTTTCATATATATATATATATAATGTATTTATCATTAATATTTAATTTTTTTGTCTATTCTTTATTACTAATGTCATTTGCCTGCTTTAAATAGTGAAAATCTTTTCAAACAAGTTTATATTATATGCTGATATATGTTTCGCTTTGTAGTTGGCAGTGTTACTGGTAGCTATTCTCTCCTTAAAGTAGTCCTGGGAATGTGTGGTGGATTAAATAATGGTCAACTTGTAATGCCCAACTGAACTGAATCAGCACAGTCCAGGTGTGGAAGACCCACCTGAGGACTGTTGCCAGTAGCATAAAAAGGTAACTGGTGGGGAAGATTGTAGGCTGTTGATTTTCTTGAAGAAGCTTGCTGCAGCTGGTTTTCCTAACGCAAACTTGGCTGTTCTCATTGGAGAAGGAGCTCAGGGCCTTGCTGTCGCTAGGAATGGCTACTGTTCTTATCAGGGGAGCTCTGATCTTCACCATGAGCATCACTTCCTGGCTCCAATGTAGATCCCTCAGCCTGTTGTCACAAACCCTTCGTTCTGTCAGAGTAGGTTTTCTGGCTTCCACCACTGGCCTTTGGGCCTTCCAGGTGCAGATCCTCAATACTGACAAGCATGAGACATTGCCATGGGCTCTTGGCCACTGGCTGGACTCATGGAGGACATTGCCTTTGACTCTAGGCCTTGAGCTAGACATGTGTGGACATTGCTGTGGGATCCTGGCCCTTGGCTGGATTCTTTGGAGCTCTAGTGTGTGGCTCTTCTCTCACACTCCTCTGCTTTTGACTCTTTGGGTAAATATCATAAAAATAACCCTATAAATGATGTGTCCTGTAATAAATGTATTCCCCTTGCACATCCTGACTACATCAGAACTGAGCCTGGCACCTTGAACAGGATGAGTGGGTCGTCTCACAAAGAGATCTACCAGATCTCAGGGAGCATCATAAAAAGAAAGACAATTACAAAAACAAAAAACAAAACAAAAAAACCTCCACACAATAGTTGAAAAGATACCCATTCCAACAAATGCACAAATCTCAACATAAAAACATAAGAAAACAAGGAAACCAGGTGCCTCCAGAAATTAATAACTCTCTAATAACTGATTCCGTACATACTGAAGTGGATGAAATGCCAAAGAACACATAAAAAATTGGTTGTTAAAGTCATCAATAAACTCAAAGAAGATACAAATAAACAGCTGAATGAATTAAGAAAGACAAAGCAAGATATTGAAGACATTTCAATAAAGAAATAGAGATCCTGAAAAAAGAACCAAACAAATTCTGGAATTGAAAAGCCCAATAAATCAAATTTAAAACCTCAATTGAAACTCTCACCAGTAGGCTTGATGAAGAAGAAAGAATACTAGGGCTTGAAGGCAAGGTAGATGTAGTAGAACATTTAGATAGTAATAAAGAAAAAAAACATATTCTTTTGAATGTGAACAGAATATACATTATTTTTAATATGAACAATATACAAGAGCTCTGTGACAGCATTAAAAGAGCAAATTTAAGACTCATTTTTCTCAAGAAGAAGAAATAATTCAGGCTCGAGGCATGGAACACATATTCAGTAAAATTGTAGCCCCCAAAAATCCCAAATATGGGAAATAAGGTGGACATCCAGGTACTGGAGGCATTTAGAACCCAAAATAAATATGACTGGAAAAGAAACCCTCCACAATATATCACTGTCAAAAAGTGAGAGATTCAGGAGGAAGAAAAAATATCAAGAGCTATGAGAGAAATGACAAATCACTTATATGCCAAGCCCATCATAATAGCAGCAGGTTTCTCAACAGAAGCTCTATGCCCAGGAGGGCTTGGAATGATGTATTTCAAGTCTTAAAAGAAAATAACTGCCAACCTAGATTAGTATATTTTGGGAGGTTATTGTTCAGAGTTAAAGAACAAATAAATATTTTCCAAGATAAGCACGAAGTAAAGTATCACTAGGTGAACATTGTAGAAGTCACTTAAGGGAATCCTAAACACAGAAGACAAGCACAACCACAAAAACACAAAAAAGAATGACTCTCATTAGAAGATTAGATCAACAAATGAGAATCAGGAATGAATCCAACATTAGAAAGCAATAAAATTCCTTTTGATAATAATTGAACATAAATGGTCTTAGTTCTGCAATTAAATGACACCAATTGTCAGATTGAAGGAAAAAAGCAAGGCCCAACTGTATGTTGCCTGCAAAAACACACCTCACAGGAAAGACAGTGGCCTATGAGAATCATTGCAGACAGTGTGTGTGCCAGGCAAACGTGGTGGTGGTGGCAGCAGGGCCTCAAGGCAGCAGGGCAGCCCGGGCTTTAGCCTCCCTCAGTTTCCAGAAAGTGAATTGGTGGCCAGTGAGTGATAGCATCAGAGGCTGAGGTTTCAGTGCATCTCTGTCCCCCACAGCCTGAGCCAAGAGAGGCCAGGCAGCACGGGTGATTGGAACAGGTTTCCTGCCTGAGAATGGGAATTTCTTCACCAGGATATGGAGACTCTTCAAGCACCAGGATGTGATTTATTTGTTTATTCATTGGATGATAATTGAATAAGCACATGGTTTATCCCAGCATCTGTCCTGTGGACTGAGAGAACAATAATGGACATTCCAAGTGGATCTCTTTACTCTATAGGACATAGAATTGATAGGAGGCAATCAACTTGTGTTATGAGGCAACCAACTCATGTTAAAAAGAAGATAAATTCCTCGTGGTGTGAGCCTCTCCTTCCATCTGCTTTACCTCAGTGTCTACATGTTATTGCTCAGTGGTTTTGTTCAAAACAGTTTTACTTTATCATATTCAGTTTGTGACCAGAACACAAAGTTATCATTGTTGTGTTAGACAAAGCAGGAGAAAACTACTATCCTTTATTAATTAAGTTGTACAACATCCCCTACAATAGGAAGTAATATAGAAGAGGTAATGATTAATAATACAAACATGTGACATGAGATATTAGTGGCCAAGAATCTCTTCATTCTTCCTGGAACACTTACTATATTAGCATATAGTTTATTATAGTTGCTGTGGTTAGTACAGATAGGGAAGATTTCTGTAACCAGAGAAGAACTTTACAATACTGGTACATGAGGACTTAAGAAAAGCTGAATTGCTGATATTTGCTAATAAAGAGATGTTAAAGAATGCATGAATCACTGGGCATGGTGACACATGCCTGTAATCCCAGCACTCAGGAGGCTGAGGGAAGAGGATCACCATGAGTTCAAGGCCAGCCTGGAGTACATAGTGAGTTCGAGGCCAGCCTGAACTGCATGGCAAGACCTTATCTTAAAAAAAAAAAAAAAAAAAAGAATGCATGACTCTATCAGAAATCTCCCAGTTTTTGGAGCTGTTAAAGATCACCAGTGGCACATGCAGGCATGCTGTGCACTTATTGGTGAGGGATTATGCCAAGGACTTGGATGGATGCCATGATTTAAGATTAGATGTCTTTACTGACCTCGTAGACTTTGTATAAACAAATTGCTAGACTACTTGACAGTTGCGCAGATTAATTATATATATGATATGTATGTATATATAATAAACTGATTAAAATTTTTTCTATAAGAAGAAAAAACTAAGACTATTTATTTGAGAACGAGGATAAAATTTCACCTTCCAATTTGCTTTCTCGTTAGTTCCTTCAGAAGTGTGTTGTTAAAGTGGTGATTGGTGGTTTTCTCATAATCAGTCCTCTTGAGACATTGTGTAGCCTGTGGCAAGCAAAAAGGGAGAAGATATTTTGAACTTTAAGACCTTTATTACCAGTATAACCCTCCCTTGTTTGATACTGTTGTCTTCTTGTCCCATTAAGTCAAAATACAGATCAACACCGATACTGTTTCCAATATTTTGAAATGTAATGTTACTACAAAAAGTATCTTTGCTGAAGGCTATTTTGTATTGTGTATATACCTCAAGTTCAAGATAATGGCTTTGATTTATAGTCTAAATAAAAGCAAATAACATAAAAATTAATAATATCCATAGTTAGTACTATAATGTGATAAATACTGGCATTGGTGGTAAAGTGCTATTTTGTACTTTTCCCTGTATTATCTGTACTGTAGTAAGTCCCCAAATCACTGAGCTGCTCTTAAAAAAATTTAAAAGAAGATAACTCTTGACATAGCATACCTATTTTTTCTTTTCAATAGCACACATGAAAATGTACTCCCACTGAACTGACTGTCAGATTCTTGACTTAGTATACAAATGGACAGCATCTTACAGTGAGCAATTATCAGAATATTCCTTTTGTTGGTCTTTATACCATCTAAATTGCTGACTAAATTATTAATCCATTAATCAATTGACCATAAATTATGATTAAAACTATCAAGTTATTTCTTCCTAGTTTTCAATTCATGTTGAAACATGTCTCTCCAGAGTGGTAACATTTTATAAATATTATTAAATAATTTAGCTGCAGTCTTTTAAAATACTAAATTATATGTCAAGCAATTAAAGTGAATTTGAGAGTATGAGTAAAGCATATTTTCCAAGAAACATTGGTAATTTCTTAATTTGTAAATTCCTTATTTTAGGAGTTACAATAGTTTCAGTTTTTTTGTTTCTGTAAATTTCTTATATCTTCTTCCACCACATAAATGCATTGCTTGACAATTATAAAATGTAATTTTTAATGCTTCTATCCATTTGAAAAATTTATTGGCATGGTATATTATTTGTACTAATAAAGAAAGAAAAAAGGAAAGAAACACAGCTCACCTGCAAAGACATGCACAGACTGACAGTGAAAGAACAGAAATTCTTGATTTTGGAATCTAAATGCAAGTAGAAGTAGATATACTCATATCTGACAAAGCTGACTTCAAATTATAGTCAGAAGACACAAAAAAGGTCACTAAAAATTTATAGAAGGAACAGTCCACCCAGGAGATGTGACAACCATAGTTATAAAGGCACCGAATGTCAGTGCACTCAAGTTCATAAAGCACTACTTGACATAAAGGGATAGGTAGAACCTAATAGGTTATTGTGGGTAACTTCAATATTCCACTCTCACACATACTTAGGTCATCTAGATAAGAATATCAACAAGAACAACCAAAGTAGGGCTGGGGATTTAGCTCAGTGGTTCCACCGCCTACCTTGTAAGCACAAGGACCCGAGTTCGATCCCGGTACCAAAAAAAAATCAGTTAAACTACACTATAGAACAAATGGATTTAACAGCCATCTACAGTGTTCATCCAACAACAGCAAAATATGCATTCCTTTCAGCAGTTTGCAGACTTTCTCCAAAATAAGCCATTTTTAGGGTCATAAAGAAAGTCTTGACAAAAACATACAAAAACTGGAATAATCTCATGCATTCTATCAGATTACAAAGGAATAAAACTAAAAATCAACAACAAAAGAAACCACAAAACCACAAAAACATAGAGATTGAGTAATATACTTTTGAACAATCAAAGAGATAGGTGACAGGAAAGTAGAATGGACACTACTAAAGAAGAGGAAGAGGATGATGGAGAAGGGGGAGGGATGATGAGGTTATAAAACCTAATCATTATGTACTGCAAATATGTACTAATAAAAAAAGATAATGAAGATGTAAAAATAATCAAAGTATCTTATATGCATGCACATATATACCAAAAGTAAACCCACCTTTCTGTGTAAGTAACCTGTAAAAATTTGTAAAATGTTGCCTTTGACTATCATTGATCATTTATCAAAGAAATGACTGAGTCCTCAAAAAAACCCCCAAAGCTGTAGCTCTAGGTCCAACACAAATCTTCTCCCTTCACATCTCTTGTAGCTTCCCTAATATAGCTTCCCTCTCCCCTGCCTTTAGCTTGCCTTTGACTTTGGGAAAGATTGGCATCTAACAGCTTCAGAGGTTGGCTGATGGATAGATCTTCAAATTTTAGCAGGAAGCTCCAAGACTGTAATAATTACTATATTTTTTATTTTCTTACATAGTTTGAATCTGTGTTTAAAAATAAAGGTGGTTTATTTTAACTGTCCGATGTTCGAATTACAGCTTACTGTAAGTAAGTTGCAAGTTTGCAAAAATAAAATTTCTTTCATGTCCTAAAATTCCCCCTAAATCCTATGTGTTAGCCCTTCATTCACCTGGTGAAAAACACCAGTAGTCCTTTGCAGTTTCTCTCCACTGCCCATCCTGAGCTGGGTCATAGCCTTGTCCAAGGCCAGATTTCAGAGCAAACGGTGTCACTCACGTGGGGTGGTTGGTCCCATGAGTTGCCATGGAGGTGTCTGTGACTCAGTGTAAGAGTTCCTGTAGGCTCACTGGTCCTCAGTTGCTGCCAAGTTCTTATTGGGACAGAAACCTTTCTGGCTGTTTCCCATACATGAGCCAAAACACATCTCACTCTTGTGCCCTCTGGGTGCTGCAAGAAGTGACCAGGAAGGGAAAAGTCGAGGACCTCAAGGGTCTCATTACCTTTGCCCCAGGAACCAGAGCACTGTTCTCATGCCTCCACATCTTTGAGGAATCCCCAGGGCTTTCTTGGAAGAAATCTTTTCCTTTTACATTTCTGATCAAACACTTTGTCCAGACCCATATCCTGACTTCAAATACCACACACTTCCCCAAATCCTTTCTCCACTTCAAGGACTTTAGGACTTGGTTACACTTTCTGCCAAACCACCTTCCTCTAATTCTCACTGGGCTAACAGTAAGGGAAAGAGAAAATATAAGAAAAATAGATTTACCATCTCAAAATATTATCGCTCCTCACCTGTGCGTAATTGGGTTTCTCCAAGATTTTCCTAACTTGTTATTGTTGTAATGATAAGGCAGGAAAGATGGTGAACATGAGGTCAGCTGTTACATGCTTTTTGAGAATTATTCTTTCAAAAATTTTCTGAAATGATCCCACACAGCATAGATTACTTTAGGCACTGCTTTGTCATCTCTTTTCCTCAACAGAACATTGGCCTCTGTATTCCCATTTCATTAGCATGAAATTGCTTCATACTAATTTATGCACTTCAAATCATCCCTTAATTATGAGGGTCAAATGAGGTAGTTAGGAGTTACATCAAGGTCTAATTTTTAAAATTTAAAACCTAATTTTTAAAACTAGAACTCACATAACATTGAGGGAACAAAACTCCTAAAATAGGCAAAGACTAGATGATATAGTGAGCTTTTGTATAAAATCCTTCACAACATTTCTGATAGGCCTCTAATAACTAAAATCAACAACAAAATAAGCTACATTGAAAATTCTAAGTAGTTCACCTGAGTATGCAGATCATCAGTAAATGTATGCAATCATGTAAATATATATATGTCATTTATTTATATAATTTATTATATATATAATTTATTTCCCATTTAACATTTATAGTTATTTTCTGGGCTTGTTTACAATTGAACAATTGGAGGGCCAGGGATTTAGCTCAGTGGCACCACACCTGCCTAGCAAGTGCAAGGTCCTGAGTTTGATCCCTGGTATTGCCAAAAAAAAAAAAAGAATTAATACAATTGAAAAATTGGTAGATTAAAAAACTGGCTAAATAACTTAGAATATAAGTGACATGATATTTATGAAAATCTTAAACCTAGTTAAGGTAATTTACAAGAAGTAATACTTTAAAAGTTTCATTTGCTTGTAATTGATTTGCCTCTCTTATGTGTCTACTACTTCACAGTTATCATTACCTTAGTTATTATTTTATTTGAAGACCGTAAGGCAACATTTTCTCGAATAATTTCATAGGTCAGACTTTTTACTAAGTAGACTGGCCTTCCTCTAAACCAGTGTGAGCTGTGGATTTCTTCCACTTATGTCAAATAAGTTGCCTGTCCTGAACCAAAGGAAGGGACTGGTCTCCTGTGAAAAGTGAAAACCAGCTCAATTCAATCACCTCTTGCAGGAGATAGTGAGATACAACTGATCAGTGTGCATGACCACCTTCTCTTACTTTTAGGAAAGTAAATACCAGATGATGAATTTGATGAACTAATGTCTCAATCAAAATAAAGAGGAAAGCTTTATTGATATGTAAATGATATGCCCAAGTTGCACATGTTTATTGTGTACATTTTGATGGCTGTGGACATTTGCATAGGTCTTAATACCATCACTGTAATCAAAGTACTAACCTTGTCCATCATTTCTAAAAAGAGAAAAACTATTTTTAAGTACATTAACTTAGATCACTTAGTTAAAGTGGTATCTAGCATGTTTTTCCACTCCAAATGTACTGTTTTTCTCTTTGTAATCAGTTAGTAGAGGGTGGAGAGTGAAAGAAGGCAAGAGCAAAAATGTACAGAAAAAACTACATTTGAGCAAAGAAGAGTTAATGGGCTCAATATAAAGGAACTTACAAATTTGGAAAAACAAAGAAGAAGAAAAGATAGACAAAAGATCTGATGAGAAATTTTAGAAGAAATGCATATGACATATAAATAAATTGTTGAAAATGAAAATCAGATTTTTCACAGAAAAAAGAAGCTATGTGTAAGGAAAGACAAAAGGCTAGAAACAATTCTGTGGTGCTAGATTGGAGGGTCAATATGAGCCTAAGGATTAAATACGGGTGCATCCAGAAATAAGAATCATGTGTATGCATGTGCACACATGCATGTATGTATATGAGTGTACATACATACTTCCATCTGTTTTGAAAGAACCTAAAGACAGTGATTTCCCAATGTCAATAGGCACACAGTACCATTTTCAAATAAAAAGGACTAGGCTTCTGGGTAAATGCGTAGTACAGGAGTCCACTTAAAAGACTGGCAAAGTCTGGGACAATAGGAGCAACGAAATAAATAATGCTAGTAATTAATTATATCCCATAGAGTTAAGCAAGCCCATAGTGAGGCAAATAATTGAATAAGTAAATAATTGTAAAAGAAATGAAGGTTCTTCTTTCGTTAGTTGGAATTCTAACTAACAAATGTAAACAACAATGATGGTAATAGACAATTAGTATTTGGCAAACATCACAGTAACAAACATATTGATAGTCATCAACATAGGCTAAGTTCTAGGGATTAGGGTGTGATGAAAAACTGGATAGTCATATAATATTCAAGTTTCACTCCCCACCCTCTACTTATTGATTACAAAGAGGAAAAACAGTAAATTTGGAGTGGAGAAACATGTTAGACACCACTCTAAGAGATCGAAGTTAAGGTCAACAGTATATGGGACAAGTCCACATCACACACTTCCCTAACATGAGACGCTGAGATGTACACAATATCATTTTTGTGGTGTTCTTGAGAACATGAAAACCTGGACTTATCAAAGGACACCTCAGACAGACAAAACAGTCTGAAGTTCGTGTAAGTCAAGGAAAAAACGATGAACTATACTAGATTAATAGGTGACTAAAGAGACATGACAATTTCATGTGGTGATTCTGAGTTAAGGGTATTGACCATATACATTATAATTTTACATCTCACATAGCAAAAAGCAAAGAAGAAAGCGCTACACAACGTAATTATTTACAAAATATTATTGATTTCTGACTCCTATTTTTAAAGAAATAAATAATAAACTTGCTAATAGCTACAAGGAAAAGGAAACCATACAAGAAATGAATAATACAATATAGTAATTGAAATTGAGAATTCATCAAACAGATTTAACTGAAGAAAGAATTAGTGAACCAGGAAACATGCTGGAAAATATTATCCATAATGCAACATGAAGACAAAGTAAGAGATAAGATAATAAAGATACATCTAACATTTTACCTTTAGTGCTACAAGGAGAAGAAATAATATGAGCACAGAATATAAGACACTTGAACACATAAAAATGACTGGAAATTTTTTAAAAATCTGATAAACATATTAATCTACAGATTCAAATCCAAAAAGAATATATTGAAATTCATATTGAGCTATCACCCTAAGTTTATAGAATGTGAAGGTCAAAGAGAAAAATCTCAAAAACATTTAGACAAATCCATTTTTTTTCAGAAATGTCTCAATAGAAACTCAATAAAGTGGTTCCCACAAAGTGAGCCAAGATATTTTATTTTGCAAGAAAACCACCATCACCCTAAATAAATACTTTTGTTTTGCTTTAGCAATTAGAAGAAATTTATATCAAGCGTCAATAGACAGATACGCAATCGGGCCCAGGATGTCACCACCCTGCCTCACAAGCACAAGATCCTGAGTTCGATCCCCAGTACCAAAAGAAGAAAAAACAAATAAATATACTGAAATTCTTCAGAGAAAATAAGTTTGCTCTTAATTGTAGTTTCATTTTTCAGAGTTGGATTTGTAGGACATTCATCATTTAGTAGACCAAGTCAAAAGAAAGATGTGGAAAAATAAAATATAAACTTGGTTTGACCTTTGGGGTTTTGGTAGAGGAAATGATCAGTTTTCTGTAGACCTTTTCAAAGTTTCAGCGTGTGTGATTTACTACCCATCAAGTTTCATTTCTGAAAGATTCTGAAGATCCCTTTAATCTTTTAAAAGCCAAAGACTAGTTCTCATCTGTAAGAATGAAAAAGTCTTATAGGTTTGGAGAAGGTGGCATGAGGGGAATAGCTTAGAAGGACCTAAGGAATGTGGATTTCATTCTTAGCTCTAGGCTCAGTTAGCTATGTAATTTGGACAAACTAGCTTACCACAGTGGCCACAGCTATTTTTTGTGTCTGTAATTCTATGTCCAAGGCCACATTTACCTTACAGTAATGTAGATCCCAATAAAGGTGATACACAGTAGCTTTTGGCTCCAACCCTTACCCACAAGTTCAAGATACTATTAAGTACCCACATTATTTCTAGGAATACTCAGAAACAACTCATGTGACTATGAACCTAGTGATTTCAATGAGCTGTGATTTATACCTTCTTCCTCCACTGTCTATAGACTCTTGGGGGAAACCTGTAGCTGAAGCTTCCAAAATGAGACAAATATGTTCCCTGACACAGGGGTGGCCTTGAGGGTGTTGTTGGCCACCGGGTGAGCTCTCTGGAAGCCTCACAGCACCGAGGGGAGTGAAGCTCCCTTGGCGGGTCTTGCTCTGTCACCTGGTCCCGAGGAGCATTGCATTGAGCTCCCTGTGCCAATAAAGAGCTCGGGGATGTTGCTCTTTGACATCTTCTTGCCTGTATCTGCCGAGTACTACTTCAAGTATGAGCGAGTAAAGTGATAAAGAAGGGAATGATGAGAAATCTAGACACCAAAGAAAATGATTCCCTGAATCACCCCATTAGCCATTTAGCCCTGTGAATTTTCGTGACTTTTTCAGCTCCCTAGAAAAGTGCTAAGAATCCTGGGCTTCACCTAAAAAGAGTGCTGGCTATTTGCTGGCTGACAAAAACCTAGTGGACAAATGGGCCACCGTTTAGAGCATCAGAAAGAGAAACAGATGGAGGACAAGAGATGTGGCCATTTTTTGGTCTTTCTTTTCATACAACATTTTTATTTAGCCTCTTTGTATCATTTTTATTATTTCAAAAGCATTAATTGAAGTGTCTTAGAGTTTGAACATATCCTCCCCAAATATATGTTGAAGTCTTAAACACCACTACCTCCAGCTGTGGCTTTATTTGAACTAGGGTCGTTGCAGATGTAATTCATTAAGAGGAGGCCATAGTGGAGCAGGGCAGGCCCTTAGTACATATTAGCCATGTCCTCATAAAAAGACAGCCATGTGAATATGGAGGACTAGCAAGATGCACAGCTGCAAGCCACGCAGCCCAAAGATTTCCAAAAAACCACCTGAAGTTAGGAAAGGCCCAGAAAGATTCCCATATAGATTTCAAAGGGAGCGAGAGTGTGCCAAAGCCTTGATTTCAGACCTCCAGCCTCCAAGCTAGAAGAGAACTATGTTCCGCTGTTTGAAGCCACCCACTTTGTTAGAGCAGCCATGGGAAAGTAAGAAGTGAGTC
This sequence comes from Heterocephalus glaber, assembly GCF_053883595.1. Taxonomy (NCBI): domain Eukaryota; kingdom Metazoa; phylum Chordata; class Mammalia; order Rodentia; family Bathyergidae; genus Heterocephalus; species Heterocephalus glaber. Next base: position 13,504,883 of record NW_028258343.1, on the reverse strand, counting down.
CTGCGCACTAGATCTCATTCTAGTGGTTGGGATCGAGGTCAAATATGATGTGATCTCATCTGCAGGAAAAGGCCAGGTGTGTGGGGGATTGGTTAAGAGGTCTTCATTATTAGAAGAGCTTTGGAAATCCCCAGTATGTACATATACTCTAAGATAAATGGAAGAATGAGCTGGAAATGTGGACACCCACCTATACACACACAATGTCTGCTGAGTCCTGAGATGACAGCTTTGGAGATTGAAAAGATAGTTTGTGTTTATGATGAAAAGGAAGTATTATCCTTAGAAGTCAGCATGGGGTCACCAGAAAGGGAACTCACCACAGGCAGCTTATCTCCTTCGACAAGGAAGTCAGAGCAGTGGATGACAAAAGGTAACCACAAAATGTAGCAAGATCTCACAGAGTCACTTGACGGAAGTCCTGAGTTTCCTTTATGGACGGGATGGAGCGGTTGAGCTGGGACTTAGTCAACAGAGTGGAAGTAGGAGTGCTGACTGCAGCTGTGGCATGTCAGGTTGAGGTTGACAGTAGGATTCCACGAAGCTCTTAAGTAAGTCATTCCTTGGTCAACACTTTTACCATGAGCTGGAGAAGGCAAGTACTGCCAAACTTGTGCTGGACAGACCAGATGACTCCACGTACATTTGGGTGTAAGGACTGGGTTCTGGGTTTTCATTTAAGGAGGTCAGAGGGAAGCTGTAAGGTGACTTGAAGGGAGTAACAAGGTTGATGATCTGAATGAAATAGTAACCACATAACACAAGAAACCAATGGGGTAAATGAGGATTTCATCCTAAACAATAGGGACCAAGAAAGACGTTACAGCCAAGAAATGGTATGTTTAACTTGGATCAAAGTGGTTTGGCCAATGGTTTACATGACAGAAAGGCACTCTGCATTTGGTCTGCAAAGGGCTTTTAGGATGCTAAAGTTTTTCAAAAGAAAAAAGTTCTGGCAATGAAATTTGAGCGATAGCAAATTTGTTACTTCTTTCCAAGCAATAAGATATAACATAAAGCCATAACAATAAAAAATTTATGGATCTGGGACAGCTCAGGTAAATAAGTCAATGGCACAGAAGTAATTTCACAACCACAGACCCATTTATGAAGAGGAACTGAGTAGGAAGAAGATAGTAATCGAAGCCATAACAACACAAGTGGACTGTTTTATGGGTGTTGATAAGGAACCTGCCGGATGATAAAGGGGGAAAATACATTTGAAACTTACATAATATATAAAAGTTGGCTTAGGTGGACTGAAGAATTAAATGTGAAAGATAAAAACTTTAAAACGAATAGAAGAAAAATTTAGAAGTAAATACTTGTGGTTTGGGGAGAGGGCAGGACTTAAAGCTCCCAAAACACAAGGTAGAAGGGCAAAATTATTCAACTATTTTAGAATTAAGGATTTTGAATGATAACATATACAAAATTATCAGACTTCCGATAGATTAAAAAAAGTTACTTGCAATGTCAACCATAAAAGGTTAACAGGTAAACTATACAAAAAATATTTAGAATATATAAGATGTTATTGAAATATAGGGGAATGTTTAAATTCTTAAAAATTATTATAGTAAGAGACACATTGGGAGAAATCCCTTGCAAAATACTCATCCTTGCTTTGAAAATATTTATCCCATAATTCTTGTCCCTTTCTTAAGCAGTTCCAGAAGTCACTTTTTGTGTCTTTGCACTCTCCAGGTTGCTTCCATGTTCTGGATCAGTTTAAAACATTAACCCTGCATGGTCATTTGGCTTTGAAGAAGAGCCAGAAGTCACACGCTGTCAGATAGTGAGGACCATGGATGAGGAAACACCATCATGTCTTTATGAGCTGCTTTTCCACTGGATAGCACTCAGCAGCAGCATTCACTGCTGTATTTTTAATCACCCTCTGGAAAGACACTCACAAAAGAGGACTTCCAGACTTGCTCAAGAAAGTGGCAAGAACGATGGGATGAGTGTGTTCAAAGTGAAGGGCAGGAGCCTGAGGGAAGATATGGCAGTGTGTCTTTTACTATGGTAAATTTTTTGAAAATTTAAACATTCACTGTATATTTTGACCATACCACATATGAGGAAATCCACAAGTAAAACATAGGAAGCCCATTTGGAAAACAATGCTATCAGCCTGATCCTGTGAGACCTCAGTCTCCCCATTTATTCATTCAATAACTATGTATTCAGTGCCTATCAGCTGTGCTCTAGGTATGAGGATATGGCAGTCAAAATCTCTACCTTATAGTATTTAAATAATCCTCAGTATTTCTTCCCTCAATAGGACAGAGGAGGAGTTTCTTTTTTAAATTTCAGTCATACTAGCGGGGCAGGGTGGTACACGCCTATAATCCCAGCACCCAGGAGGCCATAAGTTTGAGGCCACCCTGAACTACATAGTGAGACCCTGTCTGAAAATACTAAAAAAAAAAGAAAAAAAAATTGCAATCATACAGCTTTAAAGTTGAGAAGGTTCTTGGGTACATTTCTTCTAAATTCTTTTCTTTCCCCTTGAGCAAAATACAACCCAGAATCTTGTCTGAACAACATTCTTTTCTTTCGTTTGTGTTAGTGAATATTAGTAATACAGAATAACGGATTTCATTTTGGCATATGGGTAACGTGCATGTAACACACTTTGATTGCTGCCGTCCCCCGTTACACAGGCCCTCCTCCTCTCCCTCTCCCATGATTCCTTCCTCCTCTCTAATAGTCCACCTTCTACTTTCCTGACATCTCACTAAAAAATTCCTCATATAAGAGAAAACGTGGTATTTATCCAAGTCTAGCTTATTTCACTTAATTAACATTATGGTCTCCAGTTCCATCCATTTTCCTGCAGATGACTTGACTTCATTCTTCTTTATGGCTGAATTGTACTCCATTGCATATCTATCACACATTTCCTTTGTCTAGTCATCTATTGATGGGCATAGAGGCTGTTTCCACAGTTTAGCTCATGTGAACTGCACCTCAGTAAATGTGAGTATGCAGCATTACTGTAATACACTGTCTTTAATAAAAGCTCAGTATTAGCTAGGCATGGCGGTGCATGTCTATAATCCCAGCACTCAGGAGGCTGAGGCAGGAGGACCTCTGTGAGTTTGAGGGCAGCCTGAACTGTATAGCAAGACCCTGTGTCAAAAACCCAAAGAAGGAAGGAAGAAAGCTCAGTGTTAGCTGTCCTTATATCTTGATTATGGTATTATGATTTTAAAATGTTACTTTCCTCCACATTACATTTCAAGAATGGTATCAATGAAGTGACTGATTTTTTAAAATAATAATCAAAAAGGAAGTAACATGCTTTCCCTGATAATGTCCCCTAGCGGTGTGTGACTGTGAGCCCTAACTCAGGACCTGAGCTGGGTGGGAGTGTGCGCCCCTGGCTGGGCTCAGGCCAAGCCCCTTTCTGCAGCCCCCTGCTAGACTCCAAGCCTGGAGGACGCAAGCACCCGGCCCTGGGGTTGCCCAACCAGAGCCATTGGGCTCCTTTCTTCCGTGGTTATGAAACCGCACGTAATTGCCACTTGTCTAAGGAGGATTAATGTCATTCAACTGGCTTTTCAGAAAAGGGTGTGAAAGGGGCCGGAGATTTAACTCAGTGGTTCCGCAGACTGCACCACAAGCGGAAGAACCTGAGTTCAATCCTCGGTAACCAAAAAAAAAAAAAAAAAAAAAATGGGTGTGAACAGGAACATGAATAATGCTCACTTAATTAGAGACCTAGGCTCAGACAAATCAGGCTTATTCCATGCACCAAGAATGTGCAAGATTTCTGTTGAAGGCCATGCCTTTTAGTGGGCAGAGCCAGCTGTTCTCATTAGAATAAAGTAAACAAGCTCAACCCATTTTAAGTGGAAAAAAAATGCGTCTTCATCTGCAGGCTGCAGAGGTGCCCCTGGCCAGAGAGCTCAGGGGAGCGGGCAAGCCTCAGGCAGCATGAGTTCCAAGTCGAAGTCCGTGGGGGTCATCGGAGCCCCTTTCTCAAAAGGTCAGGTGAGTAAAAAGCCTGGCTAAGCCTGGCTCGGAAGGTCCAGGTCCGGAATGGACTGGGACTTTTTGAACTTCCAAACGTGAGTTGTTACTGTCTTGTTAATTAAATTGCCTCACGTAATCTGGCCCAAGGGCCCGTGTTTTAAAGTTTTCTTACCATCTTGCGACATTATCTTGCCATGATCTCCCCCCACACCCATGCTTAGCACCCCTGACCTCTGCCACACTCAGTGTGGTTTAACTCTACTGAATGTTTGCTCACATTTCAGAAAAAGAAAATGTTATTTGAATTGAAATGCTCCCTTTCAGCGTTGCAGCTTCTTGTCTGGTTTTGTTGCTCTTGTTGGTTTGGATGTCTCCTGAGGATGTAGAGGGAGAGAGAATTTTAAAAACACCTTTGCTTGACTGTGAAATGGATGCTTAGAAAGTCTTCATGGATCAGTGGCAAGCTTTAGACTTCTTTTAATTTGGTAAATTTAAATATCAATTGCTGTGTGTGACTTTGTGAATGACTCGTCTTCTTTTGGGGTTTTAATGATTTTATAAAAGTTCAAGTAGAATCTTTCATGTATTTATCTTGGACTGGGGAACAAAATCCTGCATGTGGGCCACGCTGACAGGAAATGAGTTTATGAATCTCCAAGATCATCCTAAAGCCATCTAAGTTCCAGTCCACACCCGACCGTGATATTTAAATTGTCTTTTTTTCTGCCGGGCACACTCATTCCGGCAATTCTGAGGTGACAGAATGCCTTAGACTTCAACCAGGTCTGTGCTGAAAGAAGGGGAAAAACCCAAAGAAGACAATATGTAAGCTGAACCCCCTGAGAGGGATTCTTTTTTAAAGTGGCCGGTCCCAGTTGCTTAGAACCCAGGACTTTCTCCCCCTCTTAGTTTTGAATTTTTTCTGTGAACTCTGAGTTTTTATGGCAACACAAAATTGGGAGAGCTCCGAGCTGGAAGCCCGAAAGGTGTGTGGACTCTCTCCCTTCGCAGGGAGCTCACAGAGACCTCTCCTGGAACACAGGGCCATTTGCTGCCCTGTGTTTCTCTTCAAAATCCCCGACAGGCTCCTCTATTCTTGGAACAGATTATGGTTCAGATAGAAATGAAAAAAACTGAACAAAAAGAAGAAGGAAATAAGGGGATCAGGGGGAGGGGAGGGAGAGGAGGGGCAGGGAGACCAAACATGCTCTGGCCCCTGGGCCTCAGCAAATCCCTAACCCTGAAAGCGACAGCCCCTTCAGGGGCTGAAACACAGCTTGATATATTTTCACTCTCAGTAACCCCACCCTCATCTTCTCCCCTTGAAACACGGCCATAAAAATGAAGGTTATTAGCCAATTGTCGTTATGGACACCTATGATCCCAGCTCTTGGGAGGCTGAGGCAGGAGGATCCCTGCAAGTTCAAGGTCAGCCTAGACTACATAGTGAGTTCAAGGGCAGCCTGAACCACGGTGTCAAAAAAAAAAAATTAATATCTCATGATTGTAAGCCTTGAGTTAAATTTTTCTATGTTAAGCCATACATTAGAGGCAAAAAATGGCTAACTTGTAAGCATTTGTCCCTACCTTTAAAAAAAGGCTGCAGTTGAAAGAGAATGGAGGGTAAATGACCACATGTTGAGTCTGAGGAAGAACTGCCAATCCCTGCCTGAGCCCTTGCAAGGCAGTGAGTAAACAATGAGGCAAGTGTTATTTTTCTCTTGGATATACAGAAACTCTGTGGAGCACACAAAGCAATGTCCAAAGTAGGTAGATACACTAAGCAGTGAGGAACGATCGGTCATAGCCAATCTTGGTGGTTCACTCTTGTAATCCCAGCACTCAGGAAGCTGAGGCAGGAGGATCGCCACAATTTCAAAGGCCAGCCTGGGCTACATAGTGAGTTCAAGGCCAGCCTGGACTACGCAGCGAGACCCTGTCTCAGAAAAAAAAAAAAAAAAAAAAAAATCATGAGAAACAGTTTGAACCAAATAAATAGAAAAGAAAGCTAGAAAATCCGTGAGAAATTCTATGACTGTCTTAATAGCAAATACAGGGTCACCTAAGGGATCTATGAAGTTTGTTCTGACTTCTGAAGGGGAAAGGGCAAAGGGGCCACAGGGTTTTATCAAACAGTTAATGCTGGAGACTGCAGAACTACTCTCCACCATATGGTGTCCCGAGGGCAGAGGTTTAGACCGAAATCTGACAACAGAGAAAAGACAAAAACAGACATAAAACTAAAGGCAAAGTATAAACCAAGTAGCACTCTATTGAGGGCCAAATAGGGAGACGTTACAACTCCTAAGATATTGGTCTGTGAGTACAAATTTGAATTAATCCACCGTAAAGAAATGTCAGGGACTGGGAATGTGGCTCAGCAGCACAGCATCTACCTGGCAACCACAAGCTCCTGAGTTTGATCACCAACACCCAGCCCCCAAAACAAAGAAATAGTAAGTTTGAGGTGAGACATGCTGATCACCTGGAGTTGATTATCGCAGGGTATACCTGACCAGGACCTCACACAGTACTTCATACACAAGTCAGATGTCATGTGCCAATCAAAACCTGAAACAAGAAAGAGAGAATGAAGTAAAGGAAGAAAATGTGTCAGCCAGAGCATGTGGGGTCCCTTGTCACCAGGGACAGGAATTTGACATGGACTATTTGCCTGACACCCAGGGCAAGTCACCCAGTCCTGATCCTAGTGACAAACACATGTCTTTTGGTGAATCTTCTCATCTGACAGAAATAAATAACTTTCTGCATGTGAAGTAGAATCAGAAAGGCACAGGGCTGAGCTGCTTCTTCAGACCTCTACCAGCCCAGGGCGGGGCCAGGAGGCGGAGCAGCAGCTTCGTCATGGCTTCTTGAGCAGGTCAGAACTTCAGCTTTCTGGGTTGGTCTTGTTTGTGCTTTTGTCTCCCAGGAGATGATTTTTCCTGTGTCCCTAGCTTTCTTCTTTGAGGACTCGCATGTGGGTTTGTCTTCTGGGGCCTTCATATATGCTGCCCCCCAGCTATGCAGAGTTTCTCCCTCACCTGTCCTGTTTCCCTGACCACTTGTTCATGCTGCAAGACCGAGCTCAGAGAGGCAGCCTCCACGGACACTGTCCCCAGCCCAGTCAGAAGCACCTGTTTTCACTCCATGACGTCTAGCACCTGCGCTGTGCCAGTTACTAGAACTCTGTGTCTGCATATTGTTGCCTTACTTTGCAACTCACAGATAGCCGCTGTCTGCTTTTCGTTGTCCTGTCCCCGTCTAGCAGAGCGATTTGCCAGGGTTCATTATGGGGTTATTGTGGTGTGATGGGAAGAGGGGTGCGGGTTTTGGAACCCAAAGAACCAGGAGATCCCAAGTGTCTGCCACCCGTCAGCCATGTGCCAAGGAACAGCCACGAAACTGTGATTCTTGTTCCTTCTATCGGTCGGTCGTAGGAGTGATTCCATTTACCTTACTGTGAAAATCACCCGAGAGAGTGTGAATTCCTGGCGAAACAATGACAGTTATAATGCAACTGATTAAATGATAAAACAGTGTTCAGTGCGTGCTTCAAATGGTCAGGGCCCAGACTGAAGTTTTTTCTTTTCTGATCATTCAGCCTCGAGGAGGAGTAGAAAAAGGCCCTTCGGCGTTGAGATATGCTGGTCTACTGGAGAAACTTAAAGAACAAGGTAACTTTTAAATCGAGAGGTGATTGGCCCGACTTCCCCCCTCCTCTGGGAACAGGGACCCCATCTCAAGTGCTGTTTATACCACAGAACTGTGGTGCTGGCTGTCCTTTACACCCACATTCTGGTAAAAAGCAGGGCACAGGCCAGGGATTTAGCTCAGTGGTTCCACCACCTGATTTGCAAGCGCAAGGTCCCAAGTTCAACCCCTGGTACCAAAAAAAAAAAAAAAGCAGGCCATGATCCAAAAGGTCAGTAAGCATTGTGGTTTGGAGACATGACTCAGGTGGATTGTATTTCCAGCTAAACTATTGTACAAAAGCACCTATGTGTGCAGGGAGTGGCGCCGGGTGGGTGGGACAGGGACTGGGGAATTGAAAATGAAAAACAACAGGCCACAGGAAGCACCTACTCAGGAGAGCGCGCTTGGAGAACAACTGGAACCCTCCTCGATTTCCAGCGGGAATACAAAATGGCACAGTCACTTTGGAAAGCACTTTGGCAGTTTCTTCAATAAACATCTATTTTTCTTTTGACCTAGTAGTTCTACTTCCTGATATTTGCCCAAGAGAAAACAAATATCCATGTAAAGACTTGTACTTAAATACGTAGTGGCCGTGTTTATGATAAGAAAAAATGGAAACAAAAAAGTGCCATTCGGTGGTGGACAGACACACAAAAGGTAGCCCTGCCATACAGTGGGGTGGCACTCAACAGTACAACGGACCAGGCCAGTGACACGGACTCCATGCTCCGTGACAGGCCAGACACGAAAGGCTGCCTACTGGGTGATTCCATCTGTGGGAAATTCTGGCGAGACAAAAGCATGGCAGGAGAGAGCCAGGCCGCAGCTCCTGGGGTGGGGCAGGAACCGACCATAAGGGATGGAAGTGTTTTCCATCCTGCCTGTCGGGCAGTGGTTGTAAGACTGTAGATATTCCCCAAACTCACTGATCTGTGCACTTACAGTGAGTGAGTTCTAATGGAAAAGAATTAGACCTCCTAAGTGGGGCGTGTAGTCCTGTAGCCCCAGCACTCTAGGAGGCTGAAACAGGAGGATCGAAAGTTCCAGTCCAACTGGGCAACTTAGCAGCTTAGTGAGACCCTGTCTCAAAATTTAAAAAATGAGAAAAAGGGCTGGAGATGAGGCTCAGTGCAAAAGCCCTTTAGTTTAGAGCACTAAACTGCTCCTCTATCAGTTTTCAGGAAACTCGTTTTTGCTGTTTTTTCGGTACGGAGGATCGAACCCAGGCCTTCACATTGAGCTTCGTCTCCACCCTTCTTGTTACTATTACTATTACTGCAGTACTAAGGATTGAACCCAGGCCCCTCACACTGAGATACCTCCCCACCCCTTTCTATTTTTATTCTTTGTAGTGCTGGGGACTTAACCCAGAGCCTTGCTTACTTAGCTACATTTCCAGCCTTTTTTTTTTTTCATGTTTTATTTTGAGACAGTCTCACTAAATTGCTAAATTGCCCAGGCTGGGTTCACACCTGGGACCCTCCTGCCTCAGCCTCCCAGAGCTCTGGGACCACAAGCCTGTTCCACTGTTCCTGGCTGGAGCTCTAGTTTTGAAGCCTTCGGCAGGGCCTTTTATGAGGCATATTCTCCATATTCTTAGGAATGGAGTGACCTGCAAGTTTTTCTTCTTATAAAAGCATACAGGTTTTATTTCCTGTATTCTGTAAAGCGCAAGGCTCAGGGCTAAGCACATTAACCCGAATATCCGCACCCCGAGGCAGGCGGTCACCAGAGAAAGAAGCCGCGCACCTTTTGCGGGTGATGGATTGCACCAAAACCAAGCACTGTTCATTACTAAGAGTCAGACAATGGAGAAAACATGAATGCACTTTCTTTTGGGCCTATTAACTATTTATTAAAGAACCAAACTGTGCTCATTATAGAAAGACAGAAAGCACAGGAGCAGTCAGGGGCAGAGACACAAGCAGGATGTCCCGATTAGGTCCAAAGCGGAAAGTTACTGGCCCTGAACCTGGCATCCCATCTAACTGGGTCTACCAAGGCAGTACAGGCCTGGGCGCCCAGCAGGTGAGGAAGGTGGCCAGGAGCTGGGCCCAAGAATCTCGCCCTTTACGGTGTCTACTGTCTGCCCCAGCTTCCGCTTTGCTTCTGCCTTTGAAAACATCCTGAGTTTCTGTGTTTGGAATCGTCTTACACCCACCGTTTTGCAACCTGTTTTAATAACTGGAAACCTTCTGTTTACCTTAGAGTGTGATGTGCAGGACTACGGGGACCTGTCCTTCACCGATGTTCCTAATGACGCTCCCTTTGGAATCATGAAGAACCCCAGGACTGTGGGGAAAGCCACCGAGGAGCTGGCACACATGGTGGCCAAGGTGCAGAAGAGCGGCAGAGTCAGCCTGGTCTTGGGTGGAGACCACAGGTGTTGTGTGGGGCCGGGTCCCGGGGCGGGAGGGACATGGGTGGAAAGGGAATGTGACCGAGACCACAGAAGAGAGGATGTGTAGATAGAAAAGCACTAACTGATACTTTATACTGAACCCTCTACCTTTATACTGATAAGAACAGATACTACACTTGATCTTAGCCAAAAGGCCGAGAAGCGATTCCTCTACCTTTATAGAACATACTACCTGTCGCCTACTTTACTATGGAAACAAACGTAACGCCATTTGAAGTCATACCGTGTCTTTAGTGTAGCAGAAAATATGTGCCAAATGAATGGATGTCAGCACAATATTTGGTACAGGCTCACATTTCTAAATAAATAGGCATTGAGGAAACCCATAGCTTATTCTACCCAAATACTGATAAAACACACAACTTACTTTGGTTAGTTAACAATTTAAAAGTACGTGCTTTCCATTGTAAAATGTCTGAAAGCACACACACACACACACACCACACACCACACACAAGAAAAAAGTAACAGTGCTAATTTCACTTCTCTAACAAGCTTTTCAATGAGAATTGAAAATCTGGCATAATTCCTTCATGGAATCTTCTTTACTTATGATTTCGTTTAACAATATCATGTCTGTGTGTGTGTGTGTGTGTGTGTGTTCATTACACCCTTTATCTTCTTAATCTACAGTACAGATTTCCTTATTACTTCATAGGATACGCATAACCCCAGACTGCTGCAGTTTTTCAAGGAATGACATGTACACATAGATGTAATCCTCATATGGTCAGATACTTGCGTTATTCTCCCATCTTCACCATTACAAACGGTGTGGCAGAGTCTTCTCTCCGCTGCTGTCAGGGTCGTGTTGCTAGAGGCTTCTTCGTCCCTCACTTTGGTCTCCTACGACCAAGTGTGACCAGGGCTTCGGCAGCAAAGCTGCAGCTTTGAGAGTGGGGCTCAGAATTTCCACATTCTTTTTTAAGTGGAAAAATTTAAAAGTGGAAATTTTAAGAGTAGCAAGCAGCCAAAAGAAGAAACCTGAAGGGAACCTAAACAATAGTCAACACCTGGGCTTCGAGGCATGATCACCCCCCCTTTGATAATCTGATACTTCATGATTCTGGTTTTGTTTGGGTTCAGTTGTTTTTTTTGGTTTTTTTGTTTTGTTTTGTTTTTGCTTTTTGAGACATGGTTCCACTGTGTAGCCTAGGCTGGCTTTGGAATCCCAGCAATCGCCCTGCCTCAGCCTGGACAGTGCTGGACTGCAGGTGTGTGCCACCAGACCTGGTGAGCTCATGATTCTTTGAATGATATTTAAATGTTCAGAAGCGGGAGACTACAGACATCATTTTTGTTTTGTTTTTTGTACTTCTTATTTTATTAGTACGTGTTTGCATTACACGTCAATTACATTGGTATGGGGAGGTGCCCCAGGTCCATACCTGCTCTGAATTTTTCCCTCGTCCCCTCCCTCCCATCTGTCTCCTGTCCCCCTCCCCCTGCAGTACTGGTAAATCCAGTCTAATCACTTCTGTGCCATGCAGCGCAGCCCTTAGCTCTGCTGTTCTGGACCCTGTTTGGAGCTGGGACACTGAGGACACACCCAGCCCCGAGGGGCACAGCACCCGGGCAGGACGGCAGTGGTTACAGCAGAGGACCGGAGCCCCTCAGAGCGAGACCTGCTGGACCCCAGGAACTTCTGAGATGCTCGGGGCTGTGAGAATGAGAGCTGCATTTTTGAAAATCCAAGGGACTTTGTCATAAATCCCTGAGCGAATTAAGTACTTACCAAGAGAGATGCGGGAGCGGCAAAGGAGCCAGATCTAACCCTGAGAATTGAACAGCATCTCATGACAGGGACTTTCCGTGTGGCTGATATTTTCTACAGTGTAGGAAGTGGTTAGCCTGTGATCCATAGTCACGTCACTTAACACTCAGCAACCTGGGCTCTGGTCTCTGCTGTTAGAAGTGTCTGATGGTGGCCCCAGAAGCCGCTGCTCAGACCTGGAGCAGCCTGGGCCACTAAGGCGGCCTGGTACTTGCTGTGCACAATGGCTTTGAAAACCTGACGTTCACACAAGCTTTTCTCTCCAGCCTGGCGATCGGCACCATCTCTGGCCACGCCAGGGTCCACCCGGACCTCGGTGTCATCTGGGTGGATGCCCACACGGATATCAACACTCCTATGACCACCACGACCGGGAACATGCACGGCCAGCCTGTGTCCTTCCTCCTGAAGGAGCTGAAGGGAAAGGTAAAGCTGGCTGGCACTGTTATTTAGCGCAAGCTCAGGAGCTGCAGGGCAAGAAGGAAGCATCGCTTTTGTTGTTTTTGAGACAGGGTTCAGGCTGGCCTTGAATTTACGGTGATCCTCCCGCCTCAGACTCCCAAGTCTTCGCCAGTATGCCTGGCCATTTCGACTTTTTAAACTGGCCCTTTGAGTGCAGCAAAGAGTAATCTTTATAAACAAGTTAGAAGGCACTCAGAGATCGACCAACTTACCCAAGACCCCATGTCAGGCATATGTTGATGCAAGGGCCAGAACCAGGCCTCCAGCCCCTACCTCTCCCCGCACTATGATTTTTAGGCTCCTTCTTTATTACAGTGTTGCCGCTACATCACAGGCTCTTTTTAAGCGTTTAAAGGCAGATACAATGATTTATTATTTACTATCTTCACTGTAAGAAGCACCTATCTTAAATCATAAGAGGAAGGAATTTCTCCCTAGAAACTGTTCTCCAAGATTTAAACTTCCAGATTAAGATTTAACACTGTGGCTCACAATTTTTATTGATAGACTGTAGTCTATCAATAAAAATCACTTTTAATTATTATAGTTGTAACACACTGACCCTCATGATGATTCAAAGGGATTCAAACCTCCTTATGAAACACACTCAAAATAACCTTTTTTTTTTTGAGCTGATGACCAAGGGGCTTGCTTATAAATCTGCAAAATGTCACCCAAAGTTGGCTCCAGGACCAAGCAGACGTCAGTGATCATAGCTTGGTGTTAAGAGCAACCCAGGGTCTCGCCCCACTTGCCCACATGTGCTCCAGGCATCCTGGGGATTAAGGCTGTGCTGAGAAGGCTGTGCTGAACCTCGGGTTCGAATCCGGAAAAGCAGGGTCTGGGCCACAGGCAGCACTAGTAAGGCTCAAACCACCAAGGGCTCTGCCAGCGGAGACAGGCACCTACCTCCTTAACTTTGTGATCTTTAAACGATTTGCTCCAAACCTACATTCTGAATGTAAGATGCACGCAATCCAGCACGCGACCTCCTACACATGCGCACTTGCGTTGCAGATGCCGGACGTCCCGGGCTTCTCCTGGCTGACGCCCTGCCTGTCGGCCAAGGACATCGTGTACATCGGCTTGAGAGACGTGGACCCCGGGGAGCAGTGAGTTTAACCCTCAGTGGGGTCTGCCTGCCTTTTCATTCTTGTGTACTAGATGTGTTTATTGGCCAAAATCTCTATGAGAAAACACCGTAAACAAGAAGTCAATGTATGTGTCTGTATTTATATACATTTACATACATATAAATATCAGGCAACTTATATCCGAGTTGATTTGCTGTTAAAGTAAGCAGTGCTATATACATGCATATACACATAGTTCACAGAGCTTAAATAGATACTTCACACCAGCCTTTTTGTAGACGGCAACAGTGGGGCACGGTCAGCCTTACTAACTGGAGATTGTCTTTGTAACTCTTCTTTTATAGCCATATTGTGAAAACCCTGGGTATTAAGTATTTCTCAATGACTGAGGTGGACAGACTGGGCATCGGCAAGGTGATGGAGGAAGCGCTGGCCTACCTGCTAGGAAGGTACGGTGCCCTGTGTGCATGCTGGTGGGCAACAGAGGATGTGCTAGGGGAACCAGCCCACGTCAGGAATTAAGGAAGCCCAAGGGAAACCCTGGAACTCCACTGTCATTACCTTTTACAAAGCAGGACAACTGTATTTTTCTACCAAATATTACACCACCAATTTTAATCCTGTCCCACTCCTTAAAAGAAAGAAAAGGCCAATTCACCTGAGTTTTGACGTTGATGGGCTGGACCCTTCCATCACACCTGCTACGGGCACGCCTGTTGTGGGAGGTCTGTCTCATAGAGAAGGCATCTACATCACAGAAGAGATTTACAAGACAGGTGGGTAAGAACTAGAGGCACCGAGAAGCAAGTCTTGGCCTGTAGGTAGGTACTCATGGCTCCCTGATTTGAACACCAAGCCCCAGTGGACAGGTCCAGACACCAGTCACATGATGCAGTAGCCCAACAGCTACGAGGCAACCTTGAAGTCAGTCTGTACTGATCTTAACATGTGATCCAGTCCAGAAATCACAGTCTCACTGTGTGTTGGTTGGTTTGCAGGTCTGCTCTCAGGGCTGGACATCATGGAGGTAAACCCTGTTCTGGGCAAGACGCCAGAGGAAGTCACTCGCACAGTCAACACGGCGGTGGCAGTGACTCTGGCTTGCTTTGGAGTTGCTCGTGAGGGTAACCATGACTCTACCAAGGACTACCTTTCGCCGCCTAAGTAAATGTGGAGACATCACAGCCTCACAGCTAATGGCACAATTAGCAAGCATGGTCATTCACTGAAGCCTGTAATTATGCTCCCAAAGATGAGTTCTTTCCGAAAGATGTTCTCCCAATTGGTGTGACGATGTGAGCAGGACAAAAGCCACCGGAGGCTTCTGTCTGGTTTAAAACTGAATCTAAGCCAGCTTGACAGTGTGGCGAGCTTCAACCCCTTGCCTGTGACAACTTGTGTGGTGACCGGATGGTGTGATAACCACAGGGCCCGCATGCCAAACTTGTCTTGAGAAACTCAGGAGAAATGTTTTCTAAAAGTGTATTCCTGCCACTGTGAGACTAGCATGTTTGTACCAAACTGCCCGCGGCAGGAAGTGGATGGGCCCCGGGTGCTGCTTGGGCAGAGCTGCCTGTGACTGGCTCTGCCCGTGCGGTCCCTGGGTCGCCCTGAGTTGTCCCCGTGCTGGTGCTGACCGGGGGAAGGCAGATCCTGCACCTGGGCGCCCTGTCTTGCTGTGAATGTGGAAAACGCTCGATAAACCACTACATTCGGGACATGGCTTGACTCTCAGGGTCTTTGTGTGGCAGTCGCCGACTCCATGTGGCTCCTCTGAGCCCCAGGGTGGCCCAACTCTGAGGGTGGCTCCGTGTCCACTCGAGACATAAATTCTACCAATTTCCTGTTGGCATGAAGTTTAAGATTTGGCAATTCTAATTTTTGTGACATTAAAAAGTTTATGTTTCCTCTTTTGGCAAAAACTTACCCTTCAATAAAGAAACATACATTAATTTCCAATTAAAAATGTGCTGGCCTTTAAAGCACATACACACAAAGAGAAGTGCCCCCCCCGCCACACACACACAGAGGGGGTTTCCTGATATTAGAAAATAAGGCTACCAGGGCCGGGGATTTAGCTCACTGGTTCTGGTGCTTTCCTTGCAAGCACAAGGTCCTGAGTTCGATCCCCGGTACCAAAAAAAAAGGAAAAGAAAAGAAGGCTACCCAACCTGGAATGGTACCCTGTGTTCATGCTATTCAAAAGATTTTTTTTTTTTTGGAGACAGAGTCTCTATATGTAGCTCAGGCTGACCTTGAACTTGTGGCAATCCTCCTGCCTCAGCCTCCCAAGTGCTGGGATTACAGCTATGTGCCACCATGCCCAGCTAAAACATGTGATTTTTGTAAAAAACTCATTTATAAGATTTGATTGTCTATGTGTTTCTAGATACATACAAGACACACACACACACACACACACACACGCACAGCCCAAGACTATATAAAGATTTACAGTACATAAAATCATCACCCTCCAAACAATGTAAGGTCTTGATGAAGCTATTAAAACTCTAGCTCTCATTCCCTTATCTGTGAAATGGATAATCATAGGCTCAGGCAATCTCCAACTTTACTGACACCAGATGATCTTAGTTTTACTTTTTCTAACCCTTAAACATGGTATTGTTGATGCTGGAAGCAGACTGCTATTCAGATAAGCTTATGAGAAGGACAAGCTATTCCTGAAAATCTATTCAGGAGCTGGGGAAATCAAACTGATATTTTATTTCTAAAACCTGCTAATTAAGACTGGAATTTCACTTAAAATTATCTATGGCTTCCAAACATCCCACCTTTCATTCACTGCTACTACAGTGCGTCTCATCAGCTAAAATCCCTGAGTGTCCTACAGACACCCCCGGCTCAGGAGTAGACAGAGGAAAGTGGAAAAATCTAACTATGGGGCTGGGGATGTAGCTCACTGGTACCAGCACCTGCCTGGCAAGTGCAAGGTCCTGAGTTTGATCCCTGGTACTGAAAAAAAGAAGAGAATAACTAGGTCAAAAGAAGAAAGCAGCTCTCAACCCTCCCCCGACTCACACAGGACCCGTGCGAACTCTGGAATGAAGCAGGCTCCACTGACAGGTTTTTATTGTGCTGCTTTCACAGCTCTGTGTTAAAGAGCTTCACCGGGTGTGGAGGCACATGTCTGATCCCAGGACTGGGGGGCTGAGGCAGGAGGGCCAGCCTGGGCCACACAGTGAGTTCAAGGTCAGCCAACACTACACAGTGAGACCCGGTCTCAAAAAAAAAAAAAAAAAAAAAAAGGGCCTCTACTCTCTTAATTTTTCACATGTAATCCAGAATTTTAAACCTAATTAGTTTCTCTTGCTCTTGTATTATATTTTATCGAAATGCTTCTAGATAATTATGACTTATCCTTCAAGTAGTACACTGTCTAGTACAGTAGCGACGTGTAATTTTTAGTAAAATTTAACTCAGTTCCACATTTCAAATGTCTAATGGCAGTGTGCAGCTACTAACTGCTGTGTTGCATAGGTACAGAACGTTTCTATCACTGCACAAAGCTGGACTGGACAGAGCTGCTGTAAAGTCACTAATTAAATGTCTTTTTAGGATACAATGAATATAAACGCATTTTCTTCCCTCAGCTATATTCTAAACTCAAAGTTACTATTGTATTCCTCTGATTAGTCTTTCAAAAAGCTTAGGGATAGAAAGATTCCTATTTTTGTAAGCTAGAGAGGGAAAATTTAATTTTTAGTAAGTTAATTGGAATATATATGTCCTTGAAAAAGTGGTGATAATGATTTTCATCTCCTTTATTCTGTTTGTATAATAGTGTAACAATGGTGTCACAATGACTGCCATTCTAAGATCTCAAAGAAATCAATAAACTGGATGTGGTGGTGCACACCTATAATCCCAGCGCTCAGGAGGCAGAGGCTGGAGGATTGTGCGAGTTCAAGGCCAGCCTAGGCTATACTGTGAGTTCAGGGCCAGCAACAGTGAGGCAATGAGGCAGTGAGACCTTGTCTCAAAAAACTAAAGAACAACAACAACAAAAAAACCCCACAAAAAAACCACTCAAAGTAAAGCAATAGATTCCACAAGGCAACAAGACTACATTGGGAGTTTGTTAAAAAGGATATTTGGAATCTTTTCTATTATAAAATTTCTGGAGAATACTAAAAATAATGTTAGTCTAGAAAAATTAATTTTACCATTATATAAATTTTAAGCTTGTCTTATATTGGAAATAAAAGACTTAGAGAGTGGAATAATGTGAACTCTAAGGAAAATAAACGTCTAGGAGGAATGTATTTAGAAGAATTTTAAGTGCAATTGGTTAATCCTTTTTAAAAAAATCAGTAACTTTGAATTCCTAGGCCAGTGTCAGTCACCAACTAGTGTAAAACATGGATCCACCCAGTGCCCTGCCATTCAGCACGCAGCCTGCACAAATCGGGTCATTAAAAAATCATACAGTTTATTCAGGCAACAGACTTCACCACTTGTCATGTTTTGCACAATGCCATTTCCCCTTAAAATTAACAATATGTCTCTCAACATCTAATAAACTCCAAAGAACAAAAATGTACATTGTATTTAAAAATATAAATATTTAAAAATCTGAGATTATAAAAATTCAAAGACACATATCATCTGCCAAGTGTCAACATGCACAATTAATTAATTTTTAAAAACAGATTGGAGAATCAACCATTGAAGCATTTTATTTAAATTTAAGCATTTGCAGATACGTTATTTTCTTACATGGATTCCAACTCAATTCAGAGAGTAAGTTCCAAGCAAAGACAAAAAACTGCCAACCTACCTTGATAAAAACATTAGACTACTTTTTTGGAAATTTACAATAAAAATTTCAAGCCATTTAAAAAAAATATGAAACCTTATTGGTCCTGCAATGCAATGCAATCTACAGTTGTTCAAGTGATAAAAATCTCTATTGTGAAGCTATGCCAAAGATTTACGTATAAAAGGCATTGTGATGACTACTTTGTATGTGTTGCATCTTTAAAATAATATACTTGAAGACCAAGTATGTTGTGCATAATAAAAAACAATGGTTAAAATGGGGGTGGGAGACTGGGCGCCCAGTAAGTCGTCATCGACTACAGACACCTGTGTCCCAGGGGAGCGTTTTCATTACTGTGAGCACGAACACCAAACAAGGAGCTCATCTGGTGTCTTAGACACAACGCAGAGCTGGGGAGATGGGAATTACAGGTGGCAAGAGATTCAACAACTGAATCAAAATAAAACAACCTGAGCATCACTGCTGTCTCTAGCACGGCTCACAGCGTGATCGCGTTCAGATTGAATGGAGGAAGGGGAGTCCTTGTGCTTCCGCCCTCACCCTGCTCCCAGCTTCACTGCGCTCCCGGTAGGGGCGTGGGCACCGGGGTGGACTGCGGCGCAGGGGACCCGCTGCTCAGGGCCTGTGGGGGCACCGCGGCTGGCTCCATCTTGCTGATGTGCGTGATGAATCGCAGACGAAGCTTTAAAGCTGGTTTTAAATTACAGATAATCTTCTCTACCTAGGAAACGAAAATAAAAAAATTACTTGAACCAGAGAACTTCAACTTCTCATCTTTAAAGAAAGCGGAAAAGCACCTATGCAGTCAAACAGTAAGTGCACGGGGAGGGATGAGAAGCTGCTGTGCATGGCCTGGCTGTTAACAGAGAGACAATGCTGTCTGTCTTACACCAGGGTGGACATGTGTTCGTGTGTACACACACACACACACGCATACACACACGCATACACACGTGTATATCTTATATACACACAATCACAAAAACCCCTGCCCGCCAAGCCAGCCATGCACTACTGAAAGCTAGCAAAATTTACGTTGGAAACTTTCTACATCCAACAATTTGATCATCCCTTAAAATGTCATCTTCGGGCCGGGGATTGAGCTCAGTGGTTTCACAGCCTGCTGTGCAAGCATGAGGACCTGAGTTCGATCCCCGGTACCAAAAAAAAAAAAAAATGTCATCTTCACAGAAGCAGGAAGTGTAATTACATGTCAAGGTCCTTGAATCACTCATGTCTGCAACATCATTTGTCTACAAAGTTATTTTCTTGTTTTGATTTTTAGTTGGAATTCAAGCTAAATAACAGATAAACAAGTAGTTTAAGGAAATAAGTATCTCAAGTGGTTTCACAGCTTCCTCAGCTTTATTCAAATGCTCTTTGACCTTAGGAGGAAAGATCAGCCCATCAATAATTTTCCTTTCTGTATTTGTGTCAAAGCTCCTTAGGGCCAAGTATAAATATAAATATAAATATACACACACACACACACACACACGTATATAGGTACATGTGTGTGTGTGTGTGTGTGTGTGTGTGTATATATATATTTTTTTTTTTTAAGCATTGCTTTCTTGGTTCTCTCCACATTCTGTTTTAACAAAACACCAGAGACACATGCTCGCCCCCTCCCTCCCTCTCTCTCTCTGACAGAACATGTCCACTTTTTTTCTCCAGAGGCGTAAAGGAGTCAATGTTCTCCACACTCCAGCTCCAAGGAAAGAACCCAGAAGACCAAGATCCAAACAGTTACACAGCAGTTTATCTTCCTTTCCAACACAGTAAGAAGTATCACTTGAGTATGGGCCCCAGTTCTGTTCCCACACCAGGAAGTGCCGCCATGACCTGGGGATCTCTCCCGTCCGCCAATACTGTAAGAAGTGCTTCTCCACACGCTGTCAGAACATGAAGCCCTTTACTGCACCAGAGTTCTTATGCCCTCCTATGACACAACAAACTAAGGCTTACTCCAAATGGAAACCCTCCAAATAGTGAAGACATGAACAACTCACTAGGACTTTTCTCCAGGGAAGCATTCCCTGTGTCATGAGTCTGTCACCCAACCAGCCTGGCCTCAGTCTCCTGGTCATGCTGCACTCTGCGCAAAGTCCCTTCAGTGTGCCCAAGTCCGTGGGGGAAGTGGGACCCCTTCAATCTCATCACAGCTCTCTGGGCTTCTTAGTGGCCACACATTCTCTCTCCCTAGGGAGACTACTATTAAGTAATTAACAACTATTACTATTAACTAATAAAAGACACCAGTCTTTTTCAGATATACTATTGCAGATATCAAAAAGGAAAAGTGTGAGAAATTAGAACATGCATTTACTTTATTACTAGATATAACAGTCCCCCTGCAGTCTTATACAGTCTGATAATCAACCCTTCTCTCTCTCCCTCAAAAAAAAACAAACTCATCCAAACAAAAAGTTTATCACCACATGTTCGAACTTTGTAAGTCAAGCACCATTAAAAAATAAATGTATGAATTTAACTTACTTGCTCTTTTACACTGTCACCGGTAAACATATACTTCATGTGATACAGGAAGTCACAGATGGGATCCATGTAGTTTAAATGGGTGCTACACTGGTCTACGTTCAGCAGCATGTCATAAAATGCCACACCAATCTAGTCAACAGACAACATAAAATCATTCAAAGGCCCGAGTCATCCAGCACGATGCAGCAGGCAACACCACATCAGCATGTGGGGGCGGCATGTTTGCTGGACAGCCCCAGGTCAGGAAAGCTTGTGGTTGCCACGGAGCCCGAAGTGCTAGAGAATGCACCTTGGCGGGCTCAGTCATTTCCTTCACCCTGAGACGGACTCTCCCCTTTCTAGACACCGCCTCCCAGCTTCTGGGGTAACTGCACGCCAGGGATCCCACATTCCATCTGGCACCTCAGGATTTCAAGCTTCTATTCCTGGCTCATTTCCCTTTTCTCTATATGTGGTTAGAAATGACTGACTTCATCCAGTCCCACGACTTTAATCAACTCGTCTGCACTATAAATTTTCAGGTACTTCTGCATCCTTAATTTCTTCTCCTTGAACTCAATGACTGCATTTCCTCCTGCACCTCTGGTCTAACACAGCCCACAACAAACTCCCTAAAGCTGCTCTTAAGATTCCCCCCATGCTGATCTCCTTACTAATGGTGACCTGCAGCTTGAAAAACTTAACAGGTCCTTCAAAACTTATCCCGACTGTATTTTACCTCTATCATACATCGAGTTCTCTCCTGCTGAAATCTCTGCAAAAACGGTCCTACCAGATGGTAGACATAAAGCAACTGGAATTCAGTCTTCACTATAGGAATAAGGACTTCAGTGAGAAACCTAAATTGTGCAGTTAAAAACAAATCTCTTGTCAAATCAGTTGAATTCTTTGAATTTTGCTAATACGGTATTTATAAAAGTGTTTCCAAAACTTGTGATTTTAAAGTTCCTTTTAATTTTTGTAACAATATTTAAGTAATTGCACATTTCTGATTCTCCCTTTCACTTGATTTATTTAAATTACTTAATTTAAGTCATTCTTAATAGCACAAGTATTTAATGATAGAAGAAAAAGAGAACAATCTAATGTAAGTGCTGTTTTCAAGAAATTTGAATCTAATACCAATTTTGTGGTCAAGAAACATAAGCAGAAAATAAGTTGAGCAGAAAAACATAAGCAGAAAAATCAGTTTTTCAGTTCAACAGGCAACTTTTTGGGTACATTCTGGAAACACCATGTATTGACTAAACCTCCTTAACTAGATGCCATATTATTACTTACACATACAAATAAATTTTTTAAAACAATACTGAAGTAAAAGATTTCTGATTAAACACTAACTACTTAAACACTGCAAACTGTTCTCATGAGATACATACTCTGTCTGTAAATGAAACTTCCAAAAACCAGAATAAAAGCTAGGAAGAAGTCAGGTGTGAGCACCTGCGGCACTTACTTTGGAATGAGGGAGAGCTGCCCGATGCTCGAGTGGTGCCACACAGCGTGTGCCAGCGCCAGCGTGTAGCTGCAGCTCATCTCCGAGTAGGACTGGTGGCAGGCAGTGAAGTCGAAGAGGCGGAACGGGTAGCCCACCC
Source organism: Heterocephalus glaber (assembly GCF_053883595.1). Lineage (NCBI taxonomy): Eukaryota > Metazoa > Chordata > Mammalia > Rodentia > Bathyergidae > Heterocephalus > Heterocephalus glaber. The sequence continues at coordinate 13,482,547 of NW_028258343.1, read as the reverse complement.
ACTCTGTCTCTGACGTCAGGCTGCTGCTGCTGATCACGCTCACGATCCTGTCATGCAGCACGATCCAGTACGGCTCCTTTGCGATCAGAAGAAATCCTGGTGAGAAGACCGCTTATCTCGTGTTCACCCCAAAGCCTAGGAGCACACAGCCCTCTCTCGTCCATCCTGTCAGTTACTAGGCTCCACACACGAGTCTACCTGGCTTACTATCTATCTGTACCATGCAATAAACTGATACCCGTTGCCAAGAGTTACTGTACAGACAGCAGTAGGTATGTACAAAATTCAGAAATACACGTTTGTATTTAGATGGTGTGGAAAGAAAAACATCATTCACAGAGCTGCATGATTAGACAAATTTAAAGAGCACTGTGTGAGACAACACTATTCAGAGATCCAACTGCACAATGCTGGCCAGACACCTGTGCGTCTGGAGGAGTGAGGGGGGGAAGGTTTGGGCCTGCTGTCTCATCAATGACCTGTCAGAGACCTAACACCTGTCTCAACAGGCATCATTTAACCGAGAAAAGGCCTAGGTGCCACACTAAATGGGCAAAAGTAGATCACGTTATGGTGTCAAACTAAGCTTGGATCAGGGAGCTGGACAGCGGAGGGTTCAGAAATCTGCAAGGAAGGTATATATATTTCAATCTGACAAAGGCAAACGCAGTCACTGGAGATTTTTTAAGCAGGAAAAATATGAAAAACTTCAAAAGTATAAACCACTTCCTTAATTTGCACGATGTCCTTGTGTAAGCTCATCCTCCATGCATCTTTTTCCTTTGGTCAGCAGGGGAGGGCTGCCTGCATTTCATCACTAAGTTTGAATTCGCATTATTTACTCACCGGGAGGGCAGTGATGATCAAGCCAATTGCATTCATCCAGGCCGTAATGTTCTCTCTGGGCACTAAAGGCTGACTGCAAATGAATGAAAAAACACGAAGGCGAAATTATGAAATCATTTTACATGGTCGACAACGGACTTTATTTTGAAAACATCTATAATTCAGAAATTGACAGTTATCTACTCTAAAAAAGTACAATTTTTAAAAATAAAAATTTAATATACACAAAGTCAATAAGGCTTTTCTGAGGGGAGGGTATCCTTTAACAACAGTTGCTAGATTGGAAAGATTATCTGTACTTATTTACACTTCTGCCTCAATCATTACACCCTAGCTTATACTGTTCTTAAAGATTTTTGTGGGGGCAGTGCTGGGAACTGAACCCAGGGATCACAAGTGCTCTATCGCAGAGCTGTATCTCCAGTCCTGGAGAATCTTGAGACAAGTCAGGATTACCCCGAAATGATCTACCAAGCCGGTAATAAGCAGGAGTGTGAACAAGCACAGGTCTTCTGAACCTGGCCAGGGCTCATTCCCTCACAGCCACGTCACAAGGACGAGACTGGAAGCCAGAAGATGCAATTACCCCCGGTGCAGCAGCCTCATCTTACGGTTCTAAGTAACTCTCACTCTCTCTCCAAACAGTCTTCCTGCACGAGCAGGATACTCACCTCTTCAGGACCACATTCAGAAGCGCATTCCCAACATCCTTGCCAGAAACCGCCAAGGCCATGAGCTCCACACAAGTCACATGCAGAGCATGGGCAGCTGGGTTGGGAAACTCGTTGAATCTCCAGTCACAGTTTGGGAAGGGACCAGGAGACTTGCCAGCCATCGGTGAAGACAATTAAGGCAGTAACACCTGAGTATTCTGAGATGAATGACATTTGGCTAATCCTTTATAGATTTCCAAATGTTTCACATGTCAGCATCTCATTTGCTTATCAGCTGAACTGCTAAATCACGTACAGGTAGGTCTGGCATGGCCTAGATGTACCGACAGCAATCATGGATGACCAAGATATCCCCAGGCCTCGTTAGCCTATTTTTTCAATAGCTACACAGTAACATAACATGAATATTACTTTATAATGAGTAATTATTTTACCTTGGGAAATAAATTCCTTTGTTTAGCAAAATAAAGCATGCTCATTTAAATGAAATTTCTCTGTTAAATAGTGGTATGGTGCAAAGACATATTAACATACAGTGTGCTGATAAATGAAAACATGAAATCAAAATGAAGAAATACAAATACCAGCAGGGATTTAGCTCAGTGGTTCTGCCGCCTGGCACAAAGTCCCGAGTTTGATCCCTGGTACCACAAAAAAAAAAAAAACACCAATAGAACAGCTTTTTCACTAAAAATTGTTTGGTTAGTGCCTATTCATATTAATCTTTTAAAGTATTCAAGGATATATTTAAAGCAACAAGTCTCTATGTTCTCTACTACTAAACAGACAATACAGCATATATATATATAAAAAAAAAAATATATATATATATAAGAGAGAGAGAGAGACAGACACACAGATAGATTTGGAAATAGGATTTCCTTTTTCTTTGAAACAAAGCTCCCATAAAATTTTTTTAAATATAAAAATTAATGGAAAGAATTTCAACTTATCTGGCATGCTGCTGCAAATTTAAGATTTCAAAACTTTTACAGATATAAAAGTAAAACTACTGCTAAAAACTCAGAGTGCCAATCAAATAACATTGACTAAAACCACTGCCATTATTGGAGAGTGTGCAAAAAGTCACAATTTGAAGGATATTATCTACGAGTCTGCCAATCAGCTTGCAATAGTAGGAATCATCTGGGACCCACGGATTGTCCTCTCGTGGGTTCATAACATTCTTCAGGTAAGTGTCGCTCAGACACCAGCCCTGCGGTCGGTTATCCTTGAGTGAGCCGATGATCGCATGGACAAGTTTCCGTTTGAGATGGTCACGATTTCTCAGGTACCTTTCATAATAGTGCAGCGTGTTATACAGATAAGTCACTGGGCGGTCTGTCAAGAACAAAAGCAGAACACAAAATGTTTACTGAGTTAATGATACCTGTGAAAAATGTTATCATCTGCTTTAAAGATTACTGAAAAGTAGGCTCAGAATATTATCAAGCTACTTCATGAGCTGGACAGCTGCATACCATGAATCTTCTACTCTTAATACAGGGAGAAGGCTCCAAATAATGCATATAGCTTGGTATTTAAGGATGCTCATGCTCTGCACGAGCAACTCCACGTCTGGAAATTATCCTGCAAAAATCCAAAACATACCATGGGACATTGCTGTAGTCTTCTTTACACGAGCAAAAGATTAGAGAAGACGAAGACAGTCATAAACAGAGGACGGGGAAAGTAAATTACTGCATGTCTGAGGCAGCCCTTACTGTACAAACTTCATCTCCATACAAGATACAGGTGGGAAACATTACTGGATTGTATTGGGTGAAAAACAACCACAGAGTGTCTGGGAGAAGATACACAAAAACTGATAAAAGTTGCTGCCTACAGAGAATGAAGCAGATTAAGTGGCAGACAGGGAAGAACTTTTCATCGTATGCCATTCTCCACTGTGCATGCATCACCTAATGCAAATATTAAACCCAAAATATAAATACCATACAGAACAAACTACAAGATCAATAATAGGAAGTCTTTTGCAAAAATGGAAGGAGACCAAGAGATGGAGGGAGAAGGGAATTAGGAAAAAATTAATATATGTTATGTACTTGTACCAACTCCCTACGGGGAATGCAATCATGTACTACAAACATGTACCAGTAGAAACAAAACTTTAATTTAAAACAAAACAAAACTGAAAAAACTACACAATTAAAATCGCCCGCTAGAGGGCCAGAGATGTAGCCCAGTGGCACTGCACCCGCCCCACAAGCAAAAGGTCGTGAGTTCGACCCCTGGTAAGGAAAAAGAAACAAAACCGCCCACTAGAAAAATACTTTTTGTCCCCCTCAGGGCTCCTCCAAGACCCCCACATCTCTCACTGACCAAGTCATTCTCCAGGTAGCATGCTTCAGACTTAACAGTCACCTCTGACGTTTTCTTTCTGTATTCTCCTACTAGCCAAGTGAGTCCTGCTCCTTCTTCCTTGGCCATTCGTCCCTTCTTCTCACTTCAGTGCCAGTGTCCCTGTTTCAAAGCTAATCATACACCTGAACTTTTGACAGGTCTTTGATTTCCAAAATGTACTGTGAACTACAACTGGTCTTAACTTTCTAAAATAAAGCTTGCCATCATCTTACTAAATACTTCCAGGTGACCATTACCTGAAAGCTGTAACATCGAATCTGGCATGTAAGGTAATTTTAGTCAACTGAAATCTCTTTCCAATTTTACTTCTACAAATTCCCAGAAACAAACAAACAAACTCAATTCAGCCCAATGAGTCAATTCTCCTTCAAATATGCCTGGGGTTTTTCTATCTGTAGTTTTTCCCAAATGATCCCTTCTATTCTTACATGCATCAAAGTTCAAATCCTATTCATCTCAGAGGTCTGCCAAAATATGTTTAGTTTACAGTAAAATTTGATTTGAGCTGATATTTTTTGAACTGATATTTTTTAGAATTATGACATCATCTCATAGCACTTATCTTCAAAACTCTTTTTAAAATATTTAAAGCAAAAATGTTAAAACCACTATCACCACATGGCCATAGCGATTAGGCGGGATTAAAATTTGAAAAAACTCACCATGAAATTTATATAAGCCCCCTAGGTGATCCAGCAAAGTTTCCAGCGATTTGGACACTGGAAGTAACTCTAAAAATCTGTGGATCACTATATCGAAGACAGGCAGGAACCGGAGACACACGTTTCCAAAGTAGATGGGCAGGTAGGGAGACTGGATCTGCACGGGAGGATCCACCTGCTCTGCCAGGCCCTCAAAGTACAGCTTCTCAGGATATTTCTGTGTAAATGACAAGAGAATAAGTGTGTAGGGCATACTATTTTATTCTCTTAAAACAGCAAAATAAAAGTGAAAATACTATTTGGATCTTTTTCATACACAAACTTTTCTCTTTTTTCTGGTGTGAGGGATTGGTGCCAGGGCCTGGCTCATGCAAAGCACACTCCACCACTGAGCTGTCACCCGAGTCCCTGCATGGAGACACTTTAGGTTACACTTTATTAAACCTTTCTCCGTTTTATATCGTAAGTACCTCGTCTACTAAAATTGCAGTTTCAATCTGCTCCTACTTCATTAATTGAGAGCTAATTTGCTTCCACACAGGCCAGAGAGAATACAGTAGAATTACAGAAAAAACGGCCAAGATTAGCCAAAGAGCTAAGCGTGGCTGTCCAAGGAGGATGGGAGGCAAGACCTAGGATCCGCACCTTGTGGTAATTCATGTGCTTGGTGTGCCAGTCATTCTGCAGCCAGTGCTCCGGGGAGTTTTCCTTCACAAAGTCACTTACTCGATTTCTGAAGTCATTTGGTTTGAGTAAAAGCAACTGAATGATGAAGTAACAAACCTGGGCTTCATTTCCTTCATGACTACGCATAGCCTTTAGAGAACAGAACAAAGAAATGAAAATTCCCACTCCATGCAAAATCATGCAGCCATTTGGTAGTCTAAATGTCAATAAAGTAAGACCTCACTATCATAAGAATTTCCCTAGATGCTCAGTCTATGCCAAGCCATCACCATTCAGGATTCTCCAAGTTCATCTGACCCCTTCTTAGCTATTCTGGCTCACCATCCCTTTTGCCACAAATGTCCAGCTTTATTTTCTGAAATCTAATCTACCTTTCACAATCTATCACCTAAGTAGATGTGATGTCTCCTTGCTTCTTGGTAAAATTTTCCCTATACCCCTATCTTAGCCTTTAATTTTTTTGGTTTATGGACCCACCTTATTTCCGCTAAGATTGTAACTACCTTCATATCTATGTCCCACAACTAAGAAGAAAAGGTTAGGGAACTAAATCACGCCAAATATCACCACTACAACATTTTTAAAAATGCACCATTTTCCAGCCTGATTTGATATCTTTTCTTAAACATTTGCCTGAAACAGACTTCAGTTGGGAGATATAGAACACATGGCCTATATGGAGTGGTTGAGAGAAGCACTCAGGCTTCACTCCCTCCTACCCTTGCTGGAGCCTCTGGAAATCAACTTGGAGTCTAAGGGTTCACCTTTCAGAGCCTGACAAGGCCAGGACTAAATCTGTTTTATTTACCTCTGCACTGTCTGTGCACAGGACACTAAATATTTAATACTTAATGAATGAAGAAACACGTACAGCAATGCTGGATTTTAGTATAAATCCATTAAATCCTTTGAAGCACTATAGCACAGACCAGTGTAAGGTCAATCAATCACACGCTTAGATCCAAAAAAGAATAACAAAGCTAGAAACACAGGTATTCTTACCAGGCAGAGAATTAATCTATCCAGCGTAACAATGTTGTACTTCCACACCATGTCATTAAGAATTTCAATGCATTTATTGAGTTGCTGACCTCCCGCTGATGTAGAGAACTCATACACCAGGAAATCTGCAAAGGTTCTCACATGGGCTACCAAGGCCCTGGCTCCGATTCTCTCTAATACCCTGGAAAGCAGAGAGCAAAGAGCTCTATTGCTGCAGGGATACATGGTCACCAAGTGAATGTGCAGCGAGGGTCTGGCTCACCTGTAGCCGATCTGGTTAATATGGTCTGTTTCCAAGAGCATTTTCCAGAGGAGACAGAGGAAGAGAGGAGGAGAGCCTTGGATGGAAAAGTGGGTAATGATATCATTTTCATTGGTCATTGACTTCCACTTCCTATATTCCTCTTCCACATTTTTCTTCAGATTAAAACGGCTTTCTTGAGGTACATTATTTTGTTTGAAGAATGCCTAACCAGAGGACAAAAGTTTACTTCATCAGATAAATAAAAACGTTTGACATGGAGCTAAGAAACCACTTCTAGATTTAGTTCTGACATCAACAAATGAAGTGACCCTAAGCAAGTCAGCAAATAAGGTTTGAACCTCTGTGTCCCGACTTGGAAATACACAGGCAGGAGCAGTTAGCAACTCTAAACATCCTTTTTCTAGATTTCCTAAACAAACCTCCAGACGAGCATGAATTCAAAGTTCCTGCAATCATTTCCTGCTACTCTTAGGGGTGTGTTGGGAGGAGTAATATATCTACCCTTTGCCCTTTGGTTACACAGTTCAGGGTCACTATAGGGTAATTCATTAATTGGACCAGTGGTTCTCACAGTGTGGCCCTCAGAACAGCAGTATTAGCATCAACCGAGGTCTTGCAAAAAACAAAACAAAACAAATATACAGATTCTCAAGCCCCACCCCAGACCTTCTGAACCAGAAGCTGTGGCTGGACCCCAGCAATTCCATGCTCAGCGAGCCATCCAGGTGACTGACGAGCTCGAGAACCACTCCCTTACTACCAGACAGTACAGAGAACGGATGCTCGTTGGGTCTGCATTTCCTCTGAAAGCAGAAGCCAGTTCTATAGTCGTGCTGTGTGATTAAAAATTCAGTGAAGTACAACATGTATGCGCTCGTGAAGCCCGTGAAGCTTCCCCTCCATTTCAGTTCTGAGAGAACTTTCCACATCATGCGTTAATTCTTGTGAGGTTATAAAAGTGTAAATTCAGATGAAACATAAGAAATTCAAGTTAAGAAACCTGTCCAGCTTTAGAGTCAGATGAGAAACAACTAAAGAGATTTTGGAAGCAACAGCAATTTTTTGTTCTTTTTGTTTTTTTGAGACAGGGTCTCCCTATTAGTTCAGGCTGGCCTTGAGCTCACTATGTAGCCCAGGCTGGCCTCGAACTTATGGAGACCCTCCTGCCTCAGCCTCCCCAGTGCTGGGATTACAGGTGTGCACCACCATGCCCAGCTGTTTTTAAAATAGAAATGAAAAGTAATATTCTCTGTATGTCACCAAAACTAACTCTCCAGAATGTAACTAAACAGGAAGAAAGGTTTCCTATGTATCCAATACGGACAGAATTACCTGCAGTGGGCCTGGAAAACAGCTAAGGGTGTGGGAAGCCCAATTGTGAGGAGTAAAACTCATGATGGTTTGAAGTATATCTTTACACCACGTTCCCTGAATTGAATCAGAGCCTGTAAAAAAATCTAAACATAAACAGACAGATGTAATCCAGATATAAATGATCATACCCACAACTCATCAAATATATTGTTATTATACAGAAAGAAAAGATGTACACTCAGAAAGTTTGACTGCAGTACATTCACTGCCACTTAGCTACGTTCAACCTAATTAGGACTTACATTTTCTTAGTTTATGAGTGATTTGGGTTTATCCTGTTAGGAAACAGAAATAACTAAAAAAGAGACAACAGAAGACACTGGGAATTAGAACTGCTTCTCTCTCTTAGGTTTTTGAGTACCACAGGTAGAACAGTGGTATAGACTGACCACTACTACTCAATTAATTCCCTCTGGGCAATGATTTACTAGCTCTTTACTGAGCCAAAAGAATGGAACTGAGAAGGCAGATGTCTTTTCTGCTGATTGAAACACTATTCACAAACACAAGTCTCTAAATCAAAGAAGTTTACTTATGCAAAATAATATACATAAATGTGTTTGAGGTTGCTAAGTTCAAAATCTATTTTTTCCAACAACAGTTCTCAAAGTATGGTCCACTGATTTCTGGGGGTCCTCGATGACCTTTCAGGGATTCAATAAAGTTAAAACTGCCCAAATAACACTACCAAGATATCACTGGCTCTTTCACTGTGTTGACATATACACTAATGGATCAAAGCCACAGTAGTGAAAGTGTTGGCTCTTAGTACAAATCCAATGGCATCAGATTATACTATAACCATTATACTCTCCATCTTACATTCTCACTGAAAATCAAGTGTCTACTTTACTTACGATCTCACTGACATGGTATTGTACATTGCACAAAAGCTGGCAGGACCCACAAAGAAATGGCAAATGTTTAAGGAGATAAACATGCTGAGCCTGATCTGAATGGTACAGACTGCACAAATGTACTGGAATAGCACATAACATCCAACAAATACGTATAATTCCCATGTGTCAATTAAAAATAAAGACAATGGCACTGGTGAACCCGTGAAAACTACCATCTATCTTTACTATTCTGTGTGGCAAAAGGGAAGCAGGCATGAAGTGTCCCACAGTACAGTGTCCTGAGGAAAGCACTCATGGTCGTGCAAGTGTTTGAGCACTGGGTCAAATCAACTGCTTTGTGTGTGTGTGTGATTTAATTTTACTTGAAAGCGCATCTGATAGAAAACTGTAATTATTCAGAAGTATCCATTGAGCAAACATTTTCTTGAAAATTAACAAAATGATACTGTCACTTTAAGGAAAAAAAAAAAAAGTATATTTTACCAGTGATAAAACTTGTTGTTTCAAATGCAAATTAAAAGTTGAAGGGCTGGAGATGTAGCTCAGCGGTGTTGCACCTGCCTGGCAAGTGCAAGGTGCTGAGTTCAATCCATCCCCAGTACTGCAAAAAAAAAAAAAAAAAAACCACCCAGCCAGGATTTAGCTCAGTTGGCACTGTGCCTGCCTGGCAAGCACAAGGTCCTGAGTGCTGGTAATGAAAAAAAAAAAAAATGAAGAACCAGTAAAAAAAATTGTACCCACCATGAATGAGACAGCTTTCCAAAACTTAGTGATTTTATTAAATTTGTAGTGATATTAACAAATGTAATATTTTGATATCATAAAATGAAAAGTGGCAACATCTGCTAGAACTATAAAACTCAGTGAACCAATATTTTCCAAAAAACCAATTCACAAAGCTAAAAATTATACATGGATTACAAAATCCATTCAACATACAGAATAAATCAATAGATTATTATGTAACAAAGTATACAAAGTTCACTGATGGAGTTTGGATTTCACACTGCTGTGACCTTCCAGAAACTTTGGGGTGAATCAAAGAACACTCAGAATTACCTAAAAAGGCTATTAAAATACTCCTCCCTTTGCCAGACCTAGGAGAGGCCATATTTTCTTCATTTGCTGTAACTAAAATAATACTGACAGTACTGCAACGGGTTAAACATAGAAGCAGACAGATATAAGAAGCAGTTATCTCCCTTACCACTAAACATTAAAGACCAAGGTAAAAATGTAAAACAATGGCATCTCTTCTCATTGAAGTTTTTAGACAATACTTTTTTCATAAAAAAGTTATTTATGCTAACATGTAATGGAACTGATTTTTTAAAACGAATTAATAAATATTTTAAGGGCCAGGGATTTAGCTCAGTGGCGCTGAGCCTGCCTCACAAGTACAAGGTCCCAAGTTTGATCTCTGGTACTGAAAAAAAATTGAAAAATAAATATTTTAAAGCATCTCCATTTACAGAAACTCTTTGGAAACTTCATTTTTTTAAAGAGTGTAAAGCAGGTAGGAAATCAAAAAAGCAAAGTTCAACTCAGAATGATGATGTCCTAGAGCAAAGTAACTGGGAAGCGGGTCTTCAGCACGTTGTCCAGTCATCAGCAGAATCGGAGCACACCATCTCCGTGGCCGTTGCTGGCTGCAGAGAAACCGTACCTGTCACGTGAGTGGCCCGGGCCAGCGTCAGGATCAAGGCTCGGTTCAGCTCCTCGGACTCCGCGGACAGCACGGTTTTGGGGTCACTGAGGAAGCGCGTGAACTGTGGCTGGACCTCAGAGCTCCCCAGTGCCGTTATCAGCCTGAGCGCAGTGCTCTCCACACTACGGGGGCAAGCAAAAGAAATGCACGCATGTGAAGCTTCAGAATTAGGAATTAAATCGAATTTTAGGGGTATTAAAATGTAAAAACATTTAAGCTTCCCTTCTTTGATTAAAAAAAAATTTCTACTGTGTGAGAATGAGCAAGGAAAGTCTGTGGCCAGTAGGATTAAACACTTTCACCCAGACATAGAGCATTTCAAGTTACATTTTTTAACACATAAAATATATTTTTACTTAAAGCAAATAAGAATGATAAGCTACCATTATCTAAATTCTACATGCTAAGTTAGAAGTACTAATTCTTAGTCCAAAGATCCTAAGTACTCAATTATCAATGAACGGACTGGACTCCACTCCTACTGTATCATAAAAATACAGTATTTCAGAAGCAAAGAAGTTTTACAGCGAGTGAGTAAGAAACTGGTGAGGTGAGGGTTGAGTCCCCCAGCTCCACCACAGCTTCACCCTCACCAGAGGTGGAGCTGGTTCTGGTTGGTTTGCGCCACGGCAGCCAGAGTGTGGAGGTGGCTGAGCAGCTGCACTCTGTAGTGCGGCTGGATGTGGTGCATCCGGTAGCTGAACATCTCAAGGAGCGTGTGCAGGATGCCCCAGGCGTGAGACTTGAAAACCGTTGGCAAGAGCTGACCTGAAAGAACGCACAATTTAAGACACCAGTCATTACAAGTTACACATTGCAAGACAGCTGAAAGAAAATACAAGGAAAATATGGAGTCAAAGCTTTTGTACATAGGGAGGGGAGAGGACTTGGGGGGGGGTGGGATAAAATTAAAATAAAATTTATTTTAAAAAATTAAAAATAAATAAGACAAATTGTCATTATTTGCAGATGACATGATACTCTATATAGAAGACCCCAAGAACTCCACCAAAAGTCTTCTAGACTTAATAACCACATTCATTAAAGTAGCTGGTTACAAGGTCAACACACAAAAATCAATAGCTTTCCTCTACACCAATGACAGACTCACCGAGAGAGAAATAGGGCAAATGATTCCTTTCACAATAGCATCCAAAAAACTGAAATACCTAGGAATCATCCTAATGAAAGAAATCAAAGACCTCTTCTCTGAAAACTATGGCACTCTGAAAAGAGAGATTGAAGATGATATCAGAAAATGGACAGACATCCCCTGCTCCTGGGTAGGAAGGATTAATACAGTGAAAATGGCCATACTTCCCAAACTGCTATACAGATTTAATGCAATTCCAATTGAGATCCCAGCAGCATACTTCATAGACCTCGAGAAAACAATCCACAAATTCATTTGGAACAAGAAGAGACCCAGAATAGCAAAAGCAATTCTAGGTAACAGAGACATGGCAGGGGGTATCACAATCCCCAACCTGCAACTATACTACAAAGCTACTGTGATAAAAACAGCATGGTACTGGCAAAGAAACAGACCTAAGGACCAGTGGAACAGATTAGAAGATGCAGAAACAACACCAGACACACTCAGCCATCTCATCTTTGACAAAGGAGCCAAACACCCTCACTGGAGGAAAGATAGCCTCTTTAATAAATGGTGCTGGAAAAATTGGGCTTCAACTTGCCAAACATTAAAACTAGACCTATATCTCTCACCATGCACTAAACTAAAATCAAAATGGATTAAAGATCTAAATATTAAAATAGAAACTCTGAACCAGTTGGAACAGAGGTTAGGTAGACCCCTTGAAGACATCGGTGTAGGAAAAGATTTTATGAACAAAACCTCAGTTGCCCGTGAACTAGCACAAACAATCAACAAATGGGATCTCTTCTTATTAAAAAGCTTCTGCACAGCAAGAGAAACCACCAGCAGTGTGAAGAGACAATCCACAATGTGGGAAAAAATCTTCACCTGCTCTTCCTCAGACAAAGGTCTATTATCTCCAATCTATAAAGAACTTAAAAAGATCAGACCTCCCAAATTTAAAGACCCAATCCAAAAATGGGCATCTGAAATGAACAGACATTTCTCACACAAAGACGTAGACATAGCAAATAAATACATGAAAAAATGTTCAACATCACTGGTCATTCGAGAGATGCAAATGAAAACAACGCTGAGATTCCACTTCACTCCAGAAAGAATGGCTGCTATCATGAAATCAACCAATAACAAATGCTGGCAGGGCTGTGGGGAAAGAGGAACCCTGCTCCACTGCTGGTGGGAGTGTAGACTGGTGCAAGCACTATGGAAATCAGTATGGAGATACCTCAAAGAACTAGGACTGGAAGTCCCATTTGACACCGCTATTCCACTGCTGGGGATCTTCCCCAAAGAATTAAAAGAATCATACCACAGTGATGTATGTGCACCCATGTTCATAGCAGCACAGTTTGTAATAGCTAAAACTTGGAAACAGCCGAAATGCCCATCAACTGGAGACTGGATAAAGAAAATGTGGTTTTTTTATAAAATGGAGTACTACTCAGCCATAAAAAATGAGAAATTAGACACATTTATAGCTAAGTGGATGCACATTGAGGCGATATTCTTAAGTGAAATAAATAGGACACACATGTATAAATACCGAATAGTTTCTCTGGTGTGAGAAACTGAAAAGTGTAAATAAGGACTAAATGTATAATAGGTAATGTGAAATAGGAAGAAAAGGGGCAAAGGGGAAGGAAGTGAGAGGGCTAGGGGAAAGGATAGAAGGGAATGGGATTAATATGAGAAAATGGAAAAATAGGAACAAAATCTTTGTAAATAGGGAGGACTGGAGGGGTTGAAGGGAGGGCTGGGCAAGGGTGAAAAATAAGAACGAAGAGAGACTATGTAATGGTGCAAATTCCAATGATGAATGTCATTATATTGTATACCTAAAATGTACCGATGATTAGAATGAATAATCAATAATGTAAAATAGGAAGAAAAGATCCAAAGGGGTAGGGGTAGTGGGAGGGGCAGGGGAAAGGAAAGAAGGGAAAGGAAAAAATGATGAGAAGTGGAAAAAATGGAAATAAAGTCTTTGTAAAGAGGGAAGGGTGGAGGGTGTGAAGGGAGGGCTAGGAATGGGGAAAAAATAAGAACCAAGATGCATTACGTAAAGGTACAATTCCCAATGAGAAATGTAATTGTGTTGTATACCTACAATGTACCAATAAAAGAATTTAATACAAAAAATAAATAAATAAATAAATAAATAAGACAGCTGAAGAAAGTCACGTTGCATAAAATGTATGTAAAGATTTGAACACACATACACACACGTGCAAGGACATATATATTCTCTATATTTTCTCTTATTTTCTACTTCAATTATAGGGGAAAAGTCCAAGTCCCAATTACATAACAAGTCTCTCAGTTCCTTTTTTTTGTCACTGGGACAAAATACTCAACATCCACAAATTAAAGGAGGACAGATTTATTTTGGCTCAAGTTTCACTCCACAGTTGGTTGGCTGCAGGGCAGAACAATGTGGCAGAGGGGCGCGGTGGAGGAGAGCTGCTCACATGCCAGAGGACAGGAAGCAGACAACAAGGAGGAGATGGGGAGGGGGAGGAACCCTCCCATGACACCGCAGGGACCACCTCTTCCACCCAGACCCCCCTCCTAACAGCCAGTCAACTGTAAGCCCCATAATCCAGTCACCTGCCAAAAGCCCTGCCTGCCGAGGAGCACGTGAGGCCCTAGGGCATTGCTGGCGAACCTTTCAAAGCTTTCAGTGATGACAAACAGCCCGCTGCGACACACGTGCCATAGGTTTGCCACTGTTGCCTAGGGGACTTACAGCTATGCGTCATTACACCAAGTTTGGTTTTTCTTTGTGGAATTTGACAAATGGGTCTCAAATTAGTCAGGAAAACTAAAATGAGAAAATGAGACAAGATCTGAAAAATTACTGTATGCAACCTTCCTCACTTCTCAATTGTATCTCTTCAATTATTTTAAGAAAGCTGATATTCCCAACTTTCTGAGAAGCACAAGGTTCGTTTTTGCAGGGGAGGTGCTGGAGGGACTGAGCCAGGGCTACACACATGCTAGGCAAGCACTCTGAATGCCCAGAAATATATAGAATGAAAGATAGGAAATAATTGAATTAAAATGACAAAAATTATCCAGAACTGAAGAAAGATCCTCAGATTTAGGGTGTCCAGTTAATTCCAAATAAGATATATGGTAATGAAATTTAAAACACCAAAGACAAAAGGAAGATCTTAAAAATAGCCACAAAGAGAAGACAAGTTAGACGACATTAAGAACAGACAGCAACTTTCTAAAAGGATCAGTGTCCCACTGCAAGTCAGAAACTAATACCACTAAGCTACATCCCTGGCCTGAGGGTCAATTTTTAATACAAATATCTGATCACATCCTCCCTTGCTTTCTCCTCCCTCCCAAAAAAGTTGCATTCAACTCTCAATTATCTGGAAAGAAGAGTTTCTGTGGTTAAAATTAAAATTAAACTCTATTAGTGAAAAACCATGATCAGAAAAATACTTCATTAGAAAAAAATCTATTCTTGAGAACTGCTAAAATCTCACAGGCATTGTAACGCATCTTCTGCAGCAGGAAGCTCCCTCCCTGCTGCCACCCAACCTCAGCACTCACCGAGCACAGCACTGCTGCTGAGGCCCGGGCCTGTTCCGATCACTGCACCCCAAGCTCCTCCCCTTCACCCTTCTCTCACCAGGCCCTTAAGGATGCAGCCGCTCCCCTGACCTCAGCCCTCCTCCCCTCTTCTCTGTAGCATGCATCTCCTGCAAGGTGCACAGTTCACGTTTGCTTTACTGTCTGCCCCTCATCAGTACGGAAGCCCCACAGCAGCAATGACTTGTTCACTGCTGTATTCCTAGCACCTGGACGCGCACTCGCTGGCTTAGTGAACAGACTGATGGTTATAAACATCAGAAAGTTGTCTTACTGATAAATCCTTTGATGCCCAAAGACTCTATTTCCATATAGACCAATAAACGACTATAGGTTTCCACCAGAGCTGGAGCCAGTGCCACACTGGACTTCGCATGAGCAAGTTTGATCACCCTGGTTGCAATGCTGTGAATAAGGCTGAAGAAACAAAAGGGAAGATGATAAATACAGTACTCACGCTTTTTATACAAATACAGTGGTTACCTACTCACAGGTAACTCAGTGTGAAATGAGACCGAACTGATTCAAATCGACTTGACTCATTTAACCTACTTAACCCGCTGTGAACAACTGGTAATGACGCAGCACACAACCTAAGCTGAACTCTGCTTTCTATGGAGCTCTTGGTTGAGGGTGGAGGTGCTTTCAACACACACTGGAATCCCTCTGTCATGGGAAAACAAACTTTGGGTGCAACTTCAAAGAACATGCTTCAGTGCCTTTAGTCTGTTTTTCAAATATGTAACTAAATATATTTGAGAAATTAAGTCACTTTTGTCAGAATTATTTAATAAATCACTGCTGATGTCCAAGTGCTAGGGTTCAACGAGCCTTTGCCACATCTGTCATACACACGAGTACAGCACACATTTGATTCTGCCGAAGTGCTGACCATGAACAACGGCATAGCTTTGCTGGGCCTGATGCTCACCTGAAGGCTCACAGATGTGTTCCTTGTGGCAGAAACAGTGTTGCTTTAAGTCTGAGTCACTACTTAAAGGCTGAAAGACTAGAAATACAAATCTGAAGTATGGTCTTTTTCAAAGACTGGTGAAGCACGACAACTATTTATCTGCATTCGTGTAAGAATGCAGAAGAAGCCCAAGGGGCAGCACCACTTCCAGACAGAAGCCCAGCCTCTCCAGCTGGCCTCAGCCCACATAGCTGTGTGCATAAACACGCGGCTCCTGTCCACACCTGCCAGGCCTCTACACGCTCATCGGCTCCTTGGGCACTGGACGTGCTAGAATCATACCGAACAGAAGGCTGTCTTTTAGAAAAATCTGATGACACTGTGGAAGGTGTCCCTGTGTGCGATCAACATAATGTCACATTCCTGAAGTCTGCAATTCTACTTCCAGAAAGTGATTTAAGAAATATGAAGTACAATAATTTAAAAGAAAATATAATTATGGGTCTAGCAAAGGCTACCATGAAGATAGTCTTCAATGTCATCTTTACTATACACAGGCATTGAAAAATCTCCACGTTCAACAATGTGGAACTGTTTAAATCACTAGGTATAGATGCATAAAAAGCTGTGCAGCAAATTAAACAGTATACTTGAAAAACATTCGCTGAAAAAGTATCTGATTATTATAGGAAATCATGAAATATGATCATAACAAATGTTTGTCCAAAACAAAAATATGTTTGTCCAACACAAAATATCTATCCATATACTAGCCATATTAAAAAAGACTAACAAATATGAGTTCTATCCCTGGTACCAAAAGAAAAAGACTAACAATATATAAAACAGTTTTATTCACTGGTCATTCAAGAGATGCAGATGAAAACAACACTGAGATTCCACCTCACCCCAAAAAGAATGGCTGCTATCATGAAATCAACCAATAACAAACGCTGGTGGGGCTGTGGGGAGAAAGGAACCCTTCTTCATTGTTGGTGGGAATGTAGACTGGTGCAACCACTGTGGAAGTCAGTATGGAGATTCCTCAAAGACCTAGGACTAGAGGTCCCATTTGACCCAGCTATTCCCCTGCTGGGTATTTTCCCCAAAGAATTAAAAGAATCATATCACAGCAATATATGTGCACTCATTTTTATAGCAGCACAGTTTGTAATAGCTAAAGCTTGGAAACAGCCCAAGTGCCCATCAACTGGAGACTGGATAAAGAAAATGTGGTTTTTTAATAAAGTGAAGTACCACTCAGCCATAAAGAACGAGAAGCTAGAGACATTTATAGCTAAATGGGTGCACAATGAGGCCATACTCTTAAGTGAAATAAATAGGATACACTTGTATATTTGGTTTAAAAATTAAAAGTGTAAATAAGGTTCAGATGGTATAATTGATAATGTGAAATACGAAGAAAAGGTCTAAAGGAGTAGGGGAAGTGGGAAGGGTAGGGGAAAGGAAAGAAGGGAAAAGAAAAAATATGAGAAATGGAAACAAAGTCTTTGTAAATAGGGAAGGGTGGAGGGGCTGAAGGGAGGGCAGGGGAATGGGGAAAAAATAAGAACTAAGATACACCATGTAAGGGTACAAGATCCCAATGAGGAATGTAACTGTATTTTATATGTACCAATAAACTTAATGAAAATATTAAAAAAAAAATTTTATAATGTGTATTTCATATGAAAATTTATGGCAATTATTTTCTTCATTTGTATATTGTAGAATCGTAAAATTAACAACATTCATCTTTATAACAAAATAAATCTAATTTTTTTTTGGTACCAAGGATCGAACTCAGGACCTTGTGCTTGCAAGGCAGGCTTAGTGCCACTGTGCTACATCCCCGGGCTAAATCTAATTATTTTTAAATGTATCTGACTATAAAACTTGCATGAACATGAAACCAATTTATACTATCCCAATAGCAATTCCCAGACATGAAGCCAAATAAAAAGGACACACCTCATTTTCGCATGAACTGTGAGGGAATCCAGAAGGTTCATTGGTAAGGGAGTTATAGACCCTGAAGCCAAACAGCTCGTTCCAGGGAGGGGTATCCTCATAATTCCATTTCCATAAATAGTTTCTACCAGAGCACCCATGGGTAGCGTGAAACATTCTGAATTTGTAGAGTATGCATTACACAGCAGGGCAATTTTATAGTCATTCATCTGCAAGCTTTTATTTCGAAGACTTTGCTGGAGGAACCTAAAAATTCACATTCATTAAACAAAGACTACAATTTCCACAAAGTTCAAACTTGCATTTTAATCTTTATTTTTTGAGACAGGGTCTCCCTATGTAGTTCGGGCTGAGCTTGAACTCACTGTGCAGCCCAGGCTGGCCTCAGTAACCCTCCTGCCTCAGCCTCCTCCAAGTGCTGGGATTATAGCCATGCACCACCACAGCTGGCCTTAACTTGCAGGTTTTTTTTTTTTTGGTACTGGGGATCAAACTCAGGTCCTTGAGCTCGAGCAGCAGGCAGCGAAACCACTGAGCTAAATCCCTGGCCTGTTGACTTGCATTTTTAAAAGGCTCAACTTTATGTAAGTATTTACTAATGCTACCGTATTTTTATTCCTATTACAGGTTTTATGTGAAGTACAGAGTGCAAACACGTGTAAAAGCTGGGTAATGTTTCAGAAAAAATATAATTACAAGTTAAAAATTAATGGATATTTTGCGAAGTATATATAATATACAAGCACTATATTAGGCTGTTTCAGAGAATGAGGAAATAACTCACACATCCATGAACTAGGCTTCTGTTTATTGTCTATCTGCTTAAATACAGCATATGCCTTCATTATAGGTACCCTCACAGGTTACAGGTTACGGTTGTCTCATAGGACGAAAGCAGATGAGAGACCCTGCCCACATGATGGTCTCATCTGAGGAGCCTGGCGGGAGCTCTGAGGGGGCTCAGCTCTTCCCAGCATCCTCGGCGGCAGTCCAGTGCTATCTGGGAAGGGCATCTCCCCTGGGTCCTCACCGCTTAGGCAGACGCATACAGCCCCAACAGCTCAGCTAATCTCAGTGGCCCAGAGTGAAATATGTTTTGTCATCAAGCTCAAATCCTAAGCACTTGAGAAATTTCATGTATTTTCATGTAAGTAAAAGTTAAGGCCCTCAACTACACTTTAAAATACAACAGATAAAGACCAGTCTTTAAATAAAAAACCCCAACTAGACACATACATATGGATGCAAGCACGATTAGCTCATCTGCTCATTTCTTGATACAGCTTCTGGTTAATTCTCTGGTTCTGACAGACACATTCAATACGCAGCCTCGTATCCAGTGAGTGTGGGGGCCTTTCCAGGCTCCTCACAAACACTGAGACCAATATTAGTTTATCGTCCTCTGTTTACTAAACAAGAATGATAACCATCAAGCAAAAATAACTTACTCATGGTGAAGTTTTAGCGAATGAGGGATTGGAATCTGTAGCGTGGAGTTGTCATTTTGGGCTTTTCTGTTGAGATGAATCCAAATACAAGTCATTGCAAAGGCATGAGTTGACTGGGGTTTGTTAATATCAGGAACTGGGATATACTAAAAAAACAGCAATTAGCATGTTGTAAGAAAGACAGTAATCCTTTTCTGACATATATATTTTAAATATCCTATTTTAATCTAGCCCCAATGGTTCTTTATTCAATAATACAAATCATACAATATACATATTATAATACAAATAATACAGTAGCAGCCACAAAATTTTAAAACAATTACAAGACCTTTCATCTGGCCTGGCTTGACTTGCCAACAAAGTAACAGAACCTACTACCACAGAGCATACTCAAACAAAAATCACTTAACATTAAAAAAAAAATTAAAGACATTAGTATGAAATCTTATTAAATGTGATACAGGAGTAATCGAAAATATGCTGAATTTTAAAATTAAAAAAGTCAGCACAGTGAAAAGACACATTGCCAAGAATGTTAGGATAAAAAAAAAAAACAATGTTAGGATAAGTGTGTCCAAACCAAGGGAGAATATCTCAAGGAGCATTAACAGCAAAGCGTCTTTCACTGTAACAAATTTTTAAAATTAAAACATTCACCCTATTTTTGATCATTCCTTGATGATCCAACATTTGTGGCAATTTCTGTCAAATAAAAACATTCTGGCATGTCCTCACCTACTTTACTGCCTGGATCTGGTACCACACAACTTGGGGTTCTTGCCCCAAGCCAAAATGACCATGAAAGGGAAACATTCTGAATGGGTAGGACATGGAGGCAGCCACACAGTGCAACTAAAGACACCCAGGAGAGAGCCTCCAGAGCCACTCAGTAGGATGATGGGGTGTGTGCATTCAAAACAAGAAATATTTTGAGGATAATGAATGCCATCATGTTTCTTACTGTAACAATTTTTTTTGTAAATTCATCATATTTTTTATCATACCACATATATTGAAAATATAATTTCTAATGTTTTAAAAATAAAATTTACTTTAAAATGATATATAAAACACAAAAATTGCATCTACTAAGGGGGTCCCGTAGGGTTCTGATACACGTATACATCATGTGAGGTTAAACGTAGCTACCTCTTCTAACATCAACCACTTCTTTATAGCAAAATTACTCAACATCATTCCTTCAGGTTTTCTGAGATACACATACCTGATTGCTCTCTCTAGTTATCCCACTGGGACTTCTTACTCCGACCTAGCTACAACGCTGTTATCTATTCATTCATCTTTCCCCCTGCCTCTTAAAAGTGATCTGCTTTCCAAGAAAATAAAAATCTAGTATGTGGTGGACCATGCCTGTAATGCCAGCACTCTGGGGGGCTTAGGCAGAAGAATCGCAAGTATGAGCTCCTTGGCAAGACCCTGTCTCAAAAGAAATAAAAAAGGAAGGAGATGCAGCTCAGCAAGAAGTCCCTGGTTTAAATCCCCAGTACCAGCCCCCAAAATCTAACGAATGTGCAGTCTAAGTGACTATCATTAAACATACTGAATATTAACGGGTGAAAGGATATGGATGCCTAGAATTTGCTTTAAAATTGTCTATAATTAACAAAAAGAGAGAGAGAAATGAAACAAGAATATTTCTAGGTGATGCATTTGTGGAGGTTTACTGCTCTATCCACTCTATTTTTTGTGTGTGTTTTCCATTAGAAATATTTCTTTAAAAAATGGCAACCATATGGAGATACCTCAAACAACTAGGACTAGAGGTCCCGTCTGACCCAGCTATTCCCCTGCTGGGTGTCGTCCCAAAAGAATTAAAAGAATCATACCACAGCGATATATGTGCCCCCATGTTCATAGCAGCACAATTTGTAATAGCTAAAACTTGGAAGCAGCCCAATTGCCCATCATGGAGACTGGATAAAGAAGATGTGTTTTTTCTATAAAATGGAGTACTACTCAGCCATAAAGAACGAGACACTAAAGACATTTATAGCTAAGTGGATGCACATTGAGGCCATACTCTTAAGTGAAATAAATAGGACACATATGTGTAAATACCGAAGAGTTTCTCTGGTGTGAGAAACTGAAAGTGTAAATAAGGATCCAAGTGCATAACTGATAAAGTGAAACAGGAAGAAAAGGTCTAAAGGAGAAGTGGAAGTAGGGGGGGTAGGGAAAAGAAAAGAAGGGAAAAAAAAAAGATACGAGAAAAGGAAAAAAATGGAAACAGTCTTTCTAAATAGGGAAGGGAGGGCAGGGGAATGAGGAAAAAATAAGAAGCAAGATACGTCATGTAAAGGTACAAGATCCCAATGAGGAATGTAACTGTACTGTATACCTAAAATGAACCAATAAACTTAATGGGAAAAAAATGGCAACCATCAAAATATTCAACCACACTTTCATCAAATACTTCACATAACAGAACACTGGGAGGAAGGCTACTGAGGTTCACCGGACAAACCGGAAATAGGTATTGACAGACACTTGTCTCGGCCATGCAACAGTGTGTATCGTTCAAACAGTATTAGTCCCTCCAAAGACTGTAGACTGACCTAGAACTAGACAAAGAGTTCATCACAGTAGATCCCACTGTGATTTTGGATAAGCTGTAGAAAGAATAGTTTAGGGCCGGGGATGTAGCTCAGTGGCACAGCACCTGCCTGGCAAGCACGAGGCCCTGAGTTTGATTCCTGGTACTAAAACAAAAGGAAATAAACTAGTTCAATCTCTTTATAAGTAAACTAGTAAAAAAGACTGCCCAAGAAGTGATGGGGTTAATCACAAAATGGGAAAAAAAACTCACCCTGATCCAGTGCTTATTTATTTATTTTTAACAATATCCACACTGAAATCCTTAAACACGGTCAGAAGTAATTCTATCGTCCCACTGTTAACTACCAGTAAAACTTACCTCTTTCTCTGGGTACAGGAGATCAAAGAGCTTCATGACAGGGAGGAAATCGGCGAGGGCGTTTTTCTGAATGCTCCCCGAGATGAACTGCAGGAGAACCCACATCAGATGGTCTCTGCCTTTAATCAGTCCACGCCCCGCCAGCTGCAAGAGATGGGAAGCAATGGACGAACAGCTGCGGAAAGCCAAAGGGTGTAGTTGTCCTTTTACAGGAAATTCCGGGCATTATAGTCTGGATCTTAAATGTGCCCAAAGCCCCTGTGCTGAAGTCTTGGTCCTGAGTAGAGCGCTGTTGGGAGCCCATGGACCCGCGGAGTGGGCCTCGAGGGGGAAGTCAGGTCTCACACTCACTCACACTCACACACCTGCCGCCTCAGCCCCGCCCCCGAGAGCCACAGCTGTCCACTGCCATGAGGCCGCTATGATGCACTGTCTCCCCACAGGCCCAAAGCAACAGAGCCAAGAGCCACGGCCGGCAACCTCTGAAACAGTGAGCCAAGCACATCCATCCTTGCAAGTTGTTTGTCTCAGGTATTTTGTCAAGAGCAATGAAAAGCTGGCTAACACCTGGTTTTTGTTCTCAGAAAGTAGCATTTAACTTTGGAGCTTAGTAATTACTTATTCTCAAATAGGACACACCATATAAAGCCTGCTAAATTATATCATTTTACATACATACATTAATATTATACATACACATACATGTTTCTCTTCTACTCCTCAAAACAACTATGTATATGAAAAATTCAGTGTTTCAGAATATAACTTAACTGATCATGTGCATATAAGAATCAAGATCCAACTGGGCCTGGTGGCCTAGCCCTGTAATCCCAGGACTCGGGAGGCTGAGGCTGAGGACAATCGCCCCAAGTCTAAGGCCATACTGAGCTACACAGTGAGTTCAAAGCCAGCCTGAACTACACAGTGAGATCAGATCCTGTCTCACACAAAATAAAGAAAAATAAGACAAAAATAACCAAGATTGATATGGGACAGTTCTTACTAAAAATATCTCATCCAAACAAATACTTTATCATACCAAAAGAATATAATTTTTAAAATTTAAAATCCTCAAGGACTGGTTATCATAAAACACTTTTCCTGGTTTACTGAGATTAAAGAGAAACCAATGATGAGGCCAGGGCTGCGATGATTCAAGCAGTTTAGCAGTGTTTACAAAACGCTTTCTGCTTTCCACTCAATACAATGACCGATGTCAGAGAGAAGTCACAGACATCACAACATCCAGCTTGCTCCCCTTCAAGATATCCATAGCCTTCTGACTAAAGCCAGCTCTTCCTGAAAGCTGACTCGCGCTTAGCCTTCTCCTTGCTTTCGTCCTCCACACAGGAAGCACGGCGCAAACCCGTCCCATGCTCTGCTGTCAGTCACCCGGTCCTCACCCGCCCTCGCACCCCTGACCTCCGGGGCTCTTCCTCTCCCTCCTGCACTAGCCCTTCAGCACCTCCTGCTGGCCCACAGCAGGATCTCTCTCACTCATTTCCTCGGCTCTGGTGCTGCCTATATCCATACCCACTCTACCATCTTTCTCCGGGGCCCTTAGTAAAGTTTACAACCTATATATAATGAAGCCACTCTTCTCCTCAGTGCTGCCAAAAGAAAATGGAAGCTCTCAATAAATAAACAGATTGCAATGGGCCGGGGATTTAGCTCAGTGGTGCCCCCGCCTGCCTCCCAAGTGCAAGGTCCTGAGTTCAATCCCCGGTACCAAAAAAACCCACCAAACCTTAACACATCAAATAAACAGACTGCCTAAGTTCTCCATGTCTCTTCTTGCCTCCCTATCTTCCTACCACCACCATTTCCTCCTTTGTGTTTTTCTTTCCAGTTCCCACACATCTCCATCCCACTCCAAATGATGATCTTACTGCTAGGAAAATATTTTGCTATTTTCTCTTCTTGGCAAACGTCAACATGCTTCATGTATCAGCGTAAAGCCAGTCATGATGTCTTTATTAGGGACTACTCCCTCCCAGGCCTACCCAGGAAAACATGTTTCCACAATGCCAACTACATTATAATCAAACTGTTTATACACACAGCTTCCCCTCTAGTGAGGTGCTCCCTGGGGTACTATAGGGCATTTTCATGTTGTATCCCCTGGTCCCTCAACTGTGAATATATAGAATGAATGACTGAATCCAGTAACAAGAAAGTAAAAAAATAAGAAACCATGGAAGTCCTGAACAGGACAAAAACGAGGGCTCCAACTCCTGCCACTTCTTTCTCTTTTTGGGGGGTACCAGGAATTGAACTCAGGACCTTGAGCTTGCAAGGCACATGGCACCACCACTGAGCTAAATCCCTGGCCCAAACTCCTGCCACTTTTGAAATGATGAGGCGGTGCCCGCACCAGTGTAAAACGCACTAATCAACAGGTGAAGCGGCTCTGGCCACAAGATGTGGGACATACCTTCTGGTGAAGAGAGAGGACCATGTGTGGAAAGCTGGCAAACTGGAAAAGCACAAAGAAAATGAGCTGGCTGGAGAGATGCTGCCACAGGAGTTGGCTGGTGCCCCCATCGTCAAACTTCTCTTCGGTCTCGGACCGCTCCATGGCATACACCACCAGGTCCACCAGCTGGTCCTCCAGCACAGGGCAACGCTGCTTGTGCTGTGGGGCAGAGATTGGACACAGTATTCCACAAGCCTCCCGGCGGGCCTGAGCAACACCAGTAATGGCATTAAAGTACTAACAGGCTGAGAAGCATGGAATGAGGTTGAGCTCAGGAAGTTAAGGTTAGCTTCAGTCTATTAAAGCTGCATCGTGTCACCTTAGCACAGAGGAGGAGTTTCGTGAAAAAAATCATTTTTAGGTCTCCCACAAAACAGATTTCCCAGTAAGTTTTGACTTCTACAACAGACATCACTCTTCCAATTTGACAAAGGGCACAACACAGTGGAAAATTTTATTTATTCTTTGGAAAAAAATAACTTTATAAGTCACAAAAATGGGAAAAACAGTATTAATTTTGTAACTGAGCTCAAAAGATGAAAACCTTAAGTTTCCAGGTTTCAACTAAGAGAGAACAAATAACACAGTATGTCAATCTATTTATTGGAAAGTAACAACCTACAAATTTACAGAGATAAACCTAAGTAGCTGTTTTTCAATGTGTGGTTACAATCCTATTAAAATTAAAATTTCCTCCCCAATTAACAAAAAAATTCATCTCCCAAGTTAATCTCAGCTCTTTCCCCTCGGAAGGCAGACATAATGCAGCTTTAATTTTAAATTAGATCATTTTAAAATCTAAAACAAGAAAAAGAATTGAGTTTAAACACTAACAATGAAAATGCAACTTCCCTTTCTAGAGGCAAAAAGGTTTGTGATTTTAAAAAGTGTTTTAAAAATATATATACTTTTTTAACCAAAAGAAATATGTTAAGCCACTTTTTAAAGGCCATTTATTTTTCCTTTAAAAATGTATGACTTAGTAGCAGGCAGGTGGAAGCCTTTCAGTGAATACAATTACTAATATAGATGCTTTCCCCTGGACTTTAGATGTAATTACCATTCTTTTGCCATGAAAAAGGGATATGATTTCTTTAAATTTAGAGAAAAAAGTGCAAAATGGGGACAAATTTGGAAATCAACAAAACATAATGGATCGCATCCCCTTTTGCATGCTCTTTGCCAGCTCCAAATCGTAAAGCTCCGATATAGCTGCACTTTCTTCAAACATGCAGATACAACAAACATCTAACCAAACAGGAAGCATCAATGGTTGCTTCGTATTCTTCCCCAAACACAATGCCATGATCACAGTCCAACCACACTGCAGGTTTACAAAGAGCAATATTAACACCACCAGGGACTACAGGACTGTTCCTCCGGGTGTAACTGTCGTTACGCAGCAGAGCAGAGTGCAACAGACAACACTACAGACTACTTCTGAAGTCAGCATGCAAAACTACTGTGTACAGGGCTTGAAATTCACTAGTTCTGCCAACCACCAACAACCTAAGAGATGTGTCAGACAACACAAATTTAGAGTGAGATCATTCAAAGTATACAAGAGTCAGAAAAATTTGTGAAAAGAAATAAAGCCAGGATTTCCAGTAGGAATTTTTTATGAGAATTTGCTTCTAGTTTGGCAACTAACTGATCTGTAATCTAGTTCTCCATCCTAGGCGGTCACCTATCGATTTACTTGAAGAAAAAAAAGAGCACACTAAATAAAACCAGTATTCTGCACCTGAATCACTCTGAAGTTTCCCTTTTTAGTTTTAGCCACATTTTTTTTTTTAAAAAAGAACTAGGTTTTCGCCTGTTTTTCAAGTATATCATGATGGTCAAATGGTTAATGATTTAAAGAGGAAAGCAAAAATACTAAACTCTTGACAAGGTAAGAACAACTGGGAAGCTTACAGTTAAAGCTGATGATTTTTCAGGGTATGCCAGCCACGACTCAAGATTCTCCCCGACTTTTCTGGTAAAGCCCTGGTAGGTCACGGTAGCTGGAGAGCTATCAGGATTAACTATAAACTTCCCAGGGAGTTTTTGGATAAAACCAAGGATATTTCTCAAGCCAAATTTAAAGACTGCATTAAACATGTTGCTTTGTTTTGATAATATCAAAAAAGTCTACAATATAAAGCAATCTGAGCTGCTACTTTGGAAAAATACCTTTTGCTTTAATTTGCAATTATTAAAACTAGATACCTAAAATTAAGGCTCTTTACCACATAGATTGTTTTACAAAGTGGAACAAATGAATATTTGTAAAGCAGTTTAAAATCTATGAATAAAATTATCAGTCACTAGGCTAAGCTATTCTGCAGGTCAGCAATGCCAGACCTCTGGCTATTTACCTCCTGTTTTCTGAAGGCATCGGTCAATTTAAGGCTGCAAAATACTGACATGTAGTGAAATTTTCTTGTTTATATCATATCTATATGTATATTTAGTTAATGCCTGTTTTAACAAGAATATCTAAACTCAGTATTTTAACAATTTTATTTCTGTATCATACCCCAAATTGTACTGAACACAGTTTTGAATTTTCAGCTTTGGTAAAAGCTAAACATCAGGCACAAGTCACTAAGGGAAACATTAACATCAACCTTTACTTGTTCTCCCAACTCCTTCCTACTACTACTTCAACTGGCAAAGGACAGTGGTTTTCGTTCTTAGTATCCGATATCCTATACTGAGTGGCACTGGACATTTTGCATGTAAGCAGTCCTGGTACCACTTTGGCAGTGAAAACTTAACATACTGCACTAAGAGGGCTGGACATTAATTCAAATCACTGTGTCAGTGCTCTACATCAGTTTTAAAGCAATACCTATTTGGGTTAAGTTTGGGATGGAAAGATTTCTTTTAATGGCATTTATGAATTCTCTGCTTTACCAATGGGAGCTTCCAATAAGAACCAGAGCCTGATGTCAGTTAAGAACTTTCGAAGTTATTTTCAAGAGAAACTGAGTGATTAGTTTGGAGTAAACTGTCTCATGGTAGCCAGAGTTCATGCACACCGCCTAAGAGCCAGGGGAGTGTATCTGATTTGTATTAAACAGCATTTTTTATTCAGCAGAAAGCAATACAAACTCTCATATATAAACACATAAAAGATTTTTCCACTGTGAGTTGAAGTTCAACACTCCACCTTGTTGGTCACAGACCTGGGCTATTCATGGCCTGAATGTCACCAATTTAGAATTTTAAAATACAGCCCAATTCCTACTGGAAAATGCAATATGACAGAGCTTAAAAAGTTTCAAGCTTCAAGTAAATTATTGCATTGCTAGAGAAAAGACAAGAAAGTATAGTACAAAGTACAGTTCTGTAATGATAAAAGTTGTGGTAAGATGATTTGGTTATTTTTAATCATATGCTTCATATATTATATGTTCTCATCTTTTAAATCTACTTTCCAGTAGGTGAAAATAACATATCATCAGTTTAGCATATTATCTTCCATCTATGAGTTCCCCTGCTCAGTTTCCTATGAAAACAATTACTGATGAACTGTGAATTTTTGACAATGTTACACTACAGTGGAACCACTATTAATGTTCTGTCAGCATTTCCATTATAAACTTTATTTTTTATGGATTTATGTCTTAGTCATAAACTTTTTTTAGGTTGAAACTTGTTATTGAAATGATCAAATCAGAAATATTCTTTTTGGAATTATTTTTGTTAATTTCCTTTTTGAGAAGATCTGCCACCCAGAAGAAAAGCAAAGCTGTGGACAGCTAAAGATATCTGGGGGAAGATACTCGCAGCTCAAATGACCACGAGCACATTTCTCCACCAAACTGTAAAAAAAGTTGAGTCAAGTATGACTTAAGGTTCCTAAGAAAAATTGCTGTTGAGACATCGCATGAAGCATTCTTCCAAAGGCAGCTGAATACTTACCTCTAACCCAAGAGAAAGCTGGTCAGAGTTAATGACTTGGTAGGTATTTAAGACGTTAAAGTGGTAGACTACAGGGGTAACTGTCAGGTACTCTAGTGGCGAAGCAGTTTCAGTGTCACAAGTACAGAGGCTTGTCCAAACAAGGAGACTTGGTCAATTTTTCAGAAGAAGATACTTAAAATAACAAAAGAGATATTGCTACTGGGGTGAAGTTTGGCATGCAAAGTTTCAACACTGAGCAAGTTTTATGGCCAAGCTATATGTCCTTAAAAATAGGGCTTTATAAATGGAAGCACTGGCACAACCTTCACTATAGTATTGCAAACAGGAACGCTATTTTATATAACCTAGAAAAGAACGTCTTTTTAAAAACAAAAAGCTGGTCTGTTTTAATATGTTGGGCTCAAAAATTTTTTACCAAAAAGAACTGGAACCACTATTTTGCTTAAAATCTCAAAGGTGAAAAGTCCTGGAACCAACTTGGGAGTGCACAAGAGTTTGGCTGACGAGGTGTGGCCGTGGTGTCGCCCCTCCGCAGGGGGCCGCAGCTGACGAGGACACATCCGGCAAGACTGACAGAGACCGGCGTGCGTCCAGAGGTGTGGGGTCACCTACAGATGAGACGCTCCTCAGTCAATCCCGGGTCCAAAAAAGCCTTCCCTGTATAAAGTTTACCACTCCGATTTTTACAAGCGGCATATCTATTCAAGTGCTTTCCTTTTCTTTTTTTGTTTTAATTTGTTTTTGTTTTCAGGCAAAGCAACATAAGCATTTTTGTTGTGGTTTTGTTTTAGGAGTCTGGAAAGACAGAGGCTACCCTGAATCTTTCCATCTTGCAAATTCCATCAGGCTAACATTAGCCCTAAAGCAGGAAAACAGTAAAATGGAGTGGGAAGGAAAAAGAACCCATCAAAAAGTGACAGGCATAACTGAGTGCCAGGTGTTGTCTCTTTCTTAAAAAAAAAAAAGAAAAAGAAAAAGAAAAAGAAAAAGGAAAAAGGAAAAAAAAAGAATATAAAAAAACAAACACCAAAAAAAAAAAAAAAAACCACAAAAAACAAAAAACAAAAACCATCCACCAAAAATAACTCTCATATCCCAAGAAGAAATGTTTTTTAGTGGCCTTGGTCTCAGCATGGTCCTGCCAATTTCAAGCCCCGACCATACACGTATTCTCTAAATGGAATCAGTGGCTACAAAGCGGCCAGCGTATCGTTAGTCACAATACAACAGTAAGGTTGTGAACGTACCTG
This sequence comes from Heterocephalus glaber, assembly GCF_053883595.1. NCBI lineage: Eukaryota > Metazoa > Chordata > Mammalia > Rodentia > Bathyergidae > Heterocephalus > Heterocephalus glaber. The sequence goes on along the minus strand of NW_028258343.1, from coordinate 13,452,447 downwards.
AGCAATGTTCAAGGTCTAGAGCATTGGAGGGTGGGCAGGACAAGACAGGACAGAACAAAAATAAAGGAAGAAAAAAGAAAAGACAAAACAGTGACTATGAGGCCAGCCTCAAGGAACCCAGAGTCAGCACAAACCCTCCCACATGTTAAACCACCAAAAGCAAACAAACACACCAAAAAAAGAAAAAAAAAAAATCAGCAAGGCGGCCACGCTGAAGGTACCAGGGTTATAAAAATAGACACCCCAAACAGCAAAAAAGGGCAAAAATTATGGTTCAGTCATGTGTAGGTTTCTCTGGCAAAAGGTATACTTGACACTGGCCTTATAGAAAAAAAAGCAATGCAAAATAAACCAACTTTAAAAATATCACCTTTTTAAACACTCTTAAAACAAGATATAAATGATAGAAATAATACATTGTTCGATACACTACATACTTCAAAAAAAGTCACCAAAGAGTTCATAACTGTTTTGCTCAGTCAGCTACAGCAAAGAAAAGAGAAAAGAATAGGCAGATTCTATGCAGATTACACTAGGTTTCCAGCATACAGTACCTGCTTATTTAAACCTAGCATATTGCAGACCATATCCCTGGAATAAGGCTGCTCCAATACATATCTCAACAAAGCAGTCTGGGGTTCAAACAGATCCTTTAAAGAAAATGAAAAAAATTATTGCTTCAAGAGAAACACATATGCTCATTCAGATTATTTTCAATTGGACTTAAAAATCTTCTAAAGGTATTTGTTACCTTCCCACAGTAGGCAGAATCTAGTGGGAAAAAATTACAGGATTTTGGTGCTTACAGTTCATCTGTTGATGACAACTTGACAACTGAGGAAGTTACTCAAGGACACACAGAAGGGAAAATAAAGATTCTAGCGCCATGTCCTTCAACCCTTTCCCTAGCGTACTGCCTACTCTACCTCCCTGAAAACATAAAAGGCACACATTTCTCAAGCTGAGAATCTCATGATGTCCATTTATATAAGTTTTGGTGATAATGGCTCTGATAAAGAAGCAGCCTCATTGAGATTTCTGCTTTCTTTCTGTGAAAACCGAAGTCAATTTTCCACAAGAGTCTAGGTTTCCAAGCTTGCAAATTCTGATAACCAAATGCAGTTTATAAAAAATACCAGAGAAAGGGAGGGAGAGGCGCTTCATGGACTGAGTTTTAAGACCATCTTTGAAAACTGTCCCGTTGTAATGGTGAGGTAAAACCTTGGAATAGTTACTCCCTAATTTCTTCAGTTTCTTTTTTCTTTAAAATGGATTCTTATCTGGCTGTAGTCGCTCCATTCAGCCCAGTTTCCAGAATGTCTCAGGATTCTGCATCTTTCTTAACTTAAAAAGTGAAGTATCTGTGAAGGAGGACAGGCACATAGCATTCACTTCAAGGACTGGTTTAAAAGGTTCCTTGGGTCATTTTAAAGCAGAATTACCAAGGTTCTGTTTGACCTAGTCTTTACAGCAAGAGTTGATTTAATGTGGATACATTTGTAAGAAAAGGATCAAGTTGCAATACGTATGACTATATTATGTACTGCAAACATATACTCATTAAAAATAAAAATTAAAAAAAACCCAAAAACACAAGAATAAAGGTTCTATAGACGATCCAAAGTCACAATTAGCCGGGCTTGGTGACCCACACCTATGATCCCAGCACTCGGGAGGCTGAGGCAGGAGGATCCTCGCAAGCTCAAGGCCAGCCTGGAATACATAGAGAGATCCTGTCTCAAAAAATAAAAACCAAAAGCAAAGTCCCAATTAAAAATGGAAAAAAAAAAAGCAACTATACCCCGAGAAGTAGTAGTTCAGTCAGCAACACTGCTGATTAATGCAAGAGTCTAGGAGCGCTGCTCCTCAAAGGGAACGTCCAAATTTCTGTGGTCCCAATAGCACTTCCCCTTCCCTTGAAAATTAAATGTCAAAACGTGACTCCCAATACAATACCATTAGTTTTAAGCATCACTGAAAGGAATTATATGTTCAGAAATCTAAAGAGGGAGGGAGTTTTCCAACTCTCTCCTATAAGAGAAAAATATAAATATTACTTCTAAATTAGGAGAGGACAAATGACTCGACAGCACAGGGATTACGAGTGTGGATTCGGAATCAGACTAGTTCCAGTTCTGCTCTACCCCTTTTTGAATGTGGGGCCTTGGTCTGAGTCGATTGAAAATCTGAATTCTCTATCTCCAAGTACTTGGCCAGAGGCGAGCCGCTAAGAACGGACACTCATGACAGCACCGAGCAAGGAGCAAGGTGCATCTGGACTTCGGAGCAAGGCGACACACGATCGACCGCCTTTTTTACACCTTCACTTCAGCAGACCACGAAGGCACAGTGTGTCACACTTCCCACACTCTAGTTCCACATGAACCAGAAGTTCCACTCCCCCTGGTAACATACCTTGTCGTACGGCAAAAGGCCTTTCAAAGGAAAACGAAGAGTTGCAGGATCTAATTTCCAAGAATTACAAATGGCACCCGAGTTATTTACAACTGGCAGCAGACTGCAGCGACCTGTGCATATTGCAAAAATGTGTCTAAGTAAAAGTGAACACAGCAATGGCAACCCCTCCATTCACTCCACAAATACTTAACAACTATATGCTGAACTAGGCACTGGTTTAAAAGTGCTTTCAAAGTGTTCTAACGAGACTGAAGCATGGGAATTTTCTTTGATTTTATTTCATCCTGATGGCTGAAGATCAATTTGTTCAGGGCTTCCACACTCAAAAAGGTTGCATTCTGTCTGCAGGTCCATGGCCGAGACCTGCAAACTATAATGCACTGGCCAGTCTAGCTGCATCTGCCTCTGTGAAGTTTCACTGGGGCCCAGTTGCTCTTGCAGTATAATAAAATGGCAGAGCTGAGTAGGTGCAGCAGACTGCGAGGGCCACAGAGCTTAGCGTTCTGACAAGGTGGCCACGTGCAGACATTGGAACTCTAGGCCGGGGCCGCTGTGACCAGCTCTGTGCAGGATGTCCTGGCGGCCTTGGCTGTAGCACAAGACCATCAGCTCGCACAGCTGACCACCTCGTGAATACCACACTCAGCCGTCCACAGGCACTGCAAGCTCTAGGGTCCTACGCTGAGTCAACATCAGCCTTCGCAAAGCCTGCTTCACCCCCACAGCCCCAGCGATGGCACCAGTACCCATCCTCTTGGTTTCCAAAGCTGGAGGCCGCACGGACACCTGTCCAGGGCCTGCTCCGTTTTACAGCTCCAGGGTCTGGAATCGCGCAGCTTCCTAGGAAGTGCTCGATACTTGGTTTGAGGGTAAGTAACGGGTTTTATTCCCAGACACTTCTGAGGCCACCAAGATTTCTAGAAATATTTCAACAGTATACTTGGACATTGCAAAGAGTGCCAAATCACATGGCTATTTTTATAAGATCAGAGAATCAAATGAAATACAAGAAAATGGAAAACTAAGCACAATGCAAAGCAAAGATGTGAATCAGAATGAGCTGAAGGGACGGGATATTCTCACATCCTTGGCCAGGTCTGCTGAGGTTTCCAGTTGCCCAGAGACTTTAAATGTCTTCCTAGTCATCAGGTAACGCATGTCCTAGCGTCCTAGAAAGGTTCTGTCTAAAACCTAGACGTGTTCCACAGTTCCACACAGATGTTTCCACCTCCCTACACTCAGCTCACAAAGCTCCTAAAAACAAGCCTCAGAATAAACTCCTGCAGCGTTACCTAATGACAAGCCACCAAGACATGCATAAAAGATCATCCTTTCGCTCTGTTCAACAGTCAGAGCTGGGTGAGGTGGCACACGCCTGTTATCTCAGTACCCTGGGAGGCTGAGGCAGGAAGATCACAAACTCAGCTCTAGCTGGGCAACTTAGCCAGATGCTGTCTCAAAATAAAAAATAAGGAAAGGGCTAGGGATGTGGCTTAGCGCAAAGGTGCTGTGTTCAAAGATCAACCAAAGAAAAAGATCACCAAAACCCAAGCACTATTTATTATAGTTATAACCCTACCACAAATGGAGTTTATCCTTGCTGTGGGTCTGAAGGTATCCACAAAGTCCGACACTAGGTTTCCAAGTAACTAAAAATACGAAAGAAAAAAGAAAAGAGGTAAGTATAAAAATACCCTGAATTGAGGGATCGTCTACGTGCACAGATAATACATGAAAAGATTTAGTATAACGCCTAGCAGACAGTAATTCAGTAACCACAAAGAGATTAGTTCCCTTTTTCTTTCTTCCAGAAAACTCCCTTTCAACTCATCTATCCCTGAATAAAGCCCAGTTACACCACTGAGTCCTCGGCCATCTGAGGAGGCTGTGCAGTAACAGATGGCAGAAACATGTCTCGACTGGCAGGGAGAGAAATGAAACGTATCATGACCAAAAAGTGTATGTTATCTAAAGACAAAAGTAAACATTTTAATATAAGCACAGAAAGCCTTAGAATCAATCAATCCCTAGTCCATAAAAAATAAAATAAAATGAAATAAAATGAGTATCTAAGCAAGATTAATATAAATATTTTTTAAGTTTCTATTAAATTTTTTGAAATATAAAATTTACCCAGTGTGGGAGTTTTCCCTCAGGATACAGTTTCCGGATCTCTGTAACTGCAAAATAGGCTGGCAGTAAGCAGGCGTTTCTTTCTAGGATATACGCAATAACCTAGGAAAAAGCAAAGGACAACACTCGCCCCAGGCCACCTACATCCCCTGAAATGCAAGGGGAAACAACACCGGAATCAATGCTCAAAACTGAAGGGCTGCTTTTCTGGGAAGATGTTGATCAAAGGGCACAACTTCAGCTAATTAGTCAGAAGGGATAAATTCAGAAACCTACTATGTACAGTGGACCCTCAAGTTACGACTGGCCGGACATACAAACAACTTGGTTAATTAGGTTAGTGGGAGACTCATCTGCCGCTTGTTATCTATAGCCTGTACCCAGGCAAACATCCAGATCTCAGCTGTACTGACTTACAACCAATCTGAGTTACAACCAGCCCTCAGAAACTAATCGAGTTCGTAAGTCAAGGGTCCACTGTATTACAATGACTACAGTTAATAATTCCATATTGTATCCCTGAAAATTGCTAAGGGAACAGATTTGAAGGGTTTTCACCACAAAAAAAGTGAGTATGTAAACATATATACACACATATGTTACATAATTTTTCTTGCCAATTAAACAAAAGGAGATTAGCGTACAGGAATTTCTTTAAAGAATGTTAAGCATGTCTAAAAATGAAGGATAATAAATAGAATTGACTGTAGATAGTTAATGTCTTTAAAATGCTTTAAATATTCATTCATTTAAGAGAGCAATAGACCAAAATAATAATTATTGCAACATTAATTATAAAACAGAAATATTTTAAAGTGGTTCATAGGCTGTCTTACAATGTTTCAAAATACTTTAATATTTACATTGTTGTTTACATTATTAAGAACCAGAAATTGAAAATTAAAATTTCATTTTAAAATACAATAAAATTGAGGGCCAGGGATTTAGCTCAGTGGTGCCCCACCTGCCTTGCAAGCGCAAGGTCCTGAGTTTGATCCCCAGCACAAACAAAACAATAAAATTGAAAGATCATCGTTAAGAATATAAATGACTTTTTTGGTAGAAAAAATAAAACACTCCACAAAATATTATATATTTAAGAGCAGAGACCTAAGCAAAACTAGATCTTTGTTTTGTTTTGTTTTTTTCTTTGTTTTGTTTTTTGAGACAGGGTCTCACTATGTAGCCCAGGCTGGCCTCCAACTCATGGCGCCACCATGCCCTGACTAAACCTACAGACCTTTTGAGGCTGTGGGAATGGATCTGAATGAAGCACATCTAGATACCTCTCTTGCTGCTAGAAGCTGCTGTACGACAGCAGAGCTCACTGTATTAGGAATCGTCAAGATTTTCTCCAGAATCGCTTTCAAGAGGTCTCGAACACCCTGGTCCAAGAAAAAAAGACACGGGTTGAAACAGAGCGATGCCCCAAGCTCGCCGAAACAGTCGAAGCTTTCAGTATGCACACTCCTTTGAGGCCACACTTTGGAGTTTTCAAGTCAGCTAGCGTTTCAATCCCAACACTCACCCAAGAGAAGAGTCCTGCTCCCGGATGGAACCCTAAATTCACTTCAGGCAATACGAGTAAAGAAAGCCACTTAGAATGAAATTAAACTTTCTACACTCCACCAAACTCTTTTGGCTCTCAAAACATTAGAAGAGTTTCTACTGCTCCGAGGGTCAAAAATCCTACCTTGTGCTATGTGCAGAAACTTATTTGAACGGGACAAGGAAACATGAGAATGTGGGCAGCTACACTAAGCTCTCCGCAGAGGCAGAGGAGGACTGTTCCCACGCAGCCCTCAGTGGGTTCCAACTCCCTTCCTCTTCCATCCAGCACACGCTGTACTCCTTCAAGCAGGTCCCCAGCTTAGCCTGCTCATCATCTCCACCCGTTTATTTCCTGACACACTCAAGAAATTGTATTCAACATGCATTTACTGAGTCTAAACTATGTGATCAAGCTTGTAAAAACAGGGCAGGTACATGGAATACCACTCATTCAGCACCACACAAATAAGTAGAAGGCACAAACTGTGTAGGAGTGAAGAAAAAATAATCAGAAAAAGCTCCTCAGAAGGCTGAGCATGTAGCTCAGCAGCATTGCACCTGCCTGGCAAGCGCAAGGTCTTGAGTTCAATTCCCAATACCAGGGAAAAAAAAGAAAAAAGAAAAAACTCCTCAGAATGAATACGAGTATGAGTTAAATCACGGTTTAAATAAGTATCTGCTAAGTCATTAAGTCACTTCAGACTGGAGAAAATGCAGACATAAGGCATAAGGTCAGGTACTGGCAACTCTGACCAGGGGCCCAACTCGCAGGTGCAGGTTGTTTGGGTCAAGAGCAGAGTGCTGCTGGCAGGGTGGTGCATGCCTGGAATCCCAGCACTCGGGAGGCTGAGGCAGGAGGATCGCTGGGAGGGTCAAGCCAGCCTGGGCCACACTGGATTCAAAGCCAGCCTAGACTACAGGCAAGACCCTGTCTCAAAAAGCAAAATAAAACAAAAAATAAGAGTGGAATGTTAAAGATACAAGTTAAGGACATGAGCCTGCAGGAAAGCAAGGCCTTGGTGAGGCAGGTCTGCACCCCCCGTCAGACACCCCACCTCTCGAGCCTTCACTGAGGGGCCCCTGCCACATGGGGCGTGGGGTGTGCGAGACAAGGAGCGTGCTTTGTGCCTTCCCTCCTTTATTGACCACCTGTACTTTAAGAATATTGGGAGGATGGGCCGGGGATTTAGCTCAGTGGTTATGGCGCCTGCCTTGCAAGTGCAAGTTCCCTAGTTCGATCCCCGATACAAAAAAAAAAAAAAAAAAAGAATATTGGGAGGACAGCAGAGGTTTGGGGACAGTTGAGAAATCTTAACCTCCCTTAGGAAATACACATCAAAAATTAGGGCTGGGGATTTAGCTCAGTGGTGCCGCCACCTGCCTCGAAAGTGCAAGGTCCTGAGTTCAATCCCCTGTACAACAAAAACATAAATTAGACAAATTACACAAATGCTTTCACTCAGTTTCTGTCACCTGAAAATAAGATATTCGCTCTGAAAAGTCAGTCACGTCTGCAAGCAACTACTTTTTGCAAATAGAAAAAAATACCTTGTAATCCACTCCCCCAATTATTTTCCGAACCAGTTTAAATGTTAAGGCCCACAGCTGTGTTCGCTCCCATTCGAGAGTGTCGGAGTTTATCAGGGTCTCACAGACCATCCTGGAAAAGAGGGACACCCATGTCAGTGAGCAGAGAGACTGGCGCATCCTCCGCAGCTGCGCTCATCAGAGCAAGTCCATCTCACAGTTAGCACGCCCGACCACACTTTTAGGGACGTGTTACAGTCTACACTTTTTACCTGCACAAAAGTCAGACATTAAGTAGAACTAAATGATCTTCACTATGTGTTTTGTTTTGTTTTTCTGGTTTTCGGGTTTTTGAGACAGGGTCTTGCTATGTAGTTCAGGCTGGTCTTGAACTCACTAGGCCAGGGTGGCCTCGAGCTAACAGTGATCCTCCTGTCTCAGCCTCCTGAGTGGTGGGATTACAGTTTATTACATATTTTTACTAGAAACTTTTTACTGGGAAGAAAACTACTGAAAAGCTTTCTGGTTAAACATCTATCTGCTGGAGGCAGAGTGTACTCTTCCAACGTGGCTGCACCAAGCTTTTCAATGCCACATGCTCTTCTGAAATGTGACGCTGACTCTTGAAAAGGTAGAAAGAGGGTCCATGTTCCCTCCTCCTGAGATCCAGGCAGCCCTCAGCCTACGGCAAAGGATGCAGGATGACTTCCTGCCGAGGCCCTTCTGCAGGCTGAGAAAGCACAGGCCAAGGGGAGGACACGTGTAGGGACGGCTGACAACCGTGCACAGGTCCCGGATGAAGCAACCGAGGGGGAGCGCGGAAGCCTTGGTCACACTCCAGTCCTCACCTCAGCCGGCTGTAATCACTGGAGTCTGAAAACAGCTGCCTCTTAGGCCCAGTCACTCAGCGAGCCTCACTTTCATCTTCATTCTTCTATCCTTCCACAACAACCAGCTCAGCAGAGTCCCAAAAATGTATTTAAAAAATTGTTTTGGCTTGCTCATCCCATGGGTAAACGTGCCTGGGTGGCAACAGTGTGGGATGCTCCCGAGTGTACTATTTATGCAACTTACAGTCTCTTTGCCATTGTGGCAGTATGTAAACCGCTAATAAACAGAGCTTTTACCCCATTAGAAATGATGCAAAACAGTATAAAGGTTTGTTAATACAGTCACCTATAGGGCCGGGGATTTAGCTCAGTGGTTTCGCCGCCTGCTGCACAAGCAAAAGGACCCGAATTCAATCCCCGGTACCGAAAAAAAAAAAAAAAAATACAGTCACGTATAGAAGTATCTGAGTTTAAATTGTTTCCCAATCTGTTTCTTAAGAAATATTTTCATGAACCAGGGATTTAGCTCAGTGGTTCCACCGCCTGCCTGGCAAGCACAAGGTCTCAAATTCGATCCCCGTTACCAGGAAAAAAAAAAGAAAAAGAAAAAGAAACATTTTCAGCCTGCTGCAGTTAAGTTCAGTAAGGAAAGTTTTCCTGTCTCTGAGGAATAAAGACTGAAGTGATAAAAACAGCCAAAGGTCCCGGAGGTCTGAATTTGGGTGACAACAATGTTCAAAAGCTGGTCAGCAGTGGACACTTGCTTAAGATTCTGCTGGACTGTCTCCCATTAGAAGATTTTACTTTTATTTAATTATATGAATTTTCCCAGGCTCCATTAAAAAAGCACACAAACACATACCTAGGTGGCAGGAGACCAGTCTCAACAGCCATTGCCAAGCAGTCATAAAGAAAAGAAATTCTTTTCGGACTGTGCTGGCCATGGATGAATTTAACAATCCACTGGATGCACTGTTCATGAGACTCCTGGAAAGTTAGAGAACGATTTTATGTTAGGTCTAAAGTTACCTTTCTGTAACTAACACCCAGCAATATAGTTAAGACTACACAACACTTCACTGACAACGGGCGTGGTGGTGCATGTCTACAATCTCGGTACTCGGGAGGCTGAGGCAGGAGGATCACCATGAATTTGAGGCCAGCCTGGACTATATAGTGACTTCAAGGCCAGCCTGAATTACATGGTGAGACTTTGTCTCAAAAAAACAATAAACAGGGCCAGGGATTTAGCTCAGTAGGTGTTGAGCTTGCCTTGCAAGCATAAGGTCCTGAGTTCAATCCCTGGTACTGCAAAATAAATAAATAAGTAAATAATACTTTACTATTAACATAAATGGATGGAAATAATTTCTAAGAAAGCAACATGAAAACAGTTCAGATTCAGTATTTGTTATATTATGCTTAAAACCCTGCAACTGATTTTTTTTCCAGACAGGGTCTCACTGTACTTCAGGTTGCCCTCAAACTTGTGACAATCCTGCTGCCTCAGCCTCCCAAGCGCTGCGATTACAGCCATGTGCCCCCACAGCCGCCTCTAAACAAAGATTTAAGAAATGAATGTACTGCCTCTAGGATCCATGTCAGAGTGAAAATCTTACCACCAGCAGCTCACAGACAAGTCATTCCCCTACATACAGGACAATGTATACAGCAGACTCTCAGAAAGGACAAGCGTCTGACCCAAAACCCTCCCCAGCCAGGGCCGGGTGACTCCTCCTGACGCCCCCTCCTAGGAACGCACCCCCTCGTCCTCCCGCGCAATGAGAGAGTCGGCCGAGCAGTCCATCTCCGACAGCTCCTCCCGAGGAGGCAGCGCCTGTCCTGTGACTGATAAATGCACAGCTAAAGGCTGCGAACTAGTTTTGTAACATCCTGACATCCTGGGAACACAGCCTGTTTCTCTTCAAGGCTGAGATAAGGGGGTGACACGGAAACGCCTGACTTCGCTTCTCATTTCTGTAACTTGCTTCCTTCGCACCAAAGATTACATAAGGGAGCCCTTTTCCTTTGTGCGCTCACTTGGTCTCCTGGACAAGAGTCCAACTGAGTCATGGTGCAACGAATAAAATCCTCCTGTCTCACTCCGGTTCGGTCTCCCCAGTCTCTTAGTTTTCCTGCAGTAGTACGAACGGAAAAGCAAGCGCTTGAAAGACAGCGTAGTCTTTTCCACGGACATTCTTTCTGGTCTCTTTGTTGCTAAGGTTACTGTTTCTTCTCCCGTTTTTACTACGGTGTCTGTGTATCCTCTTTTCTTTTTTTTTATTAATGTTATTGGTACATTTTAGGTATGCAGTATAATGACAATCATCTTTGGAAATTTGTACCTTTATGTAATCTGTCTTGGGTGTGTATCCTCTTTATAGAATGTTCAATCCTTATGGTGGTGTCTTCACTACAGTACTATTGTCATTTTTCATTCAATGATGTGCTTTTATTGAGTAAAAAATGAAATTACTTTTATGAGAAAATTTAACAGTTGTTTGGAAGTGTTTCAAGTAAATCAAAAGGGATGAAATGATTTTTTATTAACTAACATGAGTCAGATTTTTAGTTTAGTTTTTTGTTTGTTTTTTGAGACAGGGTCCTGTTATGTAGTTCAGTTCTTGAATTCACTATGTAGCCCAGGGAGGGCTCTAAGTCATGGTGATCTTACTGCCTCAGCCTGCTGAGTGCTCAGGTTGCAAGCCTGTACTGCCATGCCCAGCACTATGGGAGATTTTTAAAAACATCTCCCACTTTCTGATAAAAACAGCACAGTAGTGGCAAAATACCCAGTCATGTGGTCAGTGGAACAGAAGAGAGGATGCAGCAGCAACTCCGGCCACACTCAGCCACCTGATCTCTGACAAAGCAGCCAGAACTGCGCCCTGGAGGAAAGACAGACTCTCTAGCAAACGGTCCCGAGAAAACTGGCTTTCCACGCACAGAAGACTGAATCTACAACCTTATCTCTATGCACTAAACTAAAATCAAAGTGGATCAAAGATCTAAATATTAAATCAGGAACACTTAGGGCCGGGGAATTTAGATTAATGGTTCCGTCACCTGCCTCACAAGCGCAAGGTCCCGAGTTCAATCCCTGGTACCAAAATAAATAAATAAATAAGAAACTTAATCTGCTGAAAGATGAAACAGGTAAAACTCTTGAAGACATAGGCGTGGGCAAGGACTTTTGGAACAGAACCCCAACGGCACAAGAAATAATACTGAGAATCAACAAATGCGATCATATCAAATTAAAAAGCTTCAACATACCAACATAGCAAAAGAAACAACCAACAGAATGAAGACACAGCCTACAGAATGGGAAAAAATTGTGGTCAGCTATTCCACAAGCAGATGACTAATATCTAGAATATATAAAGAACTCAAAAAAATCAGAGCCCTCCCAAATAAAAGACCAAATGTTAAAACAGACAACTGAAATGAACAGACGTTTCTCAGAAGAAGAAATACAAAGGGCCAATAAGTACGAAATGTTCAACATCTCTGGCTATCAGAGAAATGCAAATTAAAACAACACTGAGATTTCATCTGACTCCAGAAAGAATGGCTACCATCAAGAAAACAAACAATAACAAACACTGGCGAGGATGTGGGGAAAAAAGGAATCCTTCTACTTTGTCGGTGGAAATGTAAACTAGGACAAACATCATAGAAATCAGTACAGGTTTCTCAAAAAAAAAAAAAAGCTAAACTAAAACTAGAGACTCCATTTGACCCAGCTATTACAGGCATGTAAGTGCTCACCTGAGAAAGCCCACTCCAAAACTGTCTGAAGGCGCCCAAACAGCTAATTAGTTTTGTTTTTTCATCTTCAGGTGTATCCATAAACATTCTATCAAAACACAAACCACATTATTTGTTATTTTTAAAAAGCAAGTAATCCAAGTCCCGAGAGTGGATCTCAACCGTCCCTGACAGACCTAATTCACATCGGCTCTCGTAATACACACCAGTGGGCCACGCATGTACTCACCCAGGGAACGCTTCTTCTATAATTTCTGTTTTCTGCAAAAACAAAAACACAAACATGTGAAGGATCCGAGCGAGAACAGCGGGGTGAGAACAGTGAGTCGCCGTGCTCGGCCGCGCAGACACCGACGACCCCGCTGGGCCCGGCACAGGTGCTGCGGGTCTGCAGGCAGCAGGACGAGGATCACCGGGCCGCACACACCTCGCTCGGCGTCCAAACAGAAGCCGGAGCCTGAGCCGGGGTCGTCACCCGCTGTCCCCGCGCCTCCCGCGCCCGACCGTCGGCAGCTGCACTCACCACCACCTCCTCGAAAATGCTCTGGAGCTGCGTCTCCATCTGCACCATCGCCCCACGTCTCCGCGGTGCTGGGACAGGGGCAAGTCGGGCCCAGCCGCGGGAAGAAACCGGCAGAAAGGCGGAGATGCCGCCTTCCCCACACAGCCCGGAAAACAAACACGAGAGCCCGACGGAAGCCGGGAAGGGCTCGTGCGCGCACTTTACGAACCCCCCGGAAACTGGTGTCTCTGCCTGATGGTTCCAGGTGGGGAAGGACTGTCCGCAAACGACCGAAGCGCCCCAAGCAGACCCGCGACGCCAAGACACTCGCGGTCCCAGCGACTGCCGGGCGCCACCTCCCGGCTGGAGCGGGAATTGCTTCCTATTTGGGGTTCACTTGTAACCCAGTGCCCCTCCTGGGGACGCACATTCAGCAGGCTTTCCATGAATTAAATAGGAAAACAATAAGTAAAATGGAACGCATGCATCGTTACCGATTTTTAATTAGAATCATTGACTGGGCATGGTGGCACACGCCTGTAATCTTAGCACTCAGGAGCCTGAGGCAGGAAGATCGCTGCGAGTTCGAGGCCAGCCTGGGCTACATAGAAAGTCCAAGAGCAGCCTGAACTACACAGTGAGACCCTGTCTCAAAAAAAAAAAAAAAAAAAAAAACTCTGATCACCCTGGAAAGTTACTGATGCCCCACTTTGTAGCCCACAAGCCAACAGCCTCTCTATGAGACACATGCTACTCTTATAAGCATTAATTAGTTGTTCTTGATGTTTATATGATGGAACTGTTTAAGGTTTTGCACATTATTAACCCTGCAGTTTCTCATAAGGTTTTTCATTTGCGGAAGCTCTAACACATTCTGTACTGAAGTTTTTCATGATGGTAATGGTTTTTCTCCAGGCCTCCTTTCTCATTTTTTAGATGCTATCCTTGATCAGTAGAAAATGTTAATCCTTTTGTGTCCAGTTAATTATTTTTAAAATGTCATGGCTATTGTTTTACTAGCCTAAGAAATCTTGCACTACCCTAAGGTTATGATGCTATCCTTCAGTGTTTTCTTCTAGAAATTTGAGAGTTTTGGCTTTGAGGTTTATTTAGGTCTACAATCCATTTGGATTAATTTTTTTTGAGACAGGGTCTCGTAATGTAGTTCATCTGGCCTTGAACTCACTATGTAGGCTGGCCTCGAACTTGCAGTGATCCTCCTGCCTCAGCCTCCTGAGTGCTGGGATTACAGGCATGTGTCACCACACCTGGCTTTCATATATATTTTTTCAAGCCAGCCAAAATTGGCTATCCTAAGTCTTTTACATTTCCATATAAATTTTAGAATCAATACTGGGTTTTTTTGGAATTGAGTTTTTCAAATGAATTTTCATTGAATTTCATTGAATTTTCAGTTTATTAACCTGGTAGGTCACTCCACTTATTTAGGTCTTTTTTCAACAACATTTTGTTTTCTGAATACAGGTCTTGCAAGCATGAATAGGTTTGTTAGATTTATTTACATGTATTTTATCCTTTTTCCATGCCATTTCAAATAGTATTTTTAAATTCTATTTTGCAATGTTTTTTGCTGGCATCTAGAAATAGAATTGACTTTTGTATAACCCTAACTGACACCTTGATAAATTCACCTTTCAATGCCCCGTACTTTGTTGTAGATCCCTTAGAATCCCTGTACACGGTCATGATCATCTGCAAAGGAAACAGTTACTTCTTCCTACGTCCACCTGTTTTGTGTTTTGTTTTGTTTTGTTTGTTATTTGAGACAGGGTCCCACTGTGTAGTCCATTCTGGCCTTGAATGCACTCTGTAGCCCCAGGCTGGCCTCAGACTTGCAGAGATTCTCCTGCCTCAGCCTCCTGAGTTCTAGGATTACAGGTGTACACCACCTCATCTGGCCTGAATTTTGTTTCTATCTCATGCTCTCTTATACCACCTTGGACCTTCAGCAGTACAGTGTTGAAGCTGAACAGGACTCACTCGTGCCTTGTGTTTGATCTAAGAGGAAACGGCTTTTCCCATGAAATGCAATGCTTGCTGCAGGCTTTTCATTATGACCGCTCTATCTTCGTGGATGCTGCCACCAGACTGAAAGAGCTGCATCACCAAGAATTTTACTCATAAACACACGTGGGAATGTGCGGAATGCTTTCTCTGCCTCTCTTAAGAGATATAAATGAGTCTGTCCTTCATTCGTGGGGTGAGTTTAATTGCTGGACATTGGCATGCTGAACCACGTTTGCGTTGGTTGGTGTTGGGCTTTTTATTATGCATTGCGTTGTGTTCTTCTTCACACATCATGGTCACTGCCAGCCTCCAACACCTACACGTACCTCTTGGGGAGTGAGCTGTCTTGAGCTCACAGAGAGACTGCCTAGGAGTCCTGGGCTCCTAAGCCTGTACCATGCCAGGGATTTCGACACCGCAGACTCCTGAGCATGCACCGAGCCCCAGAGCTGCTAGGTGCAAGGGTGATGAACTCAGTCCTCTCTGGCCAGAAACTGAGTCTCCTAAGGACTGCAGTGCACACACGACCACCACACAAGAGCTACTGAAACTGAGACGGACTATTCCAATTCGTGCTGGAGCATAGCTTCAAGATTTAGGTATTCTGCCAGGTATGGGGCACACACCTGTGAGCCCAGCACTCGGGAAGCTGAGGCAGGAGGATCACTGGGAGTTTAAGGACTGCCTGGGCTACATAGTGAGACCGTGTCCCAAAAAAGAAGAAAACAAAGATTTAGGTATCCCTACAATGAATGTGATCTTTATGTATATCAAAAGTGTACCAATAAAATTAACTTTAAAAAAAAGATTTAGGTTTAGCCCAGGCGTGGTGGCACACACCTATGATCCCAGCACTCAGGAGGCTGAGACAGGAGGATCGCCAGAGTTGGAGGCCACTGTGAACTACATAGTGAGACCCTGTCTTAAAAAAAAAAAATCCAAACATTTAAAAAGTTTGAATTTCTTTTCTGAAGGCGTTACAAACAAAATAAAGATTTTCTCTCTCCATTTGATCTCTATGATAGTCTTCCTATACAACTGAATCTCTGGTGAGAGGTCCAGTCATTTTAGAGAGTGAGCAAATCATAAAAGTAAAGTCTGGCATGAAGCCACACACCTGTAATCTCAGCTACTTGGGAGGCTGAGGCAGGAGGATGGCAGATTCAAAGAAGCCTGGGCCACCTAGCCAAATCTTGTCTTAAATTTTTGAAAGGGGGCTGGGGTGCAGTGCGGTGATGGGGCGCTGGTCTAGCATGTTCGAGGCTCTGGGTTTGAAGCCAGAACAGCCCTCCAAAAAATGCCCCTCCTCAGCTTCTCTTCCACTCCCTACCATGTGAGCCGCCTCCCCCAGCCCCAAAAGTAATGGTGCCAAGTACAAAGGGCCAAACCCTCTGAAACCAGAAGCTGAAATAAACTTTTCCTCACCTAGGCGTGGTGGTGCACGCCTGTAATCCCAGCACTCAGGAGGCTGAGGCAGGAGGATCACTGTGAGTTTGAGGCCAGCCTGGGCTACACAGGGAGACCCTGTCTTTAAAAAAAAAAAAACGCAAACATGGAAACCAGGCAAAGCCACTTGCTCTGTTCATTCCCCTGAGGAGTCAGGAGGCTGTGAGCCAGGAGAAAACCAGAGGAAGGGGAGGTTTCCATACCAGAAGTGAGGACCCCAGGGGCTTCCAGAGTAGGAATAGGCTGGGGGTTTTTCCAGGACTTTCCAGGCCTGCGACATGCTGGATTTAGCAACGAGATCTTATAGTCAGCACACAGTAAAGTAAGAAATCTGGGTTGCTTTAAGCCACTAAATATGTGGTAACTTGGGACAATAATCACAGAAAATTGATATTAAGGCCTAAAATTAATAATGCCTTAGTACCAAGTACCTTGGTTGCCTGGGGGAATAGATTATTGGACTTGTCTGACCATTTATTTTAAGGTAACACTTTTTTGAGTAGAGGCCGTTTCTTGGGACAGGGTCTCACTGTGTAGCCCAGGCTGGCCTCGAACTCAGAATGACCCTCCTGCCTCAGCCTCCAGAGTGCTGGGATCACAGGTGTGTGCCACCACGCTGGCTGGCACTGCTCCTCGGGTTCCCGGCTGGACCTGCAGGTCCTTCCCCTGGGCCAGGTCTGAGTCACAGCTCAGACATCACTAAGCTCTTCCTCCTGGCTGGCGTTGACTGGTGCCAACCTGTCCTGGCCCGAGGAGCCGGAAGTCCGCTTCCGGCTCAGAGCTCGGGCAGCCGCCTCGGTGACCTCCGGAATCCCTTTCCTTGGAGGAAATCGTGTCCTCTTGTCTCTTCGGGTCGCGGCAGTACCTCGTACCGTGCAGTACCTCGTACCGTGCAGTACCTCGCACACTACATTGTAGTCGGTTGAAAAGAGTCTGTTTCTCGGGCTGGGCGTGGTGGTCCCACCACCAGGGAGGCTGAAGCAGGAGGATCACCTTGACACAGAAGACCGTCTCACTCCCCTCATTAGAACACCCAAAGCACGAGCCTTCCCCCTGGGGAGGCGCTGTGGCGAGGCGCTGCCCGGCCTGGGGACTGAGGTGCTCTGAGTGAAACTCCACGCGGGCCCCACCTCGAACCAGGAGGGACCCCTGTCCCTGTCGGGGACAGCGGCAGCGAGGGCGTCGCTGACTGCGCTGGTGATATCGCCATCGGAGCCACCGCCCCCCAGGTGGATCCCCCGCAGCTGAAGCTGCCTGAGCCGAGCGGCCGGGGACAGACCCGCCTCAGTGCTCAGGACGGCCGCCGAACTGGTCAGACGGGAGGTTGCCCCCCGTTCCGGTTATTAGTGGAACCAACTCTCGGGGCAGGGAAAACCCGTCATCCACGCAGGCGGGCTGGGAAGAGTTGGGGTCACTGCGGGCCGAGCTAGAGTCAGGTCTCACCCGGCAGAGGACCCGGAGACGTCCCAGCCCCTGGTGGAACTGTGTCCTGGGCCTGAGGCACCAGGGGGCGACACCGGGTCAGCTAGAAGAGCTCAGAACGGGACCTCAGCCGCAGGGCTCAGAGCGTTGGAGCAGCTGTTCTGCCAACCCTGCCAAACGGGAAGGTGCAGCGACTTTGAAGCTCGGTGTCGGGACCAGCAGGAGAGGGGCAGGGGTCTCAGCCGAACCCCAGCCCTCGGCATCTGGTGCGCTGTCTCTCAGGAGGCGGTCTCTTGTGTGGCAGGCCTTGCTCTGCACCGCGCCCTTTGCGGGGAAGTTTCCCACTCAGGACCCGGGGTCCCGGGCAAAATTCAGAGCTTTTCCTAATTGGGCTCGGGTGAACCCGGCACGTGGAAATCTAACACGGATCGTCTTGACCTGATCCCCGGTGACTCAGGAGGCCAGAGGCAGGCAGGGGTGTGGAAGCGCAGCCAACGAGCACGACATCCGCGACACAGGCTCCAATCACCATCTGCACTTCGGTGACCAGATTAAATGCGCCAGAGAGCAAAGACCATGGGGCGTGAAGAGGCTTTGCCAACTGATCTGGCTTCCCCCTTCCTGACAACTCCAGCTGTGAGGTCTTGAATCTCGAGCACTGCACGTTGAACCACAGCAAACTGTCAAGAAGAAAAGACAAGAAGAGACCATAAAAACCCGGAAAATGTTTAGGAATAAAATTATTTCAGAATTTTGAAATGCGCAGGAGAGGAGTTCTACAATTTTGTTTTATTTTACTTTTTTGAGACAGGATCTCACCACGTAGCCCAGGCTGGCCTGGAACCCACACGGCCCCCCTGCCTCAGTCCGGAGTCCTGGGCTCGAAGGCAGGCCTTCGCCACCGCCCCTGCCTGGCTACGGGAATTTTAACACCTGGGCACATTTCTGCTTTGAGGCGCAGTAGGAAAGTGGTCCGGGACCCACGAGAACCGCGGAGATGTTGATTGTGTAGTGGGAAACTGTCGCCCTACAGCAGCAGCCAGCAGACCAAGTTCCTGTCCTCAGCCTGATTGCGGATCCGCCTCGGTGCTCATCCACAGGGGATTTTCCACCTTTCACTTTAAAGGCGTTTTTCACGCACTCGGGCACCGCCCACTATCTCATGCATGCGCAGTCTCGGGCCCTGCCTTGTCTGGAAGTAACCCATCAGCTCTGTCTCGTGAGCTATCCACGTCCCTCCCAGTTCGCCTCCAGAACTTGGGTCCTGCATTCCGCACTAGGGCAGTGGCCGTGCCCCTGTGCGTGCCCAGCGTCCTGGGCCTGGCTTGTCTTGCTGACCAAGGCCCGGCAGCCAGTCCTCACCCAGCCCCATCCTGGATCCAATCACCGAGGAGCCACGTCCGTCCTGCCCATGCCAGAGCCCAGCGGCTTGGCCTGCTTTGTGCATGGTCCACTGCCTCTCCCAGACAGCACCCTGCCTTTTCTTCATCTCTGGGCTTCCTGATCACCCTATAGCCCAGGCTGGCCTCCAACTCACAGCTAAGCAATCCTCCTGCCTCAGCCTCCTGAGTGCTAAGATCACAGGCATGCACCACCGCTCCAGGCTAGGAACAAGTTTCTAAACCTTGAGAGACTCAAAAGCAGTTGGTGTCTAGGGCTGAGGGAAAATGCCAGAGCAGGAAAGCTGACGAGATGTTTGCTAGTGGTGACATGGCTACTCTGTCACCCTGGTCTTTCCCCAGGCCAACTCCTGAGGTTGCTCCCTCAGGACCTAGCAGATGGAGATGCATCTCCATGATAGGCTAGGATACAAGTTTAGTAACTTAGAAACCATCTGAGGTCGCTTTAAAAGTACAAATTTAGCTGGGCCTGCTGGTGTATACATGTAATCCCAGCACTCAGGAGGCTGAGGCAGGAGAATCACCATGAGGTCAAGACCATTTTGAACTACATAGTGAGAGTCTGTCTCAAAAACAACAAAAATTAACCATCACAGAGGGGATGATAAAAGTAAGTGCCCTAGGAACCAGAGTTAGGCAGAGTAGAAAGGGTGTCCTCAGTACAAATAGGAGATCAGAACCCAAAAATCCACAAAAATTGAAGGCATAGAACAGGTGATTATACAAAAACCAAGTGTCTAGGGATACCAGAATTTTGAGGCCATTCTTCTTTTTCTCCTCCCCCAACCCCTGCCCCCAAGGGTCGAACTCAGGACTTTTGGCTTATGAGGCAGGCGTAGCGCAACTGAGCTAAATCCCCGGCCCTGAGGCCATTCTCGATATCAGCCTAACCTTTGTTTTATAAAATCCCTATGCTAGGACAGCAATAGGGCTATCTGACATGGTTTCTCACTTCTGAGCTGCACTGGCCAGGGGGACCTTATGGAGGTGACCAAGCTGCTCAGATGACTTCATCTGGAAAATGTTCGAGTCTGCTTGGCAGGGGCTGGGGCTTGCCTAAGGCACTGGGACCATATTCGGCCTTTAAAGCTCAGCAGTTAGACTCACAGGGACAACAAAGCTGCAGGAGGTGGTGCCCACCTGTGATGCCAGCACTGGGCTGAGGACATCCAGCCCAGCCTTAGAATTTAGTGGCCTGGCCAGACATGATCTCCAAATTAAAACAAACAAACAAACCTGGATGTAGAGCTCCATCTCAGTACTGAAAAAAATTTTAAAATCCTGGGCTGACAATCTCTATGGAGTTTTCTAATTCTAAAATAGTTTTCATGGTCAGAGTGGTGAACAGTAGAAAAAGAGCCTTTCCAAGATTTGGTGTCCAGATGCTGGAATATAGCAACGTGAGGAAGAGAAGAGGAAGGAAGTGGGTCCCTGGGAACCAGCAAGGATCTGAAGTGAGAACTGAAGTCCTTGGGGAGAACAAAGAGACTTTAACAAAGAAGGAGGTAGCAGGTGGCACTTTCTCCCTGAGCCCTGACTCACTGCATGGGATGGGTGGCTTGAACACGAAGACACATGGTGACTACTAGCGACTCCAGGGGCCTCCACAGAGAAATGCAACAGTGGAACAGAGCAGTGGGCAAAGTACACTGCAGTGGCTGGTGAGTTATTCGGGTTTAAACATCCCCCAGGAGAGGGTAACTGGCCATTAGCCATCTTGGAGAAGGGCCAACTGAGCTGAGAACTCAGAGCAGCTGCAGGTTCTTAGTGTCAAAGAGAGGTGGAACTGAGTTCAAGTCATCAGGAGGTCAAGGGGCTGACTTAAAGCTGGCAGGAGGCACATGGAATGTTGTAGCTGAACAAATCAGATTCCAGCCTCACAGCCAGAAACCAGCCTGAACTTCAGTGGAACTAAAGATGCAGGCTTGCTTGGATTATCCACTACCCCACCATAAATCTACAACTGGCTTACTGGGATTAATCAACTCACATCTGGGCTCTCTCTGCCCACTCTGTCTACCAGTAAAAGCAGTGACACACCCTGAAGTGGACATTTTTTTCTTTTTTCTTTTTGTTTTCTCTTGATGTTTGTTCTTGTTTATATGAATGTGAACATTGTTGCTAATTTGGTGTTGTTCTGTTCTGTTCTTGCTTTTATTTGTTCATTTTCTCTTTCCCTCCTGTCTTCACCAGTTTCCCAAAGTTTTCATTATCTTCCTTTGTCCTCCAGCCTTACTTTGAATCTCTTCCTCTTCTTCCATATCACTCTTTCAAACCTCTTTTAAATTTTCTCCTCTGAGGGTAAAATCACCATACTGAGGACATATTTACTATACACAATTTTTTGGTTTGATTTAGATTTTGTTATATAACCAAAAAATCTAGTTCATATGGTTAAAGGTGGCAAATTGTCATTTTCTAGGCTATATTTGATAATATTGTTATTGCTGATTGTACTACTTTAGCCAAAGTGACATAATTGTTCTAATCAGTTTTTCTTGGTATGCCAAGAATGAGTTTGCCTAAGGGTTATAAAAAATACTATAATCCAGTGCCAAAGAAATAGGGGCTAGGCCAAATAGGCAGCAACTTCTCATCCCCAATAAATTGAAGAGATAGGATCTTGCAACAGACTCAAAACCCAAAAGCTAGCTACACCTGGAAGAAAAGTACTTATATCCTAAGGGTTCTAAAGACTAGGAATAAAGCCACTTGCCATAAATAATTTACAAGCATCAACCCAGAAACTTTGCCATAAACAATTTACAAGCATCAACCCAGAAACTTTAAAAAAAATAGAAAATTAGAAGACACTTAATCAAGATACACTTCCACCTCATCAAAGGCAAACCTTGGGGGCAATGAGGTGGAACAACTGGAAAGCCACCCACCTGGACTCTCTGAAGTGGTAACAGTGGAAGTAACAAAGAAGATGAAAGAGGTGCTAGAAAAAAATCAAATCAGAAATAACTCAGATAACTACAGAGATGGTGACCTTAATAAAAGACATGGTTAGTGACTCTAGAGTAGATACAGATAAAAAATAGAAGCAATGGTGGAAACTATGAACACTCAACATAGGAAAGAAATGGAATCCATGAAATAGATATCCAGGAGATTAAACATTCATTGAAAGTATATGCAGGAGAATGAAACTATATGAAGAGAGAATAGGAGATATAGAAGACAGAATTGCAGTTAGTGATCATGAAAAGAAACATTTCTTAAATAGCAGGGGACCATGAAAAATCAATCCAACAGCTGCTAGATGATGCAAAGATGAATAGCATAAGATTGATCAGAGTCAATGAAAAATCAAGAGATAGTGCAAATGACATAAAAAAACCTGTTCACAGAAGTAATGGCAGAAAACTTCCCAAGCAGGAAAAAAGAATTAGACATATAGATAAGTGAGGTACATAGAATTCCAATTTTAAAAAATCTACACCAAGACATATAATAGTCAAGATTCCGGAAATTCAACACAAGGACGAATATTAAAAGTTGTTAGAGAAAACAAACAAATCACCTATAAAGGAAAGCCCATCAGAATCACAGCAGACTTCTCAACACAAAACTTCAAGTTAAGGAGAGCATGGAGTGAAATATTTCCAGCACTAAAAGAAAACAACCTCCAACCCAGACTGATGTACCTCACAAAACTATGTTTCATAATTGATGGAGAAATAAGATATCTCCATGAAAAAGAACACCTGAACAAATTCATGACCACCAAACCAGCTCTACAAAATATTTGAAGAACATTCTGGAAAGAGATAACAAGAACTATAACTCCATGAACCACAACAGAATGAATCCACTAGGCAAAGTAAGCACTTAAGCAAAGGGGGGGGGGCAATAACAGGCAAATAATATGACAAGACTAAAGCAATACATATCAGTTATAATCATCAATGTTAATGGTCATAATTCACCAATCAAAAGAATCAGACTGAATCAAGAAGCAACATCCAACAATATGCTGCATACAAGAAACACATTTAATTAACAAAGAAATTCATACATTGAAAGTCAAAACATGGAACATGTGATAGGAAACTGGAAAAAAGCAGGGGTAGCTATTCTATTTGCAATTAAAGTGGCTTTCAAGCCAACACTGATTAAGAGACAAGGTCACTGCATCCTTGTATAGGGAACAATCCAAGAGGAAGAGATGACAGTCTTAAATATATATGCACCAAATACCAGCGCACCCAACTATACCAACAAATATTAATGGACATGAAAAATCAAGTAAGCATTAATACAATTCTATAGAGGACCTCAATACCCCACTTTCAGAAACAGACAGGTCAACTAGACAAAAATGTCAACAAAGAAATATTGGAACTGAACCAAACTTTTGAACAAATGGACTTAGTAGATGTCTATACAGTGTTCCAACCCAAAACATCAGCACACACATTCTTCTCAGCTGAACATGGGACATTCTCCAAAATAGACCACAAACATGCTCATAGAACATGCTTAAGTAAATGCAAAGGAATTGAAATTATCCCATACACATTATCAGACCATAGTGCAATGAAATTGGAAATCAATGGCAAAAGATATCACAAGAACTTCATAAACACATGGAAATTAAATAACATCCTCCTGAACAACCAATGGTTCACAGATGAAATTAAAGAAGAAATTAGAGGGCCGGGGATTTAGCTCAGTGGTTTCGCTGCCTGCTGCGCAAGCTCAAGGACCTGAGTTCGATCCCCGGTACCAAAAAAAAAAAAAAAAAGAAGAAGAAGAAATTAGACAGTTTCTGTAATTAAATGATAATGTCAATACAACATACCAGAACTTATGAGATGCAAAGAAAGCAGTCCTATGAGGGAAATTTATAGCAGTGAATTGCCATATCAGAAAAACAGTGAGCTCAAATAAACAACCTAATGTTAAACCTCAAGCTTCTAGAAAAACAAGAGCAAGTCAAGTGCATCTTGTACAAGGGAGGAAATGATAACGATCAGAGCATAAATTAATGCAACAGAGACCAAAAAAAAATACAAAGAATTGATGAATCAAAGAGTTAGTTCTTTGAAAGATTAAATAAAATTGGCAAACCCTTAGCCAAACTTATCAAAAAAATAGAAAGACTCAAATCCATGGGGAACAACACCTTTCAAAATAGCATCCCCAAACATGAAATATCCCAGAATCAATGTAACGAAGGAAGTAAAGGACCCTTACATTGAAACTTACAGTACTCTGAAAAAGGAGATGAAAGAGGATTATCAGAAAATGGAAAAATACCCCTGTTCTTGGGTAGGAAGAACCTACATTGTGAAAATTTCAAAATTCCAAAATTGTTATACAGATATAATGCAATCCCAATCAAAATACCATTAGCATGCCTTGCAGGACTAAAGAAAACATTTCTAAAATTCATTTGCAACCAGAAGAGACCTAGAATAATAGCAAAAGCAATTCTGGGCAACAAAGGCAAGCAGGCTTTCTTTTGTTTGTTTTTGTTTTTTCAGGTACCAGGAATTGAACCCAGGACTTTGTACTTTCGAGGCACATACAGCACCACTGAGCTACATCCACGGCCCAAGAAGAGTTTGGATAGGACGCCCTAGATTTGAGGTTAGCCGGAGGCCATTCTTCCAGGAACCCTGGAGCTCTGTCCACCGCCTACTCTGTACTCAGTACCCTTTTAATAAATGCAAAACCTTGCTCCCCCTTTTCTCCTCTTCACCAATTCTTAGTTCAGGACAACAAGAACTCGGGAAGATTCTGTAAGATTCTCCAGCACTCAAGAGCCTCATAACAGTGGGGCTGAGGCAGGAGGATCGCCATGAGTTGAGGCCAGCCCAGGCTACATGGTGAGATCCTATCTCAAAAAACAAAAACAAAAAAGAAAAAAGAGAAATATAAGAAGAGTTTAGATGTGATTTTCAGAAATAGTCTTCTTTTAAATTTTTATTTTTATTAGTATTATAGACAGCTAAGTTCGGTAGAAATATTATAGGCTGTCAAACAATTTTAGGCCCTCAAAGAAGTGAGTGCAGAAGATGAGAACATGTCACAACTGTGAGTGGAGGCACATTCTGTGAAGGCCAGGCCTCAAAACAAAGATAAAATGCCTCCACCTACTTCCTCAGGGATAAGTCATAAGGACTGGTATTCCCCATAACCATCAGTCACCTGAGGAGGGACCAAGACCTTAACCTATGCCTTCCAGGAAAGATCTTTGCTCTTTCCGGTGCACACTTGCTACGTGACCTGCTTCCCCATTGGATCAAAATTACCTAGGTGACTATATTTATGATCTTATTGGTTGACCATAGTTTTGTCCCACTTTATGCCCACCTCCTGATTTTGTACACATCTTGCGATTTTGCTCTATAAACTTCTTTGAGAAGTGGGCTTTTGTGCAATCCACTTTCCAGGTCCCTTTCTGTCTCTCTTAGACAGAAGCTGTCTTTCCCTCAAAAAATATTTCTTACTCTGAACGTGTTGTTCCTAGAATTCATTCTTGGATTTTAGAGAACACAAACTCGGTATATCGGATATCTAACAGGTTGGGAGTTAAAATATTTCCCTGAATCATTTGGAGGTCCCCATATCATCTCTAGACCATTAGTACATGTTCCTATCAGAAATTCATTGCTGTTGTTGAAACAGGGTCTCTATGTAGTTCTGATACAGGGGGTATGATCTATGGACCTCCAAATAATGTAAGGGAAATAATACAACTCTCAACCTGCTAGATGTCAGACACACCGAGTCTGTGTTCTCTAAAATCAAAAAATGAATTCTAGAAGTGAAGCAGGAAACAGTGAGGACCCCACCACAAATAACTTTTTTTTTTTTTGGTACTGGGGATCCAACTCGGGTCCTTGCGCTTGCGCAGCAGGCAGCAAAACCACTGAGCTAAATCCCCGGCCCTACAAATAACTCTTTAACACAAAGATAGGAGCAAAAAGCAGCTTTAATGTTGCCGGCAGCTCAGCGAGTGACTCCTGTCAGTCTAGAGAGCCCCCAATCTAACTTTGCGCTTTCTTATATATCTTCTTACATCTACAAGTCTTAATTCCATTGGAGTTTTCTTCCCTGGGAATGTGGCAAGCAGGTTGTACACAAAGCAGAGCAGCAGCAGAGAGGGGGAGAGCAAAGAGTTCTGGCAGGACTTTCTGAGTCCTTTTCACTCCTTTGGTGACAGATTATAGAAGTTGTCATGGCTGCTCAGGTATATTCTGCAAAGAGTATAGTTACCTAGTTAACCCATAGCTGCCTAATAACACAGTTAACCCATAGTTGTGTAAGACCGAGGGCCTTACCAAATGCTCCAAGGAGCTGACTGCAGCAACGAACACCCGGGAAGGAACACACCGGACAAGTTGGAAAATAAAACAGACCTTTATTAGTCTGGCCAGACGGCACTCCCAAAGCAAAGTAGCTTAAAGAGGCATCTAGCTCAGAATCCGAGGCTGTTTTATAGGAGGTTGAGGGGGAGGTTAACATGTAGATTTACGAAAAAAGGAACAAAGCTTAGTGGTCAACTGTCTCGTACTGATGGTCAGCAGACACATTGATGGATTGTTCTACAGGTAGTGGGCCCGGGAACATTCGTTCTCCAGACAAACAAGGGGTTGAGTAATTTTACTTAGGAACTTTGTTTCGTTACAGATTTTATTATCCCAGAACTAACAAGCACATTTTAACCATTAATTTACAAGTACAATAGAGGCTAGGGGAATAACTGATTTTGGAATCATGCAGTCCCACAGTTGCCCAATTCCATATGGAGGGGTGGTCTCCTCTCTCAGGAACAATGGAGGTTAAATTAAGAGTAGAAACAAGAGGCTGGGGATGTGGCTCAACGGCACAGCGCCTGCCTGGCCAAGCACAAGGTCCTGAGTTTGATTCCTGGTACCAAAAAAAAAAAAAGAAAGAGAGGAAAGAATTTATTGAGAGAAAGACAGCTTCTGTCTAAGAGAGAAGAAGGTCTAGAAAGTGGGTTGCCTCAGGACCCCACTTTTCAAGGGTGTTTTATTGAGCAAAGCCAGGAGATGAGGTGGGTTCAAGGTGGGACAAAACTATAGTTGACTAATAAGATTAGAAGTACAAAAAAAAAAGATTAGTAGTGTTGCCGGGTGTGGTGGCGCATGCCTGTGATCCCAACACTACGAGGCTGAGGCAGGAGGATCGCTGTGAGTTTGGGCCTGGGCTCCATGGCAAGATTGTTTTAAAAAAACAAAACAAACAAACAAACAAAAAGTATCATCAATTAGGTAATATCGATCCAATGGGAAACCTCAAAGTAGGACAAAAACTATGGTCAACTAATAAGATTAGGAGTATAGATAGGAGTATTGATTAAAAGGGGATCAAATGGGGAAGCAAATCACGTAGCAGGTGTGCATGGAATGAACAAGGATTTTCTGGGAAGGGAGGGGCTGGGGAGGTCTTGGTCCCTGGGAGATGCCTATTTAGAATATCAATCACTGCTGCTCATCCCTAGGGGAGGGGTGTGTGTGTGTGTGTGTGTGTGTGTGTGTGTGAAGTAGTTCCTCTTTTCCTGGAGACTTGGCCTTCAGTGAATGAGCCTCAGGCAGAAATTATCTTCAGTGCTGAGGGCCGGGCCTTGCCTAACTGCCTTCGAATATTTTCTAACTAGCTTACCTGCCTACCGTTGTTCAGCCTTGAACGCACTAAGTAGCCCAGGCTGACCTTGAACTTTCGATCCTCCTGCCTCAGCCTCCGGAATGCTGGGACCTGAGGCGTGGGCCACTGTAAAACCCAGGGTCTTACCAAATGTTCTGAGGAGCTGACTGCAGTGAAGAACACCCAGGAAGGAACACACCGGACAAGTTGGAAAGTAAAACGGACCTTAGTCTGGCCAGACGGCACTCTCAAAGCAAAGTAGCTTAGAGAGGCGACTAGCCCAGAGTCCGAGGCTCTTTTTATAGGGGGTTGCAGGGGAAGTTAACAGGTGAAATTTACAGAAGAGGAACAAAGGTTAGTGGTCAGCTGACACATACTGATGGTCAGCAGATGTTTGTAGATTGTTCTATAGATAGCGGTGTCTGGAACATCAGTTTCGGAACAAAGAGTTGAGTAATTTACTTTGGGACCTTATGGCTGATACAGATCTTATCTAGTGTCCAGGAACTAGCAAGCATCTTTATCTATTTACTCACATTCAATCACAGTTGGGGCTAGGGGAGTTTTATGATTACAGAGTTATGCAGTCCCACAGCCACCATGCCTGTCTCCTCCGGTCATCTTTTGGCAGCAAACAGCTGTGGCCGGGGACACAAGGAAATAGCAGACATGTTTGTCCTCCTCCTGTACCTGGACCTCTCCCTCCTTTGCCTTTGGGATAAATCTGGACCTTGGCCTCTGGCCCCTTATCTCTGTCTCGCCCCTTATCTCTGTCTCATCTTCTGGGCGGAACCCAGGAGAGGTGGGGTTCGAGCTCTAGGCTCAAGCAAGTTTGGAGCAGCTTCTCGTGTGCAAAGGAAACAAATGCATGGAACTTCTACAGTCCATTCCTCGGTGCGGCCCAGCATGCTGGCTACACAGAGATACACGGTTTCTTGATCCTTTTACCCCCCTCCCTTCCTTCTGGCCCACTCATCCCCAGAAGACTACACAATTTTTAAAGGAAGGTGTATGGGTGCCAGGGCCATGGGTGGCTCGGCTGTGTGCGTTTTAGAAAGCCGCCTCATTGGCAGCCTGTGGGCCATGGCGTCTTTTCTGTTCACTGGGCCTGGTGAGAGCTCGGTGCAGTCTCAGTAAAGAGGACAGAAGTGGCGGCTCTTTCTGTGTGCTCTTGGTCTTGGTTGAGACAGGGTCTCACTATGGAGCCCAGGCTGGCCTCGAACTCCCAGTGATCCTCCAGCCTCAGCCTCCTAAGTGCTGGGATCATAGGCGTGTGCCACTGTTACAGGAAATAATACCGGAGATGAAACATGAAACAGTCTATCTCTCAACCCATTAACTCTACGATACGCCGAGTTCTTCTCTAGAAATCGAAGAATGGGTCCTAGGAACAAGGGAGGTTAAGAGTAGGAAGGTATTGATAGGACAGCTCCTGAGGGGCAGGAGGGGGACCCAAGTGGGTAGCTAAAGACCCCACTTCACAGAGGAGCTTTATAGGGTGAAACCCGAACCCACATGGGTACAATGTGGGCGGCAGCCCTGAGCATCCAACAAGGTTACAAGGACAGTCCCTCAGGGAATGGCAGGCCAACTGGGAAGCGAGTCACTCACGTAGCAAGCGTGGATGGAAAGAACAAGGATTCTCCCAGAAAGTGGTGGGTCCAGAGCTCTCTGGTCACCCAGCAGGATGGCCGATGTCTGTCTACACCTCATTAGGCCCAGTGTTTGTTCTGAGCAAGCATGCAGGTCTGGTCATCGTGTGTTTATCATGGTTTTCAGCCGATGTGTCTCTGGACTGCTGTGGTGGGTTTCACCTTTGTCCTGACCCTCTCGAGGACCTGGCCCTATCTGACTGCCTGTAATATTTCTACCTGGCTCATCTATCTATAATACCACCATGCCCTGCCCGATGCACACTGGCATTAAGTCATCTCTTACCATCATAAACATGTTACCCTCTTGTCAGCACTGAGTATTGGAACCCCGGGGCTATGTACATCAGAAATTAGGGAATTTTATGGGTGAGTGAAAACTGCCTTGAATTGCCAGTTACAAGGTTTGCGCTTTAGCTCTGGTTCTGGCACCTCATAAATATGTGATTTCCGGGGACTAAGTCCCTCAATTTACACCAGAGCTGTAACTCAGACTAAAACGGTTAGCAGGGATACTGTTAGTTTTGAAGTGCGCTATCAAAACATGGCTTAAATTGTGAACACTGTAAAATGAAAGACATGACTGTCTCAGAATTCGACACTTTACAGTGGTTCAG
Organism: Heterocephalus glaber; assembly: GCF_053883595.1. Lineage (NCBI taxonomy): Eukaryota > Metazoa > Chordata > Mammalia > Rodentia > Bathyergidae > Heterocephalus > Heterocephalus glaber. The sequence goes on along the minus strand of NW_028258343.1, from coordinate 13,422,525 downwards.
GACAGTTTAAGAATTTTTAAAATATGGGAGGCTGAGGCAGGAGGACTGTCATGAGTTCAAGGCCAGCCCGGGCTGCGTAGTGAGCTCAAGGTCAGCTGAACTACATAGAAGACCCTGTCTCAAAAAAAAAAAAAATAAAAAAGAATAAAAGAATCCTTAAAATAGTAAAGCAAGGCTCTTTTTTTTTTTTTTTTTTGAGACATCATCTCATTATGTAGTCCAGGCTGGTCTCAAACTTGATCTTTCTGCCTCAGCCTCCTGAGTGCTGGCTCATGCATTACAGGCATGCAGCACCACGCTCAGAGAAAACACATTTTTAAATATGTTAACTTTCAACTGTGACGTGAAGTCTATGCCAGTGTAGAAACACCTTGTAGCAAGACTTTTTGTTTTGGGGTTTTTGTTGTTGTTGTTCATTAATTTTATTGGTACATTTTAGGTGTACAATATGATGACATTCATCATTGGGAATTTGTACCTTTACATGATATATCTTGGTTGGGGTTATTTTTAAAGAAGATAGATATAAATGATCAGGTTACATCAAAATTAGATGATTATATTATTCTTGATCAGCATTCACTATAAAGTATAAGGAGAGCCAGATCTGCCATCTCAGCACTCAGGAGGCTGAGGCAGGAGGATTGCCAGGAGTTGGAGACTAACCTGGGCTACACAGTGAGTTTGAGGCCAGCCTGGGCTACAGAGGGAGGCCCTGTCTCAAAACCAAACCAAAAAGTATACGGGGACAAAGAATTGAGTCGTGCGCTTGTACCAGGACCGGACCTTGACCCTTTGGTGAGACACTGCTGAGCACATTTCTGTGCCTCCGGGCCGGCCCAATCACAGAGGCGCTGCTCCGGGCAGTATTTAAGCCCTGCACAGCTGTGCGGCTGGGGCAGTTCCTCTGCAGAGAGGAGGAAAGCCAGACCCGCTGGCTTCCTATCAAACTGGTTTGTGGAGGGCCAGGCAATGGATTCTCGGCTGACTCTATCAGCGGAGGAGGAGCCTGTTGGCAAGGACAGCGGGAAGAAGTACCGGCAGATCTCCGCGGTGAGTACAGCTGTGGGTCTCCGGGAGGCTCCCCCTGTGCAGCCCGGTCCCTGGGACAGCGCTGCTGTTGTCACCGGACTCCCGGGAGGAAAAGGGAGCGGCCACAGGTCACTGCCGGTCCCCACCGGGCTCTGCAGCGCACTCCGCCGGGCCACGACCACCTCCCGAGTCTGTACCGTTGCATGAGTCTTTTAAGGCCAGAGGGTGAGAAATTCAAATCACCCTAGTTCATATTCTTTGAACTCTTTTTTTTTTTTTTTTTTTTTTTGGTACCGGGGATCGAACTCGGGTCCTTGAGCTTGCGCAGCCGGCGGCGAAACCACTGAGCCAAATCCCCGGCCCTTGAACTCTTCCTATTTTTCTTAAATTCCAAAGGTAGTCTCTTCTGCCTATTCCCTCATTCTTGTCTTTTTTTTTTTTTTTTTTTTTTTTTTTATTGTTACCGGGGATCGAACTCGGGACCTTGAGCTTGCCAGGCGGGCGGCGGAACCACTGAGCTAAATCCCCGGCCCTCATTCTTGTCCTTTTATGGGGTGTGAGCTCCCTGTCCTAAAGAATAGAATCAAGAGCTGTCTTTGATTTTATTGCTCTTTCCCCTCCCCATCAAACTTCTGGGGCAATGGGGAGGCTCTGTGCACAGCCTCAGTTTCCTCAGCAGCCAACCATCCCTCAGGCTCTGGCTTTGCTTTCATTTTCCTGAAGCCAAACCTCCTACTCCACCCCCAACAGTCAGCCCCTCTTCCTCCTCCCACTGAGTCGCATACCAATGCTTGTAAGTTGTTGAACTCCCCCTCCTCTCCTTTCTTCCTTTCTTTAAACTTTGTAGGGTCTCACTATGTAGTTCAGACTGCCTCGAACTCCTCCTGCCTCAGCCTCCAGAATACTGAGATCACAGGCGTGCACCACCCTCCCGGCCAATTTATCTTTCTTCTCATTGTACCTTAGCCATAAACATTCCCAAAGGCTGGCTAGGGATTGAAAAGGTGTAGCTGCTCGGTATCCTGGAGCTATGAAGTCCTAGCTCCCCAGAGGCGTCTCCAAGTCCTTTCGGAGTCGCTGTCACTGGATCTCCAACGCCTCCTGCCTGGTTCCTCCCCGTCTCCATGCAAAACCGGCTGTATTCTGGGCTGCATCTCCCCCGCGTGCCCTGTGTGGCCTCATCAGAGTCCGCCTCCCCCTCTCTCAGCACTTCTCATTTTAAGTATTGGGGGTTAACCCTGGCCTTCTCACTGAACTACATTCCCAGCCCTTGCCATTTTGAGACAGGGTCTCACTAAATGGCTAAGTGGCAGAGCCTGGACTTGAACTTCTGCTCCCCCTGCCTCAGCGGGATCGCAGACATTGCTATCCAGGCTCTCCTGCATCGCTCAGACGAGTCGGTGAAGCGCTGAGTGAAGCGCTGTGCCTCCTGACAAGCAAAATAAACCCTCAAGGGCGGGGTGGATTTAGCTCAGCGGTTCCGCCGCTTACCTCGCAAGCGCAAGGTCCCGAGTTCGATCCCTGGTACCAAAATAAATAAATAAAACACTTAAGATTTTAAAAAATAGAATAAACCCTCAAGATCTTTTGTTTATTCCTTATCCTTTGGGGAATTTTAAAATTGGTTTTTGGGAGACAGGGTCTCACTGTAAACCAAGCTGGCCTCAAACCCATGGCTAACCCTCTTGCCTCAGCCTCCTGATGCTGGGATTACAAACTCGTGCCACCGCGCCGCGCTATGGCAACGGTGTTAATGGTTTTATAAACCCTTGCCTAAGTCCTCTGTGCGTCTGTCTTCTGTCGCTGCTCTTTATGGCACTAGCCGCCTCCCAGCCCTGCCACCTGGAAGTTATCAAAGGATATCGTTGGGGGGGGGATCGGAGAAGGACCTGGTGGCGCAGGGGCTTAATCAAGTTGTAGTCCAAAGTCCAAGACAAGGACCTTGGTCCGCAGAGAAAGCGTTCGCAGCGCACTGGCACCAGAGCGACACAGCTCAGTGCTGCCCCCTGACGGACGGAGGACAAGGAAACAACTGCGCCCTAGGTAGCTAAGGATTTCACAGCTCTGCTGAATGCCGGATGCCTACACGAAAACGATCTCCAAAGAAATGCCCAGTTAAAAAAAGAAAAACAGCCGCGCGTGGTGGCGCACGCCTGTGATCCCAGCACAGAGGAGGCTGAGGCAGGAGGGTCACCCCTGAGTTGGAGGCCCACCCGAGTTGGAGGCCAGCCTGGGCTACATAGCAAGATTCTGTCTCCAAAAACCAATAAATAAATCAATCTAAAAATAAAATGAAAAAAACAAAATCAATGGGCAAAGGTAAATGGCTCCCCTGGGTACTGGGGATTGAACCTTGGGGCCCTTTACTCCTGACCTATATCCTCAGCCCTTTTAAAGTTGAATTTTGAGGCAGAGTCTTGGTAGGTTACCCGAAAAGTTGTGATCCTCCTGCTTCAGCCTCCTGAGTATCGGGGACTGCAGGCATGCACCATCATACCTGGCACTCCTATGGTTTTCATTCCTACTTTCTTTATTTTATTTTATTTTATTTTATTTTTGGCTACTGGGGATCGAATTCAGGACCTTGCGCTTGTGAACCAGGTGGTGCCACTGAGCTAAATCCCCTGCCCAATTCCTATTTTAATTCCACCTAGGTTAAGCTAGCTGTAGTTGAAGGACAGTGTCTGAATTTGGAGATCTCTAATAAACATTTCCCAGCCTTCTCTCTGATCTTTCAGGCGTTAAATGAGTCATGCACCTCCGTCTGGCCTCCTGCACGGCTGGCTAGACGTAGGTTATTTTCACTCTGCTTTTGAAAAAGTTATAAAGCGTCTTTCCTCCCTTCTCGAAGGTTCTTCTGGCTTTGCTGGTGATTGTGACGCTTGGATTAGGCTTGGGGCTTGGCCTGAGAAAACCAGAAGACCAAGGTACACGCAGTCCGCCTCTTCCACGCCCCGCTCTTCCTCCTCCCCCTTGAGCCCCCGGAACTCCCACTCCACGCCTCGCGCGCCTGCCAGCTCCCCCGGCCCTGCAGCTCAGCTGTGAAGAGGTCCCGGTGCCGGCTCCGTTTTCACGCTCATTTCTGCGCTTTGCTCTTCGCCCGCCCGAGAGGTCCCGGTCACCCGTCCGAGCGCTGATAACGGATCACCGGCGTTCTGCTGCCCCAGCTGGGCTGCGACTGTAACCCCTGCTGACAGGGTGTCCGGCCACTTGGCATCGAAAGTATCCACACTCTCCGAGCCCTGGCCCTCCCTCTTTACCTTAATTCCCCGTCAGAACTGTTCGGTCTCACCCCGGTGTGTGACACAAGCTCATCATTCCAGCACTGGGAAGGCTGAGGCAGGAGATTCCCTGCAAGTTTGAGGCCACCCTGGGCTACACAGTGAGAGTTTGTCTCCAAAAAAAAAAAAAAATAAATAAATAAAATAAAATAAAATCCGATTGGCACAGCCTGGTTGCCACAAAAGACCAGAACATCATGACCTCGGGGATGAGGGTGTGGAATGCCCTCGGGGACCTTAATTCTGCCGACTCAACGCTCGACTGAAGTTTTCATTACTGCTGTCTCAGCTGCTTTCCAAGAGCATCTTTCGTGCTACTTCTTTCTTTCTTTTTCTTTCTCTCTCTCTCTTCTCTCTGAGACAGGGTTTCACTAGGTAGCCCAGGCTGGCCTCGAACTCCCAGTGATCCTCCTGCCTCAGCTGCATGCCGGCTTCCTTCTGCTTATCCTTTAACGCTTCCGGTCCCCCCCCCGTCCCGACCTTTGACCCCAGCCCCTCGGCCACTGCGCCCCACCTACTGCCCCCCAAGCTTGGCCTTTCCTGGCAGCACTAATTTAAAACCCCTGCTACCATCGAGTCCCTCGGTCGCGGGTCACCCAGGCGGCTCTGCACTGCGCAGGCGCCTCCGAACACCCGGCGACTGCGACTGCTGCCCGCAGCCCGCCCGCCCTTGTTTTGCAGGCAGCTGCAGGCAGAGATGCTTCGACGCCGCCGTCCGGGGCCAGGAGGGCTGCCGCTGCGACGCGGGCTGTGAAGGCCGCCGCGACTGCTGCTGGGACTTCGAGAAAAGCTGTGTGGAGCCAAGTAGGCCTTAGCGGCTGTGCCATCCCGCGTGCGTGTGCGCTTTTAACTGCACACACGCTGCTTTCCTGGGGCCACCGTAACAGACCTGTGAGCTCACAACGCGGAAGTCCAGTCAGGCGTGGGGCACGTCCTTGTGTGGTTCCAGGAACCAGGTTGCTGGCAATAATCTAGTGCTCTTCAGTTAGGAAGCAGCTGGACTGTTTTCCCCGATATCCAGGCCCCTCGGGTCCTGTGCAGTGGACTGAGTCTGTAGGAGGAGGAACCGAATAAGAAAGGCAGGATTTATGAGGTGGGAAGTGCACTCCACCGGGCCGCAGCTCCCAGGAGAGCTCTCCAGGGGAGCCCGGCTCCCAGCAGCCCCTCTGCTTCAGCTTTGAGGTTAAGAACACTCGGGAGTGAAGTGGGCCAGTACTGGGTAGGGACGTACACCTTCGAGAACAGGGCGGGCAGGGCCCGGGGATGGCAAGGACAGCGAGTTCCAGCCTAGACTTTGGGGAGTGGCCGGGGTGGTAACCGGCTGGGCTTTTCCCCAGTCAGCTGAGGAGGGGAGCTGGAGAACTCACGGGCGCCCAGATGTAGACAACCCGGCCGGGCTACCAGAGGGGCTTAAATCTGCAGTGCCAGGCTTAGTGGTGCACGCCTGTGATACCACCATGAGGGAGGCTGAGTCTGGAGGATCTCCAGGAGTTCAAGGCCAGCCTGAGCTACAAAAGAGAGCAACATTCTGCAATGCTGATGATAAGACCATTGTTGGTGGGAGGGTAAACTTGTCCAATCACTATGGAGATTGTTAGGAAGAAGAAACAGGTACGAGCTCTACAGGACAGGTTTACTGCAGAACAAACCCGAGAGGGACCGCTCTGGCTTTAGAGGCCAGACCAGGTGCTCTGATGGGCCGTGGCGTCGTCTGTAGGGTCACCGGCAGGGGGCGCTCAGGGAGAGGGGCTGTGGCTCCCTGCCAGGAGCAAGGCTCCAGAGGAGAGGGCACAAGTGGTGATGGCTGCCCAAGGAGGCTCGGGAAGCACAGGGTGTGGCGGCTGCTCTCAGTAGCGGGCTGACCCTGTGGAGTCCCCAGGCGGGGCTGTGCTGAGAGGGCCATTAGAGGGCTCTCTGATCAGGATGGCGCCAGTCGGAGTCCTTCAGAGACCAGTGGAGATTTTTCAAGAAAACTTGGAATACAAATTCCACTGGACCCAGAGCTTATTTTTAGGCTGTCAGGATGTTAAGGAAATAGGTAAGGGTGGGATCCCACTTCGAGGAGGAAGCAGGCAGAGCAGGATGTTCTGTCTCCAGGGCCAGGAGGGCAGCTGCCTGCTGCGCGCCCAGGCCAGGAGCGCTCCCTGCTGTCTGCCCCCTGCCTCAGTAACACAGCTCCAAACTCCCCTCGCCCAGGTCCTGGTCTCTGCACAGCCCTCCCTCTGCGCATCCCTGCCCGCGGTGCACAGCACCTGGCCCACTGACCTCTGGGCAAACCCGGCCGTTTCCAGTATTTAATACCGAAGTGTCCGGGGCAGGGGCGGGGAGTGGTCAGGCTCATGGAGATGGAACAGCGGAGTCGTTGATGTTTCCTGAAAAGGCCGTTAGAGACGACCCGCTAGAGCCAGCAAACTGTATTCGCTCTATTTTGTCTCCCCAAATCTTGGGGGCAAGGCAGAACTCTGCACAAGGAAAACAACACTCGCCAGTCCAATGAGTTTGGCTGCTGAGGTGGACTTTAATCAATCACGGTCTCCTACATAGCAGGTGGCAGGAGGAAGCAAATTTACTCCAGCCTCTTGCCACGACCTGAAATTTAATTTTTGAGACAGGGTCTCACTGTAGTCCAGGCTGGCCTGGAACTTGTGGCAACCCTCCTGCCTCAGCCTCCCCAGTGTTGGGATCACAGGTGTGTACCACGGCATCCCACTTTTATTGCCACTTTTAGCAGTGGCATTTAAGCGCTGTCATGCTGACTCCAAGGCCTGAGCGGAGCCCAGAGGCAGGTTTGAGGCTCTGGTTGCAGGAGACTGGGCAAAGCTGCTGCTGGGTGAGAACGAGGACTGAGAGCCAGGGACAACGAGGTGGAGCCCTGGAGCGAGAAAAGGACCCTGATCGGGGCCTCTCTGAACTCAGAGCGGCCCGAGGGCTGGGCCGGTTGTGCAGCTTTGAACAGCGTTTCTCTGCCACCCATGCTCAGGAGACCAATCACAGATTGCTTGCTTCGTATATGCCTTCATTTCTCAATGCAGAGAATGTCACTGTCTTATAATAATACAGGAGACATGCATGACATTTGTGTTTTGTTTACTGCACACTGAAAATGCATCAAATGTTCAGAACTGACGGAGCACTTTTGCAGCTCGGCTATGGACCTGCAGCCTGTTTCGCTGCGGCGAGAGGCGCGTGGAGCGCAGCCTGTGCTCATGCGCGGACGACTGCGTGCAGCGCGGGGACTGCTGCACCGACTACCGGAGCACATGCCAAGGTGAGAGGTGTGCATGTGCCAGGGCCGGAGCTTCCTAGGGTCCTCCGGGCTGCTCCTGAGCCAGGGAGAGGGGTGATGAGGGCGCGGCTGGGCGAGGAGGCCGTGGTGGGTGTGCATATGTAGGAGCGAACCGTGCAGACAGACAGGAGGGCAGCCAGGCCCACGTCTGACCTTCGAGTCCGGTGACCGCGCCAGATGGACCTGTGGTCTGAGACCCGGACCGAGCACACCGAGGGCTAGCTCACGACCAGCGCATGCGCAAATCAACTGCCCTGCCTGGATCCAGGGCTGAGGAGCCTCCGAGAACTGCACAGGCTCAGGAAGAGTTCAAGTTCTCCAGCCCCTGGTTGCATACGCTCTTCAAATTCATTCATTTATTTTGTTGTTTTGAGACGGGGTCTCACTTGTTGTTCAAGCAGGCCTCAAACTGTTGGCAATCCTCTTGCCTCAGCCTCCTGAAAGCTGGGTGAAATTCTTTTTTTATTCTTGTCAATTTTTTTTTTTTTTTTTTTTTTGGTACCAGGGATCGAACTCTGGACCTTGCACTTGCGAGGCAGGCGCTGGAACCACTGAGCTAAATCCCCGGCCCGTGAAATTCTTTTTTTAAATCACTGATCCCTCAACATCTGATGAAATATATGAAAAAATGCACATACTAGCCACGAAATTTCTTCAAATTACTGATTGCTTTTTCAAATACCACACTCAACCAGATAAATAAACTGATACTTCTAAAAATTCTGACTTTTGAAATGAGGAAAATGTTATACTAGAAACATTAACCACACTCTATTAGAATATAAAATTTTTGTTTTGTTTTTTCAGAGTATTGCTGTAGTTCAGGCTGGCCTTGAATTCATTGTGTAGTTCAGGCTGGCCTTGAACTTGCAGCGATCCTCCTGGATCCTCCTGCCTCCGCCTCCCCAGTGTTGGGATTACAAGAAAATAATTTTCCTACTAATAGATGAATCAGTTTTAATGTAAAGTATAATTAAAAGTCAGTTAAAAAGTTTATTAGGAAATAGCCTGATGCAGTAATTTCTTTTAAAAATAGTAAGTATTCAATATTGAATATCATGTCATTAAAAATTCCTGAAAGTTCACAAAAGTAAGCATAAGTTTAATTTGCTTATTTTTCTAATTTCACTGATCATACTACTTGTCTTCTGTAGTTTCCATTCTTCTGTTCCAGTTTTATAACTTTGACTTTTTGTAGCAAGACTGATAATTTTGTCATTAAAGTCACTTTGTAAGTTTTCCACTGAATTTATTGCACAGTATTGCTGGAATTTGGGCCCAGGGAATTAGCTCAGTTGTTCTGCCACCTGCCTCGCAAGCGCAAGGTCCTGAGTTCGATCCCCGTTACCAATATATAATAGAGAGAGAGAGAGAGAGAGAGAGAGAGAGAGAGAGAGAGAGAGAGAGAGAGAGAGAGAGAGCGCGCTTGAATCTAACAGAAAAGAGTAATTTTTTTTGTTTTTTGTTTTTCTGGTTCCGGGGATCGAACTTGGGTCCTTGTACTTGCGCAGCAGGCGATGAAACCAATGAGCTAAATCCCCGGCCCTAAGAGTAATTTTTATAAGTAGGGTTGAAGTTGAGCATTAGCACTCAGTACAATGCAGTTACTTTAATCATTTCAGTTTATTTTAAACATAAAGGAAAATGTTCTCTCTAAAAAAATTCAATTCTTTAAATTTAAAAATGTTAAATGACTTTTGTTACTTGAATCTTCAGAGAGTAGTTTCAAGGGAATTTGAATCATATTTTTGTAAGAAACTAGCCAGTCACTTTTATATTTTGTTAAATTCAAAACTTTTAAAACTTTTTGATAAATTTTTACTACATGCAGACATAGAATAGTATGGTTTTTTTCCCCACATATCTGTTCATCACTTATTCAGCACTTAGCAATTCATGGCCAGCCCTGTCATGCTGACAGTAGAACTTCCCACCCAGGCATGGTGTGCACACCTGTAAGCCCAGCACTTGGGAGGCTGAGGCAGGAGGATCTTGAGTTCAGGCCCAGCCTGGGCAACTTAAAGTACTTGCTAAATCCCTGGCCCCATACAATATTATTTAAAAGACTGGCCCGGGGTTTAGCTCAGTGGTTCCACTGCCTGCCTCACAAGCACAAGGTCCAGAGTTCGATCCTCAGTACCAAAACAAAAAAAGTGCCATGCACAATGGCACATAACTATAATCCCACCACTTGGGAAGCAGAGGCAGGAGCATTGCCAGGAGTTCAAGGCCACCCTGGACTACATAGTGAGGCCCTGTTTCAAGAAAAGAAAAAAAGCTGGGAAAGATAGCACATACCTGTAATCCTAGCACTTGGGAGGCTGAGGCAGGAGGATCATTTTGAGTTCAAGCCCACCCTAGGCTACACAGCAAGACCCTGCAACAATCAAACAAAAATTGAAATAGGATCCAAATAGATGTGACTTATTGCAAGTGGCTAAAATAGTTTAAATCTTCTAAATATGTATGTTCCCTTCCTCTTTTTCGCTCTTTGTAATTTATCATTGGAGAAAGGAGGTCATCTGTCCTATAGAGTTTTCCAGCTAGGTTTTGCTAATTGCATCCTTTATGATTTAGCAATGTATCATCCCATATATTTCCTGGAAATTAGTAATTAGATCCCGAAGACTGTTGAGATTCTGATGTTATTTATTCATTTTTGTTTTGCAAGTATCCTTCGTAGCAGGATGTAACTCTGTCCCATCCTTTTGGCTTGCGGCTTTGGGGGTGTTAGTCACTGGTAATCACTCCTAGATCCATGAAGGCTGTACTGTAAATGATGACAGACATCTTGTCATTTCTCCTTCATTATTTAGCTAGAATATTCTAGAAAGAGAAACACCTATGAAGCAAGAATGTTTTGTTAAGATTTTAACCATTTGCTGAAGTTTCCCCGTTTGATATCACTATTTCTACTTTCCATGGTTTCCTTTCTTATTCAGATTGTATATCTATCTTTGTTTGTATATTTGTTTTGCAGTACTGGGGATGAAACCCGGGGCTCCCCAACCCTGTTTTAAATTTTTTTTTTGAGGCAGGGTCCTGCTACATAGCCCAGGCTGGGCATGATCTCACAGCAATCCTCCTGCCTCAGTCTCTTGATTTCTGGGACTACAGGCCTGTGCCACCACGCTTGGCTTGAATTTTTTATTTGGAGACAGGATCTTGCTAAGTGGTTAAATTGCCCAGGCTGAGCTGGAATTTTTGATCCTCCTACATCAGCCTTCCAGGCCCCGGGATTACAGGCTAAATATCTATATTTATTAGACCCATGTATTTTAGCACTTGGGAAAACACTGTCCTTAAGGGCGGAGAGGGAACAATGCTATTGACCAGAAGTTTTCCTTGGCTCCTGGTACTCTGGTGTCTGCAAGTCATTAGCGGCCCTGCCCTTCTATCATGTGACTCAGCACTGTACCGTGTCGTGGAAGAATCAGTCAGCTGCTCAGGAAGAGCATGTGCCCTGAACTCTGCTCTCTTGTGGGACTCCAGGCTAAAGGCTGTGATCCTCTGCTTGCAGGAGAGACCCCCTGGGTGAAAGAAGCCTGCACGATGGCCCAGCAGCCGCAGTGTCCCGAAGGGTGAGCCCGGGGTTTCGGGGGACTGAGTGCCATTTCCACAGCTGCACATGGGGCTGCGGTGTAGGGGGGAGGGTGGGATTCCCACCACTCTCTGACACTTTGACACAAGTAGTTAGCACAGGATTAGAATCCTTGTGGATTCAAAGAGAACACGCTTTTGTTTGCTTTATTGTTTTGGTTTCGGTTTTTGTGAGACAGGGTTTCACTATGTAGTCCAGGCTGGCCTCGAACTCATGGCCATCCTCCTGCCTCTGCCTCATGAGTGCTGGGATTACTGGTGCATGCCCAGCAGTATTTTGTTTTGTACAGTGCTGTTTGGTTTTCCCCAATACACAGATCCAGCTGCCCACTCCAGATTTAGAGTGAAAGATGTGTGACCTCGAGTCCTGGCTTCACACTGGTCATTTCTCTAAGTTTCATTTGGAGCACTGGCTAATTTGAGTCCTTGTGCATAATACAGAGCAGGAGCTGACAAAATTGTTCATGTTTTTCCTAGTGGGATTTTTCTTCAGGTGCTTGTTTTGTTAGATGGAACCTGACATTTAGACCTCGTAAGATGTGCCCAGAACCAAACACCACAGGGTCAGGCGGCCTTTTCTCCGGGTCATACACAAGTTGCCCTCAATTCATCTTTGACAGTGGCACAGTTACAGTTCCAGGTGGACTGGGATGCAGCTCAATGGCAGGATGTAGATGTAGCATGGGCAAGGCCCTGGGTTCAATTCCCAGCCCCCAAATAAGAATAGCTGACGCCTGTGTGGTTCTTGTCATGAACCAATATGATCTTTACACAACAGCCAGCTAGCATGTTACGCTATTAAGCGCTCTGAAGCAGCCCCGTGGCTGGACTGCCACTGTCCCCTGGTAATGAAAGCCATCTAAGGAAAGCCAAGCACAAACCCTCGCCCCAGGTCACAGTCTGACAGCTGAGGCAGCCGGTCTGAGCGTCTCTGGTCTGGCACCCCCTCGAGTGACAGTCGGAGCCTGTGACCCTGTACTGGAGGGGTCCCCAAGACTTCCCTCCTGTGGGGAGCGGGAGGAGACAGCGGGGAGCAGAAAGGTTTTCACTGAGGTTCGTGTTAAGAGCTCGGCAAATCCAGATGGCTGAGAGCAAGACTGCAGGATGGCTCTGGGACAAAATATCCAATAGCTGTACCTTAGGGAAGGAGAGCTTTATTGTAGCTCACCTTTCAGTCCATAGTCAGGTGGCTCCCAGCGGGGACAGCAGAGCTCCGGAGCCCGGAGCCCGGCGGAGGAAAAGCTGCTCAGGGCGTGGCGAACCGGAAGCAGACTGTCCGGGAGACATGTTCTTCCGGGTCAGCTCCCAGTGCCCCTCCTCTTCCGGCTAGGCCCCCACTCCCGAGCAAGTCACCTCCCGGAGGTCCTGCCCATCCTGGCTGGCGGCTGTAGGGGGCATCTAGATCTAAATGTGATAGCACCCTTGAAGTAAGCCAAGACCAGACAGGGCACTGGTGAGGAATGGGGCGTGGCACACCAGGCATCTCCCTCAGTCCCTGTGACCCCTGGCGACAGGCCTCACGCATACCCTCAAGCCCTGTGTGCCACTTGTACCATGATTCTGCCCAGTGTTGGCCGTGTTCACTGGGAACAATTTCTGGAGATGTTATATTACATGCAGCTCTCTTGCTGGGCAGCTTTTGCTTGCTTGTAGTTTTTAGACAGGTTCTCCCTCTGTAATCTTGGCTGGCCTTGAACTTGCTAGGTAGGTAGGTCGGACTGGCCTCGAAATTCAGATCCTTTGCCTCTGGTGGGTGCTGTCACCCCGGCTGCTTTGCTATTTCGCTCAACATCACAGTGTAGAAAGGAGCCTGGGGCCTTACGGCAGCCAGATGTGCACCAGTAGCCCAGCCCTGCCCTTCCTGCCAGGGGACAATAAAGAGTTACTTGGTCCATTCGGGGGATTTTTATTCTTGAAAGACAAAGCAGACGGCAAACCATAAAAATAAGTTATATAGCTTTGTCAAGTGTGGCAGCTGCTATGAAAACCAGAACATGTACAGGGGCTTGGGCATGCCGCAGGAGACGTGATGGCCAAGGTTGCAGATGAGGAAATTGAAGCAGAGAACTTGACTGTGCTGTCCAGTGGTCCAGTGAAACACAGTACAGCTCTTGAAGACATAGGCCTAGGCAAGGACTTTCTGGAGAAAACCTCTTGTGGCACAAGGCATAACACCAAGAATCAACAAATGGGATCACATCAAATGAAAAAAGCTTCTGCACAGTAAAAGAAACAACCAACAGAGTGAAGAAACAACCTACAAAATGGGAAAAGTTTTTTGCCAGCTATTTCTTGCACAGAGGACTAATATCTAGAATATATAAAGAACTCAAAAACACAAGACCCCCCCAGAATAAAAGATCCAGTCTAAAAAATGGGCAACTGAAATGAACAGACACTTCTCAGAAGTACAGATGGTCAATAAATACATGAAAAAGTGTTCAACATCTCTGGCCATTAGAGAAACACAAATAAAAACAACACTGAGATTCCATCCTACTGCAGAAAGACTGGCCGTCAAGAAATCAGCAACAAATGCTGGCAAGGCTGTGGGAGAAAAAGTAACCCTTCTTCTTTGACGCTGGGAATATAAACTAGTACAAACCTAACTTACTTTATCTTCCAGCAGATTAAAATTTAATATTTAGTTTTTTTTTTTTAAAAAAGTTACTTGGTCCCCTCTCCTATTTCATCGGTTACCTGAAGGTGTTATCAGTATCTGGCTTCCATGCGGTTGTTACTTTACTTTTTTGTTTGTTTGTTACTTTACTTTTTGCCAATGATAACACAGAATATGAGGTGTGAGATGACAGTTTTTGGCACCTTGAGTGCTTTTATTCAACTTTCATCACAGGCAATAAAAATATCGTGATCCGGTGTCCAACCGTACCAGCAATCAGAGAAAAAAACAAGATAGCATTTTAACTCCAGAAATAAGCACTGCATGATGATTTGTATGAAGTACCAGCCACCCATCTCAATCACAAGATTAAATTGATAGGGACCGTCAGCAGGGAACTGTGACTCCTGTGACAACTTATTCTCAGAGCAGGAGATTTAATCTTTAGGAATGTGGACAAAGGACATAACTAAGGATGTTTTAACTACAAGGATCTCCATGGTAGCAGAGTACAAAATGTGCTCTGAAGGGCCAGGCAGAGCACTTGGAGAGGCAGGGGGCCTTTAAGAAAGAGATGTAAGGTGTGCCGGCACACACTTGTAATCTAGCACACCGGAGGCTGAGGCAAGAGGATAGCTGGGAGTTTGAGGCCAGCCTGAACTACACAGTGAGACACTGCCTTAAAAAAAATGTGTAGTTGGCCGAGGATTTAGCTCAGTGCTCGGCTTAGACCTCGAAAGCGCAAGGTCCCAAGTTCGATCCCCGGTACCAAAACACAAAAACAAAACAAAACAAAAAGTATAGTATTGGATCCATAGATAGGTGATCTTGTCTTTAAGCTGCAAGGATATTATGATGGCATATCTATAAATATTAAATATAAATTTTAAAATAAGAATTATGCTAATGACTATGAAAAAATAAGTAATTGCTCCAGGCCTCTTTAATTTTGTCATGAATTTCCTACATACTGCATTTCATGCCACCTTGATTTTTCATTTTTTGACTGAGATATAGTCCATACTGTAATGCTTGAATCTCAAATATATAGCATAATGAGAAGTGGAAACTCATAGACCTGCAGCCTATGGACAGACTATTTCCAGGATACAGAATATTTATACCACCCCAAAAGGGGCCCCCATTCTCTTTCTACTTTCTACTCTCCAAAGCAACCACTGTTCAGATTCTGACCACTGTTGGTTTCTGTTTCAGAATTTCTATGTGTTCTCCTGAGTCTGGCTTTTTCGACCTGACCCAATGGTTTTGAGACTCATAAATGTTATTGGAGGTATCACACAGGGGCTTTGGCACAATGTCTTTCCCTGATTAAAACATGAGTCCCAATTTCTTTCCACCTTATTTCCATTGCTCTGTTTTGGCTTCTTGAGACAGTGTCTTAGTTACCGTTCTTGTTGCTGAGACAGAATACTCAACACCCATAAGTCAAAGGAGGAAAGGTTTATGGCTCACAGTTGTAGAGGTGTCAGTCCATAGTTGGCTGGCTCCACGGCAGGGCATCGTGGCAGAGGGGCACCGCAGAGCAGAAGATAAGCAGCAGCAGCAATAAGCAACAAGCGAGTGACAAACATCTCCTGACAAGCCTCTTTCTGTCTAATATCTTATCCAGGCTACCCAACTGTAGGGCGGGTAGCACTCACACTCAATCCCAGCATCACACACCCTAGACTCAGCTACCTCCGAAAAGTCTCATCTATGACCCCATGAGGCTTTGTTGGGACATCTAGACACAAGCCATAACAGACAAGAGTCTCACTGTGTAGCCCAGGCTGGCCTTAAACTCAGAGATCCTCTTGCCACAGCCTCCCAAGTGCTGGGTACATTGCTCTGTAGAATTTAGTCACACCTCCAGCTGAGCCTGCTGTCACCTACAAAGACTGTCTGATGTCCTTCTCCTTCTGTACATTTGAATAGAACTCTACACTCAAAGGTAGCCCTTAACTATGCCTGTTTACTTTTCACTTTCCATTCCTAGATTCCACTGTGACTCCTTTGTTTTCTCGTTCTCAGCATCCAGCACAATGTCTGACTCATATGTTTGTGAAATGAATGGCTCTACAATAAATATGCTCTGGGAAGCTGGGTGGGCCCCTCCTTCGCAGTTCCTTTTGCAGTGTGCCATTAGACAGGAACACCCGTGTTTTTTCTAGCTTTACTCGAGCACCCTGGAAAACACACACCATTTTCGTATTATAAGCTGGCATCAGCATTCAGAATTTTTTTTAATCACTTTTGGGTAGTTTTCCAGAATTTTAACAGCTCCACTCTAATCAAATTTCTTAGAAAAATCTGTTTTTGTTCAAAAGTTTAGGTAATACAACTGCTTGGGCACAGAGTCAAAAATAACTTCTTTGGCATACTCATTTGCATATGCTGTATTTGGAATTTAAAATAAAGCAACTGTGTACATAGCTGTTATTCATAATAGCCTCAAGTTGAAAAAAAAACCCCAAACATCTGTCAAGAATGGAAAGAGCAAGCTGTGGCTTATCATTACTAGTGTTTCTAGGATGCCCGAAGATGTGATGTATGTGCATCAATGAGAGGGACTCACCTCCCACCCAGTGCAAGTCCAGGGAGCCAGGCTCAAGACACTGCCCTGCTGTGGTTCAATTTGCATGTTTGATTTGCATATAATTTACATATTTACATCAGCACAAAGGCAGGCAAAACTAATCAAAGCTGTTAGAAGTCCAGACACTGCTCGTTCTGGTTGAGGTTAGACAGGGTTGAGTGACCGTAGGGGACCCCAGGGGGCTCCTAAGGGGTGGTGAGGTCTGTTGTGCTTGGTGATGGAAACAAGGCAGGGTTCAGTTGGTAAAAACGCATCAGGTATGCATTGTGTGAGCACACACATGTATGCAGACTACAGGTAAAACCCCCAAAGTGCAAAAAGACAGTCTGACTACAATGCAAAAGTTACCTTTAAAGAACCAATGTAAAAAGAAAGTAAAATGCTTTTGAGGTATATATCCATATCCTTAGATGCTGGCATACTATTAGAATAATATAACATCCATAACTGATTTCTAAATTCCATCTCATGTATGGTTCAGGCTGGCCTTGAACTTGGGGCAATCCTCCTGCCTCAGCCTCCTGAGTGCTAGGATTACAAGTGTGTGTGCCACCACATTCAGCTAATACTAAATTTAAAAAAGACAATCTCGGGCTACAACACAAAATTTACCTTTTATCATTTTACCTTAAATATTAATTTAAAAAGCAGTTGAGGTGCTTTTGAGATATATATTCATATCCTCAGGTGTTGGGATACTAAGTTGAAACACATAGGACTTTAGAATCATAAGACATCACATAAAAGAGTTTCTAGATTCCATTCCATAATTCCATTCAAAAGGTGGTAGAATTCAACAGGTGTTCCTTGATCCAGGCATTTTCTGATTAGAAAATTGTAAGCAGTGCAGCGAAGTGTATCTTCGGAAAATCCAAATCATGACTGCATTTTGGTTGCTTCTTCCAGGTTTGACCTGCCCCCGGTGATCTTATTCTCCATGGACGGCTTCCGAGCTGAGTACCTGGACACGTGGAGCCTTTTGCTGCCGAACATCAACAAGCTGAGTAAGTGCTGCCTCCAGCGTGCGCAGCCCCAGTGCTCGGGGAGCCGAGCCGAGCCAATGTTCCTTCTCACCTCCAGCATTAGTGCTTTTTGTAGCCCCGGCTCTTTCAAGTTCATGATGATTTTACCATGTGATGCCTGTGGATTTTCAGTAGGGATAGGATTTTCATAACTGTTGACTCCTCCTTTTTTTGGCAGCTGGTTTATCTTTTTGTTTATGTATTTTGATTTGTTTCATATTTGGTTATAATACCTGTCCTATGGGAATCTCTTTATGCCAATGATCCTTTTTTTGTTTTGAGACAGGGTCTTGCTATGTAGCCCAGGCTGGCCTCGAACTCATGGCGATCCTCCTACCTCAGCCTCTAGAGTTCTGGGATCACAGGCATGTGCCACCATGCCCAGCTCTATGATAATTTTACTGATATTCTTTTAAATTTGTTTCCAAATTACTGAAAAACAGCTGAAAAAACCCCCCAGCTGTTTAACTCTAAGTTGACTGACTTTTTTGGGCCTGAGTTTTCTCATGAAACAAAAAGAGTAGAAGCCAGGGGTGGTAGCTCACACCTGTGATCCCAGCACTCAGGAGGCTGAAGCAGGAGAATCAATGTGAGTTCAAGGCCACCCCGAACTACATGGTGAGACCTTATCTCAAAAAACTCCCACAAAAACAACAAAGAATAAGATTAGCTCTAATGTTTCCTTCTGTTAATTCCAGCTCTAAAATTGCCACGACTGTAAAAGATAATTACTGTACTTTCCCTGCAATACAAGGTGCACTGTCCTCAGCCTCTCCTTTCCCCTTAAGGCTGGTCTTCAGCAAAGAGATTGAGAATTTTCCAAACCCAGGACGTGCCTCTTTCTGCTGCGTGATGCTGGGCAGGAAAAGTAACCAATACCTCTCTGTTTCTATTTAGTTACCTCAATATCTTGGATATCTTGGCTGTCAAGTCCCAAGTCCATAGGGAATTGAACCAGCCAGGCTGAGCTGAATCCTTTCTCAGGTGGAATTATTTGGTTTTCTCATCCAGTTGAGAATTGGAAATGACATGAATGAAAACAGATTGTACCATCAACAGCTGTCTGGTTCTGATGTTTAAAATAGTTCTATTAGTCAGACGAGCATCACCTCTATGCTCAAGTGCGTAAATGCACAACTAACTACCCGCGCCTACTGGGTCCACTAACTTCCTTGTTATGCCCGGGTCCCAGTGAGAGCAGGTGTGAGCGGGTGTCAGGGCTCTGGTGGCCGGGGTGGCAGCCCCTTCCTGCCCGGCTGAGCCACAGTGCTCTCAGGAGTGCTGGGCCTGGACACGTCGGTGAGGCCTCTGAAAGGTGTAGGAGACGTGGAAGGGCCCAGGCTAGGACCAGGGCTCTGTCCAGGCAGACAGAGGGAGGTGGCCTGGGTGAGAAGCCAGGCTTGGGGAAAGCGAAGTGAAACACTGTTTGGTGGATAAAACAAGATGGGCAGCAGCCGACGGACAGCATGTGCGCGACGAGGATGAGACAGCAGGCCTGGCATTTCCACGCCCGGGGCCGTCTGCTTTGCCTTCTGTTCTGTCTTCATAACGACACTTGACATGAGATAGACCTTCTTGGGAACCTAAGTGTACAACACAGTATCGTTGTCTGGCATGGTGTCGCACACCTGTGGTGCTAGGAAGCTGAGGCAGGAGGGTCACTGCGAGTCCAAGGCTAGCCTGGGCAACGTGGTGAGACCTTGTCTCCAAACAAAAACAAAAGCAAAAGTGTAGTACAGAATTGTTATCTGTACCTGCAGGCTCGCACAGCGGTTCTCTAGGACTTACTCAGTTTACGAAACCAAATTTTTCTGCCCACTAGTTAATGATTTTCCACGTCACCCAGTCCCTGGCTACCACCATCCTGTATTCTGCTTTGACAGATCTGACTTTTAGACACCGTATATGGCTGGAATCCTGCAATATTTGTGTGTCTCTTTCTGGCTCCTTTCACTTAGTGTAATGTCTTAGCTAAGGGTTATCCACATTGTTACATATTACAAGATTTCCTCCTTTTTAGAGGCCAAATGATAAATGTGTGTCCCACGTTATCACCGCTGTTATAGTGTCAGCTCATCTGTCAGCAGGTATTTGGAGCTGGGCCTGGTGGTGTACACCTGTCATCCCAGTCCTCTGAGAGGCTGAGGCAGGAGGATCACTGCAAGTTGGAGGCCAGCCTGGGCTACAGAGTGAGACCCTGTCTCAAAAAACCAAGCAACAGAACAATTTGGGTAGGTTGAAGGTAGCTGGGGATTGAACCCAGGGCCTTCACACTGAGCTGCTCACCAGCCACTTTCTTTCTTTCTTTTTTTTTTTTTTTTAACTAAGGCACATTACTGTATATTTCCTTAAGCCTCTGCATATTCATTAAGGCCTTGAAAACAATTTTGGAGGTGGAAAAGAAAGTGTATAAGGCTCCATCTAGAGTGAGCACTTCCTTTAGATGCCAGAACTAGACAACCCTAAAACTAATTCCAAATTTGCTGCTGAATCACTTTCAGCAACCAGATCCACAGTGCTTCACAAATAATACACTTCACCCCAGCGTGTCTCCAGATTATCCTCTGGCTGGCAGAATACCAACTACAAAGACTTGATGATTTGCCAGTGTGACAGCATCTTCACAGGAGCCTGCTAAGACAGCATCTAGACCAGCTGTTCTGGCTCTGGTTGCCATTTGGGACTGAAAGGGGCTAAATATATTTGGTGCAATAACAAACACCTTCTTGTGTTAAGCGTATAGCCTAGCAGCAACAAGGGTCACATGGGAGAAAAATACTGAGAAAATTCTGTTAATTAAAACATTTTCACAAACTAGGTAAGGACTTAAAATCTATTTAGAGGAGACAGGAATCATGGGAGTACATTTTGAGGCTAATAAAATTCGGACCCCTTATACTGAGCCAAGAATCAAGAGACTCGGAGAAACGATTTACTCAAGATCATTCAGCAAATTTCTAGAGGTTGTGATGCACCCCGCATCTCTTCCACTACCTCCACGTCTCCACTAACTGAAAAATCCTTTAATGGAGACATTATGCCATCTCCAGGGTGCTCCTAAAGTACCTGTGGAGGAAGACACACCCTGGGGAGTGGGTCGAAGCTTTCCCAGCTGTCTTAGGAATCAGCTGTCCTGAACAGGCACGGCCTCGCCGGGGCGCAGCAGCCCGATTCCCCGCTCCTGGACTCCTGGGCAGAGGCACGGTGCGGCTAGGGCCGCTCTGTAGCCAAGTCCACATATTCGGGAGCCTGGCCTGGGCCTGCCCAGGCCCGCCGCTGTGGCCCACTTCCCAGCTTCGAGCTGCACCGAGCGGTCAGCCTCAAGTGGAAGCCACACCCACGAGGACGGCTAGCAGAACTGTTACCAACCCCGGGGAGCGCTGCGTCTGGAAGGCGCAAGGGCGAAAGGTTAGTACTCAGGGTGGGGAGACGACCCCCACGGTCCGACTGGGGTAGGCTTCCGGGAAAGGAATGATCGGCCAGTCCCAGCCGCGTCCCAATGCCTGGCACCCGCCCTGCCTGCGCGGGCCGGAATGGGCCGCCCTCGGCGGATCCTGGGGTCCGGCGGAATGGGCGCTGCAGGCCTCCGAGACATCTGGAGCTTGCTGGGACCTCCCTGAAGGAGAGGACTTAGAGCGCAATGGCGATTCCTCCAGACCCCACTGCTTCTGCGCCCGGAGAAGGTACCCGAGCGCCCCAAAGCCTTGGCGGGCTCAGGCCGTCAACCCAGAGCGGTCCCTTCGGGTCCCGGGGCCGAGTGAAGGCCGAGGGGCGCCGGGACCGCGCAGTCTCCGGCCCCTTCACGTCCCGTTTTCTTATTTTTATTTTGAGACAGGGTCTTGTTGCATTGCTAAATTACCTGCAGTCCTCCTTCCTCAGCCTCCCAGAGTGCTGAGATTACAAGCATGCTCCGCCACGCCTGGCTTGCCCCTTTTAAAATATGACTGTTAGTTTTTGGTATTGTATTGCAAGCGTTCCTCATCTGTATTAGCTGTTAACCTTTACCGGATGTGAATTGCAGATATTTCTCCCGCCCGTAGTCGTCTTTCCACTCTGCTGATCTTTGCTCTGCTGTGCTGTGTAGAGCACAGGTCAAGATCAACGTCGTGAGCTTCCCCTAAGTTTCCTTGTAGGGGTCTCACAGTTTTACATCTCAACACTTAAATCTGCGACTCTGACTTGAGTTGTGTTCACACAGTATGAGATAAGGGTTTCCGTTTAATTCTCCTGCGTGGGAACATCTGCAGTTTTCTTACGGCTTATTGCGGACACCGTGCGTCCTGTGTGTGTTTCTGCCCTTGCTGGGGGCCACGTGCACCTGGGTTCACATCTAGGCGCTCTGCAGCTTCATTGGTCTGTGTGTCTGTCTATGCGTCTGTCTATGCTGACACTGTACCCCACTGTTTCAACTATTGTAGCTTTGAAATGCATTTTGAAGTCCAGACGTGTGAAGCTTCCAGCTTTGGTCTTTTTCTAGATTGCTTTGGCTATTTGAGGCCTCTAGTGGTTCCCTATGAATTTTTGAATTTTTCCTATTTCTGTAAAAAATACCCTTATAATTTTGATACGGATTGTATTGAATCTTATAGATAGATAGCTTTGGGTAGGATGAGCATTTTAACATTATATGTCTTCCAGCCCATGAGCACCAAATGTCTTTCCATTTGTTTCTTTCTCCCCAATATTTTACAGTTTTCAGTGGACAAGTCTTTCACTTCCTTAATAAAATTTATTCCCAAGCATTTTATTCTTTTTGATAGTAGTATAAATGGGATAATTCTCCTGAACTCCCTTTGGGATAGTTCTTTTTTTTTTTTTTTTGGTACCAGAGATCAAACTTGGGACCTTGTGCTTTCAAGGCAGGCAGTGGCACCACTGAGCTAAATCCCTGGCCCCTGGATAGTTCATTATTAGTGCATAGAAACTTCTGGTTTTCATGTTAATTTTGTATCCTGCAACTTTGAGGAATTTTTTTTCTTTTTCAAGACAGGGTCTTGGTGTGGTACAGGCTGGCCCAACTGTGCATTTTAGATGTAGAGAGGCTGGATGTCCTTGCCTCATTTCTGATCTTAGTGGGAAGCTTGCTCTTTGTGACCACTGAGCAGGATGCTGGCCGAGGGGTTGCACATATAGACTAACATGTTGAGGTAATTTCCCTCTATTCCTAGATTGCTGAGAGCTTTTACATGAAAATGTTGAATTTTATCAAAGGCTTTTTCTGCATGCAGTGAGATTACTGTAATTTTTACTCTCCATTCCATTCATGTGGTGTGTTACATGAATTGGTTTTCATATGTCGAGCCATGTTTGCATCCCAGGGACAAATCCCACTCAATTTCATGTACAGTATTTCTGATATTCTGTGGAATTCCGTTTGCCAGTCTTTTACTGAGGAGTCTGACATCTGTTTTCATGAGGGGTATTGGCCTAAAGTGCTCTCTTTTTGTGGTGTCCATATGGCTTTCATATCAGGGTAATGCTCTTCGTGAGATGGGCTTGGAAGTGCTCTCATGTTCCATGCTCTGGAAGAGTTTACAAGAGTTGACAATAGTTCTTTAAGTGTTTGTTAACTTTGCCAGTGAAGCCATCTGGTCCTGGGCTTTTCTTTAAAAGTTTCTTTCTCTTCCTCCCCCGCCCTTCCTTCCTTCCTTCCTTCCTTCCTTCCTTCCTTCCTTCCTTCCTTCTCTCTCTCTCTCTTTCTTTCTTTGCACAGAGCTATATCCTCATATCCTCAGCCCTTTATTATTTTTTATTTGGAGGCTTGCTGAGTTGCTCAGGATGGACTCAAATTTGCAATCTCCCTGCCTCAGCCTCCCATAGAGCTGGGGTTAGAGGCATGTGCCAGCATGCCTGGTTGTTGGGAGGTTTTAGATTATTGATTCAGTCCACTCATTTGTTATAAATCTGTTTAGACTTTCTATTTCTTCATGACTCAGTCTTATAGATTGTATCTTTCCATGAATTGCAGTCATGGATTTTCCATTTGTTTGTGTGTAATTATTCATTTTAGTTTCAGATCCATTTTATTTTCTGCAGTATCAGCTGTCATATTTCTTTTTCTGATTTTATTAATTTGAGTCTTTTAGTTTTTATCTTGATATAATTAAAGCCTTTGATTGCCTTTTAGAAAAACCAACTCCCAATTTTGTAGACTTGTTTTCTACTTTCTAATTTTGATCTTCAATCTTTATTGTTTCCTTCCTTTTAGAATTTTGGGTTTGGCTTGTTGTTCTCATTGTAGTTACTTTTTTGTGGGAGCAGGGTGTTTTTTTGAGACTGGGTTTCACTATGTAGTTTAGGGTAGCCTCAAACTCACGGTGATTCTCCTGCCTCAGCCTTCATAGTGCTAGGACTACAGGTGTGTGCCATTACATCCAGCCCTTCTTTTTAGGTACTTGAGCTAGAAACTTAGGTTGTTTATTTGAAATCTTTCTTCTTAGGAAGTTTAAGCGCTTAACTCTTCTCAACTTCCTTCTTAGTACAACTTTTGTTGCATCTTGTAAATTTTGGCATCCTGTGTTCTCATTTTCATTTGTCTGGTCTCAAGATGTTTTTACATTTCCCTTTAATTTCTTCTTTGCCCCGCTGGTTGTTCAAAAATGTGTTATTTTCTATGTATTTGTAAATTTCCCAGTTGTCCTTCTAATACACAGATTTCCAGTTTCACTCGCTTGTAGTTAGAGAAGATACCTCGTATGATTCCAGTTTTCTTAAATTCCTTTTTGAAGGATATATTTTTTCTTTTCTTTTCTTTTTTGTTGGTACCAGGGATCGAACTTAGGACCTTGTGCTGGCCAGGCAGGCGTGGCACCACTGAGCTAAATCCCCAGCCCTGTCTAGCTTGTCTTCTCTGGGCCCGTGTTTGCAGCACACAGTGATTGCATTCATCGTGGGAGCTGGAGCATGGATGTAGCTCGTCTTCATTCTTTTTCAGACCTTTCTTTCTCCTTCCTCTCGCCTCCTCCCTCCACCTCTTGGTCCCCTTCCCTTTTGCAGAGGAGCCATCTTCCTTACATTTTCGAGGACTTGTTTAATATGTGATCTATCCTGAAGCACGTTCTGTGTGCATGTGAGAAAAACGTGTGTATAGGGGTGGCCGAATGCTCTGATATGTCTGTTTGTTCTATAGTGTTGTTCATGTCTACTGTTTGCTGTTGTTTTGGGTTTTTGTTCCTGTTGAGCTACATCCCCAGGCTCCTTTTATATTTTTTATTTTGAGACTAAGTTGCCAAGTTGCCTGGGTTGGCTCGAATTTGCAGTCCTCCTGCTCCAGCCTCTGGTGTGCTGGGACCACCACACCTGCCAGTCCACTGTTGCTTCATTGATTTCCTGTCTGGCTCTTCTCCCCATTATGGGAAGCAGGACACTGAAGTCTCCTGCTAGTCCTGCATTGCTGTCTATTTTTCCTTTCCATCTGTAGTGGTTTTATGTATTCAGGGCTCTGATTCGAGACGCCTCTATGATGTATATTTATCATTGTTTTATCTTCCTGGTGGATTGACACTTCTGTCGTCATACAGTGTCCTTCGTGATCGGCTTTGAGAGTTGTTGGCTTAAAGTTTGTTTTTTCTCACATAAGCTTAGCCACCCCTGCTCTCTTTTGGATACCGTTTGACGGAAACTCTCCTTTTTCATTCCTGTGCTCTCAGCCTATCCAAGTCCTCAGATCTCAACTGCATCCCTGCTGTTGGCGAGTACTTGGATGTTGTTCTGTTTTGTTTTTTTGTTTGTTTTTTGAGACAGGGTCTCACTATGTAGTTCAGACTGGCCTTGAACTCACTTTGTAGCCCAGGCTGGTCTTGAATTCATGGTGATTCTCCTGCCTCAGCCTCCTGAGTGCTGGGATTACAGGTGTGTGCCACCATACCCAACAGTGAGTATTCTTAGTTGGCAGTTAAAAAATTTTGTCTTTCAGGCTTGAGGGGGGAATGGGCTAAAATAAAATTTATTTATTTATTTATTTATTTTGGAATAAAATTTTTTTTTAAAGAAATTTGTCTTTCAGCACTTTGAACATATTATCCCATTTCTTTCTGGCTGGCAAAGTTTCTGTTAAGAAAATCTGCTTGCTGGGTGTGGTAGCATAGGCCTGTAATCCCGAGACTTGGGAAGCTGAGGCAGGAAGATTGCTGTGAGTTCAGGGTGAGCCTGCACTACATGGGGAGACCCTGTCTCAAAAACAACAGCAACGACAGAAACTAAAATGATGGCTCTCTGGAAGTAAATTGTGCCCATGGTAAACATCTCAGAACCACACATTACCAGGTAGATAGTAAAGACAAACAAGCATAATCTCTTCCCTGTCTCCTTGCTTTTCCTGTGAGAAGCGGCCTTCTTGATTTGCTTGATTTTCTCCAGAGAGTTCTGTGCCATTGTAGCTCAGCCCTCTAAGCGCTGGAGAAGGGCTGGCTCCAGCCTGGTTCAGGTGCAGACGACCGGAAGTGGGGTTTGGGGAGTCGCAGGTGTGTCCTGCCTGGCTTCTGAGGGCGGTGTCTTTTGCACAATGCCGGCAACACAGCTGCATTTTATTCTCTGGCCTGTGGCTTTGGACATTTAATGAGTTTCCCACGTATCTTTCAGGGAAATAAAAACAGAAACTGACATTATATTTCTGTTCCTTGTCTGACTTTTTTGCCCACTTAAATTCTTTTAATTCTATAGTGGATTAGATCACATTAAAAAAAAAATCAGGCATGCAGGGATTTAGGAGGCAGAATTTTAAAAGTACCCACTCAAAGTGCAGGCCCTAGAGAAAGGGGCGCGTGGTAGTCCGGAGCTGGGAGTCGTTCTGTGGCTTTGGTGGTAGAAATCTGTGCATTTGCGAATCTGTAGCAAGTGTGGCCTTGGTTACAGGAGGCAAGTGAGGGCCCCACCATGGGTAGAAAGAGAATGCCTCATCTCCGGGGTGAAGGAGGGCCCATTTCATAGGACAAAGGCCCAGCCCAGGTTTTTTGTCTTGTTTGTTTTTACGTGGGTGATCTGAGATGTTTTACCAAAAAACACTCTTGGAAACCTTTGAATCAGTTTCTCCTGGGGCCAGGGTTCTGGGCTTTGCCTTCTCTCCTAAATTGTGACTCACCCCAGCGGCAGGGTACTGTCAGAGGGTGCCTGTGTGCCGGGGTCCCAACTGTCCTTGGAGGCCCAGGGCTGGAACACTGGGCATTTGTAGCCCTTTTACCTTAGCTTTGCTCTCCAAGCCTCAGTTGTTGAACACTGGGGAGGTCAGTTGTGTCAGCTTTGACCTTGAGCAGTAAGTAGGTCTTAATCCTAACTCTTACAACCCTTTCTGGGTATCAGGCACTCTGAAATGCGAAATGTGACCAGAGGGCAGCTGCCACTTCCCTCAGTGGCGGTCAGCGTAACACGGGGAGTCGGCGGCCCCTTCTCTCTGTGCTGGAGGTGGTGGTCGCCATCTCAGCACACTGCTCGTTCCTCTGTCAGAGGTCTCATTTGCAGGGCTGCCAAAGCCATGGCACGCGTGCTGCAACGGGGTGTTTGTTATCATCCGACGCGCTAAAAGGTTCGCCATCGTTGCTGTAATGTGTTCACACACCGCGGTTACGAAGTTTTGCAAGAGGCAGGCGAAACAAAGACAAAAAGACCAGACACAGCATTTGAAGATAATAATTATGATGACATTATTATACCAAGACCATCAAGTTATATTATCTCTCTAAAAATATATTCAATTTTTCATTTTAGTGTAAAATAACTTAATAGGTTACCTCTAATTATAAAAAAATTTTTTTTGAGTTGGGGTCTCACTATGTAGCCCAGGTTGGCCTTAAATTCGAGATGATTCTGCTGCCTCAGCCTCCTGAGTGCTGGAATTATAGGAGTGTGCCACCACATCTGGCTAAAATGTTAAATTATGTAAATAAATTTTCATCTAAATTTGAATGTGCATGGCTTGGGACATATCCCAGCCACCCAAAAAGGGGAGCTGTGGCATTAGATGGACTGAGCTTATGCCCTTTAGTTTGAGAGTGAGAGAGGTGAAGGAGGGAGAGAGAAAGATAATTTAAAGAGCAGTGTGGAGCTCGGTGTGGTGGTGCACACCTGTAATCCCAGCACTGGGGAGGCTGAGGCAGGAGGATCGCTGCAACTTCAAGAACAGCTTGGGCTTCATAGTGAGTTCAAGGCCAGCCTGGAATACATAGTGAGACCCTGTCTCAAAAAACAAAACAGAAAAAGAGCAGTGTGGAGGGTCACCTTTCATCTAAAATGTGAAAGACCTACTGATTTGTGTGTGTGATTGCAGAGGTCGCTTCCTCAGGGTGGTCCAGAGGCCGGTTCCCCCACTGTGGCTTAGGACCAGTCTGTCCAGCAGTGTGTGAGAAAGCCTGATACACCAGGTGATCTGTTCTCTGTCTCTCTGTGAACAAGTTTTACTTCCAAGGGGACACCTAGTGAGGCCAGAACTTGTCCCAGGGTGCTTCTCCCCCCAGTTCTGATGAGAAGGAACCAGGCCTTCGTACCTGGGTGCTTGTTTGTGTAAGCACTCATTTTCTGGAGACTGAGGAGTCTGTAGCTGCTGAAAAGGAAAAAACCCAAGCTGCAGAGCTGGAGAGACAGCAAGAGAGGGAGCGAGAGACAGAGTGAGAGAGAGAGCAAGAGAGAGAGGAATAAGAGCGCACAGGGTTGGGGAAGTGGTGAGAAACAAACTGAAAAACCTTGGGCTGGGCTTGACGAGGTCACAGTCCTGATGCATCTGTGATCCTGGCTGGCTCGCCAAAGGACAGGTCTGCCCAGCGTCCAGGGAGCCCCCAGCAGAGATGGGGAGCCTTTCCTCACCCCACTCATGGGACAGGTTGCAGATAATTTTCGCACATGTCAGTAAGATGCATAAAGAGATTTACTAAGCAGAATTTCAAAAGTAGATACTCAAAGATACAGAATGTGAGCCCTCAAGACAGGGCTGCCTCTTTTTCTATAAATGACTTCTTAGCAGACTTAAGCATTTTTTTCCTGATTGAGGACATGAATTATTTATAGATGTTATTGACTCAAAAAGAAAAATAAAGGTTATTTTAATTTAAATTATCCTTTGTGAATCAAGTCTGAGAGTAGTTTTTAAACTTAATTGTATTTGAATCATCTGGGGTGCTCATTCAAAATGTAGATTGCTTTGTTGGGTGTGGCGGTG
The DNA here is from genome assembly GCF_053883595.1 of Heterocephalus glaber. Lineage (NCBI taxonomy): Eukaryota > Metazoa > Chordata > Mammalia > Rodentia > Bathyergidae > Heterocephalus > Heterocephalus glaber. The sequence goes on along the minus strand of NW_028258343.1, from coordinate 13,393,942 downwards.
CACACCTAAGCACTTGGGAAGCGGAGGCAGGAGGATCACCTCAAGTTTGAGTCCAGCCTGGGCTGCATAGTGAGTTCAAGGCCAGCCTGAACTATATATATATAGCGAGACCCTGTCTCAAAAAACAAAACAGGCCAGGGATTTAGCTCAGTGGTACCACTGCCTGCCTCAAAAGTGCAAGGTCCCGGGTTTGATTCCCTGGTACAAAAACAAAAAAACAAAACTAAACTAAACAAATAAATGTAGATTGTGTGGATCTCCCTTCCCTCCACCTCCCACCAAAGGGTCCCATGTCCTGTGCTTGCTATGGCCTAGAAGGTCGCAGAGGAAGAAGTTACTGGAACATACTGGAAACTGAATAGAGGCTGGGAAAGAGACCAACCCTGTCTCTATTTGGGAAAAACATTCCTTGTTTCCAACAATTAATTGTACTTTTTGTTTTACGCTAAATAGAATTTATCACGGGGAAGCTTTCTTTCCAAGGTAGAGGCAGTGAGATTTGGGTATGGGAAATTTCTTTCTAAAGTACTTTACTGTGAAGAGGAAATAGGAATGTGCTCTGGAAGCTCTGCCCTGTGGCGCAGGTGGAAAACAGCAGAACAATGAGAGCAAGATGAATGCCAAATCCACAACAAGTTACAGGGAATTCAGAGATCAAATGGGAACTGAACTGAACACAATAAGCATTTTGTAAGTGTGACTGTGTGACTCAGCTCATGTAGTTGAAGAAGTCAAATAAGTTTCAGTTACCTGGCCAGTTCTGTTGATTTTTGTGGTATTGGATGATTTACATACAGGATCCAACAGCTGAGAAACAAATACTGTAGCCACAGGCCAAACCCTGCCCATTCTCCTTGATTGTTTTTGTTTTTGGTTTTGAGACAGGATCTCACTATGTAGTTTAGCCTGGCCTTGAACTCACTATGTAGCCCAGGCTGGCCTCGAACTCACAGCGACCCTTCTGCCTTGGCGTCCTAAGCACTGGGATTACAGGTGCGTGCCACCACACCCGATTCTGCTTGATTTTGTATGGCTGGCCGTGTAGTACCAATTGTCCTATGTTTTAAATGGTTTTAAAAAGAATGTCTTTTAAGGAGTGAAAATTATATGACTTCAAGTTTCATGTCTATCAATAAAGTTTTATTAGAACACAGCCATGCTCATTTGTTTGCATCTAAAGGTACTAAAATATAACATATATCATCTGGCTCTACAGAAAATGTTTATAGGCTTTGATTTAGCATACTCCTCTCCCAAAAACTGACCTTCCTTGCAGTAGAAGAAGTTGAGGGGTTAAAATTTCACCTTCCTTCTATCTGTAATCCACTCTTGTTAGTTTTCCGTTTTTCTGGAAGATTTTCATGTTCAGAGTTTTAGTTATCCAAAATGCTCCTGACTTAGAAATAACTTTCTAATTACTCATCCTGTTTTGTTGCAGAAACATGTGGAATTCATTCAAAATACATGAGAGCTATGTATCCCACCAAGACATTCCCAAATCATTATACTATCGTCACGGTGAGTTGTTGGTCCAGTGGGGAGACAGTCAGGCCCCAGACAGGAAGTGGCCGGGAAAAACAGATGGGTCACAGACAGGAAGTGGCTGCGTCACATAGACAGGCTTGGGTCAGAAGCACACACCGCATTGGTTCATGGCTCGATTCAGGCCAGGAAGGCCAGGGTACCAGAGGCCAATAAAGGGCCATGAGGCCTTAACATGAATGAGGGTCCTAACATTAGGTCATTCACATTTGTGAGCGGCCAAGACAAACTCTTCCATGCAAAATGCCTTTGACTTAACCGAGGCCTGCTGGGAATAGTAGACTATTCAAGAGAACAACTTTGGGGTGGAAATTTTGTTCCTTCCCTGGTATTTTTAGGATTATTTGAGTTGATAAAGACTTCCATTTCATAAATGAACTCATTAATGAAATAATTTACATCTCAGCTGGATGTGGTGCCGCACACCTGTGATCCCAGCACTTGGGAGGCAGAGGCAGGGGATCACCATGAGTTTGAGGCCAGCCTGGCTGGAATACATTGTGAGACTCTGTCTCAAAAGCTAAAAAGAAAGTAAATAAATTAATGAATAAATGCTTCTATCTAATAAATTTTTGTAATATGGCTAATTTAATAATGGTTAATCACCACTGCAATGTGGAAACTTCAGTGACAATCGCTAAGCATCCACCTTATTCTCTAAGAAGAGCAGTACAGACCGCCCGAGTCTCTCCCTACCTCCCGGCCTTTGGGCCCAGAGCCAGCATTTTATACAGACGGACACCCATCCCCATCTGCTTCCTTCCTAGGTGTGGCATCCTTCCAAGCCCGCCTTCACTTCAGTACGTGTTTTCCCAGAGTTACTTTATCTTAATCTGTTTTGAAACCAACACTTAGGGGCTGTACCCAGAATCCCACGGCATCATTGACAACAACATGTATGACGTGATTCTCAACAAGAATTTCTCGCTGTCTTCGAAGGAGAAGTTCAACCCCGCCTGGTGGAGTGGGCAGCCGGTGAGTGGCCCCCCCACCTTGAGTTTGACTTCACTCTGCTGGTTGCCATGGGTTGGGGTGTGAAGCTGTATCTCCGTGATTTGGCAGTAAACTTTGAATTTTTTTAGATGATTGTTCATCCAAATGGTCTCCTGTGAAACTTGGGTGATGCATTAGAAACAGATCAGTCTGAGCCGGGCGTGGTGGCACACTTCTGTGATCCCAGCACTTGGGAGGCTGAGGCAGGAGGATCATTGTGAGTTCAAGGCCAGCCTGGGTTATATAGCAAGACTGTGTCTCAAAAGAAACTACCAACCAACAAACAGCAAAGCACATAGAAAGATTATCTGTTCGTTTCCCTTCAATTTATTTTAATTACTTATGTATGTATGTATGTATTTTTATTTTGAGACAGGGTCTCACTAAGTTGCTAAACTGCCCAGGCCGGCCTGCGATTTGTACTCCTCCTCCCTCAGCCTCCCACTATGCCATGATTATAGACATCTTCCACCATCCCCGGTTGCAGTTCTTTTAAAGGGAAAGGAGAACTGCATAATTTTACCAGTTTGGAAAAAAATGAACTTGCTTCTTATTACCTTACTACGCTTCTTTATTTTGGAGGCAGGTATTTGGGTAATTATACATGTTAACTGCCACAAAGACAAATCATAATAATTGCAACAAATTTTGCAGCGAAAATTGTTCCCAGAAGGTTGCACTATGACCCCGCACACCTGTTACCCTGCTCCTTCTGCTTAACCTCAGTTCTCCCTTCTTCCAGATCTGGCTGACAGCGATGTACCAAGGGTTAAAAGCTGCCTCCTACTACTGGCCTGGATCAGATGTGGCCATCAATAGTTCCTTTCCTACCCTGTACCGGGATTACAACGGGTAGGCAACTTTCAGATCTGGCTCCATGTAGGCGGGAATGAGTAGGACTTGGTGTTTTGATTTTGTGAGACAGCATCTCGAGGTGTAGCCCGGGCTGGCCTTGAACTCACGGCAATCCTCCTGCCTCGGCCTCCTGAGTGCTGGGATCATAGGCATGCGCCACCACGGCCTATGGAACTCGCTAGAATCTATGTGTTAGTCCATTGTTTGCTGCTTGTCTTCCTCCACTGAGCTGTAATCTTTTGTTTGCTCCCTGGGAATTCAGTTTCAAACAAATGGGGTGTAGAGCAGTAGATGCGGAAGGCGTGTAAATCCCACTGGAGTAAACAGTGCAGAGCGAGGGTGACGTCCCCGGCCCGGCCTGTCCCTGTGCCTGGAGAGGGTGGAGGACACGCTGGGGTGGACTGTGGGACCCCACGAGTATCAGGAGCCCCCGAGGCTGCCTGGGGCTGGGACAGAATGGAATCGCTCCTCATTTCATCGGCTCGCAAACAGCATTTGACTCTTCTCCTTAGCTCCGTCCCCTATGAGGAGAGGATCGCCACACTGCTGAGGTGGCTGGACCTGCCCAAGGCGGAGAGGTAACCCACGGCCCCCAGGGCAGAGAGGTCGGGCCTGGCGGGGACGGGGTAAGAAATGCAATTCCGATTGCCAGGGACAGTTTTTGAAAAAAACTCGGCAATGCCTTTTTGTTTTTTGAGATAGGATCTCACTATGCAGCTCAGGCCAGCCTTGAACTCACTGTGTAGCCCAGTGCGGCCTCAGACTCTCAGTGATCCTCCTGCCTCAGCCTCCCCTGATCTGGGATTTCAGGTGTGAGCCACTGCACCCGCTGGAACTGCCTTTTAAGGGGATCTTTTCAGGAGTTATTCCTGAGAGCTGTTGCTCGTGAGGAGCAGTAACACTGCTAACTGCGGAGACAGCCAGTGCTCAGGGGGAGGCTGTGGCAGGCAGAGTCATCACAGGGCACTGACGCGTGCTTCGGGGGCCAGGGTGCTCCAGGAGCCAGAGGTGCGGCCCTGGGCCAGGGTCAGGCTGGGGCCAGGGCCCCTGGAAGGATAGGGGGCCAGGTTGCGGGGATGCAGCGGACCCGGCACAGCAGCAGGGCAGACGGAGAGGCGTCGGGAAGCCTGGCCGGCTGCACAGGCGGCTGCAGAGCCTGCGGGGACGGGAGGCCCCTCGGCCTGCTGCAGGCCTCTCCCCCTCTGTCTCCGCCCCAGACCCAGCTTCTACACCATCTACGTGGAGGAGCCTGACTCCGCCGGCCACAACAGTGGACCCGTCAGTGCCCGGGTGAGTTTGGGATCACAGAAACGCATTTCGCCCTGACCCGCAGGCGGCCACGGTGCTCTTCCTACTGAGCACGAACGAGTTCGATGGATACGTGACCGGTCAGAATAACCAGGCTCAAGAAGTCCTTTTAAACCACGAACTGGTTAAAATTCTCGGAAGGACTCCCTAGGCACCGCTTGAGTCCTTTGATAAACATTTATTTGATGGTCACTTACTGAACCTTCCAAAGTGGTGCTCTTGGTTCATATATGCTGGAAACACCAACACTACATGCTTGGGAGGCTGAGGCAGGAGGATCTTTGAGAGTTCAAGGGCAGCCTCAATGACATAGCCAGGCTGTCTCAGTAGACACATACACATACATTCATTGTACATACGTACGTACGTATATATGCCATGTGCCGATCGCCATGCTCAGGCAAAGCTGCCTGTAGGTGCACTGGCTTCCTACTCACACAGGGTCCCGAATTCCTTATAACGTGATTTAATATGTTACTGCTTCACACAGAGTTATTCCCCTCCCAGGCCCATTTTTGTTGGAGTGAGTTTAAATACTGCTTTCTTCATTCATGACCTAGGCCACTCTGTTACAGTTTTACCTGTTATGAAGTGGGGAAGTGGGGGTGTTAGGGTCTGGATGATGGAAGCTGGAGGAGGCTTCTAGCTTGACAAGCGTTTTCCCATGGTGCTCTGGCACTCAGGATGGACAAGCCACAGGGCGTCCTCACTGGTCGAGAGTGACCCTAAATAATGGCGTCCACGAGTCGATCGCATTCAGCTGCTATTCACACCAGCAAGAGAGTCTTTGCATCTTAGAAGGAATGAAAGGGTGGGAGAAAAGAAAGCTGGGAACAGACTGAAATGTTGGCGATGCTCCTGCGGGCAGGGAAGAGTTCAGAGCACTGAAGAAATCCTGCGGCTATGGTGGTGCAGGCCTGTGATCCCAGCACACAGAAGGCTGAGGCAGGAGGGTTGCTCGGAGTTCGAGGCAAAGAGTTGTGTAGCCTGGGCTCCGTGAGTTTAAGGCCAGCCCAAACTACATAGCGAGACCCTGCCTCAAAAACAAAACAAAACAAATGCAAAAAAGGCAGTCATTACTAGAACGATATTAGGAGACATTAAACATTTTTCCTAATCTGCTATTAGACTTTTCTATTCATCAGTGAAATTGACCTAAACTTTGAGTCAGCGCAGGGGACTATTGGATAAAGTGTAGAAAACTTTATTTATTTATTTTTTAGAAAAATTTAAACACATAATGAACATAAGCCGCAGAGTAAACACGGGCTGTAATTCACTGTTGAGACATGGGCGCTGTTCCTGGTACCCTGGTGTGTTTTCTTCAGTTTCCTGTGTGCGCTTTGTGTTCTCGAAGAGCCCTCCGTATGCTGGAGCGCACTGCCAGCTGCCTCCGGGGTGGGCCGAGCGCCTGGCCTTTCTTTTGCTCAGGGTCGGCATTGAGCGGCGAGCATTTCCCGTACCTTTGCTCTTTTCCAGGTGTTCTGGAAGGGCAGTAGAGTCACAGTCAAGTCGTGCCTCATTTTTCCCGGGATGCAAACCGTGAATTAGCATGTGGTGCATGTCACGATGCCTTCATTCGCACCCCAAGCACTCCCTGAGGACAATTTGCGGAGCAGAATTTCCGGGCCACACAGAGTGCTCCTTTAACTCTGGGTCCCCATGGTCCCAGGAGCCCCGTTTGATGACGGGGCCGACTGAAACACTCTGCCCTTCCCCACCCCTGTGCAGGTGATCCAGGCCCTGCAGCTGGTGGACAGGGCCTTTGGGATGCTGATGGAAGGGCTGGCACAGCGGAACCTGCACAACTGCGTCAACCTGATCCTGTTGGCCGACCACGGTATGCTGCTTCTTAGGGCCATCATTTTGTTGGTTCTTGAGACAGGGCCTCACTGTGTACACCAGGCTGAGCTTGGACTTGAAGCAGTGCTCCTGCCTCAGCCTCCTGAGTGCTGGGATTACAGGCCAGCGCCACCACGACCGATGATTGTGATATTTTCCAAAGTATATTTCTAGACCCAGGAGCTCTTGAACTTGTAAAGTGAATTTGTTTTTTTTGGTACCAGGGATCGAACTTAGGTCCTTGCGCTTGCGTAGCAGGCAGCGAAATCACTGAGCTAAGTCCCCGGCCCTTGTAAAGTGAATTTTGTGGTGGATGATGAAAAAAGAGGACTGTTAGAATTTTTAGTTTCACTATTTAACATTTCTGACAGTCTACCCATTTATGCTTCATTTTCCATGCGAGTGGGGCTGATAGTAATGAACAGGGATGCTCCTGGGTTGCTCTTCAGTCTAAATGCTTTTCGGGCCTTCTTTTCAGCAGGTGGTTGGCTACCAATTATCATGTTGGCAAGCTTGGCCAGGCTCTGTGTGGCTTTTTTGAGACAGGGTCTTCCTGTGTAGCCCAGGCTGCCCTTGGACTTGCAGCAGTCCTACTGCCTCAGCCTCTGAGTGCTGGGATCATAGGCAAGTGCCACCACACTTGGCTGCATATTTTTTTAAGTTTTGTCAGTAAATGTGTCTTTAATTATTGTCTTTTGTCTGTAAAGTCCCTGTCTCCACGCATCTCCCTAAGATAGCTCTTGAGTTCAGTTAACCTGGACGTTAAAAGCGAGTCAAAGTGTTTTCCATGCAGGGTCAGCCTGGCCCTGTCCCGGCCCCGCTCGAGGGCGACACTCAGAGCCAGGCTGAGGCCGGACTGTGTCTCCTGTCCCCGTGCCCCAGACCCCAGAGCCAAGTGTGCATCCCATGGACCCTCAGACCGAGACGCAGAGAGGAGGCAGGCAGGAGCTCCACCTGCTGGGTGGAGGATAGGAGGAACCCGGAGTACGAACCAGAGGAAAAGCAAAGAGGGTGGACAGTGCTTTCTCACAGGGACGGGGACTGAGAGGAGAGTCGGAGGGCGGGGTGACAGCCAGGAGTGGAGGCGTGTTACGGCACGAGGGGTGGAGTCACTTTGTGCGCACACAGGAAGTCATAAAAATAAGTGGGAACGAACTCGTTAAGTGGCGCCCTGACACCGTGCCGCCACCATTTTTCCTGTCTGAGGTCCCGGGATTGAGCACCCAGCGCCTTCCCAACGTAGCACTGAGTGATATTCCCAGTCCTGGTGATACGGGGCGTCTGATCTGTGGACCTACAAAGAATGTAAGGCAAATGTTACAACTCCCAGCCTGCTGGGTGTCGTGTTCTCTCAAGTCGAAGAGTGAATTCTCGGAACAACGGAGGTTAAGAGTAGGAAGAATTTATTGAGAGAAGGACAGCTTCCACCTAAGGGAGACAGAAGGGGGTCTGGAAAGTGGGTTGCCCGGGGACCCCGCTTCTCAAGCGTGTTTTGTTGAGCAAAGCCACGAGGTGAGGCGGGTTCGAGGAGGTAGAAAACTACAGTCAACTAATAAGATTAGAAGCATCATGCCTAGGTAATACTGATCCACAAGGTGGGTATGAGGTGGGGCAAACTGGTCAACCAGTAAGATTAGGACTATTGGCGCTTCACTTCGGCCCCTCTTGAGTAAATGGGGATGGGACGGGGAAGCAAGTCACGGAGCAGGAGAGCACGGGATGAACAAGGGTTTCCTGGGAAGGAATGGGCCGGGGGACTTCTGTCCCCACCCAAGGTGATTGATGCCTGTTTAGAAATCACCCACTGCTGTTCATCCCCAGGGAAGTGTGTGGATGCAGTCAGTTTTTTGTCTCGAGGCCCAACTTTCCTGGGAAGACTGAGCCTCCAGCCACAGTTGTGATGTGTTCTTGTCTTCTGCATCAACTTCTTCGAGGGCCAGCCCTGTCTGGCTGCTGTAATATTTTTAACTACTTAGCTGTTTACAATACTTTTCCTGATCTTTTTATTTTTTTTGGTACTGGGGATCGAACTTGGGACCTTGCACTTGTGAGGCAGGCGCCAGAACCACTGAGCTAAATCCCGTTCTGTTCATTATTTTGAGACCGGGTCTTTGCAAGTTGCTAAGTTACCTATGCTGTGCTTGAACTTTCGATCCTGACCCAGCCTGCAAGTGCAGGGATGACAGGCGAGCGCCACCATGCCTGGCTTTTGGGTGGGGGCTTCTTCCTGTTCTTCTACCTGTGTCTCTTTCCATTCAGGAATGGACCAGACCTACTGTGACAAGGTGGAGTACATGTCGGATTATTTCTCCACAATCAACTTCTACATGTATCAGGGGCCCGCTCCCCGCATCCGGGCTCGGAATATACCACAGGACTTCCACAGCTGTGAGTACGGAACCCCGAGTGAAGGGGTCTGGGGATACTGAACATGTCGACCCTAACTCCCTGATTCTGAGGGCAGGCGAGCTCATCAGCCCTCTCTGACTTTTCTGTGAAGACTACAAAAGCCAATAATATTCCCAGTTTACACACAATCAGTCTATTACATCTATTTAATACTGTTTGGATAAAGTATATTCTCTTTTTTTCCTTTGTGGTACTGGGACTCAAACCCAGGGACTCGAGCATGCTAGGGGAGTGCTCTACCACCGACCTGCAACCCCAACCCTTTTAGTTTATGTATTTATTTTGAGATAAGGTCTTGTTAAATTGCCCAGGCTGCCTGGAACTTGCAGTCCTCCTGCCTCAGCCTCCTGAGTAGCTGGGATTAGAGGCATGTGGCACAACATGTAGTATCTGTTACTCTGTTCTGAAACACCACAGTAATTCTTTGTTTGCAGTCACTTTTGTTTAAGTCAACCAGTAAATTAAAGGATGTGTGACATTTGCCTGCATTGTTCCCAGTTTTCGCAGTTGTGATTGCTTTCTTTCTTTTTTCTTCTGAACAGTTAATTCTGAAGAAATTGTCAGAAACCTCAGTGTAAGTATTACAGTCTCCTCAATCTGCCCCAGTTAGTGTAGTGACCTTAACCTGGATTTGGGAAAGGTACATTGTGTGGCTCTGTGTCTGCCGTCCTTGTAAATCCTTTTGAGAATCTCCGGCAGCAAGCACAGGAGTTGGTTTCGTCTCAGTTTGATTTTGCATCCAGCCCATCCTGGGGAGCAGCTTGGGGTCACCAAGGCGCTGACTCCTCATTTCCATTGCTGGCCAGGTCCTTGCTACGTGACTGTGCTGGACGTGTCTCAGCACTCACAGCGAGTGCAGAGCTTAGATCTTTTTTAACAGGTCGGAAAGAGAATGTCTTTTCCCTCAGTATAATATAACTGCCTTTCTGAGGGGTGGTAGCTGGCTTTGAACACAAGGTCTTCATACTGAGCCACTTGCCCAGCCTTTTATTTATTTTTTATTTAAAACTTTTTTTTTTGATTTTTTGACACAGGGTCTCACCATGTAGATCAGGCTGGCCTTGAACATGTGATCCTCTTGCTTCAGCCTCCTGAGTGCGGGATCACAGGCATGCTTCACCATGCTGGCCCAGCCTTTTAAAATCATTTCATTCATCCATTCATTGTTGAGATAGGCTCTTGCAAAGTCACCCAGTTGTCCAGGCTGTGCTCAAACTTGAGATCTTCCTGCCTCAGCCTCCTGAGTGCTGGCATGACAGGGGAGCCATGCACCACCACACCCAATCCTACAATTGCTTTTGATTTGTTCCCACATCCTGGTTTGTAAGTACAGGTGCAGGGAAATTTCCAGGGAGCTCGAAGGGTCCTTTTCAGAGCGCGGGTCGCCACTCTGGGAGGGGCCCAGCCGGCTCCCGCACGGTGGGTGCTTCCGGTGGGCCGGGTTTCCGTGGTGCTGGGGCTCGAACTCCTCGGAGCGATGGCGGCGGGCGAGGCCTCAGCAGGGCCTGGGCGCCCAGCTCCCCTCCTTCCCTCCGCCCGGACCGCGCGGCTCCGTCGCCCCCTAGCGGTGAAGCGCGTGTGCAGCGCCCGGCTGCTGGAGCGGGGCCGGGCATCCCAGCCCCTTGGCCGCGCCGCGTTTCCCGCTGACCCCTCGCCGCCTGCCACCGGCCAGCTGGGCTTCTGGTGGTCAAGGAACAGATCTCCGATAATCTCAGGAGTACAGGGGACTGAACAGCACGGACTAGGGAAATTGTGTGACGTGGGACCTCAGACAAAAACTTCCACACCTGCGGGGACTCCGGAGCGCTCCGCGTCGCGAAGCGCCCATTGTCCACACGGGGGCGCTGTCTTGCGGGCCTGAGAGGAAGAAGGACGAACGGACTGGACACCAGCCGGGCCAAGCTGGCCGCTCTTTGAGTCCCACAGTATCCTGGCTGCATCAAAGGCGTCAGCACCGACTTTATTCTTTTGTTTTGTTTATTTGAGACAGGCTCTCACTATGTAGTGCAGGCTGGCCTCGAATTCATGGCGACCCCCCTGCCTCAGCCTCCTGAGATGTGACCAAAATTTCCTCTCAAGTCTGTTTTCCTCATCTCAGTTCTCAAATGCAAATAACAACCTCGTACTTCTTCAGCCTTTGACACTACACCCAGCTTCCTTTGGTCCTGCTTTACCTACACCTTCCGGGAGGAGAGCGCTGTTCCAGGTTCCTTGCGTCCCCTTCCACCTGGGGCGCTGCAGGCCCAGCCCCTGGAAGTCCGACGAATACAGGTTAAGAAGGGTGTAGGGTGAATGGAGGAGTAGGAAAATAAGAAGCTGAAAACATATCAAAATGGGCAAGGAGAAAAGTGGCAGGAGGCCAGTACAATGCTGACTGCTCTTTCCGAATCTCCCTCTCTCCTACCGGGGATCAAACTCAGGACCTTGCGCTGGCGAGGCTGGCGCAGTCTATACTGCTCTTAAATGTTGTTTTGTAAGTTGCGTTTTGCAGTTTCTCATTTTTCTTATATTAGGTGAGTTTGAGATAGTGTGACTTGGATTTCTAATCCAGATGAGATATTGTACTTTTCAGAAATATATGAGAAACTGAAAGAGCAGAAACCTCCCTTTGCCATGTTCCCTGGTGTTTATTTCTTCCCCTTGTTTCTCAGAGAGGTCACAAGAGAAAGCATCCTCCTGTTTCTCATATCCTCGTTTTTCTTTGCCATTAATAGATACCAATGTGATTTGCATTTGTACAATTTTAACATATGCCATATATTTAAAGTACTGAGTATTACAGAAATAAAATTTCATAAAACTGGTGTTGTGGTGTACGCCTGTAATTCCAGCATTTGAGAGGCTGAGGCAGGAGAACTCTTATGAATTTGGGGTCACCCTGGACACATAGTGAGACCTTGTCTCAGAAAACAAAAGAAAAAAATTTTTTCTGCTCCAATTTGTGAAACCTGTGAATTTTTCAAATAGGAAGGTTTCAAAAGCTATTGACTTGATTTAAAAACTAAACCAATAGTTATTTAAAAAGATAAATTGTCAGTTGGGGAGAGATTTTTGGTCAACTAAACTGATTTTTAATTTTTTACTATACCTGCTAATGTGTTTGCTTTCCATATAATTTAGGCTCAACAGTTGTGTTTGCAGTCTAACTGTAGACATCTATTTTCTACCAAGAAGAGAGGGCAGATTTACAGTGGCTTCAGATATATATTCAGGAATAAACCAGCAAACACCTAATCATGATTTAAATAAAATTTTATTTCCAACCTAATTATTGTTGCAACAATAAAATATAGAGAATCTGAGCGTGTTAATAATAGGGTGTTTGTTTTTTTGAGACAGTCTCACTATGTAGTCCAGGCTGGCCTCGAACTCGCAGCGATCCTCAGTAATAGGTTTAATATTCCCATTTTATTAGTTGAGCTGAAATCCCTTTATTTTAAAAAAGTGCTTTGTAAACTGTCTCAAGATGAAGAGTTTGAATTCACCGGAGAAATATTCACCCTTTCTTTCTCCAGTGCCGAAGACCCAACCAGCACTTCAAGCCCTACCTGAGCCCGGATCTGCCCAAGCGCCTGCACTTCGCCAGGAACGTGCGCATCGACCGGGCGCAGCTGCTGGTGCAGCGCCAGTGGCTGGCGGCCAGGTCGGTGTCCCGCCCCTGCTCCCCGCCCTGGGCCTGCAGGCGCCCTCAGCGCCCCCTGGCGCTCTCCCCGCTCCCCGCCTTCGGTGCCGTGGTGGGTGGCGCCGTGGCAGCCCCATCTTCCCGAGCTAGCGAGGAGGAGGCGACCACCACGCCCGTCTGGACGTTGGTGCGCCCTTTCCCAGCCCGGACGCGAGGTCGGGCCGAGTTATCTCCAGCTGGGAGACTGGCTCATCACGCAGCTCGTTAAGCACTTCGTCGTCTTCCTGGTTTTCGTAAAAGAGCCCTGGATCCTCTGTGGTGGTGGACTCTTGTCATCCCGGCCCTTCGGAGGCTGAGGCAGGAGGATCACTGCCAGTCTGAGGCCAGCCTGGGCTCCACTGTGAGACCCTGGCTCAAAAACAAAGAGCTGCTTTACGGTGGTTAAGACCAAGCCAGCCGATTAGTCATAACGTTGATCTCTATGACCATTTCCAATCGTAATTCATGCTGATCACTGAGCCCGTATGAAAACCGTGTTCGCAGGGAAAGGAGCCCATCCTGCGTCCCCGCAGCCGGACGCAGGGCCGCCCGGAGCCCGCAGGGAGTCCCAGGGCCCGCGTGTGTCCTCGGGCCGGGGTCGCGGACGAGCTCACTTGGCCCACGCGAAGGCCCCGGGCCAGTTCATTGTCCGCGCGCGGCGTAGCGACAGGAGGTCAGATCTCGGGCCTTTTCCAGCCTGACCTCTCAAACTCGCAGCGATCCTCCTGCCTCAGCCTCCCGGGCGCGAGGATTACAGGTGTGGGCAGCGCGCCTGGCAGTCCCACTTTGCGGTTTTCATCTGTGTCAGTACTCGTGTGCGGTGCGTCGTGGTCACAGCCGGCGTGGGGAGTCGGTACATGCACACCGCGTGTCTGTGTCCGCTTTTACATTTCTCCCCTCCCTCTCGCGGTCCTCTTCCCATGCGCTGAAGGTCCACCTCCCTGTGTGCTGTTATCCGTCTTTTATTTTGCGCCTGATTTCTTCGTGGCTTGCGTGTACTTCACACGCGGCGTTTAACTGCGGTCCGCTCTGCCCCCTACGTGCAGGCCCGGTGGGCGCCCCGTTTCCCTGCAGTTCCGCCCGCCGTCACTAGGTGGCAGTGGCCCCCTCCTCGGGAGCCGCGCCGTGGTGGCGCACGCCTGTTATCCCAGCTGCGGGAGGCTGAGGCAGGAGGATCAGTGCAAGTTCGAGGCCAGCCTGGGCTACACAGGGAGACCTTGTCTGCAAAAACCAAAATTATAATAATTATCATAACAGACATAGGTGTGCTGGAACTTTAGGTGTATGATATGTAAACAGACGTCGGGAAGGGGGGCCCAACTGTGAGGTTTTCAGCTGCGGCTGCAGAAGGAAGGGTTGTGCCCCGCCCTTGTGCGCTGTCCTGTTCTTTGCTGCTGTTCTGAGACAGGGTCTGGCCGTGTCGTCCTTCCTGGCCTCGGACTCACAGCGACCCCCTGGCTCCGCTTGCAGAGCAGCCCTTCTGCAGGTGGTGGTTTCCGCTTTGCTTCTGCCTGAAAGTTTGCATTATTTACTACTTTTCTTTAATGGGTGGTTTAGGAGATGGAAATATGACAAATAATGAGTCTTTTCCCTCGAAATAGAATTTAAAATATAGGACCAAGTTTAGAAAATTTTGTCCAAAATACTTCCTTCCAATGAGCGAGCGCTCCAGCTTATGGTGCAGAATTTAAATCTTAGTTAACTTCAATCGGATAACTCCAGTAACCTTGCAAAACTGAGTGTGTGTGCAGTAGGAATTATATATATATAGTTCTGTTTTTTGAGACAGGATCTTGGCATATAGCTTAGGCTGGCCTCGAACTCTCAGCAATCCTCCTGCCTCGACCTCCCCGCTCAGCAGTGCTGGGATGACAGGCGTGTGCCACCACGCCCAGCCACCCTGTGTATTCTCTATTCCTGTTTTATATTGCATTTCTTTTATATTTACATTTCTGCTGTAAAATACGAATCCAGACTGTTTCCCAGTTTCAAATGTGTATTCCGAACGCACGGAGACCCGTAAAGTCTCGGGTTACCCAAGCTCCTTAGTCCTGCGGGCATGGTGGAGGGAGGCGGGCTCGCTGGGAGCAAGCGCTCCTTCCTCAGCTTCAAGCTCCTGCTGTTTCTCCTCTGTGCAAGTCCGGGAGCCGAGGGAGGCTTGGGTCCTGTGGACAGAACCCGGAACCCCCACCCTCTCTTTCGGCCCTGCCAAGCGTGCAGCCCTTGCGGTGCTGAGCTGAGTCTGAGAACACATTCATGCTGCTGTTGGCGAAAGCAGCTCCCTGAGGACCCGCAGGAACTTGTGTGGGAGCAGGCTCCCCCGAGCCAGGTGCCCAGTGACGTCTTCTCTCCACAGGTCCCGAGGCAGCACGTCCTGCGGAGGCGGCACCCACGGCTATGACAACGACTTTAAAAGCATGGAGGCAAGGAACTGCTGGCTTGTAACATTTTTTGTTTTACTTTTTTTTTTTTTTGGTACCGGGGATCGAACTTGGGTCCTTGTGCTTGCGCAGCAGGCAGCGAAACCACTGAGCTAAATCCTCGGCCCCTGTTTCACTTTTTTGAGACAAGGTCATACAGTGTAGCACAGGGCTGGCCTCGAACACACGGTGATCCTCCTGCCTCAGCCTTCCCAGAGGGGATTACACCTGCCCTATCAAACCACTGGTTTGAAAACAGATCCTTATTGAGCAGCAAGATAAACGATGTCAAAACTCTTGGATAATCTGTGCAGAAAACAAATACCTCTGCCCTCAGAGAACTGCAGTGTCAGAGGGGACCACAAAGAATGCGGGAGGTGGTATGTTAGACGAAGAGCTGAAGGAGATTAAGAGAAAAGTGGAGGGAGTGAGGGCAGTTGGTCATCTGTGTGTGGCCTGGGGGCAGCGTACAACTTTAAATAGGGCGGAAGGGCCTGGGGAGGGCGACAGATGTAGCCTTGCAAATATCCAGGGGCTCAGTGTCCCACAGCAGACTCAGTGACTGCAGGATGAGGGTGGGGTGCAGCTGCGTGTGGACAGGGAGTGTTTGTTACACAGCACATGCAGATGCTGCCTGGGCACTGCAGGGAGTCTGTCCCGAGAATAAAACCTGAATCTTGGAAACTATTTTTTTATTGGTACATTTTAGATACAGGTGAGGATCACATTCATCATAGGGAATTTGCACCTGTACATGATGTATCTTGCTTGTTTTTTTCCCATTCCTCCCTCCCTTAGACTCCTCTTCCCCTCCTTATTACAAAAAGCTTTGTTTCCATTTTTTCCTTCTATTTTTTTCTTATCCTTATTCTTCCTTCCTTTCCCCCTTCCCTCTACCTTGTTTCCCTTCTCATTTGAACATTTTCATCTTGGGCCAGGAGTTTAGCTCAGTGGTTCTGCTGCCTGCCTCACAAGCACAAGGTCCTGAGTTCGATCCTTGGTACAAAAAAAAAAAATGAACATTTTCATCTCATTTCCCAATATCTATTATACATTTTGGTTCTTATTTACAGTTTTAGTTTCTCACACCAGAGAAACAATGTGGTATTTAAACATATGTATCCAATTTATTTCACTTAAGAGTATGGTCTCGAGGTACACCCATTTACCTAGAAATGTCTCAAGCTTATCCTTCTTTATGGCAGAGTAGTACTCCATTGTAGAAACAAATCATATCTTCTTTATCCATTCATTGGTTGATGGACATTAGGGCTGTTTCCAAGATTTAGCTATTACAAGCTGCACCTCTATAATTATAGGTATGGATATATCACTATGATATAATAGTTTTTAATTCTTTGGGGAAGACACTACAAAGAGGAATATCTAAGTCAAATGGAACCTCTAGTTTTAATTTTTTGAGGAATCTCCACACTGATTTCCACAGTGGTTGCATCAGTCTGCACTCCCACCAACAGTGGAGAAGGGTTCCTTTTTCCCCAGAGCCCCACCGGCATTTGTTAGTGATTGATTTCTTGATAATAGCCATTCTTTCTGGACTGAGATGGAATCTCAGCATTTTAATTTCCATCTTTCATATATTTATTTGTCATTTCTATTTTATCTGAGAAGTGTCTATCATTTTAGATTTGGGGGGGTCTGATTTTTTTAGTTCTTTATATTTTCTAGATATTAGTTCTTTGTCTGAGGAACAGCTGGCAAAAATTTTTTCCCGCTCTGTGGGTTGTCTCTTCACTCTTTTGGTGGTTTCTTTTGCTGTACAAAAGCTTTCTAATAAGATGAGATCCCAGTTGTTGATTCTTTGTGATAGTTCCTGTGTGATTGGGGTTTTGTTTTAAAGTCAGCCTACACCAGTGTCTTTAAGAATTCTACCTATTCTATCTTCCAGCAGATTTAGTGTTTCCGTTTTAATATTTAAATTTTTGTTCCATTTCAATTTTAGTTTAGTGCATGGTGAGACATAGGGTCCAATTTTAATCTCCAGCATGTGGAAACCCAATTTTACCAGTACTATTTATTAAAGAGGCTATCTTTCCTCCAGTGAACATGTTTGGCTCCTTTGTCAAAGAGGAGGTGGCTGAGTATATCTGGAGTTGTTTCTGCATCTTCTAATCTGTTTCATTGATCCTCAGGTCTGTTTCTTTGCCAGTATCATGCTCTTTTTATTATAGTAGCTTTGTAGTATAGTTTCAAGTCGGGTTGTGATGCCCCTTGCCTTGCCTTTGTTGCCCCGAATTGCCTTTGCTATTTAGGTCTCTTCTGGTTCCAAATGAATTTTAGGATTGTTTTTTCTAATTGTTTTTTCTAATTCTTTGAGATATGCTGTTGGAATTTTGATCGGGATTGAATTAAATTTGTAAAACAATTTTGGAAGTATGACCATTTCACTATGTCGGTTCTTCCTACCCCAGAACAAGGGTTATCTTTCCATTTTCTGATCTGCTGTTCAATCTTGTTTTTCAGAGTACTGAAATTTTCAATGTAAATGTCTTTTACTTCCTTCATTAGATTGATTCCTAGATATTCCAGTTTTTTGATGCTATCATGAAAGGTGGGGTTTCCCTAATTTCTCTCTCAGTGAGTGTGTTATTCATGTACAGGAATGCTCTTGATTTTTGAATGTTGACTTTGTATCCAGTTATGCTACTGAATTTGTTTACTAAACCTAGTAATCTTTTGGTGGAGTTTCTGTGGTCTTTTATGTGGAGTTTCATGTCATCCACAAATAATGATAATTTTACTTCTTCCTTTCCTATTTTTATTCCTTTTTTCTTTCTCTTGTCTAATTGCCCTGGCTAGTGTTTCCAGAACTATATCAAATAAAAGCTGTGATAGTGGACATCCTTGTCTTGTTCCTGATTTTAGTGTGAAAGATTTCAGTTTTTGACCATTTAGAATGATGTTGGCTGTTGGTTTTTCATAGATAGCCTTAATCAGGTTGAGATAAAAGACCATCTATTCCAATTTTCTGTAGGGTTTTTAGCATGAATGAGTGTTGGACCTTGTCAAATACTTTTTCTGCATCTATTGAAATGGTCATATGGTTTTTGTCCTTGGCTCTGTCATTATGGTGTATTACATTTGTTGATTTGTGTAAGTTGAACCATCCCTGCATCCTTGGGATGAATCCTACTTGGTCATGGTGTATAATCTTCTTGATGATTTGCCGCATTCTGTTTACCAATATCTTACTGAGAATTTTTGTGTCTGTGTTCATTAGGGAGATTGGCCTGTAGTGTTCTTTTTTGGTTGGATCCTTATTCTGGTTTTGGTATCAGGGTGATGCTTGCTTCCAGAAATGAATTTGGGAGTATTGCTTCCGTTTCACTTTCATTAAAGAGTTTGAGAAGTAGTGGCATGAGGTCTCCTCTAAATTTCTTGTGGAATTCAGCAGTGAATCCATCAGGACCTGGGCTTGTCCTTGTTGGTAGGTTTTTAATTACATATTCAATTTCATTGGCTGATACTGGTTTATTTAGAATTTTTCAATCTTGATTCAGCCTTAGCAATTATGCATCTAGGAACCTGTGCCATTTGTTGTGTATTTTCCATCTTATTAGAATACAAGTTCTCAAGGTAGGTATTGATTTTCTGGATTTCTGCAGGAACTATTGTGATTTCTCCCTTTTCATTCCTAATTGCATGGATTTGAGCCATTTCCTTTTTTGATAAGGTTTACTAAAGGTTTGTCAGTTGTATTTAATCTTTCAAAGAATCAACTCTTCAGTGATTCTTTGTATTGTTTTCCTAGTCTCCATTGCATTAATTTCTGCTATGATCTTTATCATTTCTTCCCTCGTACAAGCTTTGGGTTTGAGTTACTCTCCTTTTTCTAGAAGCTTGAGATTCAGTGTTATGTTGTTTATTTGAGCTCACTGTTTTTCTGATAAAAGAATTCACCACTATAAATTCCCCTTATAGGACTGCTTTCACTGCATCCTGTAAGTTCTGATATGTTGTATTGGCATCATCATTTAATTGTAGAAACTGTCTCTTTTCTTTTTTAATTTTATCTGTGACCCATTGGTTGTTCTGGAGGGTGTTATTTAATTTCCATGTGTTTATGAAGTTTTTTGGCTTCTTTTGCCATTGATTTCTAATTTCATTACACTATGGTCTGATAATATGCATGGCATAATTTCATTTCCTTTGCATTTAGTTAAGCATGTTCTATGAGTGAGTATGAGAACTGTTTTGGAGAATGTCCTGTTTTCAACTGAGAAGAATGCATGCTCTGATGTTCTGGGCTGGAACACTCTATAGACATCTACTAAGTCCAGTTGCCCAAAAGTTTGGTTCAGTTCTGATATTTGTTGATTTTTTTTGTCTAGTTGATCTGTCTATTTGTGACAGTGGGGTATTGAGGTCCCCCATCACAGTTGTATTAGTGTGTATTTGATTTTTCATGTTCATTAATACTTGTTTTGTATAGTTGGGTGTGCTGGTATTTGGTACATATATATTTATGATAGCTCTACCTCTTGGATTGTTCCCTTTACAAGGCTATAGTGACCTTCTTTGTCTCTCTTAATCAGTCTTGGCTTGAAATCCACTTTATTTGCAAATAGAATAACTATCCTTTCTTTTTTCCAGTTTGCTGTGGCATGTATTTTTTTCCATCCTTTGACTTTCAGTCTATGAATTTCTTTTTTAATTAAACATTTCTTGTATAGAGCATATTTTTGGATCTTGCTTCTTGATCTATTCTGCCAGTCTATTTCTGTTGATTGGTGAAGTGAGACCATTTGTGGTTATAACTGATATATGTACATGTATTGACTATTCTTGTCATGTTATTTTCCTGTTATTAGTTCCCTTTTCCCCCCTTTGTTTAATTGCTTGCCTTGTCTGGTAGATTCATTCTGTTGGGATTTATGGAGTTGTAGTTCTCATTATCTCTTTCCAGAATGTCCTTCGTAACATTTTGTAGAACTGGTTTGGTGGTCATGAATTTCTTCAGGTGTTCTTTCCCATGGAGATATCCTATTTCTCCATCAATCATAAAAGATAGTTCTGCAGGTACATCAATCTGAGATGAAGATTATTTTCTTTTAAGGCGTGAAATACTTCACTCCATGCTCTCCTTGACTTGAGGATTTATACTGAGAAGTCTGTTGTGATTCTCATTGGCTTTCCTTTATAGGTGATTTGTTTGTTTTAATATTCTGTTCCTTTGTTGAATATCTGGAATCTTGACTATTATACCTTGGTGTAGGTTTTTTTGTGTGTGTGGCTAATTAGTTGCATGCCTCACTTATCTGTATGTCAAATTCTTTTTCCCTGCTTGGGAAGTTTTCTGCCATTACTTCTGTGAACTGATTTTACTATGTCATTTGCGCTATTTCCTGCTTTTTCATTGACTTCAATTAATCTTATGTCATTCTTCTTTGCATTGTCTAGCAGCTATTGAATTGATTTCTCATGGTCCCTTGCTGTGTGTGTGTGTGTGTGTGTGTGTAGTCAGGGTCTTGCTCTGTAATTCAGGCTATCCCTGAGCTCACTATGTAGCCCAGGCTGGCCTTGAACTTGGGGCAATCTTCCTGCCTCAGCCTCCCGAGTGCTGGGATTACAGGCATGACCATCCCCAGCTTGGTCCCTTGCTATTTTTAAGAAATCTTTCTTTTCATGTTTGCTAACCACAATCCTGTCTTCTATATCTGATAATTCTGTGCTCACATTGGCTAATTCTACTGCATATACTTTTAATGGAATTTTTAATCTCCTGGATATCTGTTTGAATGTTACATGGATTCCATTTCTTTCCTATTTTGTGCATTCATGGTTTCCATCATTTTCCCAAGCTTCTCTCTTTTTTTTAAATCTATATCTGCTCTGGAGTCACTAACCATGTCTTTCATTATTGTCACTATCTCTGTAGTTATCTGAGAAATTATTTATTTGATTTTTTTCTGGAGTCTCATTCATCTGCTTTTTCACTTCTGCTGTTACCACTTCAGAGAGTCCAGGAGGGTGGCTTTCACCTTGTTCCACATTGCCCCCTGCATTTGCCTTTGGTGAGCTGGAACCCTGGGGTTTCATCTTGCTTCCGTGTCTTCTCATTTTCTGTTTTTAGTTTCATTCCTGGGTCGATGCTTATAAATTGCTCATGGCAAGTAACTTTATTGCTATCCTTTAGAGCCCGTAGGAATGACTACTTCTTCTCAAGGTGTAGTTGGCTTTTGGGTTTTGAGTTTGTTGCAAGATCCTACCTCTTCAACTTATTGGGGATGAGAAGCTGCTGCCTATTTCCCATAGCCCTTTGTTCTTTGGCACTGGGCTATAGTATTATTTATGATTTTTAGGCAGTCTCAGTTTTGGCGTACTAGGAAGAACAACTAACTGATTAGAACAATTATATCACCTTGGCTAAAGTAGTACAATCAGCAATAACTATAGTATCAAATACAGCCTCGAAAATGACAAACTGTGGTAACTATTAATTTGCCACCTTCAACTGTATGAACTAGATTTATGATTATATAACAAAATCTAAAAGCAGAAAATTGTCTACAGTAAATTGTATAAGATGTCCTCAACATGGTGATTATACCCTCGGGGGAGAAAATTTAAAAGAAGTTAGGGGAAAAAAAAGAGAAATAGAAAAAGAAGAAGAGATTAAAAGCAAGGTTGGAAGACTAAGGAAGATTACAAAAACTTGGGAAACTAGTGAAAAAGACAAGAGGGAAATAGAAGGAAGAAATAAAAACAAGAGCAGAACAACAACAAAAATCTAGAAACAATGTTCATATTCATATAAAAACAAGAAGAATCAAGAAAACAAGTAAAACAAAACAAAAAAAAGAAAATAAAAAAAAAGTCCAGCACTTCAGGGTGTGTCTGCTGTCACTGGTACACAGAGTGGGCCATCAGAGCCCAGATCCGTGTTGATTAATCATGCAAGCCAACCATACTCTTCTGGTGGGGTAGTGGATAATCGCAGCAAGCCTGCACCTTTAGTTCCTCTGAAGTTCATGTTGGTTTCTGGCTGTGAGGCTGGAACCTATTTTGTTCATCCTGCAACACTTTGTGTGCCTCCTGCTGGCTTGAACTTGGCTCCTTGATCTCTTGCTGACTTGAACTCGGTTCCACCTCACCCTTATGGAGCCAGCTTGCTCTGAGTTCTTAGCTCAGTGAGAAGGGTCCTTCTCCAAGATGGTGATCAGCCAATTGTCCTCTTCTGGGGGCTGTCTGAACCCAAATAACTCACTAGCTACTGCAGTGCACTGCATTTACTGCTCTGTAATATTCTTCCATGGAAGCCTCTAGGGTCACCAGTAGTCACTGTGGGTCTGCAGTTTCAAGCCTCCCCTGCAGTGAGTGAGGGCTCAGGGAAAGCACCGCTTGCCACCTCCCTCTTCTGAGCTGAGGACTCTTCACTCTCCCAATGGGCTTCATTCTCGCTTCACATTTTTTCTGGGTCCTGGGGACCCAACTTCCTTCCTTCTCTTCCTCACATTGCTATTTTCCAACATCTGGACTCAAAATCTTGAAGAGGGTGTTTCTCTGCTGTTCACCACTCTGCCATCTTCCAGGATCTCCTTAGAACCTATTTAAAATCCATGGAAATGGGTGAGGTCCTCAGGGATGGAGTGTAGGTTGAAGAAGACCAAGTACTGGATGTGGGGTGCTTCTATTTGGAGGTGTTGAGAAAAGGGTTACTGGCAAGGACAGCTGGACACAGAGGCTCAGGCAAGGAAGAGGGAAAGACCAGGAGTTTGAGAAGGAGGAAAATATACAGAAAAGCCCACGAGGGAGATGCACTGATGCTGCCTCAGGCAGAGCTTTCTGCTGTCTGCAATCCATGGTCTTACCTAGTTCCGTTCATCACACGCACACAAATAGAAGAATGGATATTAGGCTCTTCCTGAACACACTGCCCCTTAGCATTGTCATGGTGAATTATATATTTTTGTAAAGATTTGAAAATTCTCTAGAAACAGATTTTTCCATTAGTGTGCTATGTGACAATTAAATTCATAACTGTAAGAAATAACCTATGCCTCCAGTTCATTACTTATTTTCTTGGAGAAAAAAATTTATATGAGCCTGTTAACAAAGAAGAATGCTTATCTATGTTTGATAGTTTTTTTCCAGTTGATTACAATCTCAAATAATTAGACTTATTATAAATAATATAAAGTGTGTGTTAATTAAGTAAATACAAATCTAAATACTCAGGTCTCAGCAGGCATGGTGACTCATGCATGCATTTGGGAGGCTGAGGCAGGAGGATTGCCACAAGTTTGATGCCAGCCTGGGCTAGATAGTGAGTTCAAGACTCTATATATACTGAGACCCTATCTCAAAAAAAACAGAACAGCAGCAACAACAACAACAAAAAAACCCCAAACTTAGGTCTCTTTATACAAAATGAAAAGGAAGTTGTGCAAAACATGTTTGAGCAATGAAATGAAACGTTTGCAAGGGTATAGGTGGTATCGGAACCCTCACTGATGGTCCAGATGCGGTAGGATGATTGATAGTGGTGTGGACGGTCCGGTCCACTCTGTCCCCCTAGTCTGATGAAGCAGCTAGAGACAGAAATAAACACAGCATGTGGCGTACTGAGTGGAACTGGGACATCACAGGGAAATGATTTAAAAATCATTTTCAATCTGGAGAGAAATCTCTCCGAAGGCCTAAGATACTGGTAGCAGAGTCATCACGGGGAAACTGTCTGTTCTGCACTTACCTGTGAGTGTCGATGTCATTGAGTGACAACACGACCATTGTCTCCTAGGCTATCTTTTTGGCACATGGACCCAGCTTTAAAGAGAAAATGGAAGCTGAACCATTTGAAAATATTGAAGTCTATAATTTAATGTGTGGTAAGTATACATGAATACATTCACAAGCGAGGGTAGATAATTTTCAAAAGAATGAATTCCTTTTGTTTTACTAGGAATAATATACTAGATCTTCAGAAACCCAGGTTTTCTCTTCATTGCTATATGATAGTTAAATTTAAGAAAATTTAGAAAAACTTCCAACTTTTCAAAATAGGATAAACATGGGTAAAAACACAACATGTTTGTTTTTTTTTGAGACAGGGTCTCACTGTGTAGTTGAGGCTAGGCTTGAACTCACCATGTAGCCCAGGCTGACCTTGAACTGATGGCGGGCGATCCTCCTTTCTCAGCCTCCCAAGTACGGGAATTACAGGTGTGCACACAACACTGGCAGAACCATCCTATGCTTAAACAAAGTGATTAAGCAATGAAGCTTTTCTCTGGGGGGAACTGAGGAAGTTCATGGAGTGCCCGTGGCTCGTCTGTGCAGAATATCTCAAGTAGACAGACTAGATGCAGAGACTGAGCTGAAAGCCAGGGAGCTGAACAGCTTGTGCAGTGCTTGAGTGCATTACAGCAGAGTTTATTAAAGGAACAGCAGTAGCTGTTTGTTTTCCCCCATCTCCTGCCTAGGAGGTGTTGCCTTCTAATTTAAAGCTCCTTTGAACTTATTTTTCTAAATCAGATCTTCTGCGAATTCAGCCTGCACCGAACAATGGTACCCACGGCAGCCTGAACCATCTCCTGAAGGTGCCTTTCTACCACCCGTCCCATCCAGAGGAAGTGACCAGGTTGTCCATCTGTGGCTTTACTGCCTCGCTGCCCACGGACACCTTGAACTGTTCCTGTCCTCAGCTGCAAAATGTGAGTAGCAGCTCTGCACATCCACAAGGAGGTAAAGGTGCAAGCGAGTTTGTCTGCAGAGTGCCAGCAGTCAGGTTTGTGTCCTGGCCCAGATGTTTACTAAGTAAAGATGCATGGCCTCTGTGAACTTTATCTGGAAGTAGAGATTATAATGCCTACACTGTCAGGTATGTGTATGCATATGCTTTGTTCACTGGGAAGCATGGTTTGGGAAGGAATTTTCATTCCATTGTGAGGTGTCCTTAACAGTTCAAAATGTTAATGTTGGCACTCTTTTTGACTTCCTTCCTAAACTAGTCTTCTCACCCTTTAAAACCCTGATAGATGGTTGTGCTCAGCTATTTAGAGCCAGCATAACAGAGGGCAAAGAGATCGGAACCTGGTGTTAGGCAGGGGTAGATGCTCCGGTTATTCCTGGGTGGCAGTGGAGAATCACTGTCAGGTACGGCTGTTTGATGAACAGTGGATGCTGGGCAGGTCTTTCTAGTACATCAGGCCCTGTGCCGAGTTCAGAAGCAGGACTTCAGATCCCAGGAGACTGAACAAAGCCCAGTTTCAATGGGAGGATCTGCAGGGCGGGAAGAGGCAGCTGCACCATGAGATCAGAGGACCCGGGAGGTGTTAGGATTTCAGAATGAAACTGGAACCCAGTTATCAGAAGACCATGAAGCTAGCATGAATGTCAGGTACATCTGATGCCGAGTTGAACAGGTGGTTGTCGAGCCAAATAAACACCTGCTCCAGCATGCAAAAATGAGGTTTCTTATTGGGAAGAGTTGGTGGTGACTTTACACTCTTTAATCCTAAAAATAACATTACACCCAGGTGTTAATAGATATTCAACCAACAGAGGTTTTAAGGGACAAAAGTCTAGTGAAACTTGTCAAAAATGGTAAATCCATAGCAAAGATCAAAGTAGGGATGTGCAGTTCCTACCTGTGTTCCTCATGCTCCCATAGCTTCCTTCCTACTGCTCCATATCCTCAATGGAACTGCCATTAAATAATAAGTAAAATAAAGTGGGCCTTTATTTCACATTTAAGAAACAAAGGAAGACTTGGAAATTAGATAAGCTGCCCAAGGTCATAGAAGCTTGGTCCATCTTGACAGCAGACCCAGGTTTTTTCTCAGTAAAGAATGCCTCTGGCCGCTCAGAGTGAGGTCTTCATCTCTTGAAAGCTGGGTGGAGATGCAGAATCTCAGCTCCTGCCCTGGGTGTACTGAATTAGAATCTGCACTTTAACAAACCTTGGGCAATTTGTATGCATAGCAAAGCATTGGGAAGCCCTGGGATGTAGCCATCTGTATGTATCATTCTCCCACTACTGAAACAAAATACCTGATGCCCCCAACATAGAGGGGAGGTTTATTTGGCTCACAGTTTCAGTGGACTAAGTCCATGGTTGTGGCTCCAAGGTGGAAATAGCATGGTGGAAGATCATAGTTGAAGAAATCTGCTCATGCCATGGTGGCTAGGAAGCAGAGAGCAAGGGGAGGAACAAAGGACAAGAAGATAAAGCCGAGGATTTAGCTCAGTGGTTCTGCCAACTGCCTCACAAGCTCAAGGTCCTGAGTCCAATGCCTGGTACCAAAAAAAAAGGAAACAAAAGACAAGAATACAGCCTTCCAGGTCGCAACCCCATTGACCCGCCTTCTTCAAGGCCCTACCACCTAACAGCACATTTAGCTACTAAACTCATCAATGGATGAAACCACTGATGAATATAGTATATGTGCTGCGGAAGCGAGCACCCACTGATGAATATAGCACCCCCATGATCCAATCACCTTCCAAACACATATTTTGGGGGGGACATTTTAGATGCAAAAATCATAACATCCCCTCCCCCACCTGCATAGAGCCATCCCATCTCATTGTGCACAACGCAATTAGTCCATATCTAAGAGTCACCAAAATCTTAACAGTTCCAGCATTACTAAAAGTCCAGTCCAAAGTCATCCTCTCTGAGACTCAAGGCAAACTTTTAGATGTAAGCTCCTGTAAAAATCAAAAAGATAGTTAAATATTTCCGAGATATAATGCATAGAATTACAAATTCCCATTCCAAAGGGAGAAATAGGATAGACAGGAATGGGACCTAAACCTTGGAGGGCAACTGTTAATCTTGTAGCTCTCATATCCAGCACCTGAACCAGGTTGTGGTGAGATTAAATTTCAAAGGGCTTTGGCAGCTTCACCCCATGACGTTGCTAGTTGCTACCCACGTAGCCTCTCCCTTGCACTGTCTCCTCTTCCTGCCTGAAACATTCCTTGGTAGATGTCCCACACTGCTAGCATCTCTAATTTTCTTGGGTCTCCACCACACTTTTAGCTTCACTCTCACAGCTTCATGCATTGCCCATTCAGGGACACACTGCCTGGCCTCCCAGGGCTTCTTCTGAAGTCTGAATGTAAAACTCCATAATCCCACAACTCTTATACTCTGCATGTCTGAAAAACCAGCACCAAGTAGATGACACCAAGGTCTGCTGTCAATAGTGGTAGTTGGGTCCTCTTAGACTATAGCTGTAATGGCCTCTGAGTGCCTGGATGGCAGAGCATGGTAATGGTGAAATGAATCCCATGAACCAATTACTTAGGCAGATTTTCTTCAGCAAGGCTGCCTTTCTTCATCAGCTCTCTTCTCAAATGAAAGGTTTACTCTTTTGCACCTTTAAACCTGTGATGCATGGGGTCTTGGTGATTTTTTTTTTTAAGTGGGAAGATATTTATTGATAGGAAAGCTCCTGATGGGCAGGAGGGGTCCCAAGTGGGTAGCCCAAGGAGGTCTTGCTGATTTTTGAGATA
Source organism: Heterocephalus glaber (assembly GCF_053883595.1). Lineage (NCBI taxonomy): Eukaryota > Metazoa > Chordata > Mammalia > Rodentia > Bathyergidae > Heterocephalus > Heterocephalus glaber. Next base: position 13,366,429 of record NW_028258343.1, on the reverse strand, counting down.
CCTTCAAGCCATCTTTCTTATTATCTTGATGCAAAATACTTGGATTCTTTTTTATGCTATTTTTTTCAGCAACCATGCTCTCCTTTGCCCCAGCTATACAGGCATGTGGTTCCTTTCTGGTCAGTCTTCACATCATTTGGCTTTGCATTTTGCTCCTGACTCTCATTGTAGATCTAGCTAAATCTATGCATCAGTATCCGTGCCACAGCCTGAACATTGAGCTGTCTTGAAATTTCCTCCACCAGATTAGTAAGACCACTGCCTTTAAATTCAGCCTACACAAAGCCTTAAGACAAGAGTAAAATGTTCTGCCTGAGTTGTAACACACATGGCCTCTAGTCCAACGTTTAATGTAGTCCTTGTTCTCAACTAAAACCTTATGAGGCTGGCCTTTGCTGCCCACATTCTTTTTTTTTTTTTTTTTTTGGTACTGGGGATCAAACTCAGGACCTTGCAAGGCCGGCAGCAGAACCACTGAGCTAAATCCTCAGCCCAAAGGCATTGGGGGGGGGGGGCGTACAGGGGATTGAACTCAGGACTTTGCACTTGTAAGGCAGGTGGCAGAACTACTGAGCTAAATCCCTAGCCCTGCTGCCCACATTCTTACCAGTATTCTGATTTTTTCTAACCGTGGACCAGAATCTCCCATCAATCTGTGCTTTACTCTGCTTACAGCATTCTAAGATTCTCTAGCCACCATCTCCAAACCTTTCCAAATTCCTCTCAGAAACCAGTTTCAAAGGCTTCTGAAGCATATGATCAGGTATAGTTACAGGAACAGCCCCACTCCTGGTGCCAGTTTTCTGTGTTAATCACTTTCCTGACACTGGGACAAAATACCCAACACCAATGACTTAAAGGAAGAGGAGTCTGTTTGGCTCACAGCTTCATTGGAGTGGGTCCATGGTTGGCAGTCTCCAAGGCAGAAACAACATGGTGAAAGTTCATGGTGGAAGAGAGTTACTCTTGCCATGGAAGCCAGGAATCAGAAAGCAAAGGGGAGCAGCTGGGGACAAGAATCTACCCTTCCAGATCGTGACTCAACTGGCCCACATCTCCAACCAAGCCCTACCCCTGTCAGCACATTCAGCTCCGGACCTCATCAATGGATGAATCCACTGATGAACATCACCCCCATGACCCAGTCACCTTCCAAACTCATGAGACTTTGGGGAACATTTTCAATTTAAACATAACACCATCCTAACTCAGGTGTTGATTCCAGCTGTGGTCAGAACGTTTTGCCGTATTATTAATCCTACTTTTGCAAACTCCTATGTGAAAGAAGATGAAAGGAACAGCACCATTTCTTTTTCTGAGTAGTGGCAGAATAAAAATTTAAACCCAAACTAGTCTGGTTTCTTTGTTCATATCTAAAAGTTTGCCTTGAGCCTCAGAAGAGACTTTGGACTTGAACTTTTCAGCAATGCTGAAACTGTTGAGACTTTTGTGACTCTTGTAGAAAACACTTCATGTGATTACTAAAGAAATAATCTTGATCACTCATTAATGTGTATTATTACTTTGACTTTCTTTCCTTCTTCTTATCTTACAGAATACTCAACTAGAGCACGTCAATCAGAAGCTGAATCTCACCCAAGAAGAAAGTAAGGCAGTAGAAAATATGTTAATGTTCAATATTTAGAACTAATATGATGTAATCTCACCCTTTTGGCATTTTTCCAAAATAAGTTCACAGAGGCTTTTGAACCTAAAGATTTTATTGCCAATGTGCAAGAGGAGAAATCCCACAGATCTTATAACAAGGAGCAGAAAGCATGAGGGCAGTTACAGCAGTCCCAGGGTCAGAATCAATCTCTGGAAACAGTTGTGCCCCTCTACAGCCCCAGATTTCCTTTCTAAGATGTGAACAGACCAAACTACCTGGGTTTGAACTCTGTCTACCGTGCTGCTTCCTAGCTGTCCATCCTGGGGCAAGCCAGGCAACCTCGCTGTGCTCCACGCTCCTTATCTCCTTTAATAACTGCACCCACTTCATATAGTTGTAATGCTTAAAAAGTTAATCCATGGACAGAATCTACAATAGTGCCTGTCTTGTAGCAATATTAGTGTTACCTGTTAGCGCTTAAGTATTATTGGATTCAACTCACTATGCCTTAGTTTCATCATTTATAAAATAGGAATACAGTTAACCCTTGGTGTCTGTAGAAGACTGGGTCCAGAGACCCCTGGAGAAAACTAAAATCTGAGGATGCTTAAGTTGTGTATATAAAATCGTGCAGTATTTGCATATAACTCATGCAATCTTCCCATAAACTTTATATTCCCATTACAGGTGCAATCTAAAATATATATATTTCTTTTTTTTTTTTCTTGGTACTGGGGATCGAACTCGGGACCTTATGCTTACAACGTAGGCCACAGAACCACTGAGCTAAATCCCCGCCCCTAAAATATATATATTTCTAACCTGTAGTTGGTGAAATCCATATAGCAGCATAAAGTAAAAATAAATATAATAAGACATTGTCATCATCTGTTCAGGCTGCTATAACCAAACACCATAAACAAAGTGACTTATAAACAACAGTTCTGGAGGCTGAGAGGGCCAAGGTCAAGTTGCTAGTAGACTCGGTCTGGCAGGACCTGCTTCCTCATGGGTGACCCTCTCCCTCTACCCTCACGTGACAGAAGGGACAAGGGATCTCAGTGGGGCCTCTTTTATGAAGTTCCAGTATCTTCCTGTGACGATTACTAAAGTAGGTCATCTTTGTTGTAAAATACACCCTGCTGATCTCTGAGGCTTTGTCTCTTCAGATACATTTGTGAGTTCTAAAGCATGTGGAGCCAAAGCACAGGCTTCAGATCTTTGCTGAGCCCCTGGCTTGGCCAACTTATTCATCTAAGGCTCAGTTTTGTCGTCGGTACAGCTAGATTATGACACCTACCTCACAGCACTGTTGTGAGATCTTAAACAGGTTAAGTATGTTGACTATCTGTCAGAACACCTGACAGTACAAGTCATCCAAGAGCAGAGGCCACGCTCATTTCACACGTATTTATTTTATGTTATCCTGATTTTAGTAACAGTGACAATGGAAGCCAATCTGCCATTTGGGAGGCCCAGGGTCATGCAGGAGAACCAGGACCACTGCCTCCTGTACCACAGGCAGTACATCAGCGGGTTTGCAAAAGCGCTGCGGATGCCCCTGTGGAGCTCATACACGGTGTCCAAGCCGGTAAGCCCCCGGGTCCAGGGTTCCTGGCGGGCTGGGCAAAAACGTGGGCCTCCTTCATAGGCTGAGGCTTGAGTTTAATTTGGCTGCAGAGATCACCATGGGAATTGGCCTGTTGCTTGTAGGAGAATGTTCCAGGTGTCACATGAAGGTTTTTACATGTGGTTTACAGGTGCAAAAGAAGAACACTGTGCTTTGCCTAGAAAAATGAGAGTTTTGTGGGCCAGTTTGCCAGTTGGAAGGCAAGTAGGGAAGAACAGTTCAAACTTAAGCAACAGCAAGTGCAGAGGGTCACATGGGTATTCCTCAAGGGTGTGGCGAGTGTCTCAAAGCTGATGTCACTAGGCTATAAAGGGCTATGTGTTTATCACTTAACAAGTATTTTACTATATGCTTCGTGCTGGGGAAGGCACAAGGAGCCTGAGACACCCTGAGACATAACCCTTCCCTGAAGAACCTGGCGCTCTACAAGGTGGGCCAGACTCCCATGCCCAGCTGTGTTAAGAACGTCACAGTCTGTCCTGATGGAGCTTGAGAATCCACTAACATGACTCCTCGTCTCCCCTTACTGTCTGGCAAACTTCGTTTCCCTCAATGGGAATTCATCAAGAAGAATCTCTCAGTCGGCTACTCACCAAGAAAATACTAGATCCCTACCTCACTATACACTAAATTTTTTTGTTGTTGTTTTTGTTTTGGTACAGGGGACCGAACTTGGGACCTTGCACTTGCAAGGCAGGCAGTGGAACCACTGAGCTAAATCCCCGGCCCTCACTATACACTAAATTTAATTGCTGGTGCATTTATAGACCTATTAATGAATGGCAAATCCTTATTTTCCTTTATGCATAGTTTATGACCTTGGAATAGAGAAAGATTTCTTAGAACACATGAACAATAACTAACTTACAGAGGAAACTAATATGAATATATTAGCATTAATGTGTGACCATTATGCAGGGGATAATATATTTGCATTGCATATAAGAGACAAGTGATGAATATGCAGAATAGAAATTAGGGTCCAGAATAGGTAATAAATTTCTACCGAGAAACAAGAGACTGACAAGTCCCTTAGTTAATAAATGGTCAAAAGATACGAATCCAGTAATACATCCTCATTACCAATCAGGAAAATGTAAACTAAAGTTTAAAGTCTGCCAAACGCCAGTCCAAACCCCTCTTCAGGGATGGGGGTCTTCTGCCCATTAGTACACGCTTACTGAATGGAATGGAATTAACTGAATGGAATTAACCCCAGCCAGTTATTTTTAAAGACAAAGCTGTGCTGCCAACCAGAAGGGTAAATAAGTAATCAGGAAGCTGTTTTGGTGAGAAAAATCATAGTACTTTAGATCCAGACACTGACTGCAAACTCTAGCTCTTAATGCTCTTGCTAAGGGTCACCCTTGTTTGATGGAAAGGAAGTAATTGGTTGTATCCGGTTTTTCTACTCTGCTTGTTCCAATTCAAGAATTTTGGAGGCAAATAAGCATATTTTCCCACTACTAATTAAAGCTGTGTGTGATCTGAATGGCAGCTCTGCTGCTTACAATGGTTCAATTGTGGTCCGCGGTAAAAGCACTGTTACTGGTTTCCCAAGCTGGGCAAATATTTTACAGTGTCCTGGGTTTATGTGTGTGGCTGCTGGCAACATTACTTTCCTTAATATATACTTTGTCTCCGTGTTCAGTTGTTTCTGATTTACTTCAACAGTCCTTAAAATAATTTGTTTTTGTTTTTGAAAAGGGTGGCACATTCAAGGTCAGGCTCGCTCGTTATTCAAGTCTCTGTTTTGCAAAGTCCAGACAGGTACTAGGGATTGTGTGGAAGAGTTAAAGGGAAAGCTTATGCTTTTTAATATTTTCCTCTGTTGTCTTGCATTCCTGAATTGCTATGAGCTTTGGTGGAAACCAAAGCCTGAAAGATTTTTAAGTGGGTTGGGACTAGGAGTTTGGTACAATTCTTCTTTGTGATTGTTTAAAAACTGACTTCTTTGTTACCAACAGATCCCATCCTTTCTCTGATCCCAAAACTAATTGTCTGTTTCTCCCTCACCCACAACAGGATGGAATTCTAGCAATTTTCTGCTTTCTAATTCAGAAATTACTCCGTTCATGTGTTGTGGTCCAAGAAAATTACATACAAGGATGTTTTGAGAGTCACATAAAAATGCTGTAAATCAGCTCTGTGTTTGAAACTTCAGACTTGAAATAAGCACATTTTGGAGCATGGGTCCAATTGGTCTGTGCCTTTAACTTTTATGGAGTTTTGTTTTGCTGAGGGTTTGGTGCATTTTCTGATTTCTGTTATCTCACAACAGTTCCGGGGAAGTAGCCATGACTTGAAGTCATGCTCCTACAACCTCTGCTTCAAAACTGTTACAGCTAGACAGGCTTTATTGGGTATGCTCAGTGGGAAGATGCAAATGAGTTTTTCTCTTGCTAGATGGGAAATTGAAAATGAATCCAAGAATTCTAATTCTTTAGAGTAGATACTTTACACATTTAATATAAAATCAAAGGACTTTTTCAAAAGAGAAAAATCTAGCATACTTTGATAAATGCTTCCCTAGATGTGATATACACATAATTATATATGTGACATGTGTATATATTTCCCATGTCATCGATCACCAAATTTTGGGAGGTGTTGAGATGAGGTCTTGCTATGTAGCTCAGGCTGGCCTGCAACCCACAGCAGTTCTCCAGCCTCAGCCTCCCAAGTGCTGGGCCCTGGTTTCCAATATGGCACACCTGCTCTTTGCAGTGTCCTGTGTCCTTTACTCTGGTTGTCTCTCTGGCTTAAACTCTAGAGAGTAAACACTCCAGCCTTTTCTGCAGACTTTCACCTCTCCTCTGGTTTCCAATCCCACACTCTCTGTTCTTAGAAGATGCCAGCTCTAGGGCCTGGAGCCTCCACGGTTGGAATCCAGGTCTTCATGTGTTTCCATCCTCTTGCTGGCCAGCGTTTATGGCCTATGCCATTAGATTACCGTTTGCTGCTCTGTTTCCAACTTCAGAGTATTTCTGTTCACTCTTATGTGTCTTCACTATTACTGTTGCGTGCATGAGCTTTTAGAAGGGAGCAAAGATAGAGGTGTGTGCTCAGTCACACTGAGAAGTTTACTTCATTACTGTGAGGTAGGGACGTGTTCCGGGTAGAGCACCGTGGGAAGGGGACGCACAGGGCCTGCTCGGCTCAAGCTCCCACCGGTTTTAGATCTCAGCACGGCTCTCTCCTGCCTGTGAGGACAGCAGACGACACACGCTGCTCTTTGCTTTGTGGGTCGATCTTGTAAACCTTAGACAACACAGCTCATTTTTGCTTTCAGCACAGTGGAGTACGTAAAGGAAAAACAAACCTAGTTTAATTTCTTTTTGAATATACCATTTCATGTTTGTTTTAAAAATATCCATTCAGGACAGGCGTTGTGGCGCATACCTGCAATCCCAGCATTTGGAGGCTGAGGCAGGATGATTGCCGTGAGTTCAAATCCAGCCTGGGCTACACGGTGAGCTCAAGGCCTGAACTACATAGTGAAACCTGTCTCAGAAAACAGGACCAAATCAAACTAAATAAAACAAGAATCCACTGTGATCAGTAGAAGGCATGTAAATCAAAATCCCTGAAAAAAAAATGAACCAAATAGCTACAATGTTCACTGACCCATGATTACATAATCAAAATATGATAGCCATGTATCCATAAGTACCTTAAATACAGAGGCTAGGCAGCACATTTAGAGGGTGTTCCAGGTAAATCAGTTATTGTGACTAGCATTTACAAGTAGAGTTACAAAGAAAGTTATTTAAAAATTCCTCTTTCATAATGAATGAAGCATAGCTATGAATTTATTTAAATACAAAAATGTTTAGACAACTGTAGCTTTTTGAAATTAATTTTAGGCTGATTAGAAATCCTTGCCCAGCTAAACAGTAACATAGCAAGTTCATATCTACATTTGTAAAATGGATTATTCATATTTTATCTTCACCGTTTTTTTGCATGTGCAGCCTGTGTCTCCACCTGAGTTAGGTCCTGACAAGGCCTTGTTGTTTAGCAACAGCCCCATCACCCCAGGTTTGATTCTGCAATATTCCTTGCCAAGCCTGTTTGATCCCCAACCCCCACATCCCCTAAACGGAAGAGAACCTCAGAAGAAAGCGTGGCTACACCCATTTCCATTGCTGTGCAGACTTGATTCACTAAGAAAATAGGAAGAGGTTAAGAGAAAAACACTCCGGGGAAGTTACACACCATGAAGCCGGGTGCGCTGCGGCTGTGGGTGTAATTATTTTCTCTCCTTGCTCTCTCTCCACAGGGAGACACATCGCCTCTTCCTCCCACGCTCCCAGACTGTCTGCGGGCTGATGTCAGGGTTGCTCCCTCCGAGAGCCAAAACTGTCCCCTCTACTTAACAGACAGGAATGTCACCCACGGCTTCCTCTACCCGCCGGGTGAGTAGAGCTCCTAGAGCAGCTCAGAAGGCCCGGTCAGCTGGCTGTGAGCCCGGGCATGGACAAATCCTCGCCTCCGGAGCCCCGCGGGGCTGAGCCAGCAACCGAGGCTCCCGGCTGTGGGCTTCCTGAGGCCCTTGCTGCTGCCCCGGAGCGCACAGCACCGCTAATCTGGCCCAGATGTGTAGAGACAGGCAGGTTTAGGTTTAATTTTAAAACTGAAGTCTCCGGAGAGCAACACAAGCATCTAAAAACACTCCCCTCCCCACTGCCCCAACTAAGGTCTGCATTGAATTCCAGCTGTTTCCATGGAAAGCAGGGGCGCTGGAATTGTGGCCCCATGGTTCATGCTGTGCTCAACAGCTTTGAACTGGGGATTAAGCAGCAAGTCAGGGTGTTTTGTTTTAAGAAAGGATCCCTCTTGGGAATACATAAAAGCCAGTATAGATTTTCTGAAACTCAGGAAGTACCATCTAAAACTCAGGAAATAACATTTTTATAAGATTTTCAATAAATTCAGCTTTTGGGAATGAGTTTACTCGATACATGGCCTCATTTCTTTCTTGAAGCCATGACCAGAGATGATCAATTTAGAGATTTATACTTTAGAGATTCAAAAGGCTTAATTGAAAAGTCTTAACTGAAAGAATATCAATTCTAAATTTCTGATGCAGAATTAGGGTAAATAAATGAATATTTAAGTACCTTCGTATAACTGGGGCTCCCAAATTTATGTACATCATAGAAGAAAGCTTTAAAAGTTGCAATATTTTATCAATAAAATTTTAAAATTTGCATGTAAACTTTCAGCCATTCCACTATGATACTTGTGTTTACAATGACTAGGAAATGAAATAACTATACAACTTACCTCAAAATATTAAGGATAAAATGAAACTTCCCATTCTGAATTCTATGTACTAGACATGGAAATGAGAAGTAAATTCTTACTTTTTATCTGCAACAGATGTTGGGAGCCCTTCCGTCTTTCCGGGCCTAGTTTAGAAAGCAGGATAGTCTAACCCGGGTCTGAGGACAGGTACTCCTCCTTTAAGGAGCTACCTGCTAACGACTGTTTGGATTTAGAACAGTCTGTTCAAATTTACTGCCCACTGCTCTCAATCTGTCTTTTTTTGGTTTGTTTGGTTTTTTTGGTATGTTTATGTGCATCTTGTTTGTGGAGCCTCAACGTCTGTATTTTGGATACACAGTCCTGTCATTTTTGCTGGTGGTACTGTACTGTACAGTACTATAGCTTTATGTTCTGTTACACATTACAGTACTGCAGGTAAGAGTTATGCAAAGAAAAGCAAAGTCATCAAGTTGGAGTTTCCTTTGGCCACTTCTTTGTTCTGAATATTGTAAAGGACACAGGACATGCATTTCCTCATTTAGCGGCCAATTTATTTAAAAACTCTCTGCAGGAACGGAACTCTGGCCTGGCGTTAAATGAGGAGTGTCTGTACTGTGAACACGACGTACAGTTTTGATTCTCCTTGCCTTTTGGTGCCTGCTCATTGGCCTTGGCCTCTCATGTAAGTTTTAGGTAGAACACCCAGGTCGAGTTTAAAGATGAAACATGTTACAACAGTTACTTCACAGAAATGGAATCACACGGTATTTGTCTAGGACTGGTTTATTTTCACTTAGCATCATGTCTTTGAGGTTCATCCATATTGTCGCATACTGACACATCCAAAATAGTCAAATTCATAGAATCAGAGAGTGAAATGGTGTTTTTCAGGGTCTGGGGTAGGGGACGACAGCAAGTTATTATCATTGGGCATGAAGTTTCAGTCAAGCGTGATGAGCAAGCTCTAGAGACTTTCTGTATAATGCTGCACCTTGCTATGGCTTGACTGGTCTGCCCCCCTGGACCTCCCATGCTGGAGGCTGGGTTTCCAAGGTGGCAGTGTTAGGGGGTGATGGGACCTTTCAGAGGAGGGGCTTAGTGGGAGGTGATTAGGTCCTGACCTGGAAGAGACTGATGCTGGTGTCTGGGAGCGAGTGAGTTGTTACAAAAAGAGCACTACTGACCCCTCCCCAGGTCTCTGGCTTCCTGTCTCTCCATGTGATTTCTTCTGCAAGAGACCATTTCTATTTATCTCCATCCTGGGACCAGGTTTAGGTTTAAACCTGGGGCTGCCTGAATCTTGGACTGTGAAACTCCAACACTGTGAGCTGAATAACTTCTTTTCTTTATAACTGTCCAGCTTCAAGTATTTCATTAGAGCCACACAAAATGGACTAGTCCATACCTAGAGTCAACAGTAAAGTTGTCTACACTTAAAAATTTGTTCAGCATAGATTTTGTGCTAAGTGTTCTCACCAAAATAAAAGCTTTTAAAAAACATTTAATAGCACAGTTGCTTAACACTCACTGTGGTAGATGACATTTCCATCAGCAGTCTTCATTGAGTAGAAGTTCATTTACATAAGAAAATGTTGTTTTGGAAGCTACTTATAACAACATTATTATTTTGTGAACAATCAGTAACTATTCATCTATATATAGCCTTAGGGGCTGGGGATTCAGCTCAGTGGTTTCGCTACCTGCTGCGCAAGCACAAGGACCCAAGTTCCATCCCTGGTACCAAAAAAAAAAGCACATCTATATATAGCCTTGTATTTGTTTCCTGGGGCTGCTATAATAAATTAACACAAGTTGTTTACTTAAAATAGCAGAAATATATTCTCTCACAGTTCTGGAAGGTAGGAAATCTGAAATCCAAATATTGTCCATTTGGTAGCACACACCTATAATTCCAGCACTCAGGAGGCTGAGGCAAGAGGATTGCTGTGAGTTTGAGGCCAGCCTGGGCCACGTTGTGAGTTCAAGGCCAGCTTGAGCTGTAGAACAAGACACTACATCAAGGAGCTGAAACAATCAACAAATAAAATAAAATCAGCGTGTTGACGCGGCAATGCTGTCTTTGAAAGCTATGGTGGAGAATCTTTCCTTCCCTCTTCCAGCTCCCACTGGCTCTCGGCACTGAGTGGTTTATGTGGTATTTCCTACTTGCATCTCTCCCTTCATCGTCACATAATGTTCTCCCTCTGTGTTTTCTCAAATCTCCCTCTCCTTATGAGGACACCAGTTATTCAGTTTAGAACTCACTCTAAATCCACAACAGTCTCATCCTGATTCTTAACTACATCTGCAGACTCCATTTCCAAACAAGTTTGCAGTCTCAGGTAAGAGGACTTGAATGAATCTTTTGGAGGCTCACAATTCAGCCCACTACAAGTACCCATGTTTAAAGCTGCCTGCATTGCCATGATCTGTATTGGAAAGTACCCAGTATTTCTGTGTTTTGACTATAAATAAACTTAAATCCACACGGAATAGTAACAGACCTATATGCAGTGTGACTTTTTTTTCTTACCTAGATTTAATAAAATATTTTTGTTCTGCAGCAAACAGTAAAACTGCCGATGGTCAATATGATGCTTTAATTACGAGTAATTTGGTCCCTATGTATGAAGAGTTCAAAAGTAAGTATGTATTTAAATTATTAACCTTGAATTCCCCGTGACTCCCTGAACTTCCAAATGTTTGATTGCTGTTTCCTCCTGATGTTACGAGTCATTTTGTTCTAATGTTTTAAATATACAGAAGGTTTTCTGGCACAATTTTTTTTTTTTCAGCATCAAATCTGATTTTTTGCTAGAATCTTGATAATTTTTAACTCTTAATTTAACTGTAGTAAGCTATTCACAAAACTAAAATTTACTGCCATTCATCATAAGTAAATGAAAGGTGAATGTTTGTCCTCAGAGTATAAATCAGTAAGGCAGCACACCTGTCCTGTACATTTTTAGCACTCATTGGTCCCCAGGCAACTCTGCATTAGGAAGGAATCTAAAGAGATTCTTAAGTCTAATTTGAAGATGGACCCTATAGCAACAAAAAGCTATCATCAACATGACTATTAATAATTAAGTAATTAATTTAATTATGTTTTTTTTGAGACAAGGTCTCACTATGTAGTTCACGCTGGCCTTGAACTCATTATGGATTTCAGGCTGTCCCAAACTCAGGTGATCCTCCTGCCTCAGCCTCCCAAGAGCTGAGGTACATGTGTGTGCCACCACACTCGGCTAATGGCAGTTAACTTTTGTTCCATGGACTACTTGTAGAATTACCCAGTCATCACTGATAACTACTGAAGTAGGATTTGATGTTAGTAAATGCACCTGCCTATAACAGAAGATATTTCCATGTTCACCAGAGGTAGATATCTTTAACACAGTATTGTTTTATTTTTAGAAATGTGGGACTACTTCCATAATGTTCTTCTTATAAAATATGCAGTGGAGAGAAATGGGGTCAATGTGGTCAGTGGACCAATATTTGATTATAATTATGATGGCCATTTTGATGCTCCGAGTGAAATTACAGAGTAAGTAATCCGGCCTTTGGACTCAGCAATCGGCTATCCCAAGGGGAAATCCCAATATTTTAAATATGAGCTCTGTGTTGTCCCTATTATACAATATATTAATATTCAGATGTTATTGGTGATTATTTTCAACGTAGTCTTTTTAAATATTTAGATAGATACAGATATTACATGGAAAATTTTAAACTAATGGGCAAAAAAAATTCCAGGCAAAGTTTGGCAAAACTTTTATTTGAAAAATTTCTAAACTAACGAGTAAAGATAGAATAAGATTTTATGGAGGTTAAGGAGATTGGGAACTCTCAGTGTATCATCATCAACCAGTCCAATCATAAATGAAAACAATTAGACTGAGTTTACTTCAGTAAACTTCACAAGAATGGCAAATAATACTTAAACCCAAATTTAATCTACAGAGCAGCCATAGGTCAGGTGCACTGCCCCAGTCGAGGATGAGAACTTGGAGGATGGAGAGGTTAAGAACTTGTCTGAATTCCACAGCATCAACCTCGACAGCCCATGTTCCAAATCCTGGTGATGATATTGCCACTTGGGCTCTTGTTCCTCTCAGTGGACTCAGACTAATACCTTCCATATATATTTTTTTTTCTTTTTTTTTTTGGTCCTGGGGATCGAACTCAGGACCTTGGGCTTGCGAGGGAGGCAGCGGAACTACTGAGCTGAATCTTTGGCCCCTTTCCATATATTTTGCACTGAAAACTTTTAAAAGCACTTTAGTGTTTGTTGTCTGAAATGGAAGCACTGCCTTACTTACAGTTATCTGGCTTTCTCCCCACGCCACCACCACAGAGTTGACAGCACAGGGTCTGAGGGTTCTCAGCCCTAGGATGTTAAAGGATTAGGCACCCAAACATCTAGGGCGTGATTCCAAGTGCCCCTTAACCCCAGTTCCTGCTCTATAAGGAAAGTCCCCTGTGAAGCATGACACCAACAAAACTAGGACACGTCGGAAGCCAGGCATGGTAGTGGTGCCTTTAATCCCAGCACATGGGAGGCTGAGACAGGAAGATCGCCACAAGTTCAAGGCCATCATGGGCTACATAGTGAAATCCTGTCTCAAAAAAGAAAAAGAAAAGAAACATAGGAGGCAGAATTCTATACCTTTTTGTTTGTTTCCAGCTGGGGCTGCAGCTCAGTGGCTCTGTGCCTGCCTGGCAAGCTCAAGGTCCAGAGTTCGATGCCCTGTACTGGGGGGAAAAAATCCTAGTATTTCCCCACAATGTTAGAAAGACCAAGCTTAGATTTCTACGGTTCTAAATCTCTGTACTGGCTGGTTAAAGTAAAAGAAGTAACATGGTAAAACTTGGTATTCCCTGTCTATCACTTTCTTTTACCCTGGCATTTCTTTAAAACTACATGAAGACAGTTATAGTCCGTGAGCCAGAGCACAACAGGACCCGTCTCCATTTCACTTGCAGACACGTGGCCGGCAGCAGCGTCCCGATCCCCACGCACTACTTCGTGGTGCTGACGAGCTGTGAGGACAGCAGCGCCGCGCCCGCCAGCTGCCCCGGCCAGCTGGACGTCCTGCCCTTCATCATCCCTCACCGGCCCACCAACGTGGAGAGCTGCCCGGTGAGTGGCCAGGGATGGAGGGCTAGGCAGAGCCCTGTGGGCTTTCATAGGGACGGCTATGTGGTGCTCCTGCGGGCTTCCGTAGGACTGGCTGTGTCAGTGCTCCACAACAGAGTTGTAATAAAAGTGACTTCATCTTTGAGGCTATCTGTAATGACTGATCTCTGTGCAATTAATAGCAAAAGTGTATCTGCATATGTGAACATGTATTTATGTCTGCGTGTCTTTTGTTTTATTTTTTGAGACAGCATCTCACCATGTAGCCCAGGCTGGCCTCAAACGCATGATGATACTCCTGCCTCAGCCCCCAAGTGCTGGGATTACAGGCATGCATCACCAAACCTGGATACATTCTTATATATTTGATTTCTATGTATTTTATTCATACTCACTAGGGAAGAGATTATGACATTAATTTTTTTATTCTGGATGCAAATCTTAAGGTTCTATCCCAAAGCTGGCATTGAATTAATATTTCCTGAAAGAATATGTAAATGTCAATATTCCAACAACTTGAAGCATGAACTGTTTTACACTTATGCACACACATGCACAAACACACATGAACGTGCACACACATGTACAGGGGGATAAATTGGTTCAACTAAGATCACTTTTTGATCACCTCAAAAAAATTTTTTTTTCTTTTTTTGGTGCCGGGGATCGAACTCAGGTCCTTGTGGTTGCAAAGCAGGCGGAGGACCACTGAGCTAAATTCTTGGCCCACCTCAAGAATTTTGTGAACCAAGGCAACTTTATGTGTAAATGGTTACTGCAACTTAAAAATTTATTTTTCATAGAAAAAATATACTGGGTGTTGGATTTTATTGAAGTCATTCAGTAAATATGTTGAGTATTTATTAAGCACATATCATGATAGGAACTCTTTAGAACACACAGAGCATACATTGTGCCTTCCCTTAAGGAGATGAAAAAAGGAATTAAGACGAGTTATGCACATGTACCAACTACACATAAGGTGTGTAATCATTATGTGCTGAAAAAAAGTTCATATACAATGTTGCCACATAAATGAGATACAAGCATATAAAAGGGCCAGTTCATAGTACAAGAAGTAGTTTAAAGATTAAGAAAAGCCAGGTGTGGTGGTGCACGCCTATAATTTTACAACTCAGGAGGCTGAGGTAGGAGGATCACTGAGTTCAAGGCCAGCCTGAACTACACAGTGAAACCCTTGTCTCAAAAACCAAAAAATAAAAATAATTAGGAAATGTCACAAATTTGGGCTCAGTTGTGAAATCCCGTTAAGAGGATTTGATGGTTGGCTTGAATGGTGAGTAAAGGTTACGTAAAGTAAGGTGGAGTAGAGCTGGGCCCTGAAGAAGGCCCGGCATTGAGAAGACCAGGAAAAGGCTGAGAAGAATGGAGAATTGGTGACTGATGGGATTCAAGAGCCAAAGGAAAAGTGAAATTTAAAGACCAATCAGAGGTTTTAAATGCAGATAATTCAGAGAAACACAAAAGGAGGAATGAGGACTTTTTGGCAGGGAGATGGAGGCTGCACTCAGCTCTGTCAAGGCCATGGGCATCTCCTTTGATGCCCCAGGGCTGCTGGAGACCGGAAGTGAGCACTCGGTCCGAGGGTCTCCTTTAAGTGGTCGCGGTATAGCTGCGTTGGGCACGGCAGGTGTGTGGGAGGGACATTTAACTGAAAATCAGCCCTTCTGTAGGACTGTCAGGAGATTAACAGAGAACAGGGTGTCACAGAAACCATGGATCTAAATGATGGAACTTTTGTAGAGTAAAAACTTGTTAAGAGTCAAATGCCCAAGAAATATCTGAAAAGATCCTGAGCTATAATAATACTCGGGTCATAAAATGTATGCAGGCATAGAATGCTACTTAACAGCCGAAGTTTGACAAAGTCTGGGGTCCCGGGGGTCATCAGCTGCCTGTGAGGGGGCACTGTCACCATCACTTCGAGGAATGCAAGGTTCAGCTCTGATAAAGTTAGTCCTGTGCACTTTATGTAGTTTCATTCTTGTATCTTAGACTTCTGTGCTCTCACGGGTGAGGCAGGGGCCAAATTACTCCTTAGTGTCCTCCAATAGCAAAAGTCCTGCAGTAGGCTGCGGGGAGCAACTGGCTGTTACAGTAAAACAAGGGAGCATTGAACACTAGAGCTTAAAACCACCTCCCTGGACCTAGCTAGAACACTGTGGGTAGATCACAAACACACAAGCCAATGAAAACTAAATGGAAGATACCACTTATAATGGCAGTTATGTAAAGTTGAAAACTTATAAACCAATACTATATATTATATACTGATGTGTGCTAAAAGTTTTAAAAACGTTGGATTGACACCAATTCAGAGTAATGTTTGACTCTGAACCAAGAAACTTTGGAGGCTTAACTTCATCTGTAATATTACACATATTTTTTTAAAAAACGTATACCTAAGTAAATATAAAAATAGCAGGACTGGGTGTGATGGTGCATGCCTGTGATCCTGGCATGGGTAAGGCTGAGGCAGGAGGATTGCCACGAGTTTCAGGCCAGCCTGAGCCACACAGTTCAGTGCCAGCCTGAAGTACATAGTGAGACCTTGTCTCAAGAAAGAGAAAAAGAAAGAAAAAAATTGCTAAGTTTTATGGTGGCTTGTGTTTCTTATATTTCGTACTTTTTGTTTTATTAAACAACTAAATTTAATTTGTATCAAATGAAGATTTAAGGCAATAAAAAAGGCACCTTCTAAGTAATAAAATGTCTTTCTGTTAGTGAAAGATTATGTCTTGTGGGAAAACAGCCTTGTGTTTCTTTCTTTCTTTCTTCTTCAGGGAAATACAACTGAAGACCTCTGGGTTGAGGAAAGATTTAAAGCACATGTCGCCCGGGTCCGAGATGTGGAACTTCTTACTGGTCTTGACTTTTATCAGGAAAAAGTACAGCCTGTCTCTGAAATTTTACAACTGAAGACATATTTACCCACATTTGAAACTATTGTTTAACTTAATGTATAAAACAATTTTGGTGAGATGTAGATGATGTTTTCTGTTGGAAAATCGTAAAATAAAGTTTTCTATTTTTCCTTAGCTTAAAGTCATGTGGCACTTTTCCCCACTCATTTTGCTTTTGGGACTATATGCTAAAGTTACTTTTTTGCAAGGTTTGTGCCATGTTATACCTTTCCTGTTATTCCTCTTTCCTAATCTTTGGCTGTTTTTTTCTGCTCACACTTACCTACACAAAAGGAAGAACAAGAGAAACAGATCTCACTTGGAAACAGTCAGTTCAGCATCAGTCTTGTTGTAAAACTCTATGGTTAGCAAGTGGACAATATTTAGTAAAATAAAAATGCACATAACTTTCATTAGTAATTTCACCTGTGAAAACTACCCCAGTGGACGTACTTGGCACAAATGCAGAAAAGTATCAAAACCCAGGAAACGTGGACTTTATTTAAACAATCTATAAAGAAGTACATGATGGTCTCTAGTTTAGTAGGCTGTCTCCTCACGAGGGTTTGTGTGCCGTTTCCTCAGGATTCAGTTCATGCTGTGCATTTCCAGCAGAACACTGCGTTAGTGATACTTGTCCTCGATCCTTCACATTTGGAAGCACATAGTATGCAGTTGCGCTCTTATCGCTGATGCCCAATTAGTTAAGTTCGTGTTCACCAGGCTTCTCTTCTGTAAAGATGCCATTTTTCCCTTTCTGATTTATAAGTTTTGTCTGGTTAGACACGTGAAACCCTATACATACTATAATTTTTATTAAATTTTCATCCATTGACTTTAATATCCACTAGTAATCCTCTGATTCAAATTGAGTCAGTTTTTAAAACTCCATTGTGTTACATTTATTAGTCTTCGACTGTAAGGACATATTGCCTCTTCTTTATTAGTTATCTGCATGGATTTTTTTCTATTCGATAGATCAAAATACCCTACACTCATATTTACTTCATATTCAAATTATCCCAGATTCAGCCTGTAGAGGCTTCTTTAATGGGCTCCCATGTCCTTTTGACAGCCTCAGTTTTTTAGTATTTCCTTATTTTCTGGTATTAGAAATTAGTTTGGGGCTCACTTTACATTTTCTCTGCACTAACTCTGGAACCTGCATTTTCTCCGAGGAATTCAGTGGGTTCACTGGTGTGATTGGATTTAGAGCCTTTCAGGGAACACAGGTAGATGGGTAGAGCTCTCGGCCTGTGCCACCCCTTCTCTATGTTTCTGAATAAAAACGTGAATAAAAACCCATGGGTTCAGTTGCCATGCAGTACGGCATGGTTTTTTCTAACCCTTTCCCATTTTGTAACTTTATCTCCTTTCCCCCATAAGAGAAACTTGATTCTCAACATCACCAGTATATTTACTTAATCCCACAATACCCACAGAGGAGGAATTGCTAAGCAGGGCCATGGAGAAAACGAACCAACTAACTAGAGATCAAGAAATGCTTCCACTTTCTATCCCTAAACTAGGAATTTATAGCCACAATTCTGTGTTCCCAAAATGACTTCAATTCATTTCTCCTTCGCTGTAGTTACATTGTTCTTTTGAAATACAACATTGCCCATGTTTCTGTTTCTATTCCGATAGCAGCTTCCCTAGCCTACTAAGTCAAAAAAGCTATTTTTGAGTATATAAAATAGGAACATAGTTCCAAAAGCAAAACTCAGATTAAAAGGGACATTTCAAAGAAATATCCACACTGCCCCTCTTCCCACCCACCCTGAGTAGATGACTATCATTTTTCTGATTTATCATTCATGTTTTTTCTTATAAAAATAAGCAGATATATTTTTCACATTTCCTTCCTTACACAAAAGAGATATCATCTAGTATACAGCAATGAATAATGTTATCCATATGCACTTTTGTGATATTGGAAGTGTATTTTGGGGTAAATTCCTAAATGTGGCTAACCATATACACTATAGTTTCATTTTTTGAAAGTAAAACTATTATATTGGCATAACTTTTTTTGAGACAAGGTCTCACTATGTAGTTCAGGCTGGCCTTGCACCCACTATATGGTCCAGGCTGGCCTCGAACTCACTGTGATCCTCCTGCCCCAGCCTCCTGAGTGCTGGGATCACAGGTGTGCACCACCACACCCAGCCTACAGTCAAATCTTTTACAAGTGCTTTCTATGTAGCTGGGGATTTATTTACTACAAGAGAATATCTTGCTTTGGAATACACGGTATCGTATATTACTGCTAGATTTAATTACATTTGGTAGACAGGCATATATAAAAGAACTATTTTTGTGAGTTCTAATGTTCCTGCATCAAGGATTAAAATTCCTGTTGTAAAAAGGGGACTTTCTAACCCACGGAGATTAGCTAAGGTCCTAGGAATCGACATGGAAAAAAAGGGAATTCTGAACATTGGCTTATTATCCAGATTTATTTAAAACTTTGTAAACTTCTTTCCCTTAATGTAGTAGCCTTGACTCAAGAGACTAGACGTGTCAGCTGGGCAAGTGGGCGTGGTCAGTCAATCACGGAGATCCAGGACACATAGGCCCAACCCCTGTACCCGGGACCAATCAGAGAATGCTATCTTCAGTTCTAGGTGTGAAATCAAGCAGGTTTTTGATAGGACAGCCTAAATCTGATGTCAGGTTGGGGGATACAGAAAAGGGCAGCCATTAGCCCACACTCACTTGTACTTCTTTCCTACTTTAATACCTTTAGTAAGTATAAAACTGATAGGTCTCCCACCACCTCAGCAGCTATTAAGTATAGTAGCTGCCCTCTTCCTATGGTGCCTTGCCACCTCCCCTGTGTGACATCATGCCAAGATGGTTGCTCCCACCAAAGAACAAACCCTTCTTCCCAGCATGCCCCTGTTCCCACCTAGACAGTAACCTAATACTCGCTCACCTCCTACCACCTAGTGACATCACCGGCTCCTCCATTCCCTAGTCACTACCTCACTCAACCCCGCCTCAGCCCCTACAAACCCCACCCCAGTCTCTATAAAAGACTCTCCCTGCCCCAGCCATATTGCTTTTGTCTCTCCTTTGTTCAGAGACAGCCCGGCAGATTTATTCCCCTAATAAAGGCTTGTTGTGGCCTGGTCTGGTCTTGGTCTTCGGCCCTTTTACCTGACAAAAACCTCGCTACCTATTCCATGTTTCTTGTCTAATTGTTTGTTTAGGACAACAAGAACCTGGAAGGATCCCTGAGAAGAGCACAGTACTCCAGACCCTGGTGACAGCCACATTAAAAAAAAAAGAAAAAAAAGAAAATCAGGGATTTAGTGCTATAGTTGGAGTTAAAACGGCTCAGAATCTGTCCTTCAGTGTTTTCTGCCCAAGGAAACTCACTTTCCCTGCCAGTTTGGGGAGTTGAGTGGGTCCCAGGGACAACTGGATTCAACTACATAGATTTGTGTGCCCACTAGTTAAGTTGGAATTTAGTCTACAAATGTCCACCAACATGTGATCGCTTTTAAAACCAGTAAATGGAGTTTTCAGGAGTGGGTGTTTACAGTTACTAGTTGGGCTCGTCCTGGAGTAAACTCCTTCTGGCTTTGGCGCTTGAATTTATTTTGAACTTGTCTTTGGGGTCTTTGAAAACCCTCCTGCCCTGGGGAAATCTCTTTCCTTCCTCCACCTCCATCCACCCCTGCATCACCACTTTTTGTCCTCTGTTTACTCTGGGAAGGGTGAGCTTGGGAAGGGAAATGGGACGTAAACTGAAACCATTTTCAAAACCATAAACAAGATTATTGGAAGCAGCGACTTCCTTTTTACTCAGCATCCCTGGCTGACCACAATCCCTCCCTCCATCAGGACTCCCTCTGGGACAGACTTCCGGACAGACCAAACCTCAGCCCGCAGTGTCAGAATCAGGGTGACGCTGACTGGGCCCAAACCCACAGGATACATGCAGCTGGACAACAATGGCCATGAATGCTGCTGGACCTAGGCTGAAGGGGCTCCTTTATCCTAACATGTTTTTTTCTTTCCTCATTTTTTTTGGAGACAGGGTCTCAATATGCAGTTCAGGCTGGCCTTGAACTCACTATGTAGTCCAGTCTGGTCTTAAATTATTAGCTATCCTCCTGCCTCAGCCTCCTGAGTGCTGGAGTCACAGGCATGCACCACCACACCTCGTCATATTATGTTTCTTAAAGTGAAAATTAGATTCCTGGGTCTGGGAGGAATCTGGAGACACCAGGCCCATGTCTTTAGGCTTACTCCACCAACATGTTCTGATACCATTGCTTAAGTGTTAGTAATTTCCATCCCTAAGGGGTGAACAAAGGCTTTACAGCAGTTTCTCTGACTTCTTGAGATTAAGAATGCTTGCCCAGGGCTGGGGATTTAGCTCAGTGGTTCCACTGCCTGCCTCCCAAATTCAATCCCCAGTACCAAAAAGAAAAAAGAAAAAAAAAAAAATGCTTGCCCAGGGCCAGGGATTTAGCTCAGTGGTGCCACACCTGCCTCATAAGTGCAAGGTCCTGAGTTCAATCCCTGGTACTGCAAAAAAAACAAAGAATGCTTGCCTATTGCTTAGGACAGTGACCTCTTCCTGTCTTGTCTACTTAACACAATGCCCACAAGCTCCATTCTAAGTCTCCTAAGGAATCAGCTACACTGTGTTCTCACAGGAGCACCTAAGGCAGGAGTGTACTGATACGAGCAGGACTTCTGTCTTTCTAGCAGCGGGTCCTGAGCAGTTTCCTCGAATTCCACAACTGAAGCCAGGCGCAGTGGCGCATGCCTGTCATGCCCTCACTTGGGAGGCTGAGGCAGGAGGATGGCCAAGAGTTTGAGGCCAGTCCGGGCTATAAAGTGAGACTTGTCTCAAAAAAAACAACACAGAAAAAAAATAAATTAATTTTAAAAACCCAAAAACAACACAGAACCAAAACAAAACAACCAAACAATGGAAAATGATGGAATAGCCTTAAGGAACATAAAAGATACTGGGAAAGAAGTAAAAAATAAGTCTTGCTATGTAGCCCACGCTGGCCTTGAACCTGTGGGGGTCCTCCTGCCTCAGCCTCCCAAATGCTGGGATGACAGGTGTGTGCCACCATGCATGGCTATTTGTGCCTCCTTTGATGGGCACATTTCCCAGGGAAATTAACTCCTTCAATTCTGATTTTTTCCAGGGATCTGTAGGGTGGGAAAGACCAGCAGAAAGCAACTAGGGCACAGGCTGCACCAGGGCAGGTCTGTAGCGACGGCTGGGGCGGAGACTCTGTGACCCCGACCGACCTGGATGATGGCTGAGGGTTTGAGAATCAGTGACTAAGGAAGGGATTAAACATTAAAGCCACAATGTCACTGTTTTCACCTCAAACAGAGTAACATAGATCTAGATCTTACGGAAACAGACAGATGATCCGAAACCCCCAGGAAAGGACCAAGGCAGAAGAGTGAAACTCTTGTTTCTCCGAAGCAGCTGGAGGAAGACAGCCCTGGCCTGGCCTGGCCTGGCCAAAGCTGTCACCTCGGAGCCAGCAGCCAGTGAGTCACAGCCGCCTGCACCTGAGCCTCTGGTGGAAATCGGGCCACATGGTGACGGAGCCCTGGCAAGAACAGCTGGAAAATAGCTCAGATACGGAGCCTGACACCTGTCAGGTGAATCTTTAACACTCAGTTCTTCTGAGTTTTATGTGCTGTGCTCCTAGGATGCACAACTGCTGCGGCAAAGATTGCTCCATGCTTCTGACTAAAACTCACCTTGGTCAGTCAGATTGTTGTACAAAAGAAGAGATAAAACTTTGATGTTTTTAAAGCTTTAAAATATCTGTATTGGAGCTGGGCGTGGTGGGGCACGCCCGTGATTGTAGCACGTGGGAGGCTGAGGTAGGAGGATCACCAGGCATGTGAGGCCAGCCTGGACTACATAGTGAGACTCTGTCTCAAATAGCAAACAAATACAGGGTGGTGTTGGATTCATTTGAGAGATGTAGCTAAATAAAGAATTTGGCTTTGGAGTGAGCACAGGGTAGGAGAAACTGGCAGGAAACTTCAGGTACAATCTGGGTTTCAGACTTGCAGACAGCGGTCCGGTCCGGTGCTTATTGAAAACGCTGGGTTCTCAGGTTGTCTGCTGTTAACCCTGCCTGCATTTAAAATATAATAAACAAGGTTGGGTGTGGTGGCATACTTGTGTAATCCCAGCACTCTGGAGGCTGAGGCAGGAGGATCACTTAGAGTTCAAAGCCACCCTGGGCTGCGTAGCAAGACCTTGTATCAAAAATACCAAAAAAACAACCAATCAATCACAAAGGTGACTACTTCCCCAGGTAAGTATTTTCTTTTAAACATGCTTTATTATATCTGTGTGTCATTAACAGATAAACACACTCTCAACTCCTAAGGAAACGGCATCTTGCAAATGGGTCTTTGTACCATCCTGTTAGCAGGGAAGCTTCCCACTAAAGGAGAGATGGATTAGACTTGTGCTGAATTTAAAATAGTATCTGAAAAACTAAAAGCAAAAAATGCAAAACACAACCCAGCAATTTTGTTTACTACAAAGCTATAAATGTTTCCTTTAAACAGAGGAGTACCATCGGCAACAGAAACAAGCAGAGCACCGTAGAGCACGAGTCTCCCGCCACTGGGCATGTAAACAGGATCTTTCCGTGCTGCTTCACCAGAGGCCCAGTGTGACACCTTTCCGCTGTGTGGGGCTTGTGCTGGGTCACCAGTCACCATGATCGCTTTTCCCAATCTCACCAAAACCTCCAGGACACAGCCTCTGACACAGAGAGAGCCTCTGTGAGAAATGTGAGGAAATTTTTCCAGAAGAAGCTCTTAAAGGCCCAAGTCTGTGGAGTGTGAGTCACCGGGTGACCTCCGCTGGTGTCTGGGCCCCGAATTGCTCTCCTGGGAGGTCCCAGGGGAGGACCTTGCAGGCAGTGGCAAAGAGGAGGCGCTAAGGGCAAGAACAAAAGCACCTCACAGACCACCTGATTTTATAGGTGGGCGTTTCTCTTCCCGCTCATTTTACTGGGTTTCTTGGTTTGTTTGTTTGAGACTCACTATGTAGCCCAGGTTGGCCTCCAACTGTCACAGACCCTCCTGCCTCTGCCTCCTGAGTGCTGAGATCACAGGCGTTTGCTACCACCCCCGGCCTATACAGCTAGCTTGTTCATATGCCTGGAGGCTTTCCCTTGCAGAAGCAGAATTGAAAACCATAGGACCATAATTGAAGGACAGCTTTATAAATGTATTACAGCCTTTCCTGCTCCTTCAAATTGGCTGTTCCAGACATAACCGGACATTTTGCTCAAGACCCTGCTCATTAACACGAGTGCATAATCCTCCTGTTTAGTCTCCTTCTTCTGGATTTGAAATGTATTTTGTGTACGCTCTTTATTATATTCCGCCCCACCCAGTGCCCCATGTCTAAGTTCTGCCCATTGGTTTCCGGTGTTAGATGGCTCTCCTCTGTCTGCCACTGTGTGCCTACTGTCACCATCCTGTCACTTCATCTGGACAGCAGGGACTATATGGGTTTTAAACTGTGTCCCCAGGGGTCCCAAAACAAGCCTCGATCTGGACACAGGGCTTCTGTGGAGCTGGTTACCACGAGCTCACGTTGGGACAGGCTTGGTCTCACAGGACTGGTACCCTAAGGAGGAGGTTGAGCTGGGTGTTGAGGTGCACACTGGGAATCCACCACTCAGGAGGCTGAGGCAGGAGGACCCTCTTATAAATTTGAGGCCAGCACAGGCTCAGGGAGGAGGATTACTATGAGTTGGAGGCCAGCCCGACTTACACAGCAATTCCCTCTTTCCAAAAGCCAACGAAACAACTCAAAATGATCATAAAAAATAAGTGTTTTGAGTCAATGAGGCAACTCGACGGCACAACTAAGACACTCCTGGAGGAGGACTTCCAGCTGGCTGTGGTGATGTATGCCTGTAATCCCAGCAGCACTCGGGAGGCTGAGGCAGAAGGATTTCTTCGAAGTGGAGCTCAGCTGGGGCTACATAATGAGTTCAGGATCAGCCTGAACTACATAGGGAGACCTTGTCTCAAAAAAAAACCAAAAAAAGAGAGGACTTTCAGAACTGCTTTAGACTGTGGCTGGAATGATGAGATGTTCAAAGAGAAAGGGAGTATTTTGAGGGGCATTCATGGTAATGTGTCTCTTACTGTAATATTTTATTTTTTAAGTAAATTTTGTTTTATTCCATTCCTCCCCTCAAGCCCTCTCCCCTCCCTATTATTTTTTATTTTTTTGGCACTGGGGATCAAACTCATGACCTTGAGCTTGCAAGGCAGGCGCGATGCCACTGAGCTAAATCCCCGGCCCCTTATTAGATTTTTTAATATGAACATTCACCATAATTTTTTTTGACACAGGGTCTTGCTATATAGTTAAGGCTGGATTCGAACTCACTATGTAGCCCCAGGCTGGCCTCAAATCCATGGTGATCCTCCTGCCTCAGCCTACCAAGTGCTGGGATTACAGGCATGTGCCACTATATCCAGCTCACTGTTATTTTTTATAAGACATCATGAATCAATGAAAGATAGCCTTAACTCTGTTAATTATATAGAGAAAAAGAAGTCAGAACGCTTCAGATATGGTGTGGGGTTTGTTTTTGTTTTGTCATTCTTTTTTTTTTTTTTTTTGGTACCGGGGATCGAACTCGGGTACTTGAGCTTGCGCAGCAGGCAGGGAAACCACTGAGCTAAATCCCCAGCCCTGTCACTTGTTTTCGAGACAGGATCTCACAATACAGTTCCAAGTGGTTTTGAGGCCCCGCCCCTCGCCTCGCCCTGCCCCGCACTCCGGCCCTCCGGCGGCCGCTCCTCATCCTCACAGACCTGTTTGCGGAGACCCCCAGACCCTCCTGGTCTCTGCCCCGGGGCGACTTGGTGAGGAAAAGTGGCCGCCCTGACGACGGTCGTGGTGGTGGCAGCGGCGGTGGCTGGGGCGGGCGCGGCCATGGGGACCAGCGTGGGAGCAGCGCCGCTGGCGACGCAGCAGAATGATGGCCGTTTTCGTGCTTCAGGTGGAATTCATCCTTTGCAACTTCAAAACTGGAAGCGGAAAGTGAGTCGAACAAAGAAAGCAGAATTCATACGCACAGCAGAAAAATTTAAAAATCAAGTTATATTATAGAGAAAGATAAACACAGTCATTTCTACAACCAAACAAATGACTTCAGAATTGAGCACAGTATGCTGGAAGAATTGGAAAATAAATTGAGTAACAGCAGAAAAATGGAAAAAACAAAAATCCAGCAACAATTAGCCAAAATACATAACAATGTAAAGAAACTTCACCATCAGTTAAAAGATGTGAAGCTCACACCTGATTTTGTTGAAAAGCTCAGAGAAATGATGGAAGAAATTGAAAATGCGATCAACACTTTTAAAGAAGAACAAACACTGATATACGATGAGCTTATTAAAGAAGAAAAAGCAACAAATAATGAACTGAGTGCCACATCAAGAAAAATTGTCACATAGGCTGTGGGTAATTAAGAAACAGAGAAAGCTTTCAGAGCAATCTCAAGTAAAGGTTCTGTAGACAAAAATGACACCAAATACTCTTCCAGCAGCAGTGGTAGATTTTGAAAAATTCCTGCAGCAAACAGGAGGGCGACGAGGGGGCTGGGATAATTATGACCACCAGAACTTTATAAAAGTGAGAAATAAACATAAAGGGAAGCCTGCATTTATGAAAGAAGTTCTAGAACACCTCCCGGGAAGAACACAGGATGAAGTTCAACAGCATGAGAAATGGTATCAGAAATTTCTGACTCTAGAAGAAAAGAAAAAAAGAGTCTATTCAGAATTGGAAAACTAAAAAGCAGCAAAAGAAGCAAGAAATTTTCAAGTTAAAAGAGAAGGCAGACAATATTCCTGTGCTTTTTCATAATAAACCAGAAGGTAATCAAAAGCAAAAAGAGGAAGAAAGAAAGAAACAGAAGTTGGCAGTTGAAGCTTGGAAAAAACAGAAAATTACAGAGCTGTCAATGAAATATGCTTCTAAGTTAAAAGAAGAGGAAGAGAAAGTGAAAAAGCAGCAAAAAGAACGCCAATGCCAGCTTAAACTAAAATTACTATTAGAAAGTTACACCCAGTAGAAGAAAGAACAAGAAGAATTTTTGAGGCTTGAAAAAGAGATAAGAGAAAAGGCAGAAAAAAAGGAAAACTGTTGCTGATGAAATTTCCAGGTTTCAAGAAAGAGATTTATATAAACTTGAATTGAAAATTCTAGATAGGCAAGCAAAAGAAGAGGAAAAGGCAGAAAAACAAATAAGATTGGCAAAATTAAAGGAAAAGTTTGAAAATAATGTTAGTAGAGATCCCTCTAGGCTTTACAAATCTACCAAAGGTTGGGAAGAACGAACCAAAAGCATAGGACCAACAGGCTCTGGGCCACTTCTACATATCCCACACAGGGCTATTCCAACTTGGAGACAAGGAATATAGAGGAAAATATGAGATAATGGAAGTACTATTCATTTGATGAGAGTACTAGCACATTCAGTAATACCAGGAGAGCGTGACTAACCATTTTCTTTAAATATCACTAGCCCAGTCAGATTGCTTATTGTGCTGTATATAAATTGAGAGGTACTGTAAGTTGTATTCTGCATCATTAACGGTTCCTGTTTCTACTAAAAGGGTGTTTAGGGAGGGTATATGTTGGCCTGTTACTGATATAAAAGTTATTTATATAAATTTATGTAACAAACATCCATTTAAATACTCAAAGCTTTTCAAAGGTACTTTGTTTTTGTCATCGCATAGCAAAATAAATCGAGGCAGTCACAGAGAAGCATTTTTTAAACCAAAATTTTGTAACTTTTGTAACTTGGAAGTAAGTTAGCTTGAATAATAAAAATGACTTTTTTTTTTAAGAGTTACAAAATAGCTTAGTACTTTTTCTAAGTTCAACATATTGGTAGTTTGTCAGTTATTACTTTTTTGTGTAATAAGTATTTTGTATTTGAAGCAAAAAAAAAACCAAAGTGGTTTTGAACTCACTATGTATCCCATTCTGGGCTCCAGGCATGTGCCACTGCACCACACATCAGATATGGTGAAATTTATGATCTGTGGCTCATACAAGAGGAAGTTGACTAAAGGTGAGGTTAAAAAAATAGTAATAATAATAATAAAGATAGGGTGGTCTTGAGTTAGGGAACATCAGCTCACTGGATGTTTGAATTCCAGATACAGGTGTCATGGTGTGTGTGTCTCCATCATCTATCATCTGCCTAATCCACCGACCTACCTGCGTCTTCTAACATAGTACACTCACATTTCTGCCTGGTTTCATGCCTGTTGTCAGCTGACCGAGGGAGTGGATAACATAAGCGATTGTGTTCGCCTCTTTGCCCTTACCTGGAAGGAGTCCTCCAGAGGTGGTTTCCATGCTCTTTCTGTTGTGAGCAAAGAACTAGTCAAGACAAGGGCAAAAGTTAGTGAGGTTTCACATTCATGAAAGGTCAGAAGCGAACAGAAGCATGCTCTGCAGAGCGTGTTAGAGCCAACTGAAGGTAAGAAGAGAGAGCCTCCCTTCAAGCCACAGGAAAAGCCGACAGTGGCCCAGGACCCATGGCGGCCATCTTTCCTGTGGCTGATCTCAGGGTTAGGCTGTGCTACCAAAGACCCCTGCAAGTTCTCGCGAGAACAATTCAAACGGGCACTCTCTGATTGGTTCCCCCTGCAGGGCTTTGAGAACTGTTCTGCGCATGTGTCCAGCGACTTTGTGATTGGCCGGTCACGTCCACCTCGCACCAGTCTGCTGGGTTTTAATCTGCCTCACTCCCCACCTCCCATTTATGGGCTTGAGGGAACACACACAAGTCGTTGAGCCTTCTAAGCCTTAATGTCGTCCAAACTGGTGATTCTGGGACTTACATGCAGTCATATATGTCAAAATGCTTGGGGGAGAAAAAATGCTTTGGGAACTATGAGATTGAGTCTTGCTAGGATTGATTGAAGAAAAAATTAAATCGAGCCTGGAGAAGCAATAGTGAGAATTAATCAACAGCAAACGAAGCCAGGGCTAAATCAGGTACAGGCAATGTATTGTTATCTCAAGTTATTTTATTTTGGGGAGTGGGTGGCTTTCTGTGGGCATCTGGTTTTCCCTGTGTTGACTGTGGCGATGCCCTGCGTGGTGCTTCCTGCCCGAGACTGAGTGTCCACCCGCGATGTGGACAGTGGGAATGTTCAGCGCCGCACAGTTGTTTACCCTTAGACGCACAAGCTGGTTTTGTAAATTTAAATTTGTATTCGTATTAGTACATGTTTGTTGTACATAATGATCACATTCCTCAAATGGATTGGTACCCGGGTATAGCACATCTCAATTCTTCTTTCATCTTCCCAACCCCTGACCATGCTCTCTCTCTCTCTCTCGCGCGCTCTCTCTCTCTCTCTCTCTCTCTCTCTCTCTCTCTCTCTCTCTCTCTCTCTCTCTCTCTCTCTCTCCCCTTCTCTCTCTCTCTGTCTCTCTACAGGGTCTGTCTTGAACTCCTGGTGATCTGCCTGCCGCTGTCCTCTGAGTGCTGGAATTGCAGTGTATCTTCCACTTTAAAAGGATATTTTTTGGTGAAACAAACACAAAGCAGGCCATTGCTGGCCTTCAGGGCGTCCTGTTTCTCTCAAGGCCACAGGGAGGCTTCCCTGGGCATGCAGGCGCTCGGGCTGGCAGTGCACAGTGTGGGCCCCACGCTGATCGGTCGCAGTGGTGAGGGCGTCGGGTGCACAAGGTCACGTGTGCCGCGCCATCTGAGTCTCTAGGGACCCTTGTCCTGACCCAGTCGTCGGGGGGGGGGCTCCCTACCCACAAGGGCTGCTTTCTGCCGCCAGCACCTGGCCGACAGCCCATCTTCTGTGGCTCCCTGAGGACAGGTCCCAGTGATCAGCGCAAGAATCTGGGGCTCTTGGCCAAGAACTCGAGGGGCGCAGCCAAAGGTCTAAGGCCGATCGTGGGCTCCTTTGGCAGATTTCCAAAGCCTGGAACCCGAGGAAATAAAAATGAAGAAGAGCAGAAAAAGACAGGATTCTTTCAGCAGCCAGCCGTGAGCTCTGTGTGAATCAAGGGGCAGCCCTGAGCTCTTACTGCACCTCATTACCCAGGGGCTCCCTGTAGCACCTGGTGGCGGAAAGTCCTAGGTCCCATGAATTCCTTTCCTGTCCTGGACTTTGCTTTCCTCTCAATCCCATGGATTGAGCTGAGGCACTTCACAGGCTGGCCTTGCTGGAGGAACTTAGCAGGAAGAAGCACTTTATAACTTTTATTTACTTATTTCTTTATTGTTTGAGACAGGGTCTCATTATGTCGCCCAGGCTGGCCTCGAACTCATGGTGAGCCTCCTGCCTCGGCCTCCTGAGTGCTAGGATTATAGTCATGTGCCACCATGCCCAGCTCTACCATAGAGCTTTAGATGTGTGGATGGATGGGAAAATATCGGAGAAAAGGACACAGCTTCTTATGCTGTCAGTTTCAAGGAACAGCAGAAAGTTCAGAATATTTAGTTTATTGAGTGGAATAGGAATAAGCGAACCATTAAATCCGAAAAATAACTGCAGTCACTGAATCTGCTTAAAGGGATCATGGCAGCCAGCAGCAGCCCATTGAAAGTTAGTTTCCAGATGCGCTTGGTTTCAAAGAACCTTTTCATGTTTTCTGAGAGTTCTGAAAGGTCCTTTTCTTCATGTGCATGCACTGCTATAAAGAGGACCTCTCTGAACCTAAACTCATTTGGCGGTAAGCATGGTTTTTAAAGGAATAGAAGTCCAATTCAGAAATGTTTATTTTGTTGTTGTTGCTTTTTTTCAATATCTTTTGAGACAGGGTCTCACAGTGTAGCCCAGGCTGGCTTTGAACTCATAGCAATCCTCTTCCCTCAGTCTCCCGGGTGCTGGGATTACAGGCATGCACCACCACACCTGGCTCCAGAAATGTATATTGAACTAGGGTAATCGTCTGGCTTCCCAATCAAGGTTCCAGTTCTTCCGCATTTCCAAAATAAATCAGGCATTTCAAAGTTCTTAGGTTCCATTTATGAAATCAGCAAACAGCTCCCCATTAACTGCAGGATTTTGTCAGAGTGCTTTCACAAAATCCAGTGACTACAGGTGACCCCAGGGCAAAACTCCACTGCTGAGCTACACCCTTATCTCTGTCCCTTCAGATTACTAGGGCACCCGAAATCTCAGGGGTGGATTCTCTACTGCCACTTCCCAGTTAAACACCTGCCCCTAAGGACAATGTTCATCTTGTAGTTTTTTTCTCTCTTCCAAAACCCCTGACCTTCACTGCTCCAAAATTTTACAAACAAGAAGACTCAACTAAAGAAGAGTAGTCTAATGGGTGTGGTGGTGCATGCCTGTAATCCCAGCAGTTTAAGCCTAGCTTGGGCTACATAGTGAGTTCAAGGCCAGCCTGAACTACACAGAGAGATCCTGTCCAAAAAACAAAAGAAAAGCAAGCAACCAACCAAACAAAAATCCATGGTGTTATTTATCACATGGTTGGGGATTGATTTTTTTTTTTTTATTCCAAAGACATTTATTGAGCACCTGGCACATGCTAGAGATTTAGTGAGTGACTCTGAATGAATGAATGAATGAATTTATACTTCATGAGTCCCGTTCCTCTCTGACTGGTTCAATGTGTGTGGGTTTCCCAGAGGAACCCAGCCCCCGCACCTCTCCTTGGGGTAGTTGCACCCCTCTTTGGGCCAGGCAGGTGCCCCCGATAAGGCCCCTGCCTCACTCCTGTCCTCGCTTCAAAGCCAAGCTGTGACTCTTGCAGCTCGGGCATTTGTAAGGACAGCAGCTTCATCTGTCCTCTTCTGTCCCTGAGCAAACACGTCACCGTTCATCCTGAAAGTAACGGGAGATGGCTCAAATCTTTTTCTTCTTAAATTTTCTTTTTATCAGTCCTTGTTTGCAGTACATAATGATTACATTCATTGTGGGAAATGGTACTTGCACACAACACATCTTGATTCTTTTTACGTCTCCTGAATTGAAAATCTTTTTTTGTTTTGTTTTGTTTTGGCTTATGGTTTTTTGGGGTTTTTTTTGTACCGGGGATCAAATTTGAGACCTTGTGCTTTCGAGGCAGGCGTGGCACCACTGAGCTAAATCTCTGGTCCCTTTGGGCCAGAGTCTTGCTATGCAGTTTAGGCTAGCTTTCACTACCCAGGCTGGCCTTGAACTCACAGTGATCCTCCTGCTTCATCCTCCTCTACTATAATTGTTCTGCCGTTCTTGTTCTAAAATCCATTCTTCCTGAAAGAAAATGGAAAAGCAAAGTTGAAGAAATTTTTGTCCTCGATTTCTCTCTCTCATCTGTCAATATTACACTCTTTATCCCCAAGAAACGGGCCATCTTCTCTGTTTTTGTAACTTGCAGTATCACAAACAAGACCAATTTGTTGCATAGTGTTCATGATTTAACAAAGTGGTATTGGTCAGTTGCATCTGTGAGCTGCTGACACTTCCTATAACTTGAAGAATGAAGAACAAAGAACGGCTGAGCTCCTCACAGAGGAATCCAGAAGAATTCGTGCTGTTGATGAGCTATGGTATTTACCTCACTTCCCTGAAGATAAGACCTAACTGGAAAACAAGCCCCAGCATGATTTTTCAGGATGCTCATAACACCCGCCTCCAGATAAGCCCTAGTTAGGATCATCAGCCAGATGGACGCATTTAATACGTGTTGCAACACACAATGGGCATGCTGAATTAAAAAATAATAATTAAATATTAACAAATGATACTGTGACATGCTTAAATACTAATATAAATTAAAATTAAGTGTCTGTAAATACCCAAGCAGGCACCATTGGACAAGAGGTAAATGCCTATGTAAACAGATGGATTTGAGACTTGTTGCTGAGATTTTGAAACTCGTTGGAGTTAGACACAACACACAAAGTGCATACTTGATGAGGAACAGGTGTGGTTGTGTCTAATATGAATCTTCATAATACAATATGTTAGGTGTTGTAACAGATTGTAGGGAACAGGGAAAGGGGACGTTACTAGAACCTCTGCAGTAAGTCCTAGTCTCCTTCGAGCCACGGCAGCACAAGGCGAATTACAGGAAAGGGAGAAAAATGAGACTGAGAAGAAGCTGAGCTTTGGGTCTGATCAGTGCTGTTGGCCCCAAAGATGAAAGCCACCAGCTTACTGCACCTTTTATTCAGTACATCAGGAGAAACAGATGTAACAAACGACTTGCAGAGAGTTCAGTACATCAGGATAAACAAAGTGTAACAAGTGACTGGGGGGCTGCAGAAATCCAAGAACAATGAGGAGCTGAGTAGATGATTTTGTTCCTCCCAGGATGTCTCCCGCTGGTGTAATCTTGTCCTGGAGCATCACAGCATCACCAGATCATTGAGGTCTGAGTTGTGACTGGAGGCCAAAATGGAATTATGTCTCCAAATGCCATAGATGGCCTGTAGGCAAGAGAACTAGGCTAACCAAATAAGTTTTCCCTAAAATTATGTAGCATTGCTCCCGACAACAGATGTACTTAATGCATTCATATGAAATTTAAAAAATTTTCTGAATTTTGGTGCCTGCATATTTTCATTACTTTTGTGTGGCCCATCCTTCTTAACTGTCATCACTT
Organism: Heterocephalus glaber; assembly: GCF_053883595.1. NCBI lineage: Eukaryota > Metazoa > Chordata > Mammalia > Rodentia > Bathyergidae > Heterocephalus > Heterocephalus glaber. The sequence continues at coordinate 13,333,192 of NW_028258343.1, read as the reverse complement.
TTTTTGCTACTCCTGTCTCCTAAGTCTTCAATGAACACTTGATTAAATGGAAACTCTGTGAAGCCCAGCCTGCAAGAGGTCATGACTTGGGTGAAGAATTCATGGGGTACAATCACTGACAGCTAAGTTGCCAATGCACTACGAGTGGGCTACATGGAGCAAAAGTGTTCTCTTACTGGACCCAAGAGATTGGGGCCGATGGCTCTCAGGGAATGGAGTCGCAAGAAATTGAGGCCAGAATTTGGGGTTTGGAGAGTTTTGACAATGGTCCAGAAGAAGAGGACATGACTGTGTTCGAATAGATACAGATTTTTGTATGTGAATAAATGTAGATTGTTATACATGAAAAAAATAAGACATTCCTGAAAATAAGCCCTATTACATCTTTTGGAGCAAAAATTAATAATAAGACCCGGTCTTATTTTGAGGGAAATAGGATAGAAATTCCATTTGACACAGCTAGTGCCCTTCTAGGTATCTTTCCAAAAGAGTTAAAGACATCATATTACATTGACACATGCATACCCATGTTTATAGCAGCACAATTCATAATAGTTAAATATTAGACGTGGCCTATATGTCCATTATCAGATGAATGATAAAGAAAATGAATTATTAATACATGGTGGAGTACTACTCTGCCATAAAGAAGGATAAGCTTGAGTCATTTTGTAGAAAAATGGATGCACCTTGAGACCATAATGTTAAGTGAAATAAATCAGACGTATAAGCTTAAATATTGCATGTTTTCTCTTATACGAGAAACCCAAAGTATAAACAAAGAGCAAGGGGCCGGGATTTAGCTCAGTGGTGCCGCTGCCTGCCTTGCAAGTGCACGGTCCCAAGTTCGATCCCCGGTACCAAAAAACAAAAACAGAAACAAAAACTAAACAAAGAGCAAAATAAAGATAATAAGAAATAGGGAGACAGATCTTTGCAAATGGGAAAGGGACTAACGGAGGGAGGAGAATGGGGAAGGGGAAGGGAATGAAAAAAGAATTGAGATGTGTTATGTACATGTACCAACAGTGTAACCATTATGTACTGCCCACATGCACTAATAAAAATAAAAAATTTTTTAAAAAGATGGCCCGGGGATTTAGCTCAGTGGTTTCGCCGCCTGCTGCACAAGCGCAAGGACCTGAGTTCGATCCCCCGGTACAAAAAAAAAAAAAAAAAAGATAAGCCAGGTGTGCACCTGTAATCCTAGCCCTCTGAAGGCTGAGGCAGGAGCATCGCCACAAATTCAAGGCCAGGCTGGTTTATGGAGTGAGACCCTGTCTCAAAAAAAAAAAAAGAAAAAGATGGTAATGATTTCTGCCTACTGCCTGTTGTGAACATGGATCAGCACCTCCTTACATTCCCGGAAGGTGTGATTGACTTTTCTGTGGGTCTTCTGAGTGCTGTTAATAGAGGCTTATTAGCAAGTCTGTCTTCCAGGATTGGGAGACTAAAGAGCGGTTAACCGTGCAAAGTGCTTCCGGGTGTGGTAATGCAGCCCCGGCTCCAGGCATTCATCTTCAGTGGAAAGGCCTGAGAGGCCACCCTGATGGGGTCAGGTCCCTCCCCTCTCACTTCTCTTCCCTTCTCCCTCAGGAGCCTGTTGGCCAGACAGGGACATCCTCTGCCCCACAGCTTGTTTGTTCTCCAGGCTCCTAACTTCCAGGGCCACCAATGTTAAAAGGCCCCTGGAGGTAGAGGAGAATGGGGTGGGGGTGGGAGGTGCTGTGCCTTAGGCAGGGAAGCTGAAGTCTCCTTGGCACCCGCTCTCCATACAGTGAGACCCTGGGGTCCAGTATGAATAGTCAGGCAGTTGTGCCAGGAGCTGGAAGGATGGGGGAAGGTAGACAGTGTTTCACATTTCAAAATCCATCCCTTCTTGCAGCTGAGTGTGGTGGGACATGCTTGTAATCCCAGCAATAGGGAAGCTGAGGCAGGAGGATTGCCATGAGTTTGAGGCTAGCCTTGGCTACAAAGTGAATTCAGGACCAGCCTACACTACATAACGAGGCCGTCTCAAACAAAACAAAACAAAACCAACTAAAATTAATTTTCCAAAAATAAAATAGTATCATAATACTGAATTTTTTTCTCCAAACACACACCATCCTGAAGGTCTCACATATTGCTCTTCCTAGAGTCACTAGTCTGTATGACATATGATCTCAGCTAGGGCCTTGGCCCCCTTGACTTGGGGTGTGGGCGGAGGACCGCAGGAGCTGCCCAGTCCCTACTTTGGCCAGGCACACTTAGCTAAGACTTGGCGCTCTGGACCCAGTAGCAGTGTACAGCAGCCACCGGAACAGGAATTTGGCAATGAAACCAGTGATTGAATTAAACAAACAACTGGAATAATCAAATTTGATAGGCACATTTTCTTCCTTCTAGTTTGTCTGCTGTTTATTACAAAACAGATGGTTCCCAATTCGAAAATTCATGCAACGGTTCATTGTAATAATGGTGGAAAGATTGCAAACAGATGATGCTGTGGCAGCCAAGAGTCTTTCCTATGAGTTTAATCCTTTTCCATTACAAGCTTCTTCTGTACGCAGGAGAATCATTCAAAGTACTTTTTCTCTACACAATCTTATCTTTCAACCTCTTCTTTCTACTGTTAGCCAGGGTGGTTTAAAATTAGAAAAATTTTTAGTCTTTAATCATAATAGTTATAATAAATCTTTATATTATTATGCTGTCTTAGTTACTATTTTTGTCACTGGGACACAATACCTGACACTCACAACTGTAAAGGAGGAGAGGTTTATTTCAGCTCACAGTTTGTGGAGGTTTCAGTCCATAGTGGGCTGGCTCTAAGGCAGGGTGGTATGGCAGAGGGGCATCGCAGAGGAGAAACAGTCCATGGCAGGGCAGTAGGAAGCAGAGAGATCAAGGGAGGAGGAGGGAGACCCTTCCAGGTCACACCCCCAGTGACCACCTCCTCCAATCAGGCTTCATCTCCCAATATCACCTTTAGCTATTAACTCATCAGTGGACTAATCCAGTGATGGGTATCACACCCTCATGATCTAATCACCTCCCAAAGCCCCACCTATGAGGACATGAGGCTTTGGGGGGACATCTGGATATAAACCATGACATATGACTAACCATAGGATAACACCATCTTCCTCTTCCCCTTCCTTCTCCTTGTCCTCATCATAGTCATCATCATCTTTAGAAAGAAAGGGAGTTAGAAAGAGAATCAAGGAGCCTCCAGAATGGTCCTTAAGAAAGGGTGGCTGAGTGTTGCTTTATTATCTGAAAGTACCTTGGACTGAGAGACTGGAGGCAGTGAGAAAGGTCCAGGCTGGACAAAGGGAAGTGATCCGCAGCCAAGTGCGAAGCTCTCATGGTTCCTGTATTGTGGGTGTAAAGAGGGTGCAAAAGGGGCAAGGGCAGGGTTATTTAGCTCGGCATAGACTGTGCTGAGAAGTGCACAGACTTTTTTAAAGTTCAAATTGTATATTGAAATAAAGGATCATTTTCCGGCCCAGAGTTCTGTATATTTAGAAATTTCACTGGATACTCAGCTGTGTCAAATTTACACAACTGTCACCTCACAGTAGAACACCTCAGGGTGTTCTGGAGCTGTTCAGGAAAACCAGTTTGCTTTTTCTGTGGTTTAAACCTGTGTATTTCTTTTGAGGGTTAACAACAACAAATTTTTTTTAGTATTCATGGCATAAAATTGGAAATGAGTATTTTTAAAACACACAGTGCTACCATGTTATATTTGCCAATATTTATTGAGTTTGAAACATGAAAAAAGTAAATTGTAGGAATTTCAGATGAAACAAACTACCACACCCGAGTGGCAAATTTCTCCTTGAGGGGTATTTTGGCTTTAATTAGAACTGTTATAAACGGCACAAGAGAGACCACTCAGTCACAGGCTTTATGTGAGGAAAACGCTGGGTTTTTTCTGTCCGGGTGCTGACAGACCGAGATCATGAATGATGTCAGCAGCTGGCCAGAGAAGAAGCTAAGTTTTTGTAGGGTTGGGGAGGGGGTTAGTCCTGAGGATCTGGGTGGAATAACTGGGGTCATAGCTCCCAGGATGGTCAGTGGAAGTGTGCCGATAACACTGGACTTCTCGGCGCTGGGAGATTGCACGCCCTGTCCTGAATTTTCTTGATGGCCTTCTGCTTTGCTTGCTGAGGGCAGCATGGCCCTTTGGCAGCCTCCTGTTGTCTGCTGAGGGCTGCATGTTTGCTCAGAGGTCTCAGGCAGGTCAGGCATGCAGGAACTTCCTGTACTTCTCAGTAATTGCCACAGGAACAACTTCACCAGCCCAAATGGTTCCTTAAAATTTACAAAGTGCTTTCATGCCCAACATCCTAATTGATATTTCTTTTAAAATTTTCTATCGTAGTTTTATTAAGACATAAACGGTTCATGCACAGGCATCACCAGCTTGACTGACTTAACTATCCCATGGGAAAAATATTTTCTGTATCGTCCAACTTACCAATCAGTGATTGTTCATAAACAATTAAAAAGGTCATCTTGGACACCATGTTTATACAATAAATAATTCTAATTTATACAATCAGCCATGACATCATTTTAAAAAGCTAAAACTAAACTTAAAGATATCACTTTTCTCTAACTTTTTTTTCTTCAACTTTTAAAACACTTGTGGAAATTTCTTACTGGGATTAGAAGCAGAAAGCCAACAAAAAATATGAGATGGTAACATGAAATAAAAATATCTGTGAGACCATCCATCATTAATGTTTTATCAATGGGCAGTTCTCACATATTCATGTATTAAAAATTCATATCAAACAGTAAAGTAAAAAACTCCCTTGTTCATTTCTTAAATTTCTTTGCCCTTAATTGTCCACATTAATAAATCTTATAGTCCACGCGAAACACAATGACAGTGTGTTATGTAACATACACTATACTGAAATCAAATAGCAAAGATCTAGCAATTTGGGAAACACTTCTCAATGCCCTCTTTTCCTGCTTTTTATTGATCTGGACATGAGTATATATGCCTGGAAACAAAAGAATCTTGCAGTATTTCCACAGTAATAATAATTAACTTTCCCACCATGAAGCAAAGTGTCCCATGCAGCCCAGGCCAATTATGTAGAAATGGGCAGCAGCTATAATGACAGCGGTGCTCTGGTCTGTCTCACATTTCATCACAAAGGTGGTTATCTCTACTGTAGTGTTGGCCCAGCCTCCTACACAAAGGGTTGGGAGGAGACACAGCTGTACAGGAGACAGTTTGGTTGCTTTTGTTTCCACAGCATGATTTGTTCCAATAATATTTCTTTTTTTAAGACAGTGTCTCACTATGTAGTTCAGGCTAGCTTTGAACTCGCTATGTAGCCCTGGAAGTGATCCTCCTGCCTCAGCCTCCCAAGTGCTGCTATTACAGATGCACATTATCACATCCTGCAGCACCCTAATTAACATTGCAAACGGGTCTTTTTAAGATTGGAGGGCAAGTAGTGTTATTATCCTCATTCTGTAAGCCTGGTAAAGCCAAAAGTTAAATCTTGGTTAGAGTCTTCCAACTCTTCAATAGAGCAACTGGGACTTTAACAGGTGATTATAGTTCTAGAGCTTTTTCTTGCCGTGTGGTGTGGTTTCAACTCCCTCTATTCCCACCCAGCCACAGAAGCCCCAGCAGTTTTGTTGGCATTCACAGACCAGGGACACAGCCACCTTGCCTCTTCTGCCACTGCTTGGACAGCAGCACACGCAGCCAGGGAGGAGTGTGCAAGTGGGTGTATTTAGGAAGCAGGCTTTGCACCTCTCTTGGGATGCACAAAAGAAAATTTTTGAGATAGCCTCACTATACAGTTCACCATGCAGCATGCTAATCTCAATTTGCCTTAGTTTCCTCACCCAATAAATGGCGGTGATAATAACAGCAGTATCTGTAACTCCTAGAGTTTGAGAGAGTGAAGTGATTTAATGCACGTGAACCATGGATAGCACTAAGATACAGTAGACAGCAAGATGTGATCACTACTGTGATGTACTGAGACACTGGGGATACAATAGGAACCTGTGTGCATTATGGTACAGAGGACCATTGGAAAGGACTTTAGAAGTTTAAGAAAGCAACAGTGTGGCCCGTTAGAAGTTCCTTGTAACCGATCTGACAAGTAGGCACTGGGAGATTACTCATTGTATGTACACAGGTACCTGTAACATTGTAGCCCCAGGATTAGAAACAACCTAACAGCCACTCCAGTCAAAGGGAACTGGTAAAGGTGGCTCATTGTGTAACTGGTTACTGTAAAACTGAAAACATTTTAGTCTCTGCAGGAGAAAACAGAGATGATGAACTGGTCTTTGCTGTCCAGTGGTTGCCCATGGAGACTAAACCATGCCCTCCCCTTCCCTACAAGAAGCACTGGCTCGCATCAGTTTATTGCCTATGGTCACTTAGGTTCTCCATGTGACAGTCACATCACGCAGAGCTTTTGAGGCCCTAAGCATTGGACTCACAGTTGCTTTAGGCCTTTGTTAAAAATAACCAACTCCATCTTTCCAGCTGCGCCCAGACAGAGTCCCCAGCAGCTGCTCCCCAGCCTTGACCTGGTGTCTGTGGACAGCAGCTGCCAGGGGGCTGCAGCGTTCATCTTCTGGGCAGCCTTGGTCTGAGCTTCGGAGAGGATGGCTTCCTCCTGAGCTGACTGAGGACGGGGTGATTCTGTGATCGACAGTTCCACCCTCCTGTTTGGAAAGACACATGCACATTTCTTTGGACTTTGATACATTTTACAATTTGCAACCTTTATAAGGTCCAAAAGTCTCTGTTCTGAAGACAGTGTGAAGATAACCAAGATGAATCCACGTTGCACTGTTGTTCAGCTCGCCAAGCCCACAATCCCATGAAATGCTTCTGCAAGTTCAAACAATAGAGGACAAAGCACAAGACGAACCATCTCCCATCCTAACCTAGGACGGGGCACTTTTTGTTCACAGTGTCTCAGAACTCAAGTTAAATTAAAGCAACAATAAGCCGGGGGCATGGTGGTGCACACCTGTGATGATGGCAGCCCAAGGATCGCCATGATTTCAAGGCCAGCCTGGGCTCCATAGCCAGACCCAGCCTCAAAAATCAAAAACAAACAAAAAATTAAAACAGCAACAAAACCTTACTGATTTCTTTCCTCAATATCTTTCTGTGACTTGTTTTCTTTTCTAATATCCTTTCAAAAGTATAACTTTTTAAACTTAGTTTCAAATTATACTTTTGCAAAAGATTCATATACAGCATCCACTTTCTTTTTAAATAGAATTCAATACATATTTTAGGAAAGAGCCACCAGTCCCAGCTTTCAAAATGCATTGTTTCCTTATAGTATTTTCAACTTCACTGGTTTTATCAGGATGTGCTCCCACTGTAAGTCAAGGAGCGTCTGGATGGGACAAGAGATTCAGATACAGGTATAGCTGTGTGTTTTACCTAATTCAATGTTTCTGTCCTTATTTTCAAAATGTGTGCATCCGAATCACTTTTCAAAGGTATATTATCACTGTCTGACCTTTAAGTTTATTTACTGATGAGTTGGGATACCTCTCCCCTTCTGATTTCCAAGACTATGCAGTGTTAGGGGGTCTTTTGTTTTGTTTTGTTTTTCTGAGACAGGGTCTTGCTTTGTAGTTCAGGCTGGCCTTGAACTCACTATGGAGCCCAGGCTGGCCTCAAACCCGTAGGAATCCTCCTGCCTCAGTCTCCCAAGTGCTGGGATCAGAGATGTGTGCCATCACACTCTGCACGGGGTCTGGAATCATTTTTCTCTGTAAAAGGGACCCTGTAGCCCCAGTGACGTGGGAATTGAGGCAGGAGTCTTCAGTGTATGACTCGAGGTTACTGTCTCCTTTTTCTTACATGTGGTTTTTCTAACCAACAAAAGCCACATTTCAAGACCATTGAGCCTGCTGTGGTCTCATTTCCTCTTCCTCCAGCCACGCCCTACATATTATTCAAATCTTGGTTCACACTTCTCCCCTGTGACCACATCCTACCCCAGACAGACTGATTCAGATACTCCAGTGATACGTTGTCCCAGCCCCTTGGATTTTTCCACCACAGTGCTAATTGCAATTCTTTCCTTTTGCTTTTTTTTGAGACAGTTTCGACTGCCCTTGAACTCAGGGTGATCCTCCTGCCTCAGCCTCCCAAGTCCTGGGATTACAGGCACCTTCTACCATGCCCTGCTATTTTTTCTTGAGTTGTAGAGAGAATTGTTCAGGATACCCATGCAGTCCCCATACGCATACTGTAAAGGGCTTCATCTGTCCCCACCACATGCACTGTGGCTCTGTCACAGTGTCCTTGTGGGTGGCTCCCGTGGCCTGGAATGTGAGCCTCCTTCCTGGCCTCGCCCTGGGTCTCACTGGTCCTGCAAGGTTTGCCTGAACCCACAGCCTTGGGGAAGTTTTCCTGCAGGGACGGCTCCACCTAGACACAGGGTGCAGAGGGACAGACCCTGCCCTCTGGAGGGTGGCAACAGGTGCGACACTCTGTGAAACCAGACCCACAGGCAGCGAGCAGGGTACAGCCCAGTGACTCTGGACGATGGAGTCCCCTGCGCTCCTCCACCTCTCTCCTCCCAGCCTGGCCCAGGTCCCTCCAGTTCGCAGCGCAGCCCTCCGTGAGTCAGCCCCACAGGGTCTCCTCTGCCCTCTCCACATGGTGACCTCTCACTTCCTTGCCGAGTCCTCAGGGGACAGAAAACCTCCCAGCTCAAGCCAGAGAAACCTGTCACAGCGGAGTCAGGCATGGAGCAGACCACATGCCCCTCTCTGCTCCACCCTGTGCCAGACCTGAGTCAGGGAGTTCAGGCTGGCTTGATCCTCCTGTGATCTTCCTGCCTCAGCCTCCCCGAGTGCTGGGATTCCAGGCGTGTGTCACCACACCCAGCTTTCCTTTGGTTGCTTTTAAATTTTCTTTAGCACTAATTTTTAGCAACTTGATTATAATGTGCCTTGGTCTTCATTTGTTAAAATTCTGGAATTGGGGTTTATTGGAAAATTTTCTTCTATTATCTATCTCTGCAATTTATTTGTTTATTTATTTTTTGGTACCGGGGATGGATCTCAGGACCTTGCATTTGTGAGACAGCAGAACCACTGAACAAAATACTCTTCAATTTGTTTTATTCTGCACCTTTTCTAGAATTCTAATACATATGTGTCTAATACATATGTCGTTACATGTCCCTGGTTCCTGATACACTCTTAACTTTTCTTTAGTAGGATTTTTTCCCCTTTATGTGCTTATTTTGGATATTTCCTACTGCTGTTTTCAACTGTGCTTCTGTGTTTCATCTGCTATTTCTAATATATTCTTAAGCTGACCCAGTGTGCTTTCCTTTTTAGATAGTACTTTTCATTTCCAGAAGTTAGATTTGGTGTTTTTAAACAGTTCTCTCTTTGTTATGTTGACATTTTCTTCTAGCTCTTTAACTATTTGGAGACTGTTTATAACAGCTGCTTAAACACTTACCTGCAGTCCACCTTCCCAGTAATTTCCGGGTCTGTTTCTTCTGTTGTCAGTTCTCTTATTACTCGTGAGGGTGTCGCTGTGAATATCTATATATCTATATCTATATCTATATCAATGTTGGCCATAGCCCTTTTTATTAAACTGAGTTGCCATTTTTTAAGAGTTTAAATTTTAAAATGCATTAAATGATCAGAAAGTACAGAGCATAAGAAGGAAGACAGCAATGGGACAAAGACCACATGGCTTTTCTGCTGAATTTCACTATTTAAAGAAAAACTTATTTTAGTTCTTCCAAATACATTTTAGAAGGCTAGCATTACTAAGCTATTAAAATCAGATGAGCGAATACAACAGAAGAGAAAATAGGTCAGTATTCTCAACGAACAAAGGTGCAAATCTCCTCAATCAAATAGTAGCAAATCAAATTCAGTGGCATATTTTAAAAGACATTGACTCAGTTGCTAATATATAAAAATTAACATAAATATCTAAATTTCTAGCATGTATTTAAAAATCTGTGATGGATTTCCAGCTACAGAAATGTGAAGAGATCAGCAAACTCTTTACAAGATCTAAATATAGAAATGGACAACTTTCAATATCAATTGCTTTCCCTATAATATGGAATGTGTATCTTATATATGAAAGGAAATCCATAGCTTTAAATGATTTTATCTAGGACATTCTAAGGAACCTATTGAACTAAACCAAGTAGAACTATTAAACAATTTTGGCAAAGTCACAGGATACAAAATCTAACTGTATCATGTACATTAGCAATGAATAAGTTGAATATGAAATTAAAAAACTAATTCCAAGTTTGGCATGGTGGTGCATACCTAATATTCTAGAACTTCAGGAAGCTGAGCAGGGGATCACTGTAAGCCCGGGCTATGTAAAGCTGAGCCCAGCCTGGACTATATGACAAGACCCTGTCTCAAACAAACAACCCCACAAAAATAAATAAATAAAATCGAGAAATAGAGGCATTTTCCATTTTTCTCCAGTTCCTATTACACCTATTGTATCTTACACTTCCATTTTTTTAAATTTTTGAGACAGGGTCTTGCTGTGTAGCCCAGGCTGGGCTCAAATTTACAGTGATCCTCCTGCCTCAGCCTCCAAGGAGCTGGGGTTACAGGGATGTGCCACCATGCTTAGTTTGTAAAATCATTTTATCAATGAGGGAAATAAGGCTCAGAGACCCCTTGTAATGTGCTCATGGTCACACAGTTATCTGATCTTCTTGAAGCAAAGGACATATTGTGCTTACGGACAAGAGTGAATCAGAATGTTCCACCAAATACTGAAAATGAACTAATGCCATGTAAAAGCCTTTTTCCCCCTGGGCCTCTAAAGCTTGAAGAGCTGTCTGGTTTTCTTTTTAGACTTGGCCGAGGATGGAGAGCACTGGAGAAGCCCGGAGCAGCTGCTAAAATCATGACGCTAATTTCATTTCTGCAAAGCTAAGAGCTGTTTCTCAGCCCTGAGCCAGCAGAGCCCAGCCATCCACAGGCTGCTTTTGCTTGGCATTTTGTTCTTGCCTACGTTGTTGTCCAACTTTTCAGGGCCCCAGGGAGAAATGCGGACACGGGGACGCATTAGAGCCAAACTTGGGGAATCCTAGAGAATCTTAAGTCATCTTTGCCGCAGTGCTAGATTAGGTTAGGGTCCCCGCCTGGTGCGCACAGAGCTGGGGAGAAACCTGCACCCTGCACGGGCCTGGCTGCCCGGCCCTTTCATGTGCTGCGACTTGGTGGGCTCAGAAACCCTCCCTACAGCCATCTGCACAAGGAGACCTGAGCAAGGCTGTGTCGCAGGCAATGCAGTGCGGACGGCTGTACAGTGTGACAGGGCGCGGGCTGGGTTTTGTTCCTCTGCATTTAGAATTTTAATTGGCTTTTCATAATGACCCATAAAGCTCAGCAGCCTTGGGCGCTGTGTGGACAGAGACAGAGGCCGCCCTGCAGATAGATGGTTCCGTTTTGCTTGGCCTTTCAAGTGTTTGAAGGAGTTGCGTTTCTGAATTTAGTAGATGACGTTTTTGCAATCTACAAAAATATCTATTATTTATTTTCTGTTCCCTTTGAAAAGTCAATCTAACCTTAGGATAAAATCCCGTGGAGGAAATGCAACTAGTTCTCCTTCAGCCACGTCGGCACAAGGCTGCCTCTCTGATTTATGGTCCTGCTGGACCCTATTTGTTTGATTTGTGATCCTACGGGTGGCATTGACTTTGCCAACAGGAAAAGTCTTTCGGGGCGTGGTGGCTCACGCCTGTAATCCTAGCACTAGAGAGGCTGAGGCGGGAGGATCGTTGTGAATTTGAGGCCAGCCTGGGCTACATAATCCAGACAAAAATAAAAGCCCACATGGTGAAGTCTTTAAACTTGTTGTCTTGGGTTGCAGACCAATACTCATATCCCACCTGTCTTGTCAGATTCAAAGTCACTTCGGAGTTGTTTCTGGGAGTTTTGACACTCACTTGACCAATCTCAGTGCAGGAAACCTCTGGCCTCGCGTCTGATTCTGGAAACAAGGGAAAATTTGGAGCCTAGTTTGGCATACAAAGTACGCGTGACTGGGAAGCAGTGCGAACCTTTTTTTGTTAGGTGGTTTGTAGCTGGCTGCTGGGTAACGACCTTGGGGCGTCAGCTTTCGGTGCAGGTCGGAATGCAGAACCGCGGCGGAAGCGCAGCCCCGACCCAGCCCGCCTCCCTCGGGTTCGAGCCCCAGCGAGCGCAGCAGGGCGCCCCTGCAGGGAGGTGCCGGGACCCCGCCTGCAGCCCTCTCGCGCTCGCCCCGCCCGCTGCCCCGAGGGCGCCCCCTGGCGGCGGGATGGCGGACCCGGAGTGCGGCCCCGCCCCGCGGCCCAAAATAGCCGGGCGCGCAGGACCGACGGCGGCGCGGGGGCGCGGCGGGCGCCCTTAAAGGCGCGGCGGGCGGCGGGGCGGCGAGCATGGAGCGGCGGGACGGCGGCGACCCGAGCCGCGGCGTGGTGCCCGGGGACCCGCAGGCGGCCGCGGCCCTGCTGGCGCCCATGGAGCTGCGCGAGGAGGCGCCCGAGAAGGCGGCGCGCGCGCGCCCGGCCAAGGACCCCAACACCTACAAAGTGCTGTCGCTGGTAGGTCCGGGCGGGCGGGTCCCCCTCGCGCGGGTCCTGCCGCCGCTCACCCAAGGGTGTGGACAGGGACAGGGCATCCACGCCTGTGATCCCAGCGCTCGGGAGGCTGAGGCAGAAGGATCGCTGTGAGTTTGAGGTCAGTCTGGGCTCCATAGTGCGTTCAAGGCCAGCCTGCGCTACATAGCAAGACCCTGTCTCGGAAAAAACAAGCAAGCAAACAAACAAACAAAAATCGTCTTTATCCCCTCCACCCCCCATCTCTGGGAAGCACAAGGGTAAAAACGACCCACTTGAAAGTGGATTCATAATTGCTAAATCTTGGAAGCAGCCTCTGTGACCACCAACAAATGAACGGATGCAGAAAACGTATTTATTCACAACGGAGTACTACTCTGCCGTAATGAAAGGTAAACTTGAGACATTTGGAGAAAAATGGACGCACCTTGAGACCATAATGTTCAGTGAAATAAATCGAACACACAAGCTTAAATAGCATATGGTGTCTTTTATGTGAGAAAGCCAAAGTGTTAATAATTTAAAGAGCAAGAGAAAAGGTAGACAACAGGAAACAGGGAGATAGAAGTTTTGCGAAAGGGAAAGGGACGAAGAGTTGGAGGGAGGGAGGAGGGAGGGAAGGGAAGGAATGAAAGAAGAATGGAGGTGTGTATGTGCATCACCAACTCCCCACGAGGAATATGATCATTAACTGCAAACATGCGCTAACAAAAATAAAAACTGGAAAAAAGACCCCTGAAGCAAAAAAAGCAAGCGACCAGGCCCCGAAGGGCGCAGTGGCTCTGGACCCTGGGTGGCTGTGGGCGCGCTCGGCACGGTGTTGACCTAGACGAGCTGATGCCAGTGGAAAGGCTTGCGCAGGGTCTTTCTGTTTTTTCAGGACTATCAGAAAACGCTCTCTCCGTTGGCTCGGGTTTGGTATTTCCTCGCAGCTGGTCAGAAATTCCATGGGCTCCGCAGGGCGTCTGTGATTCCTTGTCCACTCAGGACCCGTCGCGCCTGGTGTGCGCCCCCCCCCCCTCCGCTCCTGTCTCCCTGACGCCCAGAAGCGTGGGCTTGTTTTTCCTTGTAAATCTTCAGTGGGGGGAGCTGGCGGGAGGCCCGAAGGCCTGGGTTTCACGGCCTTCATGAGTTCCCGGGACTTTGCAGAATTCCTTAACCCCAGCCTCTTCCCTCTTCGGGACACTGCACAGGCTGATTGTGAGAGCCAGATGGAAGACGGGCCGGGTGTGGGAAGGAAATTCAAAACAGAAGAAGCTGTGATTGTTCCACTGCGTTCTTTCTCTGGGTTGTGCACCTAAACTGCGCCGTTACGTGCAGTAAGGCTGAAGGATGCTGTGGTGAGAAGTGGCTTCTGATGTTTGCAGCCTCTCGGGATCGTTTCCGTTTCCACTGTATTTCAGGTTTCCTGGAGACGTAGCACTGCTTTGACAACCCAAAGTCCTAGACTTGAGGGATGGTGTCATATCCTTAGTGCTTAAAAATAAGCCTAGGTTTTAAAGATGAAATGTCCCAAGCCACATGTTGTTGCATCTCAGGATATATTTTTGTATCATATGTAACTGTCCTAGAGGAGAACTTACTTAGCTGGAGTCTAGCAAGTTTTTCTTTTCTTTTTTTCTTTTCCTCTCCTTCCCTCCCTTTCTCCTTCTTTTTTGCTTGTGATACTGGGGACTGAACCCAGAACCTTCCCATTGAGCTATACCTCCAACTTTTTTTTTTTTTTGAGACAGTCTTACTAAATTAGTTGTCCAGGCTGGGCTTGAGTTTGAGATCTTCCTGTCTCAGCTTCCCCAAGTGCTGTGATTATGGGCATGCATCACCACCACACCCAGTCTGTTTTGTTCTGTTTATGTTAATGGAAACTTTAGCTTTTACAAGCTGCTCACTGAGTGGTCTGTTACCATCAGCCTCAGGTGGCTAGCGTACCACGTGGTACTTAGGAACTATATGTCGAATCCAGAGAAGTGCCAGTAAACCATGGCTATGTGCCTGTAAGTCTTGAAAGATTTTCCAGTTGCTAAATGTATTTTTAACTCTTCCCTGCTCGTGTACTTAGAGACCCACGATAGTGTCAGCCATGATAAGTCCACCTTTGGAAGAAGCTTTTCGGTCTTCGCCGCCAGCGTGCCAGCCCCACTTCTGTTAGGTTGATGCGGAAGGGCCTGGCACTAGCTCCTCAAGCACCATGAAGATGCTTTAACCCCACTGCCAAGGGTCATTCTCTGAAATCCAGTGAACTGGAAAGAATTCTCAGGGCAGATATTCCATGAAATACCGAGGGACGTTATAATATAAGTCATCACCAAGCTCGCCTCTTTATAGCTGAAACTCTTCCTTAAGGTCTGAACTGAAAGAATCCTCTTATTCATTCTTCTTTCCCTTTCCTACTCTATTTTTTCCTTTTTGGTTTTTTGAGACAGGGTCTCACTATGTAGTCCAGGCTGTGCTTGAACTTGTGGCAGTCCTCCTGCCTCAGCCTCTCGAGTCCTGGGACTGCAGGGGTGCGGCACCACATCCAGCATCCTTGGCATAGCTTTAAAGGGACTGGTAACTGTCACCTCTGAAGCAGTGCATTTTCCAGTTCTTCTAAAACGTTGCTTCTCACTGTTTGTGGCCCTCCGCTGTGCAGGCGCTTAGGAAGCCCTGTCTTGTCTATGCCTGGGGCTCTGAGTGTGGGGGGCGGTCCTTGGTCCTCAGGCTACCTTCACCTTGCCACCAGAGAGTTCTTTTCATGAGGCACAAGTTGGCCTTGTGTATGAGATTTGGGTCTGAGGGTCAGGTTGCTCGGCTTCCTTCCCCTCTTCTTTACAGTCCCTTATTACCAGAATACAGAGTGAATATTCAGGTACGTCTCTGCCCTTCAGTAGATTTGGAATTGTTTTCTTTTTTGCTTGTTGTTTTATTTTTTTGAGGCAGGGTTGCCCTAAGTAGTCCAGGCTGGCCTTGAACTCACAGTGTAGCATATGGTGGCCTGGAACTCTCCATGATCCTCCTGCCTCAGCCTCCCGAGGGCTGGGGTCACAGGCATGCGCCACCACGCCCAGCTTATAAAACTGTCAGCCTCTCATATTCCTCCATCTACTCCTTCTTCTCAGGCATCAATACTTAAGGTAATGAAAATAGTTTGATACTCATTTTTGTTTTTAAGCCTTATGAATATCATGGTAAAATCTTAGTGCAATTTTTATAATTAGCAAATGTATTTCATCAGTGTTACAGACTTTTTGGATCAACCAGAGAGAGCCTAATTATGTTTAGAAACATTTTTTTTCTTTTGGCTACAGAGAAAGGTATTTCAAGTTACAGATGACTTAGAAACAAATAAGCTTTGGAATATAACTTATAATTAGACATCTGCTTTCGGTGGAAATAAACTTGCCTCTGTCAAACATGAAATCTCCGTACAACAACAAATAGACTGGAAACCTTCCAGCAGGGGAGGTCGGAGCAGAACAGAAATGCCTCTTCTGAGCATGAGTCTTGTGCAGTAGGTGCGGGTAATCAGAATGCTGCACGGAGTGATAATCCTTCAGCCAGGACCGAAGAGCCATGAGTTTACCAAGAAACCAGAGCAGTGTATTTCAGGGTTTTCAAAATGTTCAGGTAAACACTAACCAGAACTCTCTCTTCCCAAGCATTTTATTTATCTGAGTCTTCATAATAAGAATTTTAGATAGCAGCTATAATTATGATTATTTTCTCTTAGTATTCAGAAGAAAAGTTGGTAGAAATGTAGTTGGTGGGTGTTTCAATGATTAAACCCATTTCTATTACACTTTTCAGTGTTTT
The DNA here is from genome assembly GCF_053883595.1 of Heterocephalus glaber. Lineage (NCBI taxonomy): Eukaryota > Metazoa > Chordata > Mammalia > Rodentia > Bathyergidae > Heterocephalus > Heterocephalus glaber. The sequence continues at coordinate 13,316,777 of NW_028258343.1, read as the reverse complement.
CTTTTCTTTTTGTTTTTGTTTTTTGAGACAGGGTCTCACTATGTAGTTAGGCTGGCCTAAAACTCACAGTGTTTCTCCTGCCTCAGCCTTCAGAGTGCTGGAGTTACAGGTGTGTGCCACCACACCCAGTGTACTTTGCAGTTTTTTGAGACAGGGTCTCACTGTGTAGTTCAGTCTGTTGTTGTTGGGTTTTTTTGATGTTACATGTATTGGGATTTTATTTTTATAAGTGTAGGAAATAATGCCATGCATTAAGGAGCATAAAAATACAATTAAAATCATTTATATAAAAAAAATTCAAAAAGAAAAATAATTCATGCATACAGTAGCACAGTAAGCCAAGATACACTGTAAGAAGTGCCTGTCCAGCTTCAGGGTATCAGCAGCTGCATCAAACTGCGGGGTCCCACTTCCAGTTCCTCAATCAGTTGGTTATAGTATAGCTGGGCATGGTGGTGCACGCCTGGCATCCCAGCACTCAGGAGGCTGAGGCAGGAGTTAGATGCCAGCCTGGGATACATAGTGAGACCTTCTCAAAAAGTCAAAACTTTAGGCTGGTTTTGCACTCACTATGTAGCCCACGCTGGCCTCGAGCTCATGGCAATCCTCCTGCCTCAGCCCCCTAAGTGCTGGGATTACAGGTGTACACCACCATCCCATGCTACTTTGCAGTTTTAAAGAACATTTTCCCATGTATTTTTTCAAATTTTTATTGGTCCATGTGTGTAATAGCTAATGATCCTAGTCATTTTGGGGAGTTGGTCCATGTACATAACACATCTCAATTCCTTTTTTATCCTCCCCTTCTTCCTTCCCTCCCCTCTCCCTCCATTGTCTATGTATTTTTAATCCTGACACATCAATAACTCTGACGTAGGAAAATATTGTGATTGTCACTTCTACTTTACAAACATGGAAACGGGCTCAGAGGTTTCGCCAGCCCAAGTGTGCATGGAAACCTCTTAGCAGGTGTCTGAAAGACAGCATCCTGTGCTCTGATCCCTGAGATTAGGACTGGGAAGATTGGGAATGGATCCAAGAGTCAGCCCCCCCAACAAGCTCCCCAAGTTACTCAGATGTTGATGGTTCTTTTACTCAGTGCCTTGAAACAGTGTTACATTTCTGGGCAAAAGCCCCCATTAATAATAGGTGACAGTGGCTACAGTGTTTCTTGTGGACAGTAGCTGACCCCTCCCATTTGTTGCTTCTCCAAGGCAACCAGGCGCCACATCAGGGCACATTACACCTGGCCTGCCAATGGGATTCAGTCTGTCTTTTGCCCACTTCAGTACAGACAAGTGTAATTAGAACCTAAGAGATTTCTAGTGTGGCGATAGCACAGGTAGCTTCCATTGTGGGATGTAATGTGTTTCTTGTGGTAATTTGGTGACTCAGTTTCTCTAGGTGGATACCAAAATTAGCGCACCTTTTAAATTAGCATTAAATCAATAATAATGTGGGGTTTTTTCTGAGCTTCTTATGTGTGCAAACTTTTGGGAAATGGGTTTCTTCTTAATTTGATTTTCCTTCTTAATGCATTTCTACACTTACTCAAGTAGCAAAATGGAGAGTTCTGATAGTTATTTTTGAGAGTAAATTTTCACAAGGCTGTCCTGTTTGATAGTTTTCCCATGGTGTCTTAGGACTTTGCACACGTCTGCCTGGCAACCCTTCTATCTAGATGTATCTGGGGCCTTCAGGATCATTCTATGTTGGCTTTCAGGATGATACTTTTTGGAAAATAGTTTGTTTCTTAGGGCAGATCCCAGGGTTCCCTAAGAGCCTTTGACATTGAACTCAAAATTATTGTACCAGAAAGAGTAAGATGGTATTTGCCCAGTCCCTGTACTGACCCCTGCTGCTGATATTACTAAAGCAGCGGTGGGCAAAACTGCTGATGCCTAAGCAGCAGTCGAGGCAGAGGAACCAGTTTTACATGGAGTTGTGAACTTGTCATAAAAAAAAAAAAAATGAAGCCAGTTCCTTTTTTCTGTTTTTTGATACTGGTGATTGAACTCGGGACCTTGAGCTTTTGAGGCAGGCGGCTGAACCACTGAGCTAAATCCCCAGCCAAGTTTCATTTTTGAAAAAGTCCTAAATGCAGCATTAAAAATGTCCTTTGAGAAGCACATTTTCTGGGTTCTCAGACTTTCTGTGTGAAAAGTTGGACGTTTATGCATTGCTCATCTCCTGCCTGCTGACCGACATGGCGTTGTTTTCGAAGGAGGGCAGTTGTGCAGGTGAGCTTCGAGGTGATCTGGCTGGATTCCTTTTTTTTCAGACATAGTAGTTCAGGCTGGCCTTGAACTCCTGGTGATCCTCCTCCCTCAGCCTCTCCAGTACTGGGTCTACAAGTGTGTGCTGTCCCACCCAGCTGAATTGGGTGTTTTCTCAAAAACAAATGATGTTGGTTTGTCAACTGAAGGGAAATAAACAACATATTTATTTATTGCTTGTGATAAAACCTGAACTTTCAAGAAAAAATTAGAATTCTGAAGACCTTGCATGCTGCTGAGAACTTGCCTGCTTCTCAAGCTCTGAAGACTTTTCTGGTGAAATTGATGAGGATGGCAATGAATGTGGCTTTTTATGTTGTTCAGTGACATGTGCCAGCATCTGAAAGAGTGACGTAGCTCAGCAAGCCAGGATTTTCCACTGAGCCAGTGGGTGGTAGTCTAGAGTTATGTACTCATGTAAGTTCTGGCCAAAGGCAAGGTAGGCTGATTATTAAGGCAACCAAAGGAAAAGGCATTCATACCGCGTCGAGGTTCATGTTGCAGTGGACTTTTGAAAAATCACCCCTTGTCGGATCCGGGTATAGTTTTCGGGAAGGATGTCAACAGTAAAGGCTTGGGGCCGACAGCAGTTTTTAAATGCAATCCAGCGGCCCAGAAGATTGGTGCATACAACTGCTTTAAGAAAACATATGTTCAGTACCATTCTAGAAGCAGGAAGAGAGAGGGAGGGGCCCAAGACAGGAGCGTCAGCTGGTTGCAGCGTTTGTAGATTTCCGTCTTTCACATCCGCCCCTCATGGGGTCCAAACCACCGCACCTGTGCCACTGCGTCCTTGGGAGGGACGAAAGCAATGACCATCGAGAAGATCTCAACATTAATAATCCTCTCTCTGTAGCTTACTGGAGAACAGCTTTGCAGGCAGGCAGAATTGCTTTACATCCTGGTCCTGGTATTAGACAGCTGCTTGTAGACAAATGCACTTCCTGAATATCAGCTGCCACAACTGAAAAATGGAGTTAAAACCCCATCAGAGTGTCATTAGGAGAATTAAGTTAATACACGGATGGCCCACAGTATGCCTCGAGGAAGTGGTCACTTTCCTTGTTGCTGTGGCTTGTTTTGTTGTGACACAGGGTCTCACTATGTAGCCCAGGCGGCTTCAGACTTGCAGTGACCCTCGTGCCTCAGCCTCCCGAGTGTGGGGATTCCCAGCTTTCCTTGCTGCTGTTGATAAGCTTGAGTGTGACCCAGAAAGCACTTTACCTCCTGGCCCCACTGTGCGCCTCCGATTCCTGCCTCAGCTCCATCCCATAGGACGGGTGGCCCCGCACCTCCCCCCGCCCCCATTTGTGCGCATGTGAGGAGCTGGGTGTCACAGCACCTGCGGGCTGAGGTGGCGCAGAAGCCCTGGCAGCTCCATGGGTTTCGGAGCAGTGTTTCTGTGCCAGAGGCCTCATACACCACACTGTGATTAAACACCAAACCAAAACCTGGGTGTAGTGATGCAAACCTCTAACCCCAGCACTCAGGAGGCTGAGGCAGGAGGATCGCCATGAATTTGAGGCCAGCCTGAGCTACATAGTGAGACCTATCTCAAACCAAACAAATCATAAAACAAAACAAAAAAACTATAACACAATCTTTACCTTCTGCCAGTAGCAGTTTTGAAGATGTTAAAATGGTCCGTGCGGCTGTGCTGTGTAATAAGGTAGCGACAGCCCGGTGTGGCTGCCGAGCACTTGAACTGTGCCCACATGATGAGGAAATGACTTTCAAATTTTAATACTAATTAAGGTACACAGTCTAAACATAAACAGCCATGTGCCTAGTGGAATGCAGTTAGGAAATGGGCTCCTGGAAGCAAGATTAACGCCTCCCTTTGACTCGCTCCCCCGCTCAGGCTAAAATCATCTTTCTACAGCGAAATCACATCCCGCCTTGTTGCTAGGAACAAAGGTGGAAACGAAACCAAGTGCGCAATTAAATGAAAGCCCCTCCAAGGTCAAGGTCTGCAGCGGTGGTCTGCGCCCTTGCGCCTCCCGCAGCCCTTGGATCGCTGCTGCCCCCTGGGAAGCGACACCTGGGCTCCAGGTTGCCTCCTGGGTAGCGCGCTGTCTGGGTGCCCGAGACCCTTCGGCCGCCCTGGGCAGGAGAGCAAGGCAGAGCGGAGCAGCCTCCCCACCTGGCGTAGGGTCGGCTCTCACAGTGACAGGCGCCTTGAGACTTGGTGAGTGAATCATAAACGCTCACCGACGTGTAGGCCGCCTGCAGCATCTGCTGCCTGTCTGGCAGAGGGAGCCGCCCTTGTGACCCCTGGCGCAGGCAAGGACCCTGAGCCTTAGCCAGGGTGAGGGACACACAGCACCTGGGGCCCGCTCTCCTCCTAGTCTGTGGCTTCTGTGTGACCAAGTGATAGCTCCTTGGTTCGGGGACCGGGCAGGGAGGCGGGGCAGCTGAGGGATGTTTTAGGAGACTTCTGGTTGGGATGAGAAAGGCCAGGGCTGGATGATTGCCCTGCAGGAGGATTCACTGAGCCGAGGGTGCTGGGGACCTGCGGCCCGCAGCGGAGCCAGTGTTTGAGAGACACAGGCACCCGGAGCTCCTTTCTGACTGATGAAGAAACCCAAGAGCAGAGGGTGCCGAAAACCCCCGAGCCCTGCACGCTGCCAAATCCAGCCACACACACGACACACGTATGTGACATGCAGCGCGAGCAAGAGTCCCCCTGAGCCGACACTCACCGGGCAGCCCTGGCAGAACTGTGCTGAGCAAGGAGGGAGCGGGCTCAGCCTGGGTCCTGCCCGACACAGCCTCAGAGAGCCACGGTGCCTAACACGCTGCACTCCCGGTGTGCAAGCTCTGCTCTGAGCTGTGGGCAGATGTGAACTCGCACACACCCCCAACACCAGGCTGGCTGCTCCCAGGGGTCCAGGTGCTCCCAGTGAGCCCTCGAGTACAAGGTCTGCAGCGTTTGGGGTGAGAAAGGACGCTGAGAGCGAGCAGGGACTTAGGGGACACTTTCCTACACTCGACATGCCGACGGGAGAGCTCTGAGCAGGCGCGCCCTCCGGGCAGAAGTTATTTTAGGGAAACCAATAAACTACGGCTGTAAGGGTAAGAAAGAAGAGTGGCAGGTGGAGGTGGCACCGAGGAATGAATGAAGCGGAGACAGGTACCGAAGAGGGAAAGTTCTGGGTGATGATTATGTCCGAAGTAGAAGTGGAGGTGATGTCAGAGGTCACCTCCAGGTCTCATCGCCCTGCTATGTGACGCACATTCAGGAGCATGCAGCTGCCGTGAGGACAGGGCTAAGGCGACTGCCCGGTTCCATCCTCAGCGCTCGAGAGAGACAGAAAGAGCAGAAAGGAGGGATCTTTCTCAAAGGGGAAGGGGCCGAGAGATGTGAGGGGAGGGAAGGGGACCAGGCACAGGAATGAAGGTGTGTTATGTCCACACGAGGGGTGTAACCATTGTGGACTGTAAACGTGGACTGAGAAGATTAACACAAAGCTTGACAAAAGCTGCATGTATGAATTTTTTGGATGGGTGAGACAGAGTCTCACTGTATAATTCAGGCTGGCCTTGAATTCACAGTGATCCTCTTGCCTCAGCCTTTCAAGTGCTGGGATTACAGGCGTGTGCCATCATGTTCGCTCCATGTGCTGTTTTTGGTGTCTAAATTTTTTAAGTGAGTTTATAGTCTTTTAGGAATAATGGTGATACTAATCTTTTAAAAGGCTGAAAAAAGGAAATAATAGTATGTTCTCACAGACTTAGAAGAGTGTCAGGCCTGACCTAAGCAAGTCCTTCACAAACAAACAGGACAAAGCAAACAGGCTGCTTTCAGCAAACGACAGCAACTTCTCAGTAAATAGGACAAATGGACTCAAAATGAAGTCTGCAGCCCCCTGGCGCTGAGAAGTCCAGCGACTGTCTCCACTCCTGTGCTGACTGTCCTTACTCAGGCATAAACATTTCCCCTCGGATCTCTCAGCCCCTTCATTACCTATATAAGCCAAACTCCTTTCCCAGCTAGTTGCTAGAATCTCCTGCTTTTAGTACCTGTTCGCTGGAATACACTTTTCCTTACAACAAGAAAGCTTGCTTTAAATGGGTGGCTTCATGTGCTGCGTCTATAACTATGAGTACTAGAGGAAAACAGTATCTGTAGCAGATAAAGACAAGATGGAAACAGTATTTATTATCTCTTTGTACTGTTTTGGATTTTCTGCAATATGTAGTACAGTGGACCCTCGAGTTATGACCGGCCTGACATACGAACAACTTGGGTTACTGTCAGAATTATAGTTTCAACTTAGGACCAAAGTCTTGAGTTACAACCCGAATGCTGGCTGCTTGTGCTTCCAGATGGCCTCAGACACAGTTTTAACCCTCGAAGAGCTCTGGAAGGAACATGACAGCGTCCTTTCCTGTGTGGGGTTCACTGAGAAATCCTGGGACAGAAATCCAGTGTCTAAGGACACTTGAGATCTGCCTGGAAGAAAAGCTGGTTTCTCAGGAGAGAGACTTTGAAGGCAGTTGACGAACTTGAGTTACAACCAGCCTGGAGAATGAATTGAGTTCGTAAGTGAAGGGTCCACTGTATTCTTATAACAAAGGGGGAGCATACTGATTCAAAGATTTGAATCCTAGAAGAAGCCCACTGCATGCAGGCGCTGCGTATATGATTAAACAAACCGGTATCAGCAAAGTAGAGCAACGGCTCCAGGGCCTCACAGCAAATACCTCTCTGAGCAGGTTGGGGTTCTTCTCGTGACCTCCCTGCAGAGGGCTGGGAGGGGACTGACTGGATCGGGTGCAGGCGCAGGTGCTTGGGCTGTGCCCCCCGGGGTGGTGGACAGGACGGAGGCTCTGGCCACTGTGCTCTTGCAGCTGCTTCCCGGGCTCAGCGATCCCAGGCGCCCTGCAGGTGGCACGAGGGGCTCGGCGGGCTCTGTGTCGATGAAATGCTGCAGAGTAAACTGGGCACCAAGGACGCGGGGCCTGGCTCAGCGTTGCCCGCAAAGCCTGAGAAAGGCCCTTTTTTGTGCTCTGTGCCGGGCTCTGAGGATGGCCGGGGGCCGCGTGGAAACTCTGAGCCACAGGCTTGTGTTGGCAGCCGGATGCATGCAGATGTTCCCCGAGGCCTGCGGCTGGGCCCAGATATCTGTGTCCGGGAGTGGGGCCTGGAGGGCAGAGTGAGCCATGGAGGCGCAAGTGGTGCAGGGCGTGGGAAAGGACAGCAATGGAGGGTCCCAGAGAAGGCAGGGAGGGAGCCCTGTGCGCAGGCTCTGCACACGCAAGTGCAAGGGCTCCTTGTGTCCCTGTGACTCTCAGGTCCAGGTAGCCAGGGCAGAAATGCAGCCCGCTGGGGCCCCACCTCAATGCCACTCCCATGGACATCATTGTGCGTGTGTGCGTGTGTTTGTGTGTTTGTGTGTTTGGTTTTCTGAGGCGGCATCTGGCTATGTAGCCCAGGCTGGCCTTGGACTTAGGGTGATCCTCCTGCCTCAGCCTCCCCAGTGCTGGGATTACAGGTGTGTAGCACCACACCTAGCCCAGTATTGTATCTTTAAACGTTTATAGTTCTTAAGCACCTAATAATGAAAAAGTACAGTAGCATTTGTTCAAGAGATATTTAGTCAAAGAAGAAAATAAATACTGTGCATGTTCTTATAGATGTCAGCTTCAGATTCCTTATCCCGATGAATGTGTCAGTAACTTCAGTGTAAACGCCACACTGAAAGGTATCACTTTCTAAGATGGTGCCCCCCTAATTATCCACCGACAGTGTTTCAGTTCTGTCTTCAGCCGCCTCCGCCTCCTTACCCGATTGAGTCATCCCGGCCTCAATGGAAAGGACATCAGTGTTGGCATCCCTGCTAAGCTGTTTCCTGCCCTGGGGAAGAATTACCCAAATCCCTGTGAATACTTTTATTCCGTTTGTTTCTACTGAGCCCATTTTTCTTTAAAGGACAAACACAAGGGGCCCCAGTTCCAAAAATTGTTGCAGAAGAAACACACAGCAGATAGGTGTGGAGGGTGCAGCTGCCCGCCTGTTCTTGGTCATGCTGACGCCTGCTCGCCTGGGGGTGGCCCTGTGGCTCCAGCTCACCGGCTGGCCCTGTGCTCTGCCCGAGGGCGGAAGGGCCGTCCTGTACCAGCCGGTTCTTAAGAATTTTTTAAAAATCTAAAAAAAAAAAAAAATCACTTCATGCCACTTTTCCACTTTTTTTTTGGTACTGGGAATCAAACTCGGGACCTTGCGCTTGCGAGGCAAGTGATGGAACCACTAAGCTACATCCCCGGCCCTGCTACTTTTAAGTAACAGTCATGTCTTTGTTGCCAGTAGCCTGGAAGAGGCAAATGCTTTTTTAAGATTTGGGGGCCTGTTTTATTGTTTGAAACTAGACCGAAGCAAGAGGTAACTGGAGTGTTCTTCCCAGCTGGGAGCTCTGAGAAGCCGAGGGAAGGCAGACTCAAAATGGAGAGAGAGTCGGTTGCCGACTTGAAGCCCAGCTTCAGTCACCCTTGGCCTGTGTTTGTTTCTTTCTTTGTCCGACTGGTTTACTGGCTCCTCGTCTAACTGGGAAACTAAGTCAATATCTGGTCATTTAATTAAGTTCTTAAAACTTTTTTTGTGGTACTGGAAATTTTTACCTTTTGGGGGGTGCAGGTCCTTGCAATGTAGTTCAGGCTGGCCTTGAACTCACTGTAGCCCAAGCTGGCCTGAACTCTCAGAGATCCTCCTGCCTCAGCCTCCCAAGTGCTGGGATGATAGGTGTGTGCCACCACACCCAGCTGAAACATTCTATTTTAGAATAGTTTTAGATTTACAGAAAAGTCCCTAAACTACTACAGAGCGTCCATACCTACCATACCCATTGTCTTTTTTGCTAACGTCCTACATGAGTACAGTACATGCTGTATTCTAATTTTTAAAAAAGTCCACACTTTATTTGGATTTTATTAGTTTCTCCCTAATGCCCTTTTCTGTCTGTCCTTCCAGTTGCCCATCCAGGAATAGCACATTATGTGTAGTTGTGAAGTCTCCTTGGCTCACGTTAGCTAAGCCTCTCAGACTTTCCTCGCTTTTGGTGATGCGGATGGTTTGAGAGTGCAGTGGATGCGGCTCGAGTGGGCGTCAGATACTTTCCCTGGGGCCCTCTGGGTGGTGTGGCTTGGGGAGGCAGGGCGCAGGGGTAAAGTGCTTCTCCGCCACTCACACCCAGAATGTGAGTCTTTGCCACTTCCAGGACTCAGCATGGGGAGGCTGACCTTGCTCACCTGGCACCGAGAGTCGTTCTCAAGTTTCTCCACTGTAAAGAATCTCTCTCTAGGGCCGGGGATTTAGCTCAGTGGTTTCGCCGCCTGCTGCGCAAGCGCAAGGACCCGAGCTCGATCCCTGGTACCAAAAAAAAAAAAACTCTCTCTCTCTCTGTCTCTCTCTCTCTCTCTGTCTCTGTCTCTCTCTCCTTTCCACACTGCACTTTTGGGAGGAAGTCGCTACCCCACTCCCGACCCAGAGCAGAGAGCTCTGTGGAATGTCCACAGGAATTGTTTGGAACTCTTCTGCCTTGGCAATTTGCCTGTTCTGCTCCATTGCTTATTTATTCCATCGCTTTTTAAAGCTCAGCATGGACTTCTTACCGTTTATTTTATACTTCGGATGATGACCCAGCATTGTGTGCCTTGCTCATTTATTCTGCTCAGGTAGCCCCAGATGTCCCCTTCCCTCTGTGTCCGGGGCTTCATGCCCGTGCTCCTTCTGTCTGTTGCTGCCTGTCCCTGCGGGTGGACTTGCCACTGTGGGGTGAGATCCTGTCATCCGAATCCATTCCCTACCTGCTGGTCAGGGGGTGACTCAGCAGCCCTGAGCACTGCATTTGGCACGGGAAGGAAGGTGCACTCCCTGTGTGGGGCGCTTTCCGGGTGTCTCCCTTCCTCCCTCGACACAGCGGGATCCCTGATCATCGTCTTTGAGTGACCCTGGCTCTAGTACACTTTCTGCTGAGCCAACACCTAGGTTCCTTCCTTGACCATTTCCCTGGCCCGGGACTGAAGCCTCAGACCTGGGGGGAGGAGGAGAAGGGGAAGGGGAAGGGGGGAGGGCAGGGGGAGAGGAGAGGGAGGGGACGGTTGGCCCCGCTGGGCTTTGCTCAGTTTGTCCCTGCCTGGCCCCTGGCCACCAGCTCCACAGACTCAGGTCTCTGCTGGCCGTGGGTGGGGTGGGGAAGTGGGAAGCCTTGGCGGGGCTGACAGCTGCAGCCCTGTTGTGACAGTAGGGGACAGCACATCAGCCCATCCTGTTCTCTTTCCCTGAGGCCTGGGCCCTCATGTGGTCCCTGTCGTCCTCACAGCAGGACGGTCACCATTCAGGCCTCATCAGCGTTGGCACAGGCCTGGGACCATGAGGGCAAGTGTTCACACTGGATCTATGCACTTTCAAAACGATAGGGTAGGATTCATATAGGGTGGGTTTGTGATAATGTGTTTGTGTGTTTGGAAAAGTGTTTCCCAGTGTTCTCACACTGTAATCAGCACACAGACCACGTCTGTGACCGCAGCTGTGAGGCTTCCCCACCTGCAGCGGGTGATTCCATTGCAGTGATGTCCTGATTCTGCTCGCTTCTGACACCATCTACCTGATGTTGCGTCAGATCCCCTAGTCGGGCCCAAGACTGGTCCAGCCTTTTCTTTTGTTTTTGTTGTTTGAGACAAGGTCTTGCTCTGTAGCCCAGGCTGGCCTTAAATTCTCAGGGATCCTCCTGCTTCAGCCTCCTGAGTGCTGGGATTACAAACCTGTGTCACCACACCTAGCTTGCAGGTAGTTTTTAACCTGTATTTCTGACTGACGCACTTTAAATTGGGGTTCCCACATCCTCTACCTTGGGTTTAATCTGCTTGAGTGGCTACAAAACTTAAGGAAATACAACATTTATGTTATTTTAGAGACAGAGAACATGGGTGACACAAAAGACAAAGGGCTGAAAAGGGCGAGGTGCGGGAGATGGGCAGCTCCCAAGCCCTCTGGGTTCTCCCCGCCCTGGATTCTTGGCAGCTAAGCTACCCTGAAGCTCTGAGCCCTGTCCATTGGGCTTCTGGAGACTCGACAGCTGTTCCCGACAGAGGCTGGGCAGACGGGGAACAGCTGATGCCCACAGCCCAGGTGCTCTGTGTAGTGTTAGTCCTTCCTCCAGGGCCTGGGGCAGTCTCTTTGGAATAAAAAGATCTGATTTTATCACCGGGGTAGGTCAGAGATGAAAGACCGGTACACTAGAGTTTCTGTGACCTGCTTCGGGGAAAAGAATCTTGTTTTCTACTGCCTGGGATGGAGGTGTGAGCCAAGGACCATGGATGAAAGCCAAAAGGAGAAAAAACATTTAACACCACCTATTATATTCCTCCATCCTTCATCGGTAGAAGTTGATGTTACTTGCACGGGTTTGCTGCTGTAAACAATGCTGGAATAAATGTCTTGGTGTTCATGACTTTGTACTTAAGTGAATATTTGCATCAGATAAATGAACAGAACTGGAGTCTTGGGTGTAGGAGATAAACAATCAGAATTTAGGTGGATTCCCTTTGAGAAAGGCATCTTTAAAGACTTGACAGTGCCCGTTTTTCACATTTTTGCCAGATTGTGAAGCTACTGAGCCCTTAGCATTTGCTAGTTTCATTGGATCCAAAAGGCATTGACTGACTTGTAGTTTGAGTTTTAATGAAGGTGACTGTTTTACATTTTTACTGGCTATTTTTATTTCTTTAAGTAGATGGTTTACTGCTCTTGGCATTTTAAAACTTTGGGTTGTCTTTCCCTACCTGATTTTTCTCCCCTCTCTTTCTGCCAAGGAAGTCCACCTTGTGCTATATGCTAGAGGTGTTTCATTCTCCTTTCTCCTGCTTCAGTTTTGCTTGTGGAGTTTTGTTTTTTTGCTTTACAGAACTTCCTAATTTTTATGGGTTCAAATATATCGACTTTTCCATTATAATTTCTGGATTTTGTTGTCATGCTTGTAAAAGTTTCTTCAGCTAAAGCTATAAAAATACTTGCTCATCTTTTCTTCTATTGAGTTAATATTTACTCTATTTGTCATTTAAAAGAAAATGAGAGACAGAAATCCCATCTTCTTTTTTAGTGTTTTGAGATGGTCTTGCCATGTAGTTCAGGCTGGTCTTGAACTCACTGTGTAGTCCAGGCTGTCCTCGGATTCACAGTGATCCTCCTGCCTCAGCCTCCCGAATACTGGGATTATAGTCATGTGCCACCAAGCGCTGTGTTAGATTGCTTTTGAGAAGCTGAGGTCAGAAGAAATATATAAGGAAAGGCTACAGAAATCATCTTGCTACACTAACAGTTCTATTGGAGACGAAACAGCTAAACTGTAGGAGGGAAGACAGGGTGGATGTTGGGAAGCCGCGGGTGGGCTGTCTCAGGTTGCCCGACTGCTTCCGTGGGGCACTGGAGGAGCCAGCTGGGTGCCCAGCATCAGAGGGGCGAACCGCACCTGTGCCCCCGAGGGCTGATTCCCGGGACCCGCGGCGCCGGGCAGTGGTGCGCGAAGCCCAGGGCAGCGCCTTGGCGCTCAGTCCCGGGCCTTCTCTGCTAGGCTGAGCCGACAGCCAGTGAGCTGTGACCCGAAGGGAGGCGCCGCTCCAGCCAGGTCCTACTGCGCCCAGAAAGACCCCAGAGTGTGCAGAGGCTGGCGCTGTTGAGTCCCCTCTGCCGTGCGGGCTGGAAGGCACCACCCACGCCAGGCTTCAGGCCCCGGGGTCTGAGCCCGACCCAAGGTGCTCTCTCCCCGCCTCTCCTGTCTTCAAGGGCAGAGGACGCAGGATGCAGGGTCGGTGCTGACCTTGTTGGGGAAGCGGACCCCAGACAACTTGGGTCTCTCAGCAGCCGCAGAAAATGCCCGGTGAAGCACGGCAGACTGAGACTGTCAGGGTCACAAACCCCGAGTTCAGGGCCCTCAGGTAGAAAGAAAGGGACCAAAGCGATCACCTCCCTGTGATGGGGCCTACTTTGCCATCCGTTCAGGTGAACAGTTAAAAATGGCTGGAAACTTCCTGAACGTCCTTAACAGTGGGTGGCTGAACTAACATTGTCTCTCTCTTTAATTTGTCTTTTAATTTTTTTTTTTTTTTAATTTTAACTTATCCTCCTGAAAAATTGTTTTCTTTCTTTTTCTTTTGGTACTGGGGATCGAACTTTGGACCTTGCGCTTGCGAGGCAGGCAGTGGGACCACTGAGCTAAATCACATTCATCACAGGGAATTTGTACTTGTACATGATATTGTGTATCTTAATTCTTTTTTCCCCATTCCCCTCCCTGCTCTTCAACCTTTCTTTCTCTCCCCATTTAGAAAAGCTTTGTTTCCACTTTTCCTTCCATTCTCTCTCTCTCTCTCTCTCTCTCTCTCTCTTTCTTTTTTTTGGTATTGGGGATCAAACTCAGGACCTTGCGCTTGCCAGGCAGGCTCTACGCCACTAACCTAAGTCCCTGGCCCCCAACCTCTCTCTTTTTAAAATTCCTTTTCCCTTCCTTCCCTTTGAAAAAAAATTTTTTTCAGCTATTGCCAGCTCCGTAGTTTACTGATAGGACTCTTCTTGAGTCTTTTCTTCAAATGCTTATTTACTAGGATAACTCAATGAAAAAAGAGAAATGCTGAAGTAACTCTTGGCTTACATATGAAAGGGGCCCAAAGTCTTTTTTGGTGTGTTTTGTTTTGTTCTGTTTTCGAGATCAGGGTCCTGCTATGTCGTTCAGGCTGGCCTTGAACTCCCTGTTGTAGCCCAGGTTGGCCTCAGACTTGCAGAGAGCCTCTTGCTTCAGGCTCCCGAGTGCTGGGATCATAGCCGTGTGCCACCATCCCCTGTTTTGGGTTATTAATTTTAGTATAGAGAAGAAGCTGGTCGTATTGTCTAAGAAACTAGTTCATCCAACTCTATCCAGTGATATGCAGTCATTGTTCAGAATCACGCTTGTCTTATCAGCAGCTCCCTGCAGATTTCTGTTACCCTGAGGGCTTTGTGTTCTCCATCTTTCCTGGCTGTGGCCGTCCTGGAATCCTTAACAAGATAAACCTGCTGTGACCTTTCTTTCCCATTTAGGAAAAGGTTAAAAGCCCAGAGCTCTGTGACACATGAGGGGCTTCTGAGTGCCTGCCCCTCCTTCATAGTTAAGGACATTCTGTTGTGTTTCTTAGTCACAGACACCTTCCTCTCCTTCTGGTTTTCTCACCTCTGCTGTCTTTCTAAAAGAAAAACTTGCAAAAGAGAACATAAAGTTTCAAAGAAGAGTGTGTGGTTTCTTAATCTGAATGTAGCTGTCTTTATGCACAACTGTTGTGCACTTGGGGAAAATCCGGTGGTGAGTTCCTGGTGCAGACAGACTGGCCGCTGTACCTCCGGGGCGTGTGTGGGCTCCTCTCCCGGCTGCTCTCAGGTAAGGCTGACACTTCCCTCTAGGGTCTGTGGAGAGCGCCTGTGCTGGGCCCTGGAGCAGAGCCCTTGGGCTGTGGCCATGGCCCTCGGGAGTCTGGGCGGGCTGAGCGGCGGGCTGGGTGGGGACAGGGTCTGTGCGGACCACAGGTCCCCTGCCGGCCCCTCCCCGGTGGCCCAGGTCTCCTTCCTCTTCCGGGCCGGGCTTTGGTAATCAGTGGCCCGGCACCAGGGACAGGCGTGTTCCCTAGATGATTCTGAGTTGCAGTCCTCACTGTGTGTAAACCGGTGAACCTCCCGGTAATACTTTGCATGGCTCTGAGTGTCAAGGAGAGAAAGGCCAGAGGACTCGCAGTGCTAGCTCTTCCCCGGCACAGGGCAGGCAGGCCTTACGCCTCATAAGTTGAGGATGGGGTAGAGCAGCAGAGATACAAAGTACGCATTTTCAGAAGCTATCAAAAGAACTGGAGATAAAGTTTTTTCTTAAAAAAATCCCTAGGAAATTGGTGCATATTTTTCTACCTTGCATGGCAAGTATTTCGTTGCAAGCATATTGATTAGGAGTGCACTGTTATGTGGAGTTAGAGCAGGCTAAGGGCCTGTCGCTGGCATCGCAGTGGTGTTTTCCCTGCAGGTGCAGACTCATGCATGCTGACTCCCTTGATCTTTCTCAAGCTCCGAAAATGGCATGAAACTTGACGCTCCCCTAAGGTTCCTCCTTGATTCAAATATAAATGCTTCTGTAAGAAGACAGCTTCATCTTAGGATTCGAAGAATCCTGAAAACTTTTAACAACAGGTTATAGCTAAACACACACACACACACACACACACACACGCACACAATGGCACCGTGACCAAAAAATCAGAACCATCACACCATAGAGATAAGCAGTAATGTCAAGTAGTGGCATTATTAGACACATTGTAAAATCTTGACTATTTTTGAAGAAAATGTGGAAGAAGTGGGCCAGGGATTTAGCTCAGTGGCACAGTACCTGCTTCGAATGTGCAAGGTCCTGAGTTCAATCCCTGGTACTGGAAAAAACAACAACAACAAGAAAATATGGAAGAAGTCATAGTGAATTAGAAGAACATAACCCTCCCTTCCTTCCTTCCTTCGTTCGTTCCTTCCTTCCTTCCTTCCATTTCTTGAGATAGAGTCTCGCTGTGTAGTCCAGGCTGGCCTTTAACTCATTGTGTACCCCAGCGGGTCTCCAATTTGAGGTGCTTTTCCTGCCTCAGTCTCCCCAGTGCTGGGATTACAGGCATACACCACCATGCCTGCCTGTTCTTGGTATTATTTCTTGTGTAATTGGAGTTCAGTTTAGGAAGTCCTCAGGTATGCCTGTGTCTTCAAGTGTTTTTCTTATTTTACCTTTCAGAAAACTCAGTGTTTTTGCTTTTATATATAGGCCTTTGCCCCACTTCTATTTAATTTTAACACAGGGTGAGAGACATGGATCTAGATCCATTCTTCTCCACATGGTTAACCAGTTTTCTGAGCACCATTTGGTGAAGAGGCTGGCTTTTCTTTGGCCTTTGATTTTAGCTCCTTTCAAAAATCAGATGGCCACCTCATCTTTGACAAAGGAGCAAACCACCCTCACTGGAGGAAAGATGGCCTATTTAATAAATAGTGTTGGGAAAACTGGATTTCAACCTGCCAGAGATTAAAACTAGACCCATATCTATCACCATGCACTAAACTAAGATCAAAGTGGATTAAAGATCTAAATAGACAGAAACACTAAACTTGCTGGAAGATAAGTTAGGTAGAACTCTTGAAGACATTAGCATAGGAAAGGACTTTATGAAAAAAACTTCACTAGCACAGGAACTAGCACAAAGAATCAACAACTGGGATCTCATCTCATTAAAAAGCTTCGGCACTATAAGAGAAACCACCAACAGAGCTAAGAGACAACCTACAATGTGGGAAAAAAATATTTAGCAGCTGTACCTCAAACAAAGGACTACTATCCAGAATATGTAAAGAACTGAAAAAAGTCAGACCCCCAAATTCAAAGACCCAATTCAAAAATGGGCATCTGAAATGAACAGACATTTCTCAGACAAAGAAGTAAAAGCAGCAAGTAAACATATGAAAAAGTGTTCAACCTCACTGGTCATTCGAGAGATGCAGATGAAAACAACACTGAGATTCCACCTCACCCCAGAAAGAATGGCTGCTATCATGAAATCAACCAACAACAAATGCTGGTGTGGAGAGAAAGGAACCCTGCTCCATTGTTGGTGGGAGTGCAGACTGGTGCAAGCACTGTGGAAGTCAGTATGGAGACACCTCAAAGAACTAGGACTGGAAGTCCCATTTGACCCAGCTAGTCCCCTGCTGGGTATCTTACCACAGTGATAAATGTGCACCCATGTTTATAGTGGCACAGTTTGTAATAGCTAAGGTTTGGAAACAGCCCAATTGCCCATCAACTGGAAAAAAGATAAAGAAGATGTGGGTTTTTTATAAAATGGAGTACTACTCAGCCATAAAGAATGAGAAACTAGAGTCATTTATAGCTAAATGGATGCATACTGAGGCCATACTCTTAAGTGAAATAAATAGGACACACATGGGTAAATACCGAATAGTTTCTCTGGTGTGAGAAACTGAAAGTGTAAATAAGGATAAAAATGATTAAAATGAATAATTGATAATTTGAAATAGGAAAAGGTCCAAAGAGGTAGGGGAAGTGGGAGGGGAAGGGGAAAGGAAAGAAGGGAAAGAAAAAATTATGAGAAAAGGAAAAAATGGAAACAAAGTCTTTGTAAATAGGGAAGGGAGCACAGGAAACAGGGAGAAAATAAGAACCAAGATGCATCATGTACAGGTACAATCACCCAATGATAAATGTAAATGCATTGTATACCTAAAATGAACCAATAAAAGAATTTAAGTAAAAAAAAAAATCAGATGGCTGAAGGTGCCGGGGCCATTTCCGTGGCTTCTCTGTGCTCTGCCCCTCCGCTCCTCTGGTCTGTTCTTGTGCCAGCATCCGGGAGAGGCGCGCGGCGGTCGGGTCTGGCCCCGCTTACCCTGTGGCCCACTGCTGCCCTCCGAGGTGTTGCGGAGGACCCTCCCAGAACCTGCCCATCTGGGCTCTTCTGCAGCCGAAGCCTCCACAGCCCCGGCCTCTCCCCAGTGCCCTCTCTGCCATCCCTGCCTGCAGCCTGCGGAGTCCACGTCTTGCCACTGCTGCTTTCCGCTCCACGGTTATTCATCTCTCTGTGACTCAGTTTCCTCCAACTGGTAGCATCATCTCCCATCTGTCTTGGAGTGTCCCTGGGAGGATTAAGCAGTTTAATATCAAACTCTTAGAAAACTGCCTGGCACCTAGGGCGCGTGTATCAGCAACGGCTGCTACTGTGGTGCTTGCCATTTTCCCTCCTGGACACCTGCGGCTTAATAGGAAGCTCGGACGCATATATTGTCATAACTACACGGATGAATGCTAAATGTTCCTCTCACTGGTCTATATCTTACTTACTTATTTTGGTTTTTTGAGAGAAGGTCTTGCTATGTAGTTCAGTCTGATCTTACTCTCACTGTGTGGCATAGGCTGGCCACAGACTCGCAGCTATCCTCCTGCCTCAGCCTCCCGAGTGCTGGGATCACAGGTGTGCGCCACCACATCTGGCATTATTTTATATTTTTTTCCCCAACATAGGTTGTCCTTCTAAAGTTGTTGTTGCCCATATTAGACTATTGAAGCTGAGATTAGGAATTTCACCAATTCTTTTTTTTTTTGGTACCGGGGATCAAACTCGGGTCCTTGCGCTTGCAAGGCAGGAGACAGAACCACTGAGCTAAATCCCCAGCCCTCACCAATTCTTTTTGTTATTTTTGCATTTCTTCACTGTGTTTAAATTCAGTGAATGTTGCAGACACCCAGACATTTGTTTCCCATTGGGAGGACATCTTTTTATTTCTGCAAGTCTGTCTCTTTGAAGCCTTTTATGAGCCTTATTTTCTTTTCTGCTCTCTACTCTCTAAAGAAAAAAATAATGCATATTAAATTAATGTTGATATATTTGAGAGAATCAGTGAGAAGAGATTGGGTTTTTAAAAGTGTCTATTTCCTGGCTCACTGTTTAAGAAAGACCTAATGATTTAGAGGCCCTCACTAAATAAGCAGGAAACTCCCAATATTCTTGAAACATAGAAGCAAAACTTTCCAGCGACTTTGCATTTATTCCATGTGTTCTGCAGTTTCTAAAAACATATAAAAATATACAAATATCTAAATTGTTATAGAGATTAAAAAATGGTGGTAGACCTAGACATTGCTGACTTAGTTTGAGGAGAATATTCAAGCTGAATAAAATTTCACAGCTTCGGAAATTATCAGAGCAAAATTTCCCACAGAAACTATTCTGACCAGGTGTTTTGTAGCAGTGGTAGATATCCCTTTTCATCTTACACATGTGACCCTACTTGAGAAAGACTTTCTATTGTCCTGCTTTTGTTTCAGTTCCATGCTACACATTATCTTACAAAAGGTAAATCTAAAGAACTTCTTTTTAACAATGAAGAGATGATTTTGAAAAATCCAATGGTGTTAAACCATGTATATTAAACCAGTGGTTACAAAGTAACCGCTTGCTCACCACCAAATCTCGCCTAGCTTTTCCACTTCTTTCCTTCCTCCTGCAGATGCGCATCTCCCCTGGGTGCTCAGCAGTCCTGCCTGGGCTGTGACCCCCTCTTCCCTCCACGGCTTCCCTGCCTCCCCCTGGCCAGCCCAAGTTACTCCTTTATCTGGTTTCCCCAGTCCTGCTCCTGACGCTCAGACTGTTAGATACATCAGAGTCCATAGCTGCAGGTGAAGCTGGGCTTCCGAGCTTGGGGTCTCTTTACTCTTCCCTTGTTCACTTGGTCTTTATTGTCCCCTCTGATTTACTGCTATTCTCACACAGGATATCCTGGGTCCCCTCCTGGACTTCCTTGCTCAAGCAAAACCCCCTCCTGCTGCTCTCCTTCTCCCTCTTCCTCCCTCTTCCCTACGACTTACTTATTTTTATTCCTCTTCCCCTCCACTTCTATCCACCCCTCCCATGTCTTGCTCCCCTCCCATTTGCAAGAGATCTATCTCATTGTTTCCTATTATATGTCTTTTATATTGCTCTTTAGTTTATTTGTATTTTAAGTTTCTCATATAAGAAACCATGTGATATTTAAGCTCATGTGTCTGATTTATTTCACTTAACACTATCGTCTCAAGGTGCATCCATTTTCCTACAGGTGACTTAAGTTTATCCTTCTTTATGGCAGAGTAGTACTCCACTGTGTGTAAATACCACATATTCTTCATCCATTCATCTGTGGATGGATGTGCAGACCACTTCCGAGATTTAGCCATTGTGAATTGTGCTGCTATACACATGGGTATGCATGTATCACTGTAATATGATGTCCTGAATTCTTTTGGGAGGATACCTAGAAGAAGAATAGCTGGGTCAAATGGAACTTCTAGTTGTAGTTTTTCGAGGAGTTTCCATACTGATTTCCACAGGGCTGTACTAGTTTACAGTTCCACCAACAACGTAGAAGGGTTCCTTCCCCCCAGATGCTTCTTACTTGGCCAAGAAGTTCGAGGAGTTCATCACCAGTTGCTTCCAAGTTGCTGCAAATGACTCAAGTTTGTCTTTCTTCATGACAGACTAGAACTCCATTATAAATAAATAACACATCTTCTTTATCCATTCTTTATAAATATATTTTTGGATTTTTCTATTTAATATTTTCAGGTCATGATTGACTATGAATATATATATTAGACTACAATAATACATTATTTAATATATTAAATCACATACATATTTAATATATAATTTAATGTATAACAATATAATTTAATGTATTATATTGAAAGCATAGGGTGAGTACTCAGTATTTTTTTTCATAGAGTGAGCTCATAGATGTCCACACATGTACCATCCACCTTGCCTTATGCATTATTCACTTTCCCATCTCTGGCACAGAATACCCAACTCCCATAATTTAAAGGAGGAGAGGTTTATTTTTGGTTCATGTTTTGGAGCATTGAGTCCATGGTTGGTTGGCTCCATGGCAGAAATGGTGCCAGGAAGCAGAGAGAGGGCAGAGGCAGGAGAATAACACCTTTCAGGTCCTGCCCCGGTGACCAGGTCCACCTCTGAACATGAGACGTGGATGACACTTTAGATCCAAACCATAACATTCCACCCTGGTCCCCCAAAGCCTCGTGCCAGTCTCATTATGCAGAATGCATTTAGCACATCTCTAAGAGTCGCCAAAGTTTTAATAATTGCAGCATTGCTGAGAAGTCCAAACGCAAAGTCTCCTCTGAGAGTCAAAGCAAACAGCTGTGAGCCCCTGTGAAAATTAAAAAAGAGTACAGTGGTACAGGGTAAACTTTCCCATTCCAAAAGGGAAGAATAGAGAAAGGAAAGGAATCAAATCAAAGTAAGACCAAAACCACCAGGGCAAATGCTAAACCCTGTAGCTCCATGCCTAGCACCTGTGGCAGGCTGTGGTGAGACATGAGCATCAAAGGCCTTGGGCAGCCCTGCCCCTGTGCCTTACTGGTTGTAGCCCACACGGCCTCTTCCGACCTGCAGCTGTCCTCGGCAGATGAGCCACGTTCCTGGGGCCTCTACTGCACCTTTAGCTTCACTCTCACAGTTTCGAGCATCAAGTTTTCAGGGGATCCTGGCAATAACAGTAAGCATGTCATACATCTTTGCCTGGGCTCCCAGGCCTTCTCCTGAAATCTAGGTGGAAGGTTTTATGACCCCATGACACTTGCATTCTGGATGCCTGAAAAACTAGCATTGCATGGATGAAGCCAGGGTTTGCTGTCAGCTCCAGCAGTAGCCTGGCCCCCATGGACTATGGCCACCAATGACCTCTGAGTGTCTGGATGGCTGAACTCAAGGAAACAGTTGCCTAGTTGTCCCTGAAGGAATAGGTGCCACTTGGGCTGTCTTCACAAAAGAAAGTCTTTCAAATGAGTTTACTTTTTTACTCCCTTTGAGGCTGTTATGCATCAGATCTCGCAAATTCCTGAGATCCTTCTAGCCATTTTCCCCATTGTCCTGTTGGAAAATACTTGGCTTCTTTTTAATGCTTATCTTTTCAGCAACTGTGGTTACCTGGGCCCCAAATTTGCAGGTGTTTCCTTTAGTGTGAAACTGCAAACTTTTTGAATCATTCAGCTCTGCTTTTTGTGTTTCTGATTCTCACTATAAATCTGGTGAGAAGCAGCCACCAGTACCCATGCCACAACCTGTACATTGGGCTGCCTTAAAATTTCCTTTGCCAGATTAATTAGTCCATCACCCTTCATCTCAGTCACCTGAAAAGCCACAGGACATGGATAAAATGTAGACAAACTTTTTGTCATAGTGTAACACACACGTCCTCTAGTCCAGTTGCCAGTGGAGCCCTTGTTCCCACCTGAAATCTCCTGAGCCTGGGCTTTACTGTCTGCATTCCTGTCAGCATTCTGGTCTTCTGAGCTCCAATCAGAATCATCCACTGGGATCTGTTTACAGCATTCTAGGGATTCTGTAGCCCACATCTCCAAAGCTTTCCAGTCCTGATCCAGAAGCTTCTAAAGCACATGATCAGATGCAGTGGTCCCACTCATGGTACCAGTGTTCTGTATTAGTCACTTTCCCGTCACTGAGACAACATTCCTGACAACCACAATTTTGAGGTTTTTTTTTTTTTGTACCAGGGATCAAACTCGGGTCCTTGTGCTCACAAGGCAAGTGACGGAAACACTGAGCTAAATCCCCAGCCCCTGACACCCACAACTTAATGGAAGAAAGATTGATTTTGACTCACATTTAAGAAGATTCATTCCATGGTTGATTGGCTCCAAGTCAGAAATGGCACGGCCGAGAATAGAGGTACCCAGGTCATGCCCCAAGTGACCTGCCCACTCTGCCCACATTTTAGCTCTAAGCCACAACACTCCACTCACCCATTTGTCCTGTCTGTTGTCTTTCCCCCCGCAGCTTTCCTGAAATACCACATTGGCTTTCCATACTTCCACCTAGTGTCTATTCCATTTTGTATTTTGCTGTTCTACCTAATATGCTGCTCAGTAGCCATCTGCCACTTGCTCTTGCCTTCCTTGCAGGCTTCCTTTCTTTGATCTCCTTCCTAGATGGTTGCTTGGCTCTGTCCTCTCTCCCCTTCCTCCCACACCACCTAGCTGCATCATACTAGCACTTCTCCTGCTCAGAGCTGTGCCAAAGGCTTCTCTGTGAAGCTCTTTCAGGATCCTCTCTTCAGTCACCTCAGTCTTTCTCCTTCTTTAAATAATTACAGAAGTTTGCAGTCAGTTCATGGAGCTCATCTGAAGAGAGGACATTTTTGCTCCTATCTCTACCTTCTCACCCATACACAGAGGCTCCTTGAGGTATCTCTTGGTCTTTCCTTCGGTGTACAACATAGTATTTACACAAATTTTGTTGTTTCCCTGCAAGTCAATATTCCAGGAAATGCCAGCCTGCTTGAGAAAAAAAAAAGAGAATTGTTTTGTGAATGGTCTTGTTTGCTGTCTTCTAACCCACAGAAGTTCTGTCGTTGT
Organism: Heterocephalus glaber; assembly: GCF_053883595.1. NCBI lineage: Eukaryota > Metazoa > Chordata > Mammalia > Rodentia > Bathyergidae > Heterocephalus > Heterocephalus glaber. The sequence continues at coordinate 13,293,502 of NW_028258343.1, read as the reverse complement.
TCTCAGAGGTGGACAGATGTGTTCGTTACTGTGGAATCTCAAAGCCCAGAAGAGTTGGGAATAAGAAAGTGACAGAATGTTAGCACTGGAATGGTTTTTAGAGATTCAGGCAGTACAACTCTTTAAGGTTGTAGATGAGTAAACCAAGGCAGAAGGACCTCACCCCCCAAGCATACAAGCAGTCTCTGGGTGCAGAGGGTCAGCTGGCTGTCATCAGTGTTTCTTCTCGCACACGGCCAGAGGCAGGGAGGAGGTGGATGCTGTGCGTGTTGTACCTTTCAGGGTTCAGAGGGGAATCCTATCCTCAGATCGCTGAGTGGGTTACCAAATCAGCAATTGCAATTTTTCTGGCTGATTCACTTCTACTCTCTGAGGTGATTCTCATTACACTTATTTTGGATGATCTAGATTATTTGCTGACATTTTAGGAAACTTTTTATTAAACTAAAATATGCAGAACAGTATATAAATCCCGAGTGTATTGTTTGACATTTTCAAAAAATGAGCTCGTCCCTGTGACCACAGCCAGACCAGGGAACAGAGAAGCAGGTTAGGAAACGTTTAGAGAAATAGGACATTTTGAGACATAGAAGGAGATTGATGCTAACTTATTTCCTTTTCCCCTCTCGTACAGGTTTTGTCAGTGTGTGTGTTAACAACGATCCTCGGTTGCATATTTGGGTTGAAACCAAGCTGTGCCAAAGAAGGTAACCAGTTTTCATTCGCTCATTCTCTGTCCCTGTGTCTCCAGTCTTACTGCTCAGTATCATTGAGATAAATATTATACCCTGATCCTATGTGTGTTCCACAGATATCATATGTGGGGGAAGGAGCAGGCTCTTGCTATGTAGCCCAGGCTGGCCTCGAACTCACGGTGATCCTCCTGCTTCGGCCTGCGTAGTACTGGGATTACAGGCGTGTACCACCATGCCTGGCAGATACTGAAAATTTCAGAAGGCTGGTGTGACCCTTCTTGAAGCTCTTGTATTATTTTAGCCATAGAAAATTTTTTTACTTGCAAAATTTTAACCCAAAACAAGGAAGAAGGCTGTGACCATAAAACAACTAAAAAGGCCAAAACAGTAGAAAGTCACATAAAAACAAAGCCACAGATGGACATGACCAGTCGGCCCTGTGCTGTGCCTGAACCTTCTCTCCAGGGACGGGGGGCTCTTTTGCCCTGGAGTTAGTTGCTAAAGCAGCCCTGGAGGTTGCTAGGTAACCAGTTAGCCTCCTTAGGCAACCAGAAACTGAGCAGTACTGGCTCTTGGGGTTTTTAAAATAATAGACGTCAGTGGTTTCAGAGTAATTGTGAAATTGTTGAGTTTTTGATTGCCTTTCTTTTCATCAAGTGCAGAAATCTACCCCTTTGAAAGGATTAAGCAATCTAATTGAATCATAGCACGTTGCATTGTTCATTCTTTTGGCTCTGAGATTTCTTCCCCTCTATAAAATCATACATGTTTTCCTTGGGAATTCACTTTTAAAAATTGAGCAGCCTTTTTTTCCTCCTTGTTCAATTATTCTGTAATTGTGACAATCATTTAAAAGTTTTTAGTGGTTGTTAGGCTGTCATATATTGTCAAAATGAATGCAATGTAGTAATTTTTATTCAGTTAGCAGACTATTCAGAACAAATATATTTAATTTTAACAAGAGTATAGTCTTTCATTGTATGGAATAATTTGCTTTGAGTGTAATTTGACATCAAAATAAAGGATTGCAGTTTTATCTAAGCCCAACATACTATGCTTTTTTTTTTTGGTACCAGGAATCAAACCCCAACATACTATGAATCATATTTTTGAAGTTTACTAGGTGCATGATAACAAGCTCCAAGTAACAGCTATCATTGTAACAGTTTTTCCTTTCTCTTAAAACAGGAAAATTAGTGTTTCTGACCCTAGTAATTACTGTTGTTACTTTTTGTCCATAAATTTACCTGATTTACAAGTCAGTGTCCCATGAGATTTAAATTGCATGGCAGTTATTTTTGGAGTCAGGAGGCCATTAAAGTCAAGAATTAAGCTTACTCCTACCCTTTTTCTTTTTGGTTATATGACATTATTTTATATGTAGTTTTTTTTCTCACTATCCCAATTTTTTAGTAATCCACTAAAAAGCTACTTTATTCAGGGGTTGTAGTAAAGAGTTATAAGAGCAGAATTGTAAATTTATAGAATAGTGAAATCATAAGATCGATATTTTTATTTTCAATTTATTGTTATTTTTTTGAGACAGAGCCTCACTATGTAGTCCAGGCTGGCCTTGAACCTGGGGTGATCCTCCTGCCTCAGCTTCCAGGGTGCTGGAATTACAGGCGAGCTTCATTACATCTGTCGCTAAAATTGTTATTTTATTATTATTATTATTACTGGTTTTTTTGGGGGGTGGTACTAGGGATCAAACTCGGGACCTTGTGCTTGCAAGGCAGGCGCCGGAACCACAGAGCTAAATCCCTGGCCCTAAAATTGTTATTTTTAATGAGAAGTATTTTCCTTCCAGATGTGCCATTCATGTATTTAGCAAGGACTTAGTAGTACCACGTCTGCATCAAGCACTTGCTGGGTACTGGGATTAGAATACACCAGGCAAAGTCCAGATGGCCTTTGGGTTTAGGAAGCTTGTAGTCCAGCATTAGTCTGGGACAGTAACCAGATCAACTAGTTCCCAATGGAATTACGTGACCAAGGAGCAGGACGAGGTTTATAAGAACTTAAGAGATCAGGCCTAGGCCAGGATCTTGGGAAGGCTTGAAAGGGATACGGGATGGTGTGGAGGTGAACGGGGCCTTGCAGGCCTTGGTGGAAGGGGCAGTGTAGGCACCATGTTCTGTACACACCCTGCTCCTTTACACCAAGAGTAAGGCAGGAGTTCGGTGGGAACCCTTTTCCCGTCTGAAATATTCCTAGACAATCACTTTTTACATTTTATTCTCCTGGACATGGTGGTTCCTGCCTCTGATCCCAGCAGCACTCGGGAGGCTGAGGCAGGAGGATCATCATAAGTTGGAGGCCAGCCTGGGCTGCACAGTGAGTTCAAGGTCAGCCTGGACTACATGGCGAGACCCTGCTTCCAAAAAAAAAAAAATATTCTCCCATTTTGAAATTTTAGGGGACCTCAGAGCTCCTTAACCAATTTTTGTAGGGTAAAAATTTTCAGAATCCGTCCTTATTCCTTTCTCTGTCATACACAGTTAATCAAGTTTGATCAGACCCAGTGGGCTCTGTAATGAATTCTGCCTTTCTGTGTGTGTCCCTTTTCATGCACATTTGTGAAAGGAACCCGGTGCAGGCATCTGAGTTAACACCTGCCCTGTAATTGCGTAACCGTTGGAAACGTGCACCTTGTTCGTATTTCAGTAAAAAGCTGCAAAGGCCGCTGTTTTGAGAGAACGTTTGGGAACTGTCGCTGCGATGCTGCCTGTGTAGACTTCGGGAACTGCTGCCTGGACTACCAGGAGACGTGTCTGGATCCGGGTAAAGAGGAGCAGGAGGCCGGGCTTGGGCGGAGATCAAAGAGCTCCACGTCTTTTCCCCGTGTGATTTACATCACGCACTTGAGTTCACTTTCTTTACAGTTTAGGGTGTGCATGTATTTTGAAAATTAATTTCATTGGTACATTTTTTTGGTACCAGGAATCGAACTCAGGGCCTCATGCTTGCCAGGCAGGCGCTGTGCCGCTGAGCTACGTCCCCGGCCCTTATTGGTACGTTTTAGATACACATAGTGATCACATTCATCATAGAGAATTTGTACCTGTACGTGGATTATCTTGGTTCTTTTTTCCTATTCCCCTCCACTCCTTATTTACGAAAGCTTTGTTTCCACTTTTTCCTTCTAGTCTCTTTTCCTTTTCCCTTCCTTCTGTTCCTCCTCCCTCCTCCCTTGTTCCCCTTCCCATTTTCTTCCTACTTCCCAATATCTATCTTCCATTTTGCTCCTTATTTACCCTTTTGGTTTCTCACACAAGAGAAACAGTGCGATATTTACACAGGTATCTGTTTTATTTCATTTAAAAGCATAATCTCAAAGTGCATCCATTCACCCAGAAATGTCTCAAGTTTATCCTTCTTTATGGCAGAGTAGTACTCCATGATACCTAAAAATCTCATCTTTAGGATGTGCACATATTTTGACATTCTCTTTCATACTTCAGTAGTTCCACAGAGAAAAACATTTTACATAATTTCCTCTTGTTAAACATCTTAAGGTAGTAAAACCAAGTGAGGGCCGCAAGGTGTGTCTTGTTGGCGTTTGTTTCTAGCGCACATCTGGACTTGCAACAAGTTCCGGTGCGGGGAGAAGACGGTGTCCGGAAGCCTCTGCTCCTGCTCAGATGACTGCAAGGACCGCGGGAACTGCTGCGTCAACTACAGCTCCGTGTGCCAAGGTGCGCTTCCTCGCTGCCCTGGGCCAGGCAGCCTGGCCAGTTCCACGTGCCCTAGGGCTCTGCACAGCATCTGATGCTCGCCATCATGGTTCCTGGCTGCCTACTTTATCTGAATGTCATTAAAGAATATTTCAGAGCCAGGCAAGGTGGTGCATGCCTGTAATCCCAGTACTTGGGAGGCTGAAGCAGGAGGATTGCTGTGAGTTCAAGGCCAGCTTGAACTGCATAGCAAGACCCTGTCTCAAAAAAACTGAAAACGAACAAAAAATTCAAACATATGCATGAGTAGAGAGAGTGACCAATGAACTGATGTCCATTGCCAAACCTAAGAAGTATTATTATCTGTTCACACCTGGCCGAGCTTGTTTACTGGTAGCCAGTCACACCCCTGGCAACCTCCAGCCATTCGTGAAAAGACCACTTTTCTAGTGCTGGCTGACATTTATGTTCCAGATTTCCTCCCAGTAAGCGAGGATGGCATTGGCCATGCACTGAGAGTGTCCATGGGAAATGTCTTTGAAAGCTGATGTTATTAGAATGTCACCATCAGGAATACAGGGTTCCCTGAAACTGCTTGAAAGAACCAGAATCTGTGTGAGAGAACTAAGACTTCACAACACCAAATATTACGTAGGAGAGGTAGGAGCATGCTTATAAGTTCTGGCTGAAAATATTAAGATTTTGAAAATGAAAAAGATATTCAAATATCACAAATATAGTGCTGTTAGCACTCTGTATCTATGAGGATCAGTTCTACAATCTTTGATACCAAAATCCAAGGATATACAAGTCTCGTACATAAATGTTCGTAGGGCTGGGTGTTGTAGTGCACACTTGCAAGCTCGCCACTTGGGAGGCTGAGGCAGGAGGATTACCCCAAGTTCAGGGCCAGCCTGGGCTACATAGTGAGATCCTGGCTCAACAACAACAAACTGAAATTTTTAATATAACCTGTACCCACCCTCTTGTATGCTTTAAATGATCCCTGACTGCTTATAATACCCATACAATAAAATGCTATACAAATAGTTGTTACAGTGTTTTGTTTAGGGAATAATGAAAAGAAAAATGCACGTGTTCAGTACGGGTGCTTTTTTTTTTTTTAAATGTTTTTGACCTGCAGTTATTTGAATTCACAGAATACCCTGATAAAGAGAGCTGACTGTACTATATTTTAGTCCTGCAATTATACATTCATTTTTCTTCCTGATACCAACTCTTATTTTGCAGCGATACAAGTGGCTTGTTTTATGCACTTCGTTTCTCTAGTGCCATGCCCCAGGTGGTCCATGTATCTGTTAACATTCCCTGTTTTGGGAATCTACCTTAATGTGTCTCACGGGCATCACCATTATCAGTTGTGTGTTCACCTTGATTTATTTCTTGAAAATATTTTAGATGAGCAAAGCTGGTTAGAAGAAACGTGTGAGAGCATTAACACGCCACAATGTCCAGAAGGGTAAGATGATCTTCTGAGATGTTTTTTTTTCTTTTTTAGGACCTTTTTTTTTCTTTTGTCTTTTCAAATTACAGTAAGTAGATAAATAATAACCAACCAGTGGTTCATTAAACCTGATTTTTAGGCAGGTCTTGTGTTTGGCATTGGTGGTAGAGTTGATTAGTGTGTAATTCCTTGCTAGAGAAAAAAGAAGTGGCATGAATATTTAGTTTTTATTGTTCATGATTGCTAGGTGGAATCTTGTGTCTTCCATCTTCGGGAAGGACAGATCTTTTTTCTTAACAGCATGGTGATTTAGAAAATTTTTTTTATTAGTACATAATGCATACATTCATTGTGAGGAGTGGGTACGTGTGATATGTCTCTATTCATTTTCATCCCCTTTTCTTTCTTTTGTTTTTTGGTACTGGGGATCGAACTCGAGTCCTTGAGCTTGTGCAGCCGGCGGTTAAACCACTGAGCTAAATCCCCGGCCCTCATCCTCTTTTCTTTTCATCCCTTGTGCTCATCCTTCCCTTTTGCAATCGATGTATTCCTTTTTTCCTCTTATCTTTCAGTTTGCTCTTTAATTTATTTTTATTTTCAGTCTCTTGTAACAGTAGTCATGTGATATTTAAGCTGTGTGTCTGATGTATTTCACTTAACAGTATGGTTTCAAGGTGCATCTATTTTCCTACAAATGGCTTAAGTTTGTCCTTCTTTGTGGTAGAGTAGTACTCCACTGTGTATACATACCACATCGTCTTTATCCATTCATCTGTTGATGCCATATAGGTCACTTCCAAGATGTAGCTATTACGAGTTGTGCTGCTATAGAGATGGGGGTGCATGGATCACTGTAATGTAATCTCTAAATCTTTGGGCAAGATGCCTAGAAGGGGAGTAGCTGGGTCAAGTGGAATTTGTAGTTTTAGTTTTTTGAGGATCTCCATAGTGATTGTACTGGTTTACATTCTTGCCAACAATGTAGAAGAAGAGTTCTTTTTCCTTGTAGCCTCATCAGCATTTGTTATTATTTTTTTTGGATGATGACCATTCTTTCTAGTGTAAGATGGAATCTCAGTGTTGTTTTTATTTGCATTTCTCTAATGGCCAGAGATAGTAAACATTTTTTCATGTATTTACTGGTCATTTGTACTTCCTCTTCTGAAAAGTATCTTCATTTTATTTATCCATTTTTTGATTGGGTCTTTTATTTTGGGCTTTTTTTTTTAGTTCTTTATGTATTCTAGATATTAGTCCTCTGCTTGAGGAGTAGCTGACAAAATTTTTTCCCTGTTCTATTCATTCTGTTGCTTGTTACCTTTGCTGTGCTGGAGCTTTTTAATTTGATACAATCCCATCTTTTGATTCTTGATATTATTTCTTATGTAACTGGGTTTTGTTCAGAAGTCCTTGCTTATGCCAATGTCTTCAAGATCTTACCTATTTTATCTTCAGCAGATTAAGTGTTTCTGTTTTCATATTTAGGTCTTTGATACATTTTGATTTTAGTTTAGTACATGATGTGAGAGACATGGGTCTAGATTCAATCTTCTGTCTGTAGACAGTTTCCCAACATCATTTGTCAAAGAGGCTATGTGTAGGATGGAGGGATGTTTACTTCCATTCAGAGTTTTTTTTGGTTTTGACTTTTTGCTGGTTTTTTTTTTTTTTGAGACAGCGTCTCCCTGTGTCAGTCAGAGGCTGGCCTTGAACTAACTGTGTAGCCCAGGCTGGCCTTGAATTCACATCGATCCTCCTGCCTCAGGCTCCCAAGTGCTGGGATTAGAGGCGTGTGCTACTGGAGCCGGTCCCACTGTGTTGTTTTCTGCTGAGTGCATAGATCTGGTTTTGTACACACGTGGACCTTGGGAAGACAGGCAGCTGATTGTGCAGCCTCCCGAGGGCACAAGTGTTGGGGGACATTGTATATGAGCGTTCTCTCTTTCTAGGGACACCTTTGGTCTGAGGGTGGGGCAGGAGGAGGAAGTAGGGTTGAAAAAGAGAAGGTCAAGTGTTTGCTCTTAACTTTTTTTTTGGTACCGAGGATCAAACTTGGGACCTTGGGCTTGTGAGGCAGGCGCTGGAACCACTGAGCTAAATCCCCAGCCCTTGCTCTCTCAGCTTTTAAATTACTAAGTAAACTTTCTGTGGCAGTCTTCATAGTTACCCAGCAGTAACTGCAACTCCCTTCCCTCCCCAAGTGTCCCCGGGAGCAGCGACTGAACCGCAGCTATTTGAGGGCTGTCATGACGCGGTCATTCACAGCTGCTCTCTTCTGCTGGGTACATAATCAAATGTGCTTCCTCCCTCCTTTGAACTGAGTGTTTACACATCAACTTCATCTTTGATCATTCCTACCTTTGCATCACTTTTTGTTTAAGTAGATGAATGCAATAAATATTGCTCAAACTTCTATATTAGATTTTTATATCTTTTCAGTATATTAAACATAGAAACCACATACGGCATATAATTTATGCTGTGTGTATTAGATTCAAAAAAAGACAATATCAGAAACTGGTTGCTTAGGAAAACCAAATGAATGGAAACAAAAACATAATTTAGGCAATGCTTCTTATTGGTGAAAATTATAGAAGTCCTATTATAATTTAGTACATTCGGTGTAGCTTTGGGAATGACAGGAATCATGAATGATGTACTCTGTATAGTGCCTGAAAGTGGTATGAATTTTTAATAAATACTGTTTGATGATAGTTGCATGTGTATTATGCAGCAATAACGTATCAATGTGAGTATAAATGTGTGTAAAATATCCTTCATGGGTGTCTTTGCTAACTTGTTAGTTCAAGCAAGATTACATTCCGTGAAAAATCTACCCTGGACACATCTTCATTGCATGTGTCTTCTTTTTGCTTCTTTAAACATTTTTTTCTCTTTCTCTTTGAAAGGTTTGACAGACCTCCTACGCTCTTATTTTCTTTGGATGGATTCAGGGCAGAATATTTACACACCTGGGGTGGACTTCTTCCTGTTATTAGCAAACTAAGTGAGTAACTTGAGAGTTGGCTCCTGGAGTGTCATGATTGTGGTAAGACAGATGAAGGAACCAGTGTGTTTTGGAAAAGTACTGGAAGAACCTAACTGCTCTACCAACTTCGCCATTACAAATTGGTTGAACTTAATGATAAGGCACTGGCCTTTAATAGTGTAATTTCTCTGAAGTTGCCCTTGACATACTTCTGAGATAATACAGCTATTTTAGGATTTTAACTCTCATCCATTTTTACACATATTTATTCTTTCTTAGAGTTTTGCATTCTTTTTGTGGAAAAATCCTTTATTTATTTATTGCATGACTATTCCTTTTAAAAATAGAATTTCAAAAACAATCTTTTTGAAACTGAAATGATACTACTAGTACAGCTTGGAAAGATTGTTGGTTATCCTGTGTTATACTTTGGATCAAATTAAATCTTTTCTTTATCTCAGTCAAAGCTTTAACTGAGAATGATTATTCTTCAAGTTATTGATAAAGTAGTATGATCATCTTTTCCTAATCTTGACGCCAAAGTTTTAAATCACATTCATAGCCAATAGTATTGTTGTCAGTTGTAGCATCGTTATTGAAAGAAGAAAACAATCATCTAAGTTGATTCTTCCTTATTTAAGTTGTAGACTTAGCTGCCGGGGCAGCTGTTCTATGACTTTGTTTAGGTATTTGGCCACTAATTAGTACCCAAGCTCTTGCAAGCATTGAGTTACAGTGGAGCCCTGACTTACAAATGAAACTCGTTCTCAAGGGCTGGTTGTAACTCAAGTTGGTCAGTTGAAGGCTCAGGCTCCTCTACAGAGCTTCAAAGTCTCTCTCCTGTGTACAGGCAGATCTGTGTCCTCAGAGAGACATTGGCCCAGGATTTCTCAATTAACCCTACACGGGAAAGGATGCAGTCATGTTCCTCCTGGAATCCCTAAGGGTTAAATCTGTATCTGAGACCATCTGGAAGCACAAGCAGCCAGCATTGGGGTGTAACTCAAGACTTTGTTCATACTTTAAAACTAAAATTTTGGTTGTAACCCAAGTTGTTTGTGTGTCAGGCCGGTTGTAACTCGAGGGTCCACTGTATTACAACTTGTCCTTCTTGAACTTAATATTACTGGTGAGTGTGGGTTAAGTACTTAATGGGCTTAATTATGTTGTTTACTGTTTTTCTGACTAAGAGAAAAAAGCGCTCTTATCTTTATGATTGACTTTGTATCCATAGAATTGCTTTATTCATCTTGTGGCTATAAATCCCTTCCGGGACAATTATTTTATATGATTTAGACTGCTGCGGTAGCAGGCTGAATGAGGTCAGCAGTTTGCCAACTATGTTTAATGATGATGTTTTTTTCTTTCCTCTTTAGAAAACTGTGGGACATACACTAAAAACATGAGACCTGTGTACCCAACAAAAACCTTTCCCAATCACTACACTATCGTCACAGTAAGCCCTGCATTTCAACTTTCATATACTTAGAGAAGTGAGAGGCAATTAAAACATTTTTTGAGGAAATAATTCAATTTAAGATCAGAAAAAAATACTTCATTTTACAATATGTGATAATATCTGTATTTTATGTTTCAGGGACTTTATCCAGAATCTCACGGCGTAATTGACAATAAGATGTTTGATCCTCAAATGAATGTTTCCTTTTCGTTTAAAACTAAAGAGAAATTCAATCCCCAGTGGTACAAAGGAGAGCCAGTGAGTTCTTGGTCTTAGTTCTGAAGTATTTTATTTTGTTATTTTTATTTATTTTCATCAGTGTGAAATAAAGCGATTCCCTGAAGTTTTTAATAAGTTATTTCGTGTACTATGTCTGTGACCTTTCCTGAATGCACCCGTGAATGCTCATACTCCTAGATGCAACTTGCATGACTGCATGCCTGTGAAAGTGGTTTATTTCAGAGTTGTGCTGAACCATTTTTCTTCTCTGCGTCATTTTCTCTGTCTCTCTCTTTTTTGGGGGTGTGAGAATTTTGCAAGTTAGCAATGTAGGATGCTTATCGGAAAGCTGTTCACACCTGTGGTTGGCAATAGGACATGCTTAACAAATGATAGCTACATAAGCAGACATGTCAGTAAATTAAAGGCATATGTATTTGTAGTTTTTTCTTCTTTCAAGGGAAATCTATTAACTAGAGTTATAGCTCTAAAAGTTACAAGAATTGACCACTGTTTTATGTCCATCTTTTTAAGTTTAATTTACTCCCTGGTTATTTAAAATTCTGCTCCCGCTGTTCAAGAGTCACGCTGCCTGATTACAGAGGTCCGAGTGCTAGCTAGAGTTTGTTACTCAGCCTTGGCGGAATGTGTTGGTGTTGCCTGAATGCACACTTTCCTGAGTGATGATGTCCTACCTTTCCTTTATCACCTTCCACAGATGTGGCTCACAGCCAAGTACCAAGGCCTCAAGGCGGGCACCTTCTTTTGGCCAGGATCAGATGTGGAAATTAATGGAAATTTCCCAGACATCTACCGAGTGTATAACAGGTAGGTGCAGACACTTGGTGTCTGGGACCTGGGTGTGGAACAGCCGATGTTTCCTCTTGTCTCCATGTTAGGAATCCTCAGCTGTAGCATTGAGTGATACGTTCACTGAGAAGTGAAGACTCACAGAATAAGCATCGCAAAGATTGCAGATAGATGGGAAATAGTAAAACTAGGTTCTGGAAGCACCAATAACATTTTGTATTCAGGTCTCTGGGCAGCAGTAACAAATGGGGTGTGGTGAAGGTAGATACCTGGGGGTGGAAGCACTGCACCTTTTAACTCAGGAAGAAAGGGAGCTAGAAGAGAAAGATGAGTGTGTTACAGAGCACTTGGGTAGGAACAGCTCCCTGGTGTCTAAAATATTATTTAAAAGAAGATATTAATGGGTCCTCTGGATTTTCTTTTCCATGTCACTTGAATAACTATGCTTTCAATATAAGAAACTGATGATGATGATCTCCCTGTGATTTTGAAAATTATCATTTAATGACAAAAGACAAGAGGAATTTTTTTTTAAAGAGAAGACTTCTGTGGGCTGATTTGGTGGCAAGACTGCCAAGCTGATTCTATTTGTTTTATACTTTTAAAATTTCTATTGCAAAATCAATGCAGTATATTTGGGATGAGGAGAGTGCAAACAAAAAGATATCATACATCCGGACAAGAAATGCGTAGCAGTTTTGCCGGTAACCTTAGGTTGTTGTGCACCCTTGTGGGTCACACAAGCCCAGTGGACACCTGTCCCATACTTTATCATGTGCCGCTGTTTTCATCCCGTAGAGGAAATGGAGATGGTAAGTGAGATTAGACCTGCCAGGCACTGAACTAATTGGAGGATTCGAAGATTAGTGACGTATGGGGCCTGGCTTCATGTGGTCCAGCAGACAACACAGCTGCTGTGTAAACAAAACCCCACTCCCAGAGGAGGGCATAATTCATTTTGCAAAGAGCTGTGGCCTGGAGAAATGGTGCTCGGTTGTGGCCTGGTGCGTTTCCCGGTGGTACTGGGCGGTCAGTGAGTGAGTTTTCCAGGCGCTTCCTGTGCACAGCGCGGCAGCACACGGTTTGTCCCTGCACTGCGCGATCTCTGCTCTCGGGTGTGTGAAGAATGCCCTCTGGTCAAAGGCAGGAAGCCAATATTTAAACCCAGCCACATCTTGTATTTGTAGAAAAGGTGAATTTTGTTCTTTTATTGGAAAGACGAATTTAGTTTTCAGAGAAAACTCTTATGGGACTCCAAACACGATAGATTCCTGGGTTGCCTCAGTATCGCTCGCTATTTTCAGTGAGAAAAATATTTCTGTTTTAAATCCAAACAATGATCACAGATTTGTTTCATTGTGTTTATCCTTCATTTTAGTTCCATACCATTTGAAAAAAGAATCTTAGCTGTTCTTGACTGGCTACAGCTTCCACCAGGGGAAAGGTATGTAGATGATTAATTGCTGTTGTAAATACTCCTTGGTTTTATAAAACTAATGTACGTCTTAAAAATAGACTAGAATACAACTTTGTCATCTCCTGTGATGATGTTTTATATCCAAATAAACTCTTTACTGAGCTACCGCAGCCACATTCTGAAGAACTCCAAACCTGTATTATTTCCCGCAAGTTTGGAAATGTTACCCCAGGGTTGTAGAACTTTTAAGCACTATCAATTGTTGAATTATTCTTTCCACTCTGTTTTTCAATGTGTTCGTAAAATATTACATTTTGATACTGTTTGATTTAGACCACACTTTTACACTCTGTATTTAGAAGAACCAGATTCTTCAGGTCATTCCTACGGACCAGTCAGCAGCAAAGTAAGTGCACTTTTGTCTGCAATGGTTTCTTTACACCTACAGTCTTCTAACCTGTCTGTGCTTTGAAGCAGGCTTCTGGGCCATTCTGTAAGATGCTGTGATTTCTGGAGAGAGTGCATTATTATGCATGACTTTACCAAGCCAAAGAATGCATTTTAATCAAAATAAGAGTGGGAAGAATGGCTTGCTTACATTTTCTACAGTGCTTGAGTGAACTGATGAATTAAATTCTATATTTTCAATTCCAAATCCTTTTCCACTCCATAGTCTCTTTCTTTGGCATAATAAACTAAATGCTTCATGAGAGTTTCATAAGAGGTTCAGAAAAGAATTGAGATGTGTTATGTACCCATACCAGCTCCCTCCAGTGAATCTAATCATTGTGCACTGTAAACTTTACTAAAAAACCAAAGGCTCCAGAGTTCTAAGAAAATAGAGGTTAATGAATCCAGTAGCAGAAGAAGCCTTATCTGAACTCTCCTCCTTAGCAAATAGGTCTCTAGATTCATGAGACCATGCTTACAGCACAGCTGGGACATTGAAAGATGGGAGGTTTTCTCAAAAGCATAGAGATATAGCTGAGCATGGTGGCGCACACCTATGATCTCAGCATTCTGGGAGGCTGAGGCAGGAGGATTGCAAGTTTGAGCTCAGTTTAGGCCACTTAGTGACTTAGTGAGACCCTGTCTCAAAAAAAAAAAAAAAATAGAGATATGCAAATATCCTTCTTTACTGAATGATTGTTAGGGGACTATAGGAACCAGCTCATGGATGAATGCCCATAAGTAACATCTTGTTTGGCCTAACACCTTCAGCTCCTGTCTATGTCTGTCACTTATCTTGAGTTTTCAGACAACACTTTGCTCCTTTCAGTGTTCATGTGGCTGGAGCAGTTTTATATTTTGGGGCACAGGAAATGTTGTTGAAAATGATTTGAGCTTCTTGCCTAGTACATCAAAGTTAATTTTCCTTCTAGATTATTTTACCTGTGACCTAAGATGTGAAAAGATAAGAGGCTGCGGGTGCACAGTCTTCCCACCCCAAGTTCACATCCACTTCTCCCCAGGTGGCTCAGCCTGGGTAGTTTGGAGCCTCAGCGACTCTTCGGTCACAGGCTCAGAAAGAGGCCTGGGCCGACCTGTCCATTGTGAACCCCATTTCTGAGGAATCTGCTGTTCTAAATAAATGCTTCCCTCAGTAACACTGGATGAAGGAAGAGACAAAAGCTCCCTACTTCTCAGGAATACTGCACAGCAGTCTCCTAAACCATCTTCCCCTAGACTCCCTGACCCTGAGTCTGCCCTAGACAACACCCCCCACCCCCCCACCCCCACCCCCCACCCCCCGCACCGTGCCCCTTAAGGAGGTGGAACTGGTTGGACTGCTTTCACCTCATTCAAAAGAGCAAAGGCAGCTGACCTCACCTAGGTCAGGTTCTGTGCTGTGTGTTTTTGCTGCAGGAAACCAACTCCTCCAGAAGCCCCAGTAGACTTTGCAGCCCTGCCCTGACTCTGTCCTCCGTTTGAGCAGAAGTGCTGCTTCCTGGAGGTGGGGTGAGGAGGACGCATGCCCAGCTACTTGCTCACACCTCAATTTGTCCTGGGAAGTGTTTTTTCTAGCTGATATATTTTTTAAAAATTTAATCTTTATTAGTACATCTCTGCAGTACATAATGATGACATGCGTCTTGGGGACCTGGTGCGAGGACATCACACATCTCAGTTCTTGTTTCCTCCTCTTCCTTCTCCTCCCTTCCCCCTCTCTCCAGGTCTTGGTTCCCTTCCTTTACAAAAGATCTGTCTCTCTGTGTCCTTTTATCTGTCTTTTATGTTGCTCTTTAACTACTTGTTCTTTGGGTCTCTCATATAAGAGAGTCATGCGATAGTTAACCTTGTGTGTCTGATTTATTTCATTTAACATCATTGACATTTATTTCACTTGGCATTATGTCAGCATGTCTCAAGGTGCATCCATTTTCCTAACTGTAGCTGCTATCCGGATTTAAACAATTGCCGGGGCAGCTAGTATGGTTTTCATTGTTCCACGTGATGATCACTGGCACTAAGACCCATACTAGGTCACCTTGGCTGCCAGAAGTTCAAGAGTCATCTTGTGATGATGACCAGGTTGTATAAACTTTATCATTGGTGCTGCTTTTCCTGATTTGCTGTTGATTTTCCAAATTACCTGCTTGTGTCTTCATTCAAGGTTGAGCCCATTACTTTTCAAATCATACTCATCAACGTATGAACTCTGTTAAACTCTAGTATTACTGGCACCTCAGAGCCTACTTTACATGGGAATTATAATTCATAGTGTTCAGTATCTTTGAATGAGTAAAAGGCCATATTGAAAGAACCTATCTCATATTAAAGTGACATATACTGACCATGAATGAAGATTAAACTGATTAGATTTATTACAGAAAACATGCAAAACTGCACAAGAACTTTCCTCAGGTGGCCTGCCCAGGAGAGAGGAAAAGGAAAATGTTGGACGACAGTTTGCTAAATTCATTTGTTACTCTGTGTCCTTGAGCTACTCATATGCAAAACAGATGCAATTTGTAAGGAAATAAGGGGTTTTATTCAAAGAGTTGTAAGTTTAACAATTAAGTGCATAGAAGTATTTTATAAGTAATTTTATAAGAAGTATTTTATGAGTAATTTTCTTGTGCTACTGGGTATCAAACCCTGGGCCTTGTACGTGATAGGGAAGTGCTTTACCACTGAGCTTCATCCCCAGCTCAGCAGTAATGTTAACACTTTTAAAAGTCAGGAAACATCATTTATGCAGTGATGATTTAAATGATCAGAAAAATTCAAAAAGATTGATTGTAAAAAATAAAGTAGTAATTCGGAATACATTGGTTTCTAGCCATACACTATGGATTTGAGCTAGTATTATTCTGGTGTTAATTAGGTCTAGTTTAAGTGGTAGACCTCTAATCTCTTGAATCTCAAATGGAGAAAGCTAATCAGATTAGCTAATATTATTCCCAAAATTTATAGTTGAGCAAATACAGAATTTGAGCCCTTCCATTGTTAATGGTTAGAATTTATTTGCTGCTTTTCATGTGTTTGATCTCGGTGGGACTTGGTCTAATGTGAACCAGTTTATTATAGTTGCATCCACTGATTTCTTTTCTATTTTTTAACATTTTCTTTCATTTATTTTGATTAGTCCGTGTTTGCAGTATATGATATTTACATTACTTGTGTAGAGTTGGTACACGTATACAACACGTCTTACACCACTCCCCTCCCTCCGTCTCCTGGTCCCTCCCACTGAGAAAGGCCTATCTCCCTACTTCCTCTTATTTATCTCTTATTTTGCTCTTTATTTATACTTTGGGTTTCTCGTATAAGAGAAGTTATGGGATATTTAAGCTTGTGTGTCTGATTTATTTCACTTAACATTATGGTCTCAAGGCGCATCCGTTTTCCTACAAATGACTCAAGTTTATCCTTCTTTATGGCAGAGTAATACTCCATTGTGTGTAAACACCACGTTTTCTTTATCCATTCATCTACTGATAGACAGATCTAGCTATCGTGAATTGTACTGCTATAAACATGGATATGCATGTATCGTTGTCATGTGGTCTTAAACCCTTCTGGGAAGATACCTAGAAGGATAATAGCTGGGTTGAATAGGAGTTATTGTTTTAGTTTTTTGAGGACTCTCCAAGATGATTTCCCCAGTGGTTGTACTAGTTTACATTCTCAGCAACAGTGTAGAAGGGGTCCCCACTCCGCACATCCTCTCCAACATTTGTTATTATTTAATTTATTGATGATGACTGTTATCTCTGGGGTAAGGTGGAATCTCAGTGTTGCTTGAGTTTGCATTTCTCTGACGGCCAGCAATGTTGAGCACTTCTTCATGTATTCTTAGAATAGCTTTGCATAGAAATAGCCTGGTCACACGGGGCTGCTTCCCATCCTCAGGTCATCCAAGCTCTGCAGAGGGTGGACAGCATGGTCGGCATGCTCATGGAGGGCCTCAGAGAGCTGAAGCTGGACAAATGCCTGAACCTCATCCTGATTTCAGATCACGGTAATCTACGTTTCCATCCTTTACTCCTCCCATTAAGTGTTACCAAAGTATACTTGGCAGATTTTTGTCTCATGATTCCCTCTGAATGCATAGGTCATATATTTTAAAAAATGTAGATCCTTATGGAAAGTCTTTAGGAAGAAATTACACTAAATATAAAACCCAAATGAAAGCCAGAATTCACGGAAACCTACATCATGCAGCCAGCTATCTGCTGATTTGGAAAGAGCCTACACCAGGATTTGAATAGTTCAAAAAATGTTTTTTCAGTGTTAAATTTTGGTAACTCTACAGTTTTAAATTTAATCAGAACACATTATTATGTACCTTTTCAATTTTATTTATTGTAATACACATAACTTTAGAGGCTGTGTATGTTAACTTTGACAATATTTTAATTTTGCATAACAATCTTGGTGACACAGGTTTATGTACAGCTGTCAGAATAAAGAAGTGGTGTGCATAATAGAAAGTAGAAAATAGGCTGTTTATTTATTTTTCCACTTGTATTTTGTTGTTTGCTCCAAAAATAATTGCAGAAACCTGTTTTTTAGGAACAGCCCTAAAGTGTTATGTGTTAAAGAAACACCAGTCCCGCAATGAGTCTTAGACACCTATAATTCCAGCTAAAATAGGAGGTGTTTTATGGCCAACAGCTGTCTAGATCTGTGATAAGACAGTCTTCCTTACTAATGGAATGATAGTATAATAGATAAATGAGAAGAAACATTAAACTGATATTGGGTGAAGGAAAAGGATTTTTTTTTTAATAGTAGCAAAGATTTATTAAAGGTAGGGAAAAGATGCAGAGTGAGTTTGGGCCAAGTAAAAATAGGAAAAGAAGTACAGTCTCCAGCATGGGAGCCGGCCACCATGCAGAGAGAACATAGTAGCTTCGGGAAGGTATTTTGAAAAAAGTAAAAAGGTGAGCATAGCAGAAATTCCATGTCTTATCCTGTGTTCAGCTAAGGAACAACTGTTCATGAACATCTGATAACAGCGAATATATTCCACTAATACGCTGAATGCGTGTATGTAATTAATTAAATTCTCAAAGTGAAAGAAATTCTGCTTTCCATATTAAATTCTTTATAAAAGTTACATGCTTTGGGATTTCCTTCTCCTAGGCATGGAACAAGGCAGTTGTAAAAAGTATGTGTACCTGAATAAATATTTGGGGGATGTTAAAAATATTAAAGTTGTCTATGGACCTGCTGCTCGATTGAGGCCCTCCGATGACCTCGATGAATACTATTCTTGTAAGTATGTCTTAAGTATGTCTCTGTGATAACTTCACATATGTTTGTATTAAAAATATATTTCTCAAAAATCAATAGAAATGATAGGAATTGATGTTTCATAATCTCTGGTGTAGATCTTTTGTACTTAAATAAATTTTGTGGGGCTAAATTTGAAGCCACAAATCTAACCACTCATCTTTCTGATAATTATTCATGGGCCAAACCTATTATTTGATACTCTTAGTACAATTTGCTGTTGCAGTATGTGTTTTACTTGTAGTAGGTTCGAGATTGTAGTAGAAAAAAGTTTAAGGGAAAAATTCAGCTCTGTTCCAGTTTAGATAGTTAGTGGCAGGAATGTAACTTAGAGGATCTGGAGTATATTCTGTTGTGAGGAGGAACGCTGGCAGAGGTGATGGACTTGATAAGCAGTCTGAGTCTGTCCTCAGAAATGATTCTTTAAGCCACTTCAAAAAGCAACAAGAATGTATCTTTGAAGAGAAGAGGAGAAGAAATTTCACCTTCTCTCTTCACACAAATTGCAGAAAAAATGAAAGATATTTCTTCTTTTGCACATCAAGCCCACTTTGTAACTTTTCCCAACATTTGCTCTTTGCTTTTTGATTATCATCCCTGAAAACTGTCTGATACGCAGTGCAATTTTCAAAAATATTTTTGACACTATTGGGTTTTTTTTTTGGTACTGGAAATCAAATTCAGGACCTTATGCTTGCCAGGCAGGTACGGCACCACTGAGGTACATTTTTGGCCCTTGACACTATTAGTTTTGAAGTAAAAAAAAATCAGGTTCTCTGAGTTATCAAAATTGGGCTAGGTTTGAGTTTTGAATGAAATAGGTTTCATTAGATACTGTTGAATATTAATTTTAAAAAGATTTCATTGCAGGAAAATGGGTATGGAATATAGTAGCACAAAGTACCGGTTCCACCTGCAGAATTACAAATTTTAATTAGTATTTTTAAAAGTTTAGCAATGTAGTACAGTCAGCCTTCCATATGTAATGGTTCCATATCTGTGAATTCAGCCAACCACAGATTGAAAATATTTATGAAAATATTTGGAAAAAATGATATCTGTGTTAAGCATGTACACATTTTTTGTCATTACTCTAAATAATGCAGTGTAGCACTCTTCATACAGCATTTGCATTATGTTAGACATTGCAAGTCACCTCAATATACAGGAGGATGTGTGTAGGTAATTTCCAAATACTGTGCCATTTTATATCAGGGACTTGAGCATCTGGGAACTGTGATGTTCATGTCGGACCCAGTGCCCCGAGGACCCTGGGGACAACTGTACACAATGATTTTAAGACCTGTTAGAAAACCACACAGGCATTGGCCGTGCCAGAGATGCTTGAATTGGGTGTGAAATAACTTATCCACACCCTTACCTCACTTACACCCCCACATTTCCCAAATTCAGGCAAAAACTACAGATCAGTATATACATACATACATACATAAAATATGTATATAATATATACTCTTTTATTTGCATGATTTTCTCAAAAGGTAGAGCTAAAGAAAGTTTAGAAAGCTGGACAATTGCCACCAATGTCACTGAGTAGTGCAAATTCAGTTTTAAACCAATCTACTTGCCCTTTCTTCTGTGTTTCCCTGTGTCCCTCTTCTTTTGAAATTTTACAGTAATCATTGAATATTGAAATATACAAAAGAAAAAATAAGTTTCCCACCTGAAGTCCTCTTACTTCACAACTCAGTTCCCCTTTTTAGTTTAGAAGATGTTTTCCCAGGTATTTGCTGAATGTATATTAAACACATGAAATCATACTAGGTGTATATATAAATATGGGTAGATACGTGCCCGGATGGTCAGATATTTGGGTGGGTGGATAGACTGACACATGGATGACTGGATGGGCGGGCTGTGAGTAGGCAGACGCAAGGATGAGCAGATGGTGGGTGGACAGGTGCTGGCACCTGCTTTCAGGTAACGATAGGACACTGTAATGTGTGCACATTACCAGGCAGTACTGAAGGGTCTGTCTTATTCCTTTAACAGGCAGGATGCAGTGCCTTAAATGAGTTTGCAATCAGCTTTGGTATTTAAATATAGGATTAGAGCCTGACATTCTACATTTTTGTAGTATTTTTATTTTTTTTTATTTTTTATTTTTTTGGTACCGGGGATCAAACTCATGTCCTTGCGCTTGCGCAGCAGGCGGCGAAACCACTGAGCTAAATCCCCGGCCCCGTATTTTTATTTTTAATTGTAGCATATCATCAGCTGTTCGTTTTTTTAACTGTATATCCTTTTAGTGGTACATTTTAGGTACACGATATAATGGCATTTATCATTGGAAATTTGCACCTTTACATAATCTCTCTTGGTTCTTATTTTTTCCCCCTTCCCCTGCCCTCCCTTCAACCCCTCCATCCCTCCCAATTTACAGAGACTTTGTTTCCTTTTTTTCATTTTCTCATATTAATTCCATTTCCTTCTTTCCTTTCCCCTAACTCTTCCCCTTTGCCCCTTTTCTTCCAATTTCACATTATCTATTATACCTTTTAGTCCTTATTTACACTTTCAGTTTCTCACACTAGAGAAACTATTCGGTATTTACACATGTGTGTCCTATTTATTTCACTTAAGAGTATCACCTCAGTGTGCATCCATTTAGCAATAAATGTCTCTAATTTCTCGTTTTTTATGGCTGAGTAGTACTCCATTTTATTAAAAACCCCGCATTTTCTTTATCCAGTCTCCAGTTGATGGGCATTTGGGCAGATTCCAACTTTTAGCTATTACAAACTGTGCTGCTATGAACATGGGTGCACATATATCACTGTGATATGATTCTTTTAATTCTTTGGGGAAGATACCCAGCAGGGGAATAGCTGGGTGAAATGGGACCTCTAGTCCTAGTTCTTTGAGGTATCTCCATACTGATTTCCACAGTGGTTGCACCAGTCTACACTCCCACCAGCAGTGGAGCAGGGTTCCCCTTTCCCCACACCCCTGCCAGCATTTGTTATTTGTTGATTTCTTGATAGCAGCCACTCTTTCTGGAGTGAGGTGGAATCTCAGTGTTGTTTTCATCTGCATCTCTCAAATGACCAGTGATGTTGAACATTTTTTCATATGTTTATTTGCCATTTCTCCTTCTTTGTGTGAGAAATGTCTGTTCATTTCAGATGCCCATTTTTGCGTTGGGTCTTTAAATTTGGGAGGTCTTATTTTTTAGTTCTTTATAGATTCAAGATAGTAGGCCTTTGTCTGAGGGACCGCTGGTGAAAATTTTTCCCCACATTGTGGGTTGTCTCTTCACACTGCTGGTCGTTTCTCTTGATCAGCTATTAATTCTTAACCTTTGTCCCCCTTTAGTTAATTATGAAGGTGTTGCCAGAAATCTCTCTGTGAGTATCTTTAATTCCCATTGTCTGGTTATTGTTAATTTTGTGTCATGTGTATTTAGAGAATGGGTTCAGTGTCTGTTATTACGATTAGAATTTTCAAGTATATGGGCCAATATGTTTAGCTTTTAAAGATCTTTGGGGATATGGCCCTATAATCTATGTTTGAAAGTTTTTCAGAATTTACTTACTAGTGCTGTAAAATGTATTTGACAGTACCAGAAATAATTGAAAAAACGAACAGAAAATTGTATAGCTCTTCTACTGTAAATGCAGTAGCCTCATCATACATTGTCTTCCGAGCCAGGTGTGGTAACTGCCTGTCATCCCAGCGCTCTGGGAGGCTGAGGCAACACGATCACAAATTCAAGGCAAGACCAGGCAAAATAGTGACTTATCGAGACACTGTCTCAAAGTAAAAAATTTCAAAAAGGGTTGGCAATATAGCTCATTGTGAATGCCCTAGGTTCAGTCCCTAGTACTGCAAAGAAAGATGGAAGAGGGGCGGGGATTTAGCTCAGTGGCACTGCGCCTGCCTCACAAGCGCAAGGTCATGAGTTCGATCCCCAGTGCCGAAAAAGAAAAAGAAAAAAGAAAGAAGGAAGGAGAAAGGAAAAGAGAAAAAAAGAAAAGCAGTCGTAACTCCAGTGCGATCTAGTGTAATCAAGTGACACAGTCTAAGAGTCCTGGAACTTTTATGCAGTAACAATGATGATGTCTGATAAAAATTGCAACTAGCTTGGAATATTCACCTCGTAAATTATACAGCTAGCAAAAAAAAATTTATACAACTAGCAAGAACTGTTTTTATTTTTATTTTTTTTCAATACTCGGGATTGAACCTAGGACTTTTGCATTGAGCCACATGCCCAGCCCTTTATTTTACTTTATTTTATTTTATTTGTTGAAACAGTGTCTAAACTGCTCAGGCTGGGTTTGTACTTGTGATCCTCCTGTCTCAGCCTCCCAGAGTGCAAGAGCTTTTATTTTCTATCTGTGACTGATTGGGTAGGCTGATAAATGTTTGAGAAAAAACTTTTATGGAGTTAAAAGGGTTTTCAAGAAATGATTACAGTTTAGCCAGTATGGAAATAACAATGTGCTTTTTTTGTTTTGACCTTTTGCAATTTCAGTGCCGTGAACCCAAGCAGCACTTCAGACCTTACCTGAAACATTTCTTACCCAAGCGATTTCACTTTGCTAAGAATGACAGGATCGAGCCTCTGACCTTCTACTTGGACGCGCAGTGGCAACTTGCGCTGTAAGTTAGACGTAGCCTGGCCTGCCAGTAGCTCAGGGCAACCAGTGGGCCTTTTATAAAAGTGTCGCTACATGAAAACTACAGATAGGATTCTCTTCACTCGACCTGGGATTTCTCAACCTTGGCCTATTAACTTTTGGGGTTTATTTTATTTTTTTGGTACTGGGGATCGAACTTGGGACCTTGCACTTGCAAGGCAGGCACCAGAACCACTGAGCTAAATGCCCGGCCCTTGGGGTTTATTTTTTTGAGACAGTCTCACTATGTAGCCCAGGCTGGCCTTGAGCTTCTGGTGATCCTCCTGCCTCAGCCTCCTGAATGCTGGGATGATTTGTACTCTTGTAGGAGAATTAGTACTTACTGACTATCTAAATACCACATGCCAGGCATTTTTTCACCCTGTATCATTGAGTTTTTACTAATGACCTGCATGACACATTGAGAGAAGATAATTAAATTTGTGTAAAGTCACAGCTAGTTTATATAGTCATAGTCAGGATTCAAAAGCACTTCATCTGGATGCTAAGGGTTGGTCACCTCTTTTGCTTCATGAACAAATCAACTCTAAGCAATGTGGCTTAAAGAAGAAAAACTGGAAGCCAGGCCTGGTGGTGCACACCTGTCATCCCAGCACTTGAGAGGCTGAGGCAGGAGGATCACTATGAGTTTCAGGCCAGCCTGAACTACATAGTGAAACCCTGTCTCAAAAAACAAAACAAGGGCCGGGGATTAAGCTCAGTGGTTCCACTGCCTGCCTTGCAAGCACGAGGTCCCAAGTTCAATCCCCGGTACCGAAAAATAAAAAATAAATAAATAAAAAACAAAACAAAATCAAAGCACCCAAGAAGAAAAACAAGGTATTTCAAAGCTAAGTTGTTTTATTTACTTTATGTTGGTTTAACAAAGTCCTTCCTTGATATACATACATGAGTACTCTGTCTCAGAGGATCTACTTTGAAATTCTTTTCTCCAGTTTTTAACATAATATTCACATTATGTTGAGATGAGATTTATGTCTCAGAAAGTTAATTTTGATCAGATGGTATGTGGGCTGTGTTTTGAAGGAATTATACAGGAGAGGATTAAGTAATTTGGGTAGCTACTAAATTTTCACTGTCTCTATTAAATGTCCTCTATGTAAGCATTTGTATAAATAATGCTATAAACTAAAAAATAAAGAGCAAAATAAAGGGTAAAAGAAAAACCAAAGTAGTTTCTTGTTTTTTATTAATGAAAATGTCATAGTTATCGATTACATTGTATGAATAGACTTCACTTTATTAATTCATACATGTCAAAATAGGAATCCCACGGAAAGAAAATATTGCGGAGGTGGATTTCATGGCTCTGACAATGTATTTTCAAATATGCAAGTAAGTAAACCTTTTATTTATTTATTTATTTTTTGGTACTGGGGATTGAACTCGGGTCCTTGCACTTGCACGGCAGGCGGCGAAACCACTGAACTAAATCCCTGGCCCTGAAAACCTTGTATTCTTAAAAAAAATTGAATTAAACCTGAAGAGAAGCTAATATGTAAAGTGGGAGACTTAAAAACAAAAGTTATCATTATTTTTCTTCAGCAAATTTTTATATAGCTATTTTTCTTTGGACAATAAGGGATTTTGTTAATATTTTATATTCATGTTTATGGATCTGTCAGATAACATACCATTTTACTGTATTTCTAATAATTATTTGTGCTCTATTAAGTGGATTCCCCCACTACAAAAGAAAGCCAGTGATTTATTTGATGAAAAGGTATCATACTTATGACTTGAAAAGAGATAATATCTTACATTTTATTTTATTTATTTTTTCAGTCCTGGGGATTGAACTGGGATCTTGGCACTTAACTACATCCCCAGGCCTTTTTTTTTTTTTTTTTGGAGACACTGTTTTGCTATGTTGCCCAGCCTGGACTTAAACTAGCAGCCCTCCTGCATCAGCCTCCCAGAGTGGTAGGATTACACACATGCTTCCTAGCACTTATAGATTTTCAAAAAATAGTTAAATTGTTCCCTGCAGCACTGTGAGAGGTGGGCAGGGTGAGCCTGATACTGTATACCAGTTCATAGATGAGAAGAGAGTTCACCATCCATTCTGTCCTGATGCCCAAGTCAGGAAGTAGTGAAGCTAAGGGAAATGTTCTAGGTATCTAGATCATACAAGCGATGGAGGTTAAGACAATATCCCACAAGGCCCACCAAAGCATGGTGTTTCCCCCATCTTAACACACTCACAATGCATGTAGTGTAAAGTTGTGCACCAACTCTACACGTAACTGAACTGCACTGACGAAGTACTTTTCTGGCCAACCCAGGCTCTGTTTATCGGCTATGGACCCGGATTCAAGCATGGCGTTGAGGTTGACACCTTCGAAAACATTGAAGTCTATAACTTGATGTGTGGTGAGTGTGAGGGAGGACCTTTCCTCCTGTCGTAGAGCAGGGTTGGAGTAGGACTATCCTAAGTCGGTCACGGGGTGGCAGCTCGGTGGGGATGGTGGTGAAGGACATTTTCATTTTCCTCTTCTGACCCAGACACAACTGAAAAAAAAATATGCAAAATGTTGATACTTATTATTTGTCTGACTTTTCATCTGGGGTACACACTGGTAGAATCCAGCACTCAGTGAAGCATGTGCACAGTGCTGGACCCTGGGGTTAAATTAACTCTTGGGTCAGAGTAGCGGTAGAAGCCGAAGTGACAGTGGACAAAATGGGGGCACTTCTGGTAGCAATAATAGTTGGATGGATGGCAATGTCAAGGTTGTAGAAACGTCAGGTCCGTTCTTTATTCAGTCTGTATCTTTTGAACTAGTACTGCTGTTGGGCATTGGGTTTTAAATGTTATGTCCTTTTTCTGCTAATACTGGGCATTTGCAAAACTATTAAATATGTCTTGAGTATAATTCTTTTTTGATACCAGGGATCGAACTTGGGACCTTGCACTTATGAGGCAGGCGGTGGAACCACTAAGCTAAATCCCTGGCCTGAGTATAATTCTTTTAATGGGAGCCAATAACTTTAAATGAACTAATACATCCTAAAATGCTCAAATCCATGCTGATATATAGTTATTCTTTGCTATTATTATTTTAAAATTCAGAAATTTTTTATAGGGAAGTAGAACATACATATCAGTATTTGTTATCAGAATAGCATACTCATAAATAGTCCAAAAGCCAAGAAAGTTTTACAGTTTTAGTTAAAAGGGCAAAAGACTCATATATGTTTTTAAAAGCATACAAATTGTAGGGCCATGGATTTAGCTCAGCGGCACCGTGCCTGTCTCGTAAGTGCAAGGTCCTGAGTTCAATCACCAGTACCAAAAAAACAAAAAGAAAAACGTACACATTGTAGTATGAGTCTGTTTACCTGGTTTTGGAACGTCTAAGTAACTCTTTCCCGTTCCTGGAATTATGCAGACTTACTGAACTTGACGCCTGCTCCAAATAATGGAACCCACGGAAGTCTTAACCATCTCCTAAAGCATCCTGTTTACACCCCGAAGCACCCCAAAGAAGCATACCCCCCGGTGAAATGTCCCATTACAGGAACTCCCAGAGACAACCTCGGCTGTTCCTGTGACCCCTCGGTGAGCAGCTTCCGCAGAGCGAGTGCTGTAGAAATGCTTAGCAAAAGTGGGACATTTATGAGCAGGAGGTGGACCCAGGGCCGTTTCTCCTCGGGGGCCACTTTGTTTTGCTCCTCCAGGCTTGTGCATCTGCAGCTGTTTGTGTCCTTGGGAGCTGTAATGAATTGAGTAAACTCATCACAGTGTTCCCTCACTGCAAGAGCCCAACCCACTGTGGATTTAGGGGAAAACAGCGTTTTTGTATGAAATGGATATATGACACTGCTCTTTTCACTCCTCTGTTCGCGGGAGTTGAAAGTGGCTATCTTAATAATTAGTACCCGTTAAGTATCTCAACAGCTGGTGCGAGAAGATGAAAAATCCCTGACCTGATGAACCAAAGTGAAGTCAGCCATAAAGGTCGCGATGGGAAGGGTTTATTTCAGTCTTCTTTTTGCCTTTCGGACCCGACTTAGGCTCACAGAGAGACAGTTGGAGTAGGGACAAGAAGTATAAAGGAGGATTTATGTTTCTGATTTTCATTACCCGCTTTATCCCTACGTGGACAGTCTTGGCCCTATTACAGTTTTCATTTCTCATCCTCCTCACTCACGGAGAAGCAAACGTTTTTCTTACACAAGACTCTTGTGAATCTTATCTTTGTTCTGTGTCGGGTTAATTGAGCCTGATTAAGGAGGAAGTGGTGTGTTATAGAGTTACACTGTGTCTCTCCAGCCCTAACCTAGTTTTATAAACTTGTTTTTAGATTTTGCCCATTGAGGATTTTCAAACGCAGTTTAATCTGACCAGGATGGAAGGTAACACACGTGACTCCCAGCTGGCGGTGGAGACGGCTTTTTCTCAGCAGCCCGAGCCACAGAGAATTGGTCTGGGGCCTTATTTAGGGGGAACCAGCAAAATGAAAGCAATCACAGAGGCCCACAGGGTGAAACATAGCCATCGCTCTGCCTGACAGTCTAAATTGTTAGTCATAAGGCAAGAAGGGCCATTTTACAGTGGAAATGGTGTGTGGCACATTTACTGAAATCTGAGCCACTCTTAGTGAACACTACGGAAGTGCTTTGAAATTTTGAAATTTTTTATGTTTGTCACGGAGCCTTAAATTTTCACTTAACATACTGGTTCAGGCCAGGCGTGGTGGTGCACACCTGTAATCCCAGCCTTAGGGAGGCTGAGGCAAGAGGATCTCTGCAAGTTCAAGGCCAGCCTGAACTACACACAGTGAGACCCTGTTTCAAAAATCCAAAACATACAGACAAGATACCGGTTTGGTATTTATCTCACCAGGTTTTTAATTAATTATAAGAAGTTATACATTGATTTACTTACCTGGGAGCTATTTCTTTGTAACTTCTGAATGAAAATTAAGAACATATAGGTGACTGATGAAATTCTTCAGTCTTGGCTGGGATGTTCAGAATCACTTTGATAAAATCTCTGGCCCTTAAATTACTTGACTCATTGTTCTCTTGCTGGAAGATAGAGGTCAAGTCTGCTTTAATCCTGACACGAACCTACTTGTATAAAATCCCTACTCTAAATGTTGGGATGGGAGAAACTTTTTTTATCTCCAATGTGTCAGAATATAAAAACGGGTGACACTTTCAGAATGGAGTAGATCTGAACTTCAGTATAAGCTTAGGAACTAGATGTTCATGGAAGAAGTATTTTTTTTCCCTGTGAGCTTCTGTTTTCTCCTAAGTAAAATAGATGTATAACTTTAATTCATAGGGAGATGAAAGAATTAATTAGATGATACGAAAGAATTCATCAAAGCATTTGATATTTGGAAAAAGGCAATAAATATCTATATTGTTTCATTCAGTTCAGTTTCACATTTCAGTTCTGAATTTTTTGCTGTGCAGCGTGTCCTGAAGAATGAGTAATTAGTATAATGTTAAAAACATTGGTAATGTAAGTCCTAATTAATTGGAATTTCTAGCAGTTTCATGTAGTATCCCCTTGTAAACTTTGATAACACATAGATCTTTTTTTGTTTGTTTGTTTGTTTTGGTACTGGTGATCAAACTCGGGACCTTGTGCTTGTGAGGCAGGCACCGGAACCACTGAGCTAAATCCCCGGCCCAATAACACATTGATCTTTCAGTATCTTTATAAGCAAAAGTTGCCATGAACCACATTGGTTTTGTTAATTGTTTATGGCCCTGCTTTTTTTTTGTTTTGTTGAGACAGGGTTATGCTTGTTATGTAGCTCATAGTGATCCTCCTGCCTCAGCCTCCTGAGTGCTGGGATCATGGGTATGTGCTACCAAGCCAGGCTGCTCTTTTGATGAGTTGTTGTTGGTTTTTATTTTTATTTTTTTAAGATAAAAACAAGTTTTCAACATGATCAAGTGGAGGAAAGGGTTAGATGAGCGCATTACCATACGTTACTATACAGTGCACATGAACTGCATTTAAACAGTGGCCTCCTTTTCCCTTTGTGGCCCAAGAGAAGAACATTGACCAAGGCGCTTTACCCTTCGGAAGGCCCCGCGTTGTTCAGAAGAGCAGCGTGTGTCTGCTGTACCACCACCAGTTCGTGAGCGGGTACAGCCACGACATCCTCATGCCCCTCTGGACATCCTACACCGTGGACAGAAATGCAAGTATTTGCCGCTTCTCTGGCTGCGTGTGGGTTTCGGGTCACCATTAACAAGGCCTTGACAGCAAGTCTGTCACAGTTACATAGGCCCCAGAATCAGTCCCCAGAGCAGGGGATGCTGGACAGGAAGGCAGAAAGTTAGGTCCCGGGTGTTGGTGTGCCCCTTGCTAGCTGTGTGACTCTCAGACGCCACAGAGCAAACTTCTCAGAGGTGAGAAATATGTACCTCTTTGGTCTTCATTTTTATATTTTAAGATGGTTCATCATTTTTTTTTCCAGTACCAGGGATCGAACTCAGAACCTTGCGTTTTCTAGGCAGGTGTGGTACCGCTGAGCTACATCCCTGGCCCCGGTGCTTTATAATGTTATGCAAGCCATCTTACCTGGTGTCAACTGTCAGATTTTCAGAAACACTTAAGCTATAGGATGCGCTTACAGGGGAGTTGAGAGAGCTTCACTGAAGGTAGTGATTGGATCTAATTAATACAATTACTGTTAACACTCGCTGAGGTTGATAAATGAAAAGGCAGAGTATGTGTGTACATATGTAATTTCTGTGTTAAAAATATATACACATTCACATACTCGTGTAGTTTTTTGAACCTAATTTAAAAAATTTTGAAGACTGCTTCTTAACTCCGTTTTTCACTTGACTTCATGATACATAGCATTCCTCATATTTTGTAGGCACCCCTCATATTTATTGTTGCTTACCACCTTAATTATGGTGGTGATTGATTCAGTTTGAGTTTTCAGTTTTCTGACATAATTAAAGCTGCATGAATTCACCAACGGCTTTTGGCAGTGTAGTTGGGTATGAAAGGTAGACTCAAATCCCTAAAAATCAGCATTTTGCTGAGTAAAAATGCTTAGAACTATAGTTAAAAACATAAACACCATTCGCACAGTATAGGAAGGTGTTCCCATACATACGACAAGGAGTTCGTATCCTGAACACTGTAAAGAATCTTTGACTTTCAGTTGGAAAAAAGATGAATATCCCAGTGGAAAACTGGGAAAAAGGTTAAGAACATGAGCAGACAGACAGCACAAGTCCCCTTTACCTGTTTACAGAGCAACTGTTTCTTCTCCTGGTGCCTAAGACCTGCTGCTTTGTTTCCTCCTCCTCTTCAGGGTGGCTTCTCTACAGGAGACTTCTCCAACTGCGTGTACCAGGACCTTCGGATCCCTCTTAGTCCTGTCCATAAATGTTCCTTTTATAAAAACAACGCCAAAATGAGTTATGGATTCCTCACCCCACCACGTAAGCCTCTTCCTCCCCGCTTCGTCCCTGACCCTGCCTTTCTCTGTTCTCTTCCACACTTCATTTCTTTCCTGTTTTAAAATCCATCTTATAGGGCTGAGCATGTGTCGCTTAGCATGTGTGAGGCCCTGGGTTCTGTCCCTAGTACCTAAGTAAATAAATAAATAAACACAACTAGTCAGGAGAAAAAGGCAAAGCCTTCCATACATTATGGGCCAGTGTACATAACCCTGTTCATTTACTGGTAAAAATTGTGCACCAAGTCTGTGACTGTTGGAGAAATGGAAAGTGTGTAACAAACACTTTATTTTTGTTTGGAGAGTAATTGCTCTGGTGCAGATGCTGTGGATAGAACATTCTTCCCTTTTATCTGATTTATTTCTTTAGAACAGAATTGGGTAGAATCCAGTGAGAGGAGGCATCAGGGTTCTTAGGAAGGAGATAGAACTCTGTCGTCTGAAAAGAAACTGATTTTTCCTAGATTTAGGTGGCAGCTGAGCCTTTTTGGTGTGTGCTGGTCCTGGCGGGGTCCCCAGGCACAGCCCTCTGGCCCAGGCGCCCTGGTTTCCCCAGTGGTGGGGAAGACACCTTAGGGCTGCCTTAGACCAGGCAAAGATGCCCGAGGTGCACGAAGTCCCTTAGCATCCTGCAGGGCCGAGAAAGTGTCCACAGCCAGAAGTGGGCGGGCCGCTGCATCATCAAGAGACAGGTCCAAGCCTCAGGCCACACGGAGTGGCCCTGCGCCACCAGACAGTGGCGGGGCTGGGGGTGCTCTGGGCGGAAGGTGCTGCTCCAAGCTGGCGAGGCTCAGCCCTCTCACTGTGAAGGCCTTAGGGAAGGAAGACTCAGCTCCATGCACCTCAGCTGAAATTAGGCAAGAGAGGGAAAGCTTGAATGTGTTTCTTTTGAGGATCTTCTTATTGCAGTTTCCATCTCTTTGATAAATTGTCTTGAAGAAGGAAAAGTTTAAAAATGTTAAAGGGCCCAATCAGATGCATTACATTTGACCTTCTTTCAGTACCTGAGAGGGTTTTACTGATGCAAGAAGTTGCTCAGCTAATTTTGTTTAAATCCCCCCAGCCTACACCATGAGAAACTCTAATTTTAAATGTTATCTGTGAAGAATGAAAAATTGTTCTGTGTTTTTCTTTTTAGAACTAAGTAAAGATTCCAGTCAAATATATTCTGAAGCGTTGCTTACTACTAATATTGTGCCAATGTACCACAGTTTTCAAGGTAAAAAATTCTAACTTTATAGTTTCAGTACATACGGGTATAATTTATATTTAATAGGATTTGTGGACTAAACTCAACAAGTAAATATCAAATACATTCTTGAAGCTTTGTTTGGTTCTGCGGCCTGCTTTGCAAGCACAGGGTCCTGAGTTCGATCCCTGGTACCAAAAAAACCCAAAATCAAAACAAAACAAAAAATTTAAAAATTATATATATTTGGGTTAGGGGTTAGGGCTAGGGTTCCATGTATTTCAACTTTTCGTCTATTTCCCAATTTAACAAATTGGAAATTCCCAGTAATTGTTTTTATTTTAAAAATGAATAGAGTTTACATCACCATTAGCTATTGTAGCATTTCACTCCTACGTGCAAAAATACACATTCACACTTAAACTGATATATGAATATTAATGTAGAGCTTATGAGATGTTTTAGTTACATCCATAACACTTGTGACTAGTTTCACAGGGAAAATTCAGATATTAACAGTGAGTCTGAATCATTTCCCTTGTTTGGGACAGCATACTGCTTCATGATAACACATGTTCCTCGGCTCATCAGGTGCACAATTGGGAATTCACAAAAAATGAGTTGAATCCAGCATCTGGCTGTAGGTCCATCCAAAGGGCAGAGCTGACAATGGATTTGGCAGCTCACACTGGACTTTATCTGCACGTATCGCAGCTGCTGATGTGGGTCATAGTGGTGGCTGATTCCCCAGGATCGCGTGCTACCGTTGTTCTCTGGAGACCGCTGTCTTCCTTCTTGTTCCAGTTATATGGCACTACTTCCATGACACTGTTGTGCCGAGGTATGCGGAGGAGAGGAACGGCGTCAACGTGGTCAGCGGGCCTGTGTTTGACTCTGACTTCGACGGACGCTACGACTCTGCCGAGACTCTGAAGCAGTAAGAACGGTGTTGTCGCTTACAGGTGGCTGTCGGTGGCGTGGGCATCTCGTGGGGCTGCAGGACATTTTCCATCCAGCACAGGTCACCCCTGTGTACATGACATTGCTGACCAAGACTCAGGAAATTGGATTTGGATGTTTGGCTCGGTGTTGGGTAAAATCTTCTCTCAGTGTGAGAGTCGTGTTTCTCTCCCAGCCAGTCAGGCTGAGGACTTCTTGAACTCCCCTGAAATGCTGTGCTCAGGGTTGAGCGCCTCCATGGAGCCAGGTGTGGGGATCCCAGTGTGCTAGAGCTCTCTAGCGTGGCTGCCAATACCACAAGCAGTTACAGATCTGCAGCGCCTCTCTGGTTTGGTGGCCTTGGGTTAATGTCCCAGCCTTCAGTCAACTCCAGCTGGATGCAGTGCTAAGGCAGTCACACTGGGGAAGCCATCAGCGGTGTTGTTTATGAAATAGGGGGCGGGTGCATGTTTTAGGAATTCATTGGTCCCCCCGCCCCCTTTTTTGTGGTGCTCAGGATGAAACCCAGGGCTCTGCTCCCTCTAGGCAAGCGCTCTACCTCTGAGCCACCTTACGCTTTATTAGAACTAGAATTGCAAGAGTTTTGGGAGCAGTTTTGCTATTAAGATCACAAGACAAAGATTGAAGAGTCCAGGGGGATCCAACCCCTCTGAGAACTTTCTCCTGGGCTGACTTAGGGCTGCTGTTTACCCCCCAACATCTGGAAGCACGTTGGGCTGCAAAACCCTAGGCTTTCACTCTGTCGCATGGAGCAGGAAGTTCCCATGCAGCAGCTCACAGGCCATAACAGCTGGACAGAGACCTGCGTAGGCTTTCCCCTCGCAGCCTGGGCTGGATCCATGAGCTGCCATGTCTTGAACATGGCGATTCCACATGAGATCTTCTTCGCAGGCAGCCGTCCCAACTGTCTTCAGTTTTGAAAAATGCGGAAGAAAACAAAGAAACACAGCTTTAAAGCAAAAGAAACAGAGTTACACTGAAGTAGA
Organism: Heterocephalus glaber; assembly: GCF_053883595.1. NCBI lineage: Eukaryota > Metazoa > Chordata > Mammalia > Rodentia > Bathyergidae > Heterocephalus > Heterocephalus glaber. The sequence continues at coordinate 13,259,782 of NW_028258343.1, read as the reverse complement.
TGGATCACATGGGCCATCCTCAATAGGTTGCAATTTTTGAAAAAGCTAAGCTGAAGTTTTTGGACAGAAAAATCCAGTTAAAGCAAAGGAGAATGCACAACAACATCCCATCTGATGGGATGAAAATCCCTAACCCACCCTCTCTCTGTCCATTTTTTGTCATAACTGCATAAAGACTATCAGTAATGACTTAGAATCTTATAAGTATTCAAAATATTTTTCTGTAGTGTTTCAATTCTAGAGTCTTTAGACAGGGTTGAAAAACATTTCAAATTTCAATAGAAAATAAAAATGATTTGGAGCTTCTTACTATTAGTCTCAATCTGGCAGAATACATTGGGGCATTATGATTACCTATAATGTGTTTCATTATTATTTCATATAGTATGTTTCATTATTTGACTCAGTTTGAATTTGAGATGCTCTGTTGACATGTTCTTTAAAAATAGTTCTGTTCAGAAAGACCTTGCCTATGCCTGTGACTTCAAGAATTCTAGCTATTTTTTTCTTTCAGTAGATTGTTTCTGTCTTAATATTTAGGTCTTTGAGCCGTTTCAATTTTAGTTTAGTGCATGGTAAGAGATATGGGGTTACCTTTCATCTGCTGCATGTGGATAGCTAGTTTTCCAGCACCATTTGTTAAAGAGACCATCTTTCCTCCAGCGGATGTTTTTGGCCCCTTTGTCAAAGATCAGGTGGCTGAATCTGCCTGGGGTCACTTCTGTGTCCTCTATTTTGTTCCATTGATCCACAAATCTGCTATGAAGAAGGGTAAATATAAGTCATTTGTGGGCAAGTGGACACATCTTGAATCCATAATGTTAAGTGAAATAAGTAAGATACACAAGCTTAAATATCATATGGGTGTTTTGGTTTGTTTTTTGGAGACTGGGTCTCACTTTGTAGTTCAGGGTGGCCTTGAAATTATTGTATGGCCCAGGTCAGTTTTCCCCTTAGAGCAACTCTCCTGCTTCAGCCTCCGGAGTGCTGGGATTGCTGGCATGTGTCACCATGCCCAACACGTATGATTTCTCTTATAAGAGAAACTCAGAGTACAAATAAATTAAAGAATAAAATAAAAACCGACAAGAGGAAATGGGGTGTGGATCTTTTGCAAATGGGAAGGGAACTGAGAGATGTTGTGAGGGGAGAGGACAAGAGGAGAGGACATAAAAAGAATCAAGCTGTGGTGCACATGCACCGACTCCCCATGGTGAGTGTAAAAGTGCTGCAAACATGGGCTAATAAAAAAATTTAAAAAGAAAGTTGTTTCTACCTGAAGGTGAATATTGGCATATTTTCCAGAAACAGCAGACTCATCCGTAACCAAGAAGTTCTGATTCCCACCCACTTCTTCATTGTGCTCACCAGCTGTAAAAATGCGTCTGGGACCCCGCTGTATTGTGGAGACTTAGATACCACAGCTTTCATCCTGCCTCACAGGCCCGACAACCGCGAGAGCTGTGCTGTAAGTAGCGCCCTTTTATCTCTCTCCCACCCATGTGGAACACGAGTGTGCTTGCATGTGCATCTACACTGGGGATTGCTATGGGAAAGAGCACGACTCTGGAGTGACCTTGGACTGGGAAATTGCACAGTGTGTAATGTGATGGCTGATCGTCACGTCACGTGATAGGAAGTTCAGGGATTCAGTCTTGGGATGCTACTTTGGGTCAGCAGCACCATTAGAGATCCAGATCATTCCTGTCTCTCCAGAAAGCTCCACCACTCTTAGTGTGTGGTGGAAGATGGCTCTTGTTTCTCTAAATTTCATCTCAATTCTCTGCTCTTCTGGCAAAAAGGAGGAGGCAGCCACAGGGTTATGCTTCCATCTCATCAACTGAAAGATTTTTAAGTTCCACGAGCCAGGCATTGAGTTCTTTTTCCAGCTCTACCAGTCCACCATTGTAGATGAACACATTTTTATCAAATTCTATAATGGAAATGTACCTAGAAGATACTAATCATTGGACTTGAACCAGAGAGAGGATTGGTTGAAGGTATATTATACTTACTTACTGATTGCTTCTGTTTCACAGCTGAAGTAGTAAGGATGGGGTGGCTGGGTATTAGCCTCAGGGAGCAGTTGACTGCCATGGATTTCTGAGTCTTGTTCCTCTGAGTGTTGGGACAGATGCCAAGTACATGCTGGTCAAGGACTCTGTTGTACCCGGGTTGTTCCCCTTAGAGCCAGAGTGAGGAGTGGGGCTGGGAAGAGACTGAAGGTGAGGTGGTGGGCAGATGGAGGCTGGTGGGAAAATGGAAGTTGTTGGTCTATTTTAATACGAAAAGTCTGTATTTATCACTTTTGACCAACAGTGTCCCAAGGGTGCATGGATCTTTTTTGACAGATGTCTAGATGTCTTTAGAGTACAATCATAGCCCACCAGCCTATGAACACCTCCTTCACCTGACCAACCACAGTGGCCCGTTTCAGAAACACACTGCCATGTGCATGTATGATTTCCACCTCTGCTACCCGATTCAGCTATCGCCTCTGCTTCCATTTGTCAGCATATCTGCCTTTAATTCTTTCCTGATCTCATCTCCTCTAAGATTTTCCTCTGTCAGCAGAAGTGAAATTGTGCTTTATGTTTCTCCCGATCCCATTTCTCATGCAACTATGTTGATAATGCATTCTCATAAAAACTAGTATTTGTGTGGCACAGTTGAGCACACCATTACGCTTGGTCTTCACATCCACCCTAGAAGGGATACAGGTAAGGGAATCAAGATCCAGATGTTAAATAATCTGCATTGGTTGACCTGATGAGGTAACCATAGAACCAGGATTTGCATCCAGGTTTCTTCACAGTAATTCCTATATTCTTTCTACCGTCATAGTAGTTTTAGTTTTCTAGTTGTTTTTTAACCCCACACTAATGATGTTCCTTGAAATCTCTGTGGACTGCATAACTATTTGTTAAGGTATACTTTCTTTTTTCCCCAAAGTTGACTGATCTAAATAAGCATACACGTTTACTTAGAGAATGAGCTACTCAAATGTGGGGGTGGGTTATGCCTAACAAATCTTACAGCAGCTGCCATTTCCAAAATCTCATAACAGATGAAGTGGGAGAGGTGGAGAGCTGATTGAAGGAAGCGATCTGTGTGTTCCCTGGTGACTTCTTTATTTTCCACCCTCATAGCATGAGAAGAGTGGATCTTCATGGATTGAAGAGTTGTTAATGTTACACAGAGCACGGGTTACAGATGTTGAACACATCACCGGGCTCAGCTTCTATCAAGAAAGAAAACAGCCAGTTTCAGACATTTTGAAGTTGAAGACACATTTGGCAACCTTTAGTGAAGAAGACTGATTTTTTTAATTCCAAAAAACACCGAAATAATCAGAAAGCACACCATGAGTCTTTCTGAGAGAATCTCGTGTTTTGCACAGTCCGGCACCCACCAGGTCACATCGTTTAGGAACTGGCGAGCAGAGTTAGAACCAGGACTCCTCTGTGATGCGAAAATCTCAGGGAACCTTGGGGACTCAGTGGGAGGTGTTCCTGTTGTGCCTCACACAGTCATAATGTGCAAGAATTGTGCTCATTATTCTTCTGAGAGGAAAGACAGACCTTGTCCCTAACTGCTCTTCTACTTCTCTTCACAGAGAAATAGCTGTGAAGACCGTCTGGACACCAGATATTAGCATTGCATTATCGACAATAAACCTTTATGGTGTTGGCAGACTCTAGACTAATTAATGAGACCGGAATGGCCTCTGTTACATTGGTATCTCTACAAGAATTTAAAAGTGGTTCTGTATTCTTTTTAATTGGATTTTTTTTACTTTTAATCAAAACATTAACGGAAGCCAAAATATTTCTGAGATCCTCTTTTTACCTTTCCTGTATACTCCTTCAAAAGCCAAGTTATTAATCTTGTGAGGTTTTAAAAATTGTGACTGGAGTTCTTCAGATTTAATGGCTGTAACAAGTTAAACTTTGAGTGAAGACTTGAGTTGAGTGTATCTACCTATTATAAAATTTTACATTTGTACAGAAACATTCTATTCTGTTCCCTGGTAATTGGTAGAAGCTGAAAATAGCCCTGAATTTGGTTCTTTTAGTCTGTTAAAGTTGGGTCTTTTCTGGGTGAAACTTTAGGGAACTTGTCAGCATGTGTGGGTGGCATCAGTTGTAGAGATGGTAGGCATAACCATTTCTCCAGGCATGAAGATGACCCGGCAGCTGCAGAAGAACACGAAAAGAACATGTCACATAGTACCTAACATTGTCTCTACGGACTTGACAACTGACAAGTCAAACTTGATTTGCCCCATTTACACTACACTTTCATTCCAACTTGTGAACCTTCAAAGGCTATTTCAACATCGAGGCTGTTTGAGTCTAATTTTGTGTAAATACACCAAAGATTTTTATATGTCCTTCCTATGATGATCTTTCTTCAGCTGTCACAGGGGAGCCACAAAGACCTGCAGATAATATAATTTGCAACTGAAATATATTAAATAACTTAGAAAGTTTCAGAGAGTTTTTGCTTTAGTCCCATAGTTTCCCGAGGCTGTGTGTGTGTGTGTGTGTGTATTTCAGTGTATTTTTCTGTTTTAAAGTTCAATGATTTTTTTCTACATCTAGTCCATTCTGCTGTGGAACCTAGCCATTGGTTTTTATTTCATTTATGGTATATTTTATTTCTCAAATTTCCTTTTTTTTTTTTCTTTATATCTTCTAGTTGCTGAGAACTTTTATCTCTTTACTGAGACTTTGTATTTCTTCATTTGTTTCAAGTGTGTTTGCCATTTCCTGTTGCAACATTTTTATGATAGCTGCTGTAAATCTTCATCAGACAGCTCCAATATCTGTCATTGCAATGTTTGCATCTATGAGTTGTCCTTTTTTTTGCATTGCAATGATTTTTCTGCTTCTAGATATGAATAATTTTTAATTGAAAACTGGATGTTTTAGGGATTCTATTAAGACTATTGATTTTCTTTTTTTTTTGTACCGGGGATTGAACCCAGGACCTTGCCCTTGCCAGGCAGGTGCTGTACCACTGAGCTACATCCTTGTCCCTTAAGACTATTGATTTTAGCTAGGCATGGTAGTGCACACCTGTAATCCTAGCACTCAGGAGCCTGAGGGAGGAAGATCACCACGAGTTTGAGGTCAGCCTGGACTACATAGCAAGACTCTGTTTCAGAAAAAAAAAAAAAAAAAGGAAAGAAAGAAAAAGAAAAAAGACTACTGCTTTTATTTAAACCCTTTGCTTTTGCCAGTTTTCTCTGACAGTATCCTAACAGGGAAATTGGGGGCGCTGCCTCCTGGGTGTGGTTAGGAGTCCAGGTTCCCCACTCAGCCTCCACAGACACTTGGGCTGAGTAGGCTGGTGTTCAGCTCCCCGTCACCTCTCTATCGGTGCTGCCCTAGCAGGGATGCCCCTGCACCAGTTCCCGCTCACACACGGTCTCTGCAGATGCCCGGGACTGCGATTGTGGGGAGGCTTCCTTAAGGCCCCAGCTCTGCCTTCCACGACACTCAGCTGGCAGGGCCTGGGCACCTCTGTAGCCACTGCGCCCTTGATGGGGTGGGAGGGTCCGTGGCACTGCCCGGGAGCAGAGCAGCCTGTGTGTCTGTCTTGCTGGCTCTGCCCCTTTTCTTGTCCTTTGGCTGGAGAGAGCGGGGTGTTTCTAGATTGCTGCCTTCCCAGGTTAAAGTCTGAGCTCTGTGAGCTAAGAAGAAATCTCAGTACGCTCAGCCCAGTGCTAAGAGGAGAGTTCTTTATATCCTGAGGTCCCCGCCCATCTTCTTTCTACCACGAGCGTCCTCCTGTGTTTGCTGGTATATAATATCCAGGCCTTTTCTGCACTTGGCAGAAAGACTGGAAAAATAGTGACTTCCTCTCCATGGCAGTGTCTGATTTGTGTCTATCCCTCAACACACGGACGCACAACCAACTCTACCTAAAGCACCTTAGCAAAACTGAATTAAATGGCGAGATGCCTGCTGGTTACAGTCCTTACAGCCTTGAGGAGGGAGTGCAGGAGGCAGTGTGAGTGACCTCTGAGAGGGAGCAGGGCCCGAAGAAAGGACACCCGATGCTTCCCAGCCTTTGAGCTAAGACTTGAAGGATGAGTTGCTTCTGCCCTGGGGAACATGGTCAAAAGGGACACTGGAATATCCCTTGGAGTATTAGAATCAGAGTGGTGTTTTCCCATGCTGCCACTACTTCTAACAATTCTAGAAGTGTCACAGTGGCCAGTCTGTAATGTATGACTGCTTTCTTTCTCTTACTTCATTCTAACAACTGCTCTTAAAGGAAATATCAGACTGACATTTGCCATGCTGATTGTTTCTGCAGAGTGTATCTCTTCCTGCTTAGCTTTGTTTCTGTTACTCTTATATTGTATTCCATTTTTTCTCCTTTTCTTTCTGTGAAAAAGACTTCTTTTATTATTGCATCAGTTTAAAACATGGACAGGGACTGTTTTCTGTTCCCCCATTTGGAAGGGTAAGTTCGCAGAACACCCAGTCACCGCCCCCGCCCCAGGACTCATGGGGAACTGGGTCCAGGCACAAACCCCCTCTCACATTTGAGTATCAAATCATTTTCATGCCAAAGTTTATAGATGCCCAAGCCTCATAGCTGAGCAATGTATTATTTGCATATAACATATGCATCTCCTCCCACTTATATAATAAACCATCTCTGGGTTACTTATATTTCATGCAGTGTAAATGTTGTATTGAGCAATTGTTTCTACCCAGGGAATCAGAGGAGAGAAAAGTGTCTGCCGCTGTTCAGTGTAGATGGGATTTCCTTTCCATATAATTTTGAGCTGCAAATGGCTGGGCCACAGATGCAGAGCTCATGGATATGGAGGGCTGACTTGGGGGAATGCCTTTATCTTCCCTTTCCAACAAAGAGCTATTCTTTGCTTTTTCAAGTGCAAACCGAAACCCCCCTCTTTTATCCTGAATTTTCACGTCATACCTCAAGTCAGTACTTCTTAAATGAAGTGAGTAACTTTTACATATACTTCATTCATGGCAGAAAAAAAGAACCAGGCAGAATTTAAAAATATTTTTGAGAATCAGAGAAAACAGGACAGACCTTCAAGGGAAGAAGGCAGATGTTTACAGGTGTGTCCCAACAGGACGCTGTGCTACCCCTTCGTTGGGCCCTGTGTCTCTGAGAGGAGAGGTGGGTAAGGCGGGACCAGCCCCCTCTCCTGGAGAGGTTGTTAGCTGCCCTTCAAGTTTTCCTGTGTTGTGGGCAAGTGCTTACCTATTAAAGGAACTGGCATTTGAACTTTGAAACTGAATGTGGCGATTGCACTTCACGCTGAAGCTTGTCACAGGAATTTGGGGGCGAGTGAGCACTTTCATAAGCTGTAAGTGGAGTTTATGATGGCTGCCATCCAAGGACGCTTCCCCTGGTTTTTGGCCAGTCTACATGCTGTAAGAGAGAAATGAGTCCTCTACAGAATTTGGGCATCTGTGAGCTAGGGATGTGGATTCACACACAAAGCTTAGAGGTACCAGTCTTGGTTGCCTTCCGGGGTGGATGTGTGTGTGGAAGGCAGGGCGGGGACAGGAGGTGGGTGTGCAGCTCATGGACTCTGGTACTAAGTGCCAGGCCTGTGAACCATTAACCACATCAGAGAGGAAAAGCATCCAAAGTCCATTTCATGTTTGGAGAGTAAGCATTTCTAATCTGGGCTATCTCCTTGCTTTCAGTATTTGAGTTACTTTTAGTTGTACTCTCTGGCAAAACCACGTGTCCAGTGCATGTAACAGCCTAGGGACTGACACCAGACAAGAAGTGTCCAAATTGTCACTCAGGGTCCCTTCCATGTGAAATTTTTTGCACTTATCCTTTTCATTATAGGTAAACAAGCTGAAGAAAAAATAAAGATGTTTACTGGAAATCATATCCAAACCAGAAACCCCAAATGCCTAAAATGTGTCTTAGTCTGATAGAAAAGAATCAGTTTCTGGAATTAAAACCATGGGATCTCAAAAGGAAGTGACGTAAAACAAGCTTCTTTCACTCCCACCCAACGCTGTTGCAATCAATTTATACTTGTCCCCAACTTATCAATTTTAGGGTTTTATTGAGACTAATGCTTTGACTCAAAATTCACTTCTAATTTCCTTCTATATAAGAAATTCAGAACTCAGAATTCACTCCTGCTTTTACACAGGAATGATATAAAGCAATTTAATAAATTTATCAAAAGATTTTTACAATACCTGTTCATTATTTTGCTCCATGTCATCCAGATATTTTTCACTATCAAAAAGTGTTTATGGAAGCAATTATGTGGAGGAAATAAGATAGGAGTCTCAGAACTCAAAGTGTATGTTACTGAAAACTTGAAATGATTTTCAATGAGACTGGAATTTCTTCAGTCCAGTGAATGGATCTCAGTGCTCCGGTTATCACAGATTTTCTTCAGTTGACACCTATAATTTTGGACTCTCTAGCATCAACTCTTCTGTTCCTTGACACAATGTCACTGTCTGGTATGAAGAGTTGGTCGCTTGTATTGAGGCACAAACAGGAAGAAGGTGGTAAATCTGTGGATAGCACCACTGTGTCACTCACTAGTGCACTTTAAGACACAGGAACTAAATTACATTTGAGGAGACCAGAGTTGAGCAGATTCCAAAGGTGCAAGGCACAGGTCACGTGAGCAGACCTGTGGCTGTTAGGTGACGTCCTAAGGCGAGCCCTGCCATGCAGTTGCGCAGCACAGCTGTAGATGTGTGATGCAATTTACTGCTGTTCCATATTGTTACAGTGTCGGTAGATGACGCTGTGACTTACAAAGAAGTTGTATCTATACCCCAGACACTAAATGCCAATACAGAGCTTGCTAAAGGCAGTCTGTAAACATAAAAGGAAATAAAATAATGTCAGGACGTTCTAGTTATAAGTGCAAGAGGATCATTAGCTTCTAAGGGGCTTCCGGGGAGCTGGCAGGGTCCTAACCTAGAGAATACCATTACCACACTTCATGAGGACATTGGGACTCCCCAAACCTGCGCTGTGTAAGTGTTTCCCAGCCCGTGGCTCTCAGCTAAATGCTCCAAGACTGTATCCTTGGAGCTTATTTCCTGAGACTGTAACTGATGAGAGGTTTAGTCCTTGTTTCACAAGAGCTACAACTCAGGACTGTGGGATTTTTCTTCCAGAGGCTGTGACTTTCATTTTACACTTAGCATCTCTTGCTTCTATTGATGTATTTATCGTCCTGTCTCCAGAGTCACCAGTCACTGAGAAGAGATGTAATCTTTATATCCACTGTTTCTAGCATGGGTGCCTGGCTAGAATGTTCTTGCTCCATAGAAATCTCCAGATGAATGAAAACCAATGGGACAACCCTACCAAAACACCATTATGGTAGAGAAAGCATCACAGGTCACACTTACGTGGCCAGAGGACAGTTCACAGGAATGAACTATTTTTTGGTTTTTAGGTGCCAGATGGTATTTTTCAATGGGATACGTTAGGAAACTTGTTTATAGACAGCTCCTTAGCGCACAAGGCAGAACGTTTACAAATAATGAAAGACAAAGAATGTCTTTCAAGAGCCGTTCACCATTGTCCCAGGGTCACCGTCCTGTGGAAAGTCTGCTACTTTGTGAGCCGAAGAAGAAAGAAGGAATTTTTCAAGGTTTCAATGTTCACGTGGACCTGTTCTACGAGCAGGTTTTCTCCCGCAGCCCACACTGCCTTGGGCACTCAGCGGCCAAGGTGGAGATCAGTGGGGCGGTCTCTCCCCTCAGCCCCCAACCCCAGGCCAGACCTTCTTCTGGGGGAAATCACAGCAGTGTGGGAGGAAGGAGACACGGGGCAGCCACCACGCGGGACATCTGGAGCAGACAAGTCCACGTGTCTCACCAGCAAGAGAGACATTGTCTCGCTGCCCCTTCCTGTCTTGAAATGCAGGGCGCTGGTTACGATTCCCGTGAACTAAAAAGTGTTACAAGTACCTGAAAGCATCCCCCCCCATCAGGTGTCTCAGGTTAATAGTGAGAAGGAAATAGACAACTAAATAAGTCACTCACAAGCTCACATAGTACACGGTTTCTCTTATATGAGAAACCCCAAATATAAATAAAGGGCAAAATAAAGGACAGATAATAGGAAGTAGGGAGATGGATCGCTCTCAGATGGAAAGGGCATCAAGAAATGGAAGAGGAGGTACGAGGGAGGGGATGAGAAAGAACGAAGCTCTGTTGTGCAGGTGCACCAGCTCCCCACGAAGAATGTGATCGCTCTGTTCTGCACACGCGTACTAATAAAATTGTTTGTAATTTAAAAAATGAAAAGAAACTTAAGTTTTCATAAACCCAATGAATCAGTGATGTAATAATATAGACATCCCGAAAAACAGAGCGATATGACAATTGCAATAATATCCAGATGAGGTCATTCGAGAGATGCAGATGAAAACAACGCTGAGATTCCACCTCACCCCAGAAAGAATGGCTGCTATCAAGACATCAACCAATAACAAATGCTGGCGCGGGTTATGGGGAGAAACGAACCCTTCTCCCTTGTTGGTGGGAGTACAGACTGGTGCAACCACTGTGGAAATCAGTGTGGAGATTCCTCAAAGAACTAGGGCTGGAGGTCCCATTTCACCCAGCTATTTCCCTGCTGGGTATTTTCCCAAAAGAATTAAAAGAATCATACCACAGTGATATATGTGCACCCATGTTTATAGCAGCACAGTTTGTCTAATAGCTAAAGCTTGGAAACAGCCCAAGTGCCCATCAACTGGAGACTGGATAAAAAAGATGTGTTTTTTTTATAAAATGGAGTACTACTCAGCCATAAAGAAAGAGAAACTAGAGTCACTTATAGCTAAATGGATGCATATTAAGGCCACACTCTTAAGTGAAATAAATAGGACACACGTGTAAATACCGAATAGTTTCTCTAGTGTGAGAAACTGAGAGTGTAAATAAGGATTAAAAGGATTAATAACTAATAATAGATACTTTGAAATAGGAAAAGGTCCAAAGGGGTAGGGGTGGTGGGAGGAGGTGGGAAAAGGAAAAATGGAAAGGAAAAATTATGAGAAAATAAAATAAAATGGAAACGAAGTCTTTGTAAATAGGGAAGGGTGGAGGGGGTGAAGGGCGCACAGGTAATGGGGAAAAAATAAGAACCAAGATACATCATGAACAGGTACAAGCACCCAATGATAAATGTAAATGTATTGTATACATAAAATGTACCATTAAAAGAATTTAATCAAAAAGAAAATATCTAGATGATTGTCCTGAATAAGTTATTATACTTTCTCAACTATTTTCTCAATTCTTGAAAATATTAACCCTAACCCTGGCTGACAAGCAAGGGATTTGAACCCTTTAGGTATATGGCAAAGCTCATATATCTAAATATTATGTCATGTTGCCTCTTCAAAAAACACACCAGAAACACTCAAGTTCATCCATCAAATTCTACTCCATCGGTAGCAACATTCCAAGCAACAGCAAGATTTATTAATAGTGCATTCACAGCATAAAATGACACCAATCAATCAAGAATCCCTAGCCGGGGATTTAGCTCAGTGGTTCTGGCGCCTGCCTCCCAAGCACAAGGTCCTGAGTTCAATCTCTGGTACCAAAAAACCCCACCAAAAACCCAACAAAAAACCAAAACACTTAAAACCAAAGAAAGGAAACTGGAAATTAAAAAATGGGCCAAAGTCCGGATTAAAACACGGATAGGAAACAAATGCAAAGAACTAGAAAAAGTCTTATCATTAATTAAATCAAGGAGATGCAAATGATACCATTCTGTGCATGTCCAGGGGAAAAGATGAAAAAGATGCAGCTCCTAAATTTGGGGAAATTGGAGTTATACACAGCCACACCTGGTGGAGGTGCGGTGGCCTGAGATTTGTGTTCCAAAGAAAATTAGAATATAAACATTCTCAGCGTCATTGCTCCTACTTACGTATGTGGTAGCCAGCTCCAAACAGCAGCAAACAGCCGGTTCCCAGGGGTGGGCTGGCTGCAGCTCAACACCAGCAAGCGGTTTTCTCTCACTGTGTTGGTGTTTGCCGTAGTGAAAAGTTAACGCAGTTCCCAAAGGCTGGCTCTGGCTTGGATTCTGCTGCGTTGCACAAGGCATTTCCTGTTTATCATCTTCCTACCGCCTGTAGCATTCTGCCCGGATACCTGCCCCAAGGAGGAAGGGAGAATCTTTCTGTTTTGGGCCTGACTTCCCACTTCTGCCAGGGATGTAGTTCCCCAACCATTAGCCCCTCTCTAGGGAAACACTCTGCACCGCCTCCCGCTGGGCCGCTCCATCCCTCTGCTTGCGGGTGCAGTTGCTCACTGCCCTCCTCTGCTGCTTCCTGCACTGCAGGTTCCAGGGCCCCGATTGCCTTCCTCAGCAACCTCTGCCTTCCTTTTAAAGCCCTTGTAAGTTGGCTTCTGACTACTTCCCAAGACCTCCCCACCCCCCATAACTCCCCTTTGAAAAATAGAGTATTTCCCAATTGACAGATTTTTATTTCTATTTTGGGAATTAAAAGGAAGAAGGTATAAGGAGGGAAACAGCAATCATTCATACACTGCACCACGGCTAACATCTCGTTTTATTAGCTTCCCATTTTTATTAGCTTCTTTTAATATCGTTTTCTTTTGTGTTTTGATCTTTATGATTATTTCAAACAGCCCTATGTGCCCCAATTCCATGTTACAGTGAAGTCTATGCATTCTTGGCTACTTATAATTTATATCATTTTAATACATTTACATTTCGGGACTTACTTTTTCTTTCTAAACTTCACCTTCTGTTTTATCAGATTTCCTTTGAGCTTTGTATTTGCTGAGTTCACCTATCTATGAATCTGCTTTACAGTGTGAAGCATTTCCGTGGTTTCCCTTACTCTTTGACATATGTTCTCTTCTAGGCAGAGTAGGTTCCTGCCTCCCACTCTTACCTCCTTGTACCCTTCCTTTCTTCTTTTTTATTTTTCACCCCTTGAATATTTGCTAGGTTTCATGCTATTTCTTCTTAACCTAATCAGGATTCACTGTATTTACCTAAAGTGAGCCGTAGCCATCTCCCACTGGGGTCCGTGTCGGGCGGTTCTCCCTTTAAACTACAGAGTCAGGGAGGGGCATTCTACTTCCTGTCGGCTTTCTGGAGGCCCAAGTGCAGGGTAGGGCAGTAGAGGGAGAAGACAGGGGCCGAGGCTGTCTTCAGGCTCTCTGTGACATTTGGGTTCTTTCCCTTCTCAGAGGTTGTGTCTCACACAAAGGTCTTCCTCGCGGGAGTGATAGCTAATTTCCGTGCTGGATCTTCAGACCTCAGCCCACTCCCCCGATTTATTACATTTCCAGGGAAGGCCACATTTTCTCTTTTCCTATTTTGCCACATTTTCTCCTGAAACAGTTTCCATTATGCTCCCCTGCACCACTGTAGCAGACGTTTGCTCTTTCTGTTCTGCCTGCCCATTTGCAGTGTGACCGTGCCCTTCCCTCCATGATTGGAGAGTCGGTTTCCTGTCTCCCGAATGTGGACCAGCCCTGTGACTTTCTTTGGCTAATAGGATGTGGCAGAGGGGACACTTGGTAATTTAGGAGGCTGTCCTTAAGAGGCCTTGCGGATTCTCTGCATTAGGCTCCAAAAGTGCTCCTCCCACCATGTAAGGAAGCCCTGTTTGAACTCCTGAAGGATGAGACTGTAGGAAAGGGCTTAGGCTCATAGCCAGCACCAGTATCTATACCCTCCAGTTCCAATAAAGCTGCCAGATGAGTATCCCTGTGTGAGCTGTCCCGGGCAGGACCATTCAAAGAACCACCCGGCTGAGCACAGCTATGGACTCGTGAGAAATAAAAAGTCATTCTTTTAAGCTACTCCATCTTAGTGTGATTTTTATACAACAGTGTGGAAGAACATGGCATGCGAAAGTATTTTGTACTGTAAGCATGACTTAGATCATGTGGCATTGGCCTTGGGGCCGGGCAGTGGCAGAGAAAATGGTGACGAGACTGAGGAAAGCAGTGTCTGTGTTACACACTGTGTAGTGTTAGAGTTATTTCAAATCTATCCCAGTACTAACTTGGGAGACTGATAATATACCTAATGAACTTGAGGGTCTGGCTACAGAGATTTTCCGGTAGAAGTTGGAACTGTTCATTGGCGTCTGCTATTTGTATATAATAAAATATTGAAGGACAGATGAGCTAAATTAGATACCTTAGGACTTACACATCCAACAACAGAGTTATTAACTGAGACATTAACTAAATCAGACAACTAATTTTTATCCCTAACAGTCAAAAAAGGAGAAAGGTAAGGGTAGCTCTATGGGATTATACAGAAGTTAGAGATATAGGCGAATTACCTTTGTTCCTACTTGAGAAAATTGCTGAGAACCATCTGAACTCTGAGGGGCAGTGTGAGAGCCAAGTCTGGCTTGGCTTCTGTCATTCAGAATTTTGTATATTTCTGAAGCTTTAATTCTGTTCCTCCTATTAAAAGGGGGGAGGAGTATCAACCACACTTCTGCTATACACATTCTCACAGTGCAGTTCATCACTTTTAGCCCAGTTTGATCTCTCTCCCTCGGCTGGTGCGGACAGACTTAATTACGGTCTTCTCAAGAGAATGCGACACCATGGTTCTTGAACATTAATGTCTTGAAACTCAGCGGACCTCATTGTAGGTAGAATCTGCCCATCACCCCAAGCCTCTGCTGCAATAGATCTTCCCTTTAGATAGACACCAGGCAATTCAGAGGCTCACTTGTCATGCCTTGAGAAACACAATTGAAATAGATGCAACTTTTCAGTAAAGGAATAGGTCTGATTTTGCTTTCTTCTATTGCTAGGAGTCGATTGTCTCCTGAAGAGGAAAGGGTGAGTTAAAAACTGAGACACAAATATCTGCATATGAGTATTGGTCCCATGTTTAAAAGGACACGTTAGTGCACACTGTTGGTTTAGACCTAAAGTGTCCCGCAAAAGTCTCATGTTTGGAGATGGGGCCTGTCTGAAGGGGCAGGCCACAGGGGGGTGATCAGAAGGATGTATTCACCATCCGGTTCCTCCTTACTTTTATTCTTCCTGGCCATCATGCAGTGAACAACTTTCCTTGACAATGCATTCTGCCATGCTATTTTTGCCTTGGAGCTGATGTAGGCCATGAGGACAATGGCAGACTGGCTGGATGACAAGATGTACCTGTCAATTACAAAGATCCCGGTTGAGGCTGGGAACAGGATGTGACTATGTAACCTGATCCAGAATGGATGCAACCTGTCCATTATGGCCAGAAAGTGTGGCCAGAACAACTCCCAGTAGTTGTGATCTGGAAGGACATGAAAGGCAGTGGCTATGGACTTCAGCCCTGCTACAGTCTCGCTGTTCTTTCCTGTTTCGGCAGTGGCCCATCCTGCTTGCAGGATGTATCTCTTCCTTTACTTCATTTTTCTTCACCCTTTTCTTTCCTTCCTTTACACTGAATCTTCCTTTATGTTAATGAAAGTTGTGTTTATCTTTTCTCTGGTTGTCCCAGCCAATTCTTTGGGTGGGATAGAAAGAGCCTAGAATTTTTAGACACCATGCCCTCCGGCAACAGAGCCAGCTAACTAACCATGGACTGAATCCACTGAAATTGTGAGCCAAAATAAACCTTTCCTCCTTAAAGTTGCAGGTGTTGTGTATTTTGTCCCAGTGCCAGAAGCTAAAGCACACACACACCCATGTTCATAGCAGCACTATTCACAATAACCAAGAAGAAACAAATTAAATGTCCATTGATGGATGAGTGGAAAAACAAGATGAGGTAGATATGTACAATGGAAGATTATTCAGCCTTAAAAAGAAAGAAACCCTAGCCAATCACAGTGGTTCAGGCCTATAATCCAGCTCTGTGGGAGCCCCAGGCAAGAGGATCGCAAGTTCGAGCCCAGCCTGGGCAACTTAATTAGTTGGCAAGACTGTCTCAGAATAAAAATTTTTAAAGGCTAGGGATGTAGCTCAGTGAGAAGGCCCTGAATTCAATCCCCAGTGCTAGAAAAAAAGAACCCATGACATGTTACCACCTGAGTAGACCTTAAAGGATGTTAGGAGAAGTGAAATAAGTCACTTACAAAAAGAAAAATACGGTGTGATTCCACTTGCATGGTGTGGCTAAGGAGTCAGATTCAGAGCAACAGAAAGTAGAATGGTGATTACCAGATGCTGAGGGAAGGGGAAGGGAGGAGCTGTCTGATGTATATAGGGGTTCAATTCTAAAGCTGATGTTTTGAAGATCAGCTTCATAACATTGGGAATAGACTTGATGCAGTTAAGTCTTGAAAGCGGCTAAGGTTAGGGCCCGGGATTTAGCTCAGTGGTTCTATCACCTGCCTTGCAAACGCAAGGACCCGAGTTCAATCCTCGAGTGGTTAGGATGGTAATTTGTATGTTTTTAAAAAAAAGTTTTAAACCACAATTAGAACAAAAATCATAGCGTGGGGGCTGCCAGAGAATAGGAAGGTCACACTGTTAGGATGGATGTTTAAAGCCTGATTGTAGATGGGGAATTTGCAACGCTTGTCACGAATGTGAAATAACAAACGCAGGGACAGTGAAAGCAATTGTTGCTTTAGAATAAGGCCAGCCTCGTGAACGCGGGCTTTGGATGAACGGAACATGGGCACCTCCTACAGCTCCAGCAGAGCGGCAGAGTCCAGCTCTAAACGAAGGCGCTCTTCGCCTCCTGCTGGCCGGTTTTGGAATTGCTCAGTTTGAGGATCGCAGGCTTGAAAATGCTCCTCAGTAAGACGTTCCTGTTACTAAAATGTAGGTGTTTTGCATTCACCAAACTATTTCCTGTAGAGCTGTGAAACTCCTAGAGCCACTGTATGGGTTCTTTGGCTAATTACAATGAACAATGAATATGCTCAGTCACCAACTGCTAAGCCTCCATAGCGCGGTGCTCAACACTGGTTTTAAAGATGGCATGGGGGTGGGCCGCGGTTTGCGGCCTAAGGGCACAGATGTGTAAGTCAGCAAATCCAGTGCTGCAGAGTTTTGTGTGTGCTACGAGGCGTGTGTGCTCTGGAGAATAAGAACTGGGCAAGGAGGAAGTAAAGGGGTTCAGGAGTCCAGTTAGCGATTTGGGTCCCTGCCCTCAGAATTCGGGAGAAGCAGCCATCTGGCCATAGAGAGGCACACGCTCCTTGTCAAAAGGCAGCCTCTTCTTTTTCTAGTTGTATTTTCCAAAGCAGGCTTTTCTTTCGGAATAATTATAGAGGCATCGAGCTGCAGAGACAGTGGAGAGAAGGCCGGTCTCCTCCACCCGGGTTCCCAGTGATTCATCTTCCAGCCAAGGGGCTGACAACAGGGTCAGACATGCGTTGTTCTCTGTCGCTCTGTGACAGGTTTTGATTAGGCCAGCGTCAGCGCAACCACGACCGACCACGACCGACCACGACCGACGACGACACTGCGATGGTCTTTATCAGATGTCCCCAAGCCTCCTGCGCTCACAGGTGGGGGTTTGGGGAGGTGACTGGGCTATGGGGTGGGGACCCCGCATCCTGGGTGAGTGATACCCGGTTAGTCCACTGATGGTTTCTAGCTGGGCGTGGCGGTGGGAGGTGAAGTCTGCTGGGAAGATGTGTTACCCTCTTCTGTGGATGGCTGCTTCCCATCGCCCTGCCATGAGGAAGCCCCCTCTGCCAGGCTGCCCTGCCTCTGAGCCAGCCCACTGCGGACTGAAACCTCCACACACTGCAAGCTAAAATAAGCCTCTCCTCCTTTAACTTGTGGGTGTGGGTATCGCGTCTCAGCTGAGGAAGGGACTGAGACACAAAGTGAGCCCCCTGGCGCCCCACGAGCTCTTCCCTGCAAAGCCCTCAGTCCTGCAAATCATCAGTGCGTTAGAAGATGACGATGACAGCGAAGGGGGAGACAGACACGCAAACCAACCACACAAGGGGCCCGTCATTTCCAGAAAGTGCGAGAAATGGAATCACACAGTATGCGACCTTGTGAGACCTGCTCTCCCCAACCAGAGTACTTAGCACAATTTCCTTGTAATCATCCAAGGTGTCGAATGAAGCAAGAGCTTGTCGCTCTTGTGTTGCTGAGTGGTGTTCTTGGGCTGCATGTTTGTTTAATCATTCACCTCTTGGAAACACTTTGGGTTATTTCTAGCTTTTATCTATTACATATAGAACTGCCGCGAATTACCATGATCTAGTTTCGTGGAGATATAAGTTTTCATTTTTGTGGGTTAAGTAACCAGGGAAAATAATTACTAGGTTGTATACTAAGTGTTTTTTTGGTTTGTTTGTTTGTTGTTTTTTTTTTTTTTTAAGAAACTGCTAACCTACTTTCCAGAATGGTGGTAACATTTTATTTCACTTCAGTATTCTGTGTCATCATTTTTAATTTTTGCTTTGTTGGTAGATGTGTAGTGATAATTCAGTGGTCTTGCTTTTTTTTTTTTTTTTGGTACTGGGGATCAAACTCAGGTCATTGCACTTGCGCAGCAGGCAGCGAAACCACTGAGCTAAATCCCTGGCCCCTTGCATTTTCATTTTTAATAACATTGAATATATTTTCATGTGCTTATTTGCCATCTGAATATCCTCTTTAGGGAAAAAAATCTCATCATATCTTTCACCCACTTTCAAAGTGAATGGTTTAATTTTTTAACTACTGTATTCCGAGCTCTTATGAATTCTAGACATGTGTCCTTTGTCAGGGGTATAACTTGCAAATATATTATATTTGTATTTATATTATATTTATAATATATATTTATATTGTATTATTATATGGTGAGGCTTATTTTTCACTCTCTTAATAGGATCTATTGCAGAATAAACACTTTTATTTTTTTTTTTTAAAAAATTTTTTATTTTTGATACCAGGGATCGAACTCGGGACCTTGTGCTTGCAAGGTAGGTGCCGGAACCACTGAGCTAAATCCCTGGCCCTAAACATTTTTAATTTTGATGAAATCTAACCTTTTTTTCTTTTATAAGTCATGCTGTTGGAGTCGGGTCTAAGAACTTGTTTAGCTATTTCAGGCGTTCTGGCTTTCCTTATGGTTTTTGGGACAATCATGTTTTCATCAACAACGTATCTCGCTTGTAGGGAACAGGGAAAGGGGACATTACTAGAACCTCTGCAGGAGTTGCAGTGGCCACAGGGCACATTCCTCTGAACTTTCTAAAAACTGGCTTCTCTTTTCCCCCCATTAAATAATTAATTCAGGGCCGGGGATTTAGCTCAATGGTTCTGCTGCCTGCCTTGCAAGCGCAAGGTCCTGAGTTTGATCCCTGGTACCAAAAAAAAACCAAAACACCAAAACCAAAAAAACAAAACAAAACAAGAAAATCCAAAAATTAATGCACATTGGTTATACAGATTAGAGCTTCGTTTTGGCAGATTTGCACTCACACGATATCCTTTAATTATCCCCCGTTACCCCTTTGTCTTACCCTCCCTATTTTCACAAGTTTTGGTTTCAGCGCACATGACACACTTTGATCATATTCATCGCCCCCATAACTGCTTCACACTCCCTCTCTGGTCCTTAATCCCTTTCCCTTCTCTAATAGCCTCTCTCTCTCTCTCTCTCTCTCTCTCTCTCTCTCTCTCTCTCTCTCTCTCTCTCTCTCTCTCGTCATATTTTTAGATTCCACACTAGGGAGAACCTGGGATATGTGTCTTTCCGATTGTGGCTGATTTTTCTCAACACGGTGGTCTCCAGATCCACCCATTTTCTTGGGGATGACAAATTTTTGTTCTTTTACAGCTGAATAATACTCCATCATGGATATGGTGTATTTGCTTTATCCATTCGTCTGCAGATGGGCATCTAGGCTGGTTCTATGTCTTGGCGATTGGAAATTGGGCCACGACAAACAAGGGTATGCAGCTGTCACTGGCTCAGGTCTGTACTGAGAAGTGGGATAGCTGGGTGGTACGGCAGTTGCATCTTTAGCTTTCTGAGAAACCTCTGTATTGATTTACACAGTGGCTGCACCAGTCTGCATCCCCACCAGCCGGTTCCTCCCCCACCTCCTCTTCCCTCAACCTCTCCAGCGTTTAGTTTCCTGTTCTCTTGGTGATAGCCATTTCCAGGGTGAGATAGAATCGGTGTAGTTCTGATTTGCATTTCCCTAATGGCTAAAGACGTCAAACACTTTTTCATACACTTATCAGCGATTTGTACTTCTTTTGAGAAGCTTCGCTTCAATTCTTTTGGCCTCTGTTTGGACAAGCTTCAGCAACACCAGCGTCCAAAGGAGCGCAAGTTCCAGCCGCCTAGCCTTCTGCGGTGGAGGTGCCATTCGTGCTTCAGTGCTACGTCCCTCTGGCCAGCAGGGGGCAGTAGGTGACTATGAAAAAGGCAGCAAGGACGGCGCAGAATCGGAAGTTAGAGTTCAACTTGGATAGCAAAGGAACTACTGCTTTGTGTGGGGCCTCTAAGCTGCTGAAGTGGTACATATTGTTTGGACATCCACACATTCACAGTAGAGTTGTTGTCATTGCATAGGAGCTTGAGGCCTAGAGCCTGACTTCTCCATTTACTCTAGAAAAACTCTCTTCTGGGCTTTGAAGCAGCCCCTGCCCTGGAGCAATCTCTCACTGGGACGAGAGACGCCATTCTTACCGGTCACCTGAGCGCCCACACCTTCAGCCTCGGCAGCGGGGTGAGGCGGGGCAGCCTCTAGCTGCTCCCAAGAGTCAGCTGCTAAATCTCCGGAGTCGCTGCAGGCTGGCTGTCAGCTTGCTCCTCTGAAACTGGCCACGGTGGAAGCATTTATGACAGAAATCTTCCAGTGTTGCAAACCAGCGCTTCGCCCATCCCCGCTGGTTGTGAACTATTTACCAGCGTGCCAAGCACTCTGGCTGCCTCCCTGAACAGGGCCCTTCTTCACTCCCGGACCCGGTCCGCATTCACCTCCGCCTGCAGTGACCTGAACCCGGCCACCCTCTCACCGTGACTTCCTTCTCCCTGGCCTCTGGCTCCCCAAAGCCCTTGGCCTGTGTCTCAGGGTACAGTACTCCTGTCTCAGATGCACGAATGCTCCCCAAGTGTTTCGTGCCGAGAGGTTTGCTCTGAATTCCCAGAGGGAGTTTGGAGATAGCGCCGTGCGCTCGTAGCTCTGTAGATGTTAGCACTTAATAGATGCTCAATGAATGACTGTGATTTTGGTTATGGCCACAGAACGGCTTTCTAATTCTTGTATGCTCCACCCTCTGACCCCAGCCAACTTACTGTTATTTTTTCTTTCTCACGTCTTTCCTTGTCATATTTGCTGCGTATCACTCCGACCACGGCCCTGGGTGTAGCCCATAGCCACCTCCCATTCTCTCCCTCTTTGCCTGTGCTCTTCCCTCCCACACATCGCTTCCTGTTTCCTCAAGAGCCATTCCCCCCTCAGCCCTTCACCTCTGCCTCCCTCAGTAACCCGATGATCTCTCCACAGCCTGGGTCTTTCCATGTGTCCACGAACTTCTAACATTCCATGAAAAGGGGAAAACGAACACATCCACTGTGGTCCAGGAGACCGCACAGAGGACTGGCGGGGCCCAGGAGGAATCTTCTCCGAACAGCACTGCGAGCGATCCACAGGGGCTCGGATGTGGGTGAGATGCGGAGGCGCCGGGCTGTGTGTGTTTGCAGTGACTCCCTGTGCTCCATCCTCATAAACCCCTTTTGGAGAGATATCTCTTGAGAAAGAATTTTGGTTTGAAATGGGAAGAAAGCAAGCTGGAAGCCTAATTGGGAAGCCAGAGATGTGAATGTAATTCTTTTTTTTTTCTTGGTACCAGGGATCGAACTCGGGTCCTTGCGCTTATAAGGCAGGAGGCGGAACCACTGAGCTAAATCCCCGGCCCTTAATGGAAGTCAGAGATGTATCAAGGGGAGAATGGTAACAATTTTGAAGTGGAAAATACCTTGCAAGGAGTAAAAATAGTGGCTTTTCTGTGGCATGTGAGGCGGTCTGGCTGCCACCCTTTCATTAACTGACTTCCTGTGCCCCCCGGGGCCGTCCTGCGCCGGCTGATTGCTGCCTTTGGTGGCTCCCCCAGCTGCTGTCTCTTCTCAGGCAAGGGTTCCAGGAAGACAGGCAAACAGCAAGAGCAGTTTCCTGTGGGAAAGCCGAGCTGTCAGTCACGGATCAGGAGCCTGTGGTTGATTGAGAGCAGGTGCAGGTGCGGGAGGGGCTGGGGAGAGGTAAAAGAGAAGGAGAAGGGGTTATATTTTTCATCTTCTTTTTTGTGCTATGGGTAAAGCGAAGGATTTTTGTCTGTGAGGAAAGAGACAAAATACACAAAGAGAGAGCAAATACAAGCGAACCCTCTCCCAGCAGGAAGAGAAGACCACGGTCCATAGCCAAGCGCTCCCACTGGGTCCCTGAACTTGTCTGGGAATATGCTGTGCCCCGCTGCTGCTCAGGCTGCTCCCACAGTGATTTCCGGTTCTTGCAGGGCGGGCTGGGAACTCCTCACTCTATTCCCACCTATGATAGCCATTCTCCCCGTCCTTTCTGTTAACTCTTGAGGGCCTCTGATGTTCCTGGTTTTGTGCCCTAACATTCTCTCACGAAGGATTGATGACTTTAATCTATGTTTTGTCATTTTGAGCTGTGAACTCCTCTTAGGCCTTATCTGTGGAAGTCTTCGCGGCCTGGCTTTGGGATACGTCTCTCCGAAAGTTTCCAGTTTGCATAAATCAGGCACCCTGGAGATTTTAGCATCTCAGGACTAACTTTCATATTAATCTCCTGGCCCGGGCTTTCCAGACTACATAGGTAGCGCTGTTTCCAACCTCAAGCGGCTTTTTGGGAAGGCCCACATCTGGAAATGCCTGGGGAGATGTTTTACTTGCCATGCGGATCAGGCTCCTCCTCCATGCATCACTGGGTGCATTTCTTTCCACCCCTTCGACCAGGGTTTGGTCAGTAAGCATTCTGGCTTTACTGGGAAAATGGTGATGAGCTGGTGGTCGCCGTTTCATCTCCGCTTTATGAGTTCAGGGTTTCTCTCTGTGTGCTCACGCGGGTGCCAAAACTAGAGTCCTTGTGGAGGGGCCTGGAAACCCTCTTTCCTCCCAGGGAAGCCTCCGTGTTATTTGGCCCTCACTGCTGCCATTTTTAATTGCTTTTCACCTGAAGGCGCTATAGGTTTCTCCCTTTTCTCTTGAGAGCTCAACAAAGCATTTTAAAGAACATTGACTATATTTTACCCCGGATGTCTAGGTTGGATGTGGGAGAATGTTCAGTTTTAATTACAGCCTGGAAACAAGCTGCTAGTTTGTAACAATCCGGAGATGCTAAACTCCATTCAAGCCACCCGAACTATCCGCACAGACACAACGGCGGAGCAGTCCCAGGACGGCGGCTCCTTCTCCGGTTACCGCAGGCAGCGTTCACACATCTAGATCCAGGTGAGTCCTGTCACGAGCACGCCACCTCCCAGGCAAGCAAGGTACTGTACACGCGACCCTTGCCACCTGTCTTTAGTTTGCAATTGTGGTCACTTGATTTCTCTGTGTAATCACTTTAGATACATCTGCCTTTATCAAGGATCACAGTGACTCTCTTTCAACACTCACTGTCCTGGGATCACTCAAGATCTCTTCCGATTGTTCACCATTGAGAGTCAATCATTCAGTTCCCACGGAGCAAGCTGCAAGTCTGCGGTCCCTCAGTGTAGCTATGCCAGTCGTTGCCACACGGTGGCGATGATAAACGCAGCTCCTGCTGAAGCCCCCGGGCTCCTCCGATTTCGTCCTTGCTGGTAGCCTCATTAGGACTGAAAGGTCATAGCTCTGAGCCTAATCCAGGTTGTCAGCAAGAGTATTTTAAAGCTATGGCAGAGCAGCCCATCCTGAGGGCCTTTTAGTCCAATCTCCTGCCTTCCTGCATTGAGATAGTGCTTAGCCTCGGTGTATTTCAAGAATGCTAAGCTTCCCACATCCTTTTTGTTCTCACCTAATGCTAATAAAAATAATAGCTCAAACCCACTCTGCAGTGGCACTGACGTCCATAGAAAGCAAGTGACTTTCCAAGGGAATTCTGCAAATTCGTGGAGGAGGGAACTTCACTGCCCTCCGTAGTCTCACACAGCGTTTGGACCCCAGCTCTAGCCACACAGGAAGCCATTTGAGGTAAACCCCAAATATCTCCTCTATATCTGCACACAACCCTGCTGCTCACGGTCGGAGACTCAGAGCTGCCTGAGCTTGTTCCTCTGGATCCTGGCAGTTGCAGACACAGCAGGGGCTCTCAGCTGTGGTCCCCGGACTGGGGGTATCGGGAATGCCAGGGAACCTGTAGGAAATGAAGATTCTCAGGTCCCACCCCTGACCCACGGAGTCAGAAACTGAGGGTGGAGACCAGCACCCCTTGCTCTACGAAGCCCGAGCTGCAAAGATTCGTATGATCCCTCAGGTTTGAGAAACACATGCACCATTTTGTCTGTTGGGGTCTCTGGATACAGTGCCAGGGTGGAGTAAGATTTTGAAGCCCTACAAAGGTATTTGTAAAACTCAGTTTGATCTCCAAGTTGAGAAAAAAAATACTAATAGTATTTTGTAATCTACACCACAAATAGCATGTTGGTTATTGGCGGAATCCAAATTGTTGTAGTTATCCCTTTAGTTTATTTAAAGCTTCCCAGAAGGAATGGTGTAGTTGTATCTTGTTTTGTTACTTAATTCTTGAATTAGAGTCTGAACTTCTCTTATGGTGTCTCTGCGGATGAAGGTTAAGAAAGTGGGAAGGACAATTGTCAAGTTCCAGAGATGCCGTCAGATGAAAGATACTGGCGTCATCTACAAGAAAGTGTGGATGATTATATTGAAGTGCATTTCTCTAAGATGCCTTTAAAACTGAATCATTAATGAGACAAGAAAACACCTCCAAAATTATGCATAATCTGACTAGTCTGTTGAGACAGGTGTCCTCTTTTATCTCTATTTTCTTCCCCGTCTCTGCTCATTTACTTGTGTATTCTCTAACGTAAACAGGCTAGACGTTTCAGTAAAATCACAAAAAGCAACAACAAAAGAATGTTGAGTGAGTGCTTATGTATCAGCTGTTAAGTGCCTTGAGATCATACTTAAAGTAACCCAGTGAATATTGAACTAAGTTGATGTTCACATCAACATAAAAGAGGTTTATTGCTTTCTCTTAGCAATGGTGGACTAAGGTTTCAGAAGGCGAAATTACGTTCACATGGTCACAGGATTAAATGTGGATCTGGGATTTAATGCAGGTCTTTGACACGTTAGATACCACAACTTTTTAAACAATACCATCCTGAGAAGTGGTGTCAATAACTGGGTAATTTTTCATGTCCAAGGAATATTGGTTCCATTAACTGTTCTTATGGGATCTGGACATTGGTGAAATAATTTAGCTTTTCTGCCAGTCTACATGGACACATGTTTAATAAAAATGTACCTTGGGGCCGGGGATTTAGCTCAGTGGTACTGTCGCCTGCCTCGAAAGCACAAGGTCCTGAGTTCGATCCCCGGTACTAAAAAGAAAAAAAAAAATGTTTCTTAAGTATAAAAAGTCCAAATTTGCTACATTTGAATAAACTTCAACTGTTGTCATTTAAGGGGAAAGTTTCATATAAGAAAGCCTATTTTGGGACTTTATTACTCCCTGTTCTCTTAGAAGACTCAAAGGAAGCAAATCCCATCACTCTGTTTTGTGTGGCTGCTTAGAGCCAGTCTGTGGCTACTGCTTGACTCTCAGCCCGCAGGCCAGGCTGCCCACAGGTACCATTGACTCACAGACGCCTGTTATTGGTATTGCAACTGGGGCGAATACAATATAAAAGGCTTTGCTCATAAACACTGCTTTCATCCAAGTCGTTGATTCTTGGAAACATTTCCACTGACTAGCCCAGGCCTTGCCGTCTGCTCTCTCTCTGACCCTGGTATTTGAGGAAGCAGCTAATTAAGAAATTGACATGCAACCCACATAATTTGCTCACCAAATCAGCATCTCTCTCTTTTTTCTTTTTTCAGTGCTCATGAGGTTGTAGTAATATCTACGGATTTGGCAAGATGTTCTTGAAATACTGAGATGTGAAAAGCCGGGTTTGGTGCTGCACACCTGTAATCCCAGCACTCGGGAGGCCGAGGCAGTAGGATCACCAAGAGTTAGAGCCCAGCCTGAGCTACATAGTGAGTTCAAGGCCAGGTTGAACTACATAGTGAGACTCTGTCTCAAAAAACCAAAAAAGAGAAGGATTGAGATGTGAGAAAATGGTCAACAAATAGTTTGTATTGTATTTAATCATTAAAGTTATGTTTATTAAACAGTCTAGATGGATGTACACACCAACAGAATATAGAGTTGTGCTGCCCCAAATAATTATATTTATGTAATTTAAAAGTTTCTGTGAGTCTTTTTAAAGCAAAGAAAAATAGGCAAAATTAACTTTGATGACATTAATATATTCTTATGTATAGTATTGTATGTAGTTTTATAGATATATAATTATGTAATTCATATACAATTAATCTATTAATATTCAAATATAAAATCTATTGATACATTTTAACAATATATTAAAACATGCTGTTATATAATAAAATATACTAATGACATATTTCATTTAACACACTACAATATTATTATTTCAACATATGCTTTAATGACAAAATTATTAATATATGTTTTTTCTTATTTAGTCTTTGAAATCTGGGATGTATTTTTCATTTGCAGCACATTTCCATTTGGACACTCAATTTTCTCGGAAAGTAGTTGATATTTATATTTCATAAAACCTGTGGCAGAAAAAATAAACTCAAATACCTAAGTTATTCTAGTCCTATACAAAACATTTTTCAGTAATTGGATTATCACTTCTAAAAATTAAATGAGCTAAAATGAAATAAAGTTTAGAAACCTCTGCCTCAGTTAGAGTACACTTCCAGTGCTCGGTAGGGACATGCCATCAGTGGCTTCTGCCCTGGAGCTTGAGGTGGAAATTGATTTCCATGAAGCCTCAAATTCTGACAGGGACAAATCTGAAGAACCTTTCTGCTTCACCCTGCTTGACCAGCTGCCAACACCAGTTGTTGGCCCAGTTCCTTGTGTCCGGTTCCTGTCACAGTGCCACACAGCACACCGCGTAATTCCAGGGGCCCTTCTCTGTCTCGCCCTGTGGTGGCCTCCAGGTGACATGGCCGGCGAACCTGGCCTTGCCACTGAGTGCCTGGCCTGGTGTGTGCTGTGGGGGGACCGCCCTCCGCACCAGGCCTCTCCTTCCATCCACCATGATGGACTCTGAGTGACGGCCTCTTCCTCCTCCCACATCCACCCTGTGAGATGTCGCCATGAACAGACAGCCCCTCAGTAGCTCCCTGGTCAGAGCCATCCATGGTCAGAGGTCGCTGAGAAAGTGTCCTGGCCTCACCTCCCTGAGGAGGGGCGGATGAGATCAGGCCTGCAGGTCAGATTCAGAATCTTGATCCTCATCCATCAGTAAAAATGAGTAAATATCTTCATTTAAAAAATGAATGTAATGAGATTCTGGAAGACCCTTATCGAGGCTTGAGTGAGGAATACCTGAGTTTGTCCTTAGAGAGAACCTACAGAAACAATTTTGCGGATGGTGTCACCGTGATGCCTGCTTCAAAGTTCAGTGGAAGCCTGGTGATCTCTGCAGCCTGGAAACAGGAATTGGAAGGGAAATGAGAAAGCCAGAGGGCCAGGCTACTCTGTTCCAGTCAGGGAAATCCCGCAGTCCTGAGGTCAGAGGACTCTAAGTGAAGAGTAGGTTACAAGTGCAAGAATGAGGAATTGGAGTAGGATCTGGAAATCATTTTGAATCTTGGTAAAAGAAGCATTTAAGGAATTTGCCACAATAAGTAGACAGTTTGCTTTAGAGAAATCAAATCAAGAGGACAAACACATCAGAGTGGATATAGGACATCAGTCAGAGAGCCTGGCTGGGGCCTCAGTTCAGGGGAGCCCCAGGTCTAGGGGAGAAGCCCTTGGCCTCAGATGTTCTCAAAGCCAGCTCTGCAATAGGTTGCACTTCTAGGAGCCTTATAAGGGGCACTAATGCCACATCTAATTACTTAGGCATCCCTTTTCACTCTCCTCCTTTCTCTTCTATTCCTGAATTGAAACTCAAGTTGTTAGCTTTGGTCTGGCTGTTTGCACATATCATTTGAAATTTGGACAGTACTAGATGTCTCTGTTATTTTCTTGTCATTGAGACATAATACCCAACACTCACAACTTAAGGGAGGAAAGGTTTATTTTGGTTCACAATTTGTAGAGGTTTCAGCCCATATTTGTCTGGTTCAAAGGCAGGGCAGCATGGCAGAAAGGCATGGCAGAGGAGAAACAGTTCATGGCAGGGCAGACAGGAAGCAGAGAGAGGGATCAAGGGAGGAGGAGGGAAGCAGACTCTTCCAAGCCATCCCCTCAGTGACCCACTTCCTCCACCCAATATCACATTTAGCTCTAAACTCACAGTGGACTGATCCACTGATGACTATCACATCCTCGTGATCCATTCACTTCCCCAAAATTCCCACCTAGAGTTGCATGAGGCTTTAGAGGGACATCTACATATAAACCACAACACTAGATTTTTAATTTCAGTTTCTTCCTAGAGATTTGCTGCTGAGCTTCATGATTGAGGATGGATTTTTCCTTCCACAGAATAGACTGGGGTAAAGCAACTGCAGGGCTATTTTGTCCATTGGTAGGACATGAACAGATCTGGAGCCTATGAACTTTTTAGAGGCCCATGAAAGTGCCTGATTCCTGAAAAACGTGTAGGTTCAAAATTATATGAAAGATGTACAATGAAAGTAATAAAAATTCAATCAAAATCTACAAATGCAACACTGTGTCAGCTGCATTCAAATTTAGTGTTCTTACAATTTTTGTTTCATTCAAAAATAATTTTGGAAGCTGGAATTTCTTATTTTGAAAGAATTCCTAAGTACACATGGTGATAGCTAACAGATCATAGCTAACTATAAATCAAATGCCACTCATAGCCAAATAATTTAACAGCAAAATTATAAACATCCTTTGAATAAATATACAGCCAAAATTATATTTAATGTGGGATTCGGGTTTGTTTTGATATGTTTTATGTGACATAGAGTGGCACTTCCATCCTAAGAGTACTTAGGGTCCACTAAGACTTAAAAATAACCCTGAAAACCCATTCCTACTCATCCATACCGGCCTTTCCCTTTGCACAGAGTAGGCAGTGTGGGGTATTGGGTAAGTGGACTACCACTGAGTGTATTGATTTCTACCTAGCGGTGAGGATTTTGACTGGTCAACCTCTTCATTTATTTGGGTATGGAAAGAAGATTATAGATGACAGATGAGTCTGGTACCTAGTAGATTGGTAATGTCTAAAAAAAGAGAGAAGATGGGTTAAATGCTTGTACCCTGTGGGAGAATAGAAGTGAACAGAGGAATAGAATTGTACTTAGAATCAAGGACTTAATTCAAAAGTTAAAACTGTAAGAGGCTTTAGAACCCCACACTTTGTAAGTTTCAATATCATCTATTGGAGAAAGGATATCCATAAAATGATTGTACGAATTGGGTCTCAAGATGGACTGCATTACTTCTCCCAATGACTTGTTCCCTTCCCTGCAGTATAACCAACCAAGCATTTTACACCCACTGCAGTGGAACTCCCAGAGTTCTATTTCCCCCACTTCCTCCTTGGACATGTGACTTGCTTCAGCCAATGAAAGTGCAAGGATGCCACATTCAAGCCGGAACTTGAAGGGCAGTTGTGGGATTTGGCTCCGCCTCTTGCTCATGTCCGTCCTTCTCCCCCTCCCCTCAGATTTCTGTATACCAAATAAGTGCTGCTTTTGCAGTCTGGTTCCTGAAATGAGAAGTACATGGGGCAAAGCCACAGCAACAGGTTACCAGCTAACAAGTACTTGTGCGAGAAATAAATGTTTGCTGTCCCAAGCCACTGAGATTTGGGCCTTGTTAGTGACAACAGGTAAGTTAATTTGTACAGGTGTTCAGGGGGAAAACTCACCCAGGTGAAAGCATTGTTCTCATAATTTTATTGATCTAATTTGAGAAAGAAGAGTTTTATGTTAACCAGCAGTAAAGACAACAAGCATGCTCATTGTCTCAGAATAATGTTTTGAATACTGATAGAAACCAAGACTTCGGAAGAATTAGCGTTAGTACAAAGGTAGTCCTTGGGCCACTGAAGTCGCTCTGCCACACGATCCCACACCAAGATGCTGGGAGTGACCCAATTGAGATGTTTGAAGAGCTGATAAAGTTACTTATTTGTCCCTAATATGCTTACTTATGTGGGCATTTCACATTTTTCAATTACCAGTGTGACATATTCTGATTGCCAGTTGTGTGAGAGCTAGGAACTTTTTGCAAGGTACTTTCTGTACTTCATAGAAAATTAGTGTTAAATAAATCAGCTCATTTTCCACTGGCTTAATTTAGCACACTACTTATTTCTACATGCCATGAATCTTTTCTTTCTTCTCTAAGCAAAATAAGTCAAGTGCCTTGACTCAGAAGAGCATAAACTTTCTGAACGTTTCTGCAGGACCCTGTTGTCTGTGTAGGCATCCTCATCTGTCCTGCTACATACGGCTGATTTGCTCATTGACTTAGCAAATGTTGATTGATCGCTACTGCATGTCAAGTGCTGTTCTATACTCTACAGATATAGTGGAGAACACGAGAAGCCACATTTTATTCTCTTGGATTTAATATTCTTGGAAATCCTTAGGAAAAGATCTGCTTAAGGAGAAGTAATAGAAAAATCCAAAGCCACTGGCAGCCTGAACTTAGAGCACTCAAGTAGTGGTCGGAAGGCAACATGGCTGGGAGGAGTTGAAAGAGGAGAGGGGAGATGGGGCTGGGAGGGTGGTGGGAGTGGAGATCACAGGGCCCCGGGAGCCACACGGAGGAGACTGGAGTTCACCTCATACAATGAGAAGCCACAAGAGATTTCTATTTGAGAAAGATTATTCTAGCAGCAGAGCATGGAAAAGAAAGCAGAGGAATGAGGGGGAGGAAGGAAACTGTGGGCGGAGGGAGGATTGGAGAACTCCAAGAAGGAGACACGGCGACCCGGGCCACAGTTGGACTGGCGGAAGTGGGGAGGAGTGTCAGGCTCAGGGTGTAGTTTGCACAAGGTGGCTGTGGGGTGTGGGCAAAAATACGTCAAGGTTGTTACCTCAGCTTTTGGGCTGAGGGACTGGAAAACCTGGTGTGCTGTTACTTGTCTTGGGGAACAAACAGATTATTATGGGCATAGGGAGGGGTTGTGAATCTTAGCGTGGGAACGTGTTGGATCGAGAGGCAAATTATCCTGGGTGCCAGGCTGCCACTGCCTGCAGGCTGGCTATCATGAGGGTGCCCACTTCTCCTCTCGGGGTCCAAACATTTGCCATAGCCACCTTGGCACTCTGGAGACCACGGAGGTTGAGGGCAGGTGAACTTCGGATACCTAAAGCCCCCTAAAAGGCTTCAACTGTAGCTGTCATTATAAAGAGAAAGGAACTTCAAGACCCAGAGAAGCAGCCATATCTATCCAGTACCTTGCAAGTAGTAACATTTATTGTCTGGCTTCAATTCTGATAATGGGACTCAAACTCTCTCTAATGCAGGAGTTGGAAAGTTATGGCCTGTGGACTAAATGTGAGCCTCTTCCTGATTCTGTTAATGAAGTTTTACTGGTATACATCAGGTCCATTTGTTGATGTACTGTCCATGGCTGCTCTGGGCGTTGAATGGATAGAGACTGTGTGGCTCAGAAAGGCTGAAATATGTCCTGTGGGACCCTTCAGAGGAAATGATTCCCAGTCCCTGTGCTGGTGGAACCCACAAGCCCAACTGTCAGCCCATGTGCTGTGAGCAACGCCAACTCCATTCAAGGGGGTCAAAGGCCACTTGGGTGAAATCAACCTGCCCATTCCCTCCCGCCGGCACAGCTGGTTCAAGGGGACCCTTGGTCCCAGCTGGGCTATCTTGAGAGCTGAAGAATTTTGTTTGCATTCTGGGACAGTGCTGTAGCTTTTTCTGCTGGTTCTGAGTTCAGAAGAACGTGGCCTTGGGAGTGCTGGCAGCCACCAAAGGACAGACAGCCTCAGTTACCTCCTGAAGCAGAAGTCGCCACGGGCAGAGAAGCTCTGGAGTCAGACAGGGAGGACCGGACCCGGGTGATGCAGGCTGAACTCCTTCATCCTGCTCCAAGGCACCCCAGGCTTTCCTGTTATATTCTCTTTTCCCCAACAAATTCCCTTCTTGCTTCAGCCAGGGTAGATTGACTTTTTTTCTTTTTGATTATTTTAAACTGAAGCCCAGTGGATGTAAATGGATATAATGCTGGATCATGATGCATGATTTATTAGATATTGAGATGAAATTAAGAAATGTATGCCTTTTGACAGTATATCTTTCTTACGAATCCCCGCTCAAATGGCTCTAAAATCTCAGCTGAAAGGGAATTTTCTTTATTGTACCCTCCAATAGGATTTTCCTCCATAAAACTGCGAAGATATTTAAGATGTTCAACCTTATTTTATGGTGATTTGAGGGGGAATGTAAATGATTGAGTATGCTTTAGCAGCAGTTGAATTTGCAGGCACCAATGAAAGATGAGCCAAAATGAGGTAGAACAAGGAGAATGAAAGAGATGATTAGATTACTGCCCTCCTTGCTGCAACCTTCCCTCCTCACTTCCCTGAACTGAGGGAGGAGAAAATATTTTAAATTGATTCAAGATTAAATTTTGATTTAGCTTGGACTGGATATTTAAAATATCTGAATATGAAAATACTGTAATAGCCAAAAATAATCCCAAAGCTATGGGATCTACCCCAAATGGTTCAAGAAATGGGACTGGCAGAGCTACCAAAACACACTTAATGTCTAGAGGTTGGGTGTGGGTGGGAAATAAAATTGTATCTTGGTTACATTCTGACCAAATTCTGGCTGTCCTACGAGCTATTTACATATTCTGTGCCTGATTGTTTTGTCTTACATTCATGGCTTTGGAACTTAAATGTAAAATAACAATTCTTTAAAAATATTTTAGCTCTTTAAATTACCTGCAGACAAATCAGACCTAGAATGCTAATTTTCATTTTTTATTTATTTTTTTTGTACTGGGGATCAAACTTGGGTCCTTGTGCTTGTGTGGCAGGTGGCAGAACCACTGAGCTAAATCTCTGGCCCTAGAATGCTAATTTTTAAAGCGATTACCCATTTATTCTTGTGGTAGTTTAATTAAATAAGCTATTTAATTTAATACATATTTATTGAGAATCTTCCACATCTAAGATGACTTCTAAGCTTAAGAACTTTGGAACTATAAGGGAGAGAAATAAAGTAAATTTATAGAGACTTAGAATAGTGCTTTCAAATAATTCCAGTTTGATTTTGAGATTAAAAGAATGTACAAAGAGGATTTTGAGATTATTCTGAGTAGCCCTTTGAAGCCATTTGGTAGAAAAATTTGAATACTATACTGAACAGTTAGTGTTTACCTTGATCCCTATAAGGGAATACTGCATTTTTTTAAGCAACAAATTTGTGTGACTAGAGATATTAATCTAGTGTCAGTCATTAAGAAGAACTGGGGAGGAACAGGAAATCAAGTTACCAGGCTCAGACAAAGACTGTAGTCAAAAATGGGAGAGAGCTGTATTAAGGATGGTGGAAAGTTGGGGAATGGCTAGAAGAAATTTTCTGAGTCTAGAGGCGTGTGGATATGGAAGTGGAGATGGCTACTTGCTTCGTGTCTGAAAATTGCCGAAGAGAGGATGTCCTGCCTCAGTAACTTCCACCATCAGAGTGAGACAAGACTTTGGCCGCTGGGAATAATGTGGGGGAAATCCCAAGCCCATCTTCTCAGAGAAAGAGGAGGAACTCAGCACTGCCATTTCTCCCTGAAGCATTTGAGCTGTCTAGGGGACTGCTGGGCCTGCCCTGAGGGAGAGAGGCCCGTCTGGAGAGCCAGCAGGGTGAAAGAGAGGTGGAACTGTCCTGCCAGGAAGAGTTTCCCAGTAATAGAAGAGCCTGGATGAAAGTTGAACACCAACCCAAGGAATCTAGGTCCAACATTTATGGTATCTCATCAGCAGCAGCGATTAGCAGCAGCCAGGAGACCTCAAATGAGATGTAGTCCTCCCCAGAGACAGGTGACACAAGCCTCCTTCTGTTCCCTCTCCAGTGCCTCCCTTCCACCCTAGCAAGTAGACACAGAAGCGGAAGGAGGTGGACTCTGACCACCCAGGCCTGAGGATACGGCCCGAGGCTGTGTTGTTCCTCAGAAGGGATTTTGCTTTTCCTCCAGCCAGCTGCCTCGTTGGCATGGCAGGCTGTGACCATTTTTTAAAATTAGTAAACTTCATTTTTTTAGGTCAGTTTTGTATGTTTACATGTGGATATATGTGCTCATGTATGTTTTGCATATATGAAATGAATGAAAACAATGATACAAGGGACAAGAGGAAGAATTATGAATATTTTGTTATAATGTACCACCCATGAAATGTTATAGTGTTATTCTGAAAGTGGACTTGGATTAGTTGTAAATGAACATTGTGAATTCTAGGACAACCACTAAAAGAACGTTTTTAAAAACTAGAAATATAATTGATGTGCTAAGGTAGAGAAAATGGAATCATGTAAACTGATCCATTAATGCCACAAAAGAAAAAAATGTGTGGAAGACAAATATAGAAA
This sequence comes from Heterocephalus glaber, assembly GCF_053883595.1. Classification (NCBI taxonomy): domain Eukaryota; kingdom Metazoa; phylum Chordata; class Mammalia; order Rodentia; family Bathyergidae; genus Heterocephalus; species Heterocephalus glaber. The sequence goes on along the minus strand of NW_028258343.1, from coordinate 13,225,065 downwards.
TAAAGAAAAAAGCATCAAATAGAAAACAATGACAAATAAGGTACATATGATCTCAACTATATCAATAATCACTTTAAACAGCAGTGGTCTCAGTACACAAACTAAAAGACCCCAATTATTAGAGTAGGTAGAAACCAGGACCTATTTGTTGTCCGCAAGAAATGCACTTAAAATAGGTTAGGTTCTAAAAAAAACTACACGGTAGCTAGGGTCTGGTAAAAGTTTCTCCTAGGGCAGGTTTTACTAAGAAAAATAAAAAGTTGTAACGTATTTGTTTCAAAATAGTTACTTTTCCCTTCCTCCTGCCTAAAGCCAGAGAGAATTGGTGCTGCTGGGGAACAACTGGGTCCACGACCACGTTTTATATAAATAAATCTCTGAACCGATGTGAAAACACTTGCATGTGGATGAGAGAGAAGTGGAAGAGTCAGCAATAACAGAGAATTTCCATCTGGGGTAGCAAGTAGATTTACAGTGCTATTAATAGAAATGCAGGTTCCCATGGAGAAGCGGGTTTTAAGGGAAATTATGAGCTTTTTTAGTGTAGAAAGGGAATAATACCAAGACCCTATCCTTCTCCTCCTCCCCTTTTCCCTCTCTTCCTTCCTCCTCCTTCTCTTTCTGTCTCTGTCTCTCTCATCCTTTCCCCTCACCCTTTCTTTCTTTCCCCCAAAGGTAACTCACCTAAGCATGTTTTAACAGAGTAACAATTGCAAGGAAAAAACCTTCACCCACAATCTCCTCAAGCATCTGGTCCACAGACCTAGTTCTCTGCCGGGTACACCCAGTCTGCTTCCAGTCAACATCTCCAAGTGCAGCCTCTGGGCAGTTGCTCCAGCAATGGCAGCTTCCACCAGCGAGTCCTTCCTACAGGGTGAGTGCGAGTTGCCATAGCAGCAGCTTCCATTGGCCTGAGTCCTTGCCAGCAGCAACCCCTCTGGGCAGATCCTTCTGCTCTGAATGCTGTTCCAAATGGCTACCAGGAGCTCCTGACTTTCATGCCACTGGAATCTCAATAGGTTCTAAAATATTGAACTTAAAGGTCTTCAAACCCAAATGCCTCTCAAAAAAAGCTTCTGGATTCCCTCAGTGGATACAGGATATGTTATACTCCTAGCAGCACTGCTGCAGGGCCACTCTCAGGGGGCTTCCTACTAGCCCTTCAGCATCAGCTGCAGTGCCCCACTATTTTGTCAAAGTCCTCTCTCTCACCACTGGCTACTGTACATCCATCTGATAGAGAAAATCACAGATGCTGAGCTTCCAGCTGGAACAGCTTATTAGTGTTTTCTTATCATGGGGTCGTCTATCTATTTGGTTTTCTGAGCAATTTTTGCAGAAGAAAGGTCACTAAACAGCGTGTTTGGAACAGTACACCGGAAAGACTATTAAAACAGATAAAACATTGATAAATCTCCTACCCACAAGTTTGAAAGTAACCAAGAATTGTACGCGTGAGCTACAAATGAATGTATATAACATGACTGGGGTCCCATTCTGAGTTGCCTTTTTTTGCTGTTCTTCAGGGTCCATGATAGGAATGGACTCTTCCAGTGAAGAGGCAGAGCTCCTGTCCTCCCTAGAAGTTGTCTCCCAAAGGTCACAGGAGAAAGCTGCTCACTCCTTCCCCCAAACAGCCAAGTCTAGGGAACTGTAGTGTTGGCCAATGTCCCCGCAGGCTTTCCCCATCACCACATCCTGATATTGTGGCACTACGTAAATAGGGTTCTGGGAAATCCCACAGACCTCCCAGAGCTCCTTAACATAAATATGTCCACTTACCCAATAAACCTGAATTGAAAGCTATGGACTCAAAACTATGAGTTGAGCTATGAGTTGAAAGCTATGGACCCGAAACAGTCTGCACTGGGATTCGTCAGCCCAGATGAGGGGTCAAGTTTAAAAACAAACAAAATGGAAAAGAAGCAGTCTTAATATTATAGAAAACACTTCCTGAGATCTTGAATTTAATGTCATTTTCAGTTCGTGATGGTTCCTACCCAGAAAGTACAACAAATACTCAACAATGATGACTCAGATGAGAAAGAATTTAACTAGGGAGGAATTCAGATTGGGACGAAAAATAAGGAGTTGGACATATTCACATTAAAAAAAAATCCCTCTGGAATGATACAAAAGAACATTTTTAAATGACTAAAAGAATAAAATTTTATCTTTTGAATTTTTCTGATGCTTAAGGTTTCAATAAAGGACTTCAATCACAAAGAGTAAATCAGTATAAGTTGGATTGAAGAATAGAGAATAAATAGCCAACATTATTAACATCAAATGAAAATTTCTAAGTTCAAAATGTGGATCAGAATTTCTCAAATTGCTTTTCTGATCTTGAATTATATGTGGTTTGTATTAAGTTTGTTCATATTTCCTAAATTTGGATTGCTTTGTGTAGTGTCCATCATACCAGCGGTTAAGCTGGGGAACTTTATCTGTTTTTGTACCTTATTTTTATAAAACTGATGATAGACAAGGCCACTTGGAAATACAATATAATAAACATAAAGCAGTCTCCCATTGATTAGATTCATGGGCTGCATCATCATTCTCTTTGTTACATTTTGGGCTACAAATGTAATCATTATAATATCTATTTATAGCCCAACATTACAAGGAAGGGACCAGGTGTGACATTTTATCCTGGGTCCTTGTGGGAAAGTGAGTCTACACAGGGGGAATTTTTTTCTTTTTTTTTTTTTTAACAGGGGAATTTTTTAACTCTAAGAACTGGGTTTCATTTGAAGTATTGGTTTATCTTCATGTGAGTAAAAAGGACAGAAAGTGTCACCTCCCCCCTTCTTTGGATTCCCACGCCAGGATACTTCTAGTTTTTGATTTTGTTAGTTTCATATTAGGTTTTTTGAAAATTTAAGTAAAAGCAGATGGATAAGAGCAATTTTTGTTTTGCTTAAAAGGGATATTTTCTATCTATTTGCCTGCCTGATTTCTGGAACACACACACACACACACACAATGTAATATGCTGATATCCCTTATTAGTAAAATGAACATGCACAGTGAGAGATAATTTTCCACACGGGACTCCAGAAACCTTCAAATCTTGTTGAGCTTTATAATTAAATGATGACTATTGAGGGCCGGGGATTTAGCTCAGTGGTTCTGGCTCCTGTCTCAAGCGCAAGGTCCTGAGTTCAATCCCCGGTACCAAAAAAAAAAAAAAAAATGATGACTATTGAGTCCTCTTGAATATGTATCAAATATGTAGTATCATAGTTTCTGTTCATCACTTTCATTTTGGAATTATATTTGACTGAATGAGGCTGCTTATAAGTTAATACAAAAATAAATGTTGGAAGGGGTCAACTTGTTGTGAGAGATTTAAATAAAAATTGGTGTAAGTCCATGAATGTTAAAGGGAAAATCCAGTGCCTCCCTAAGTTATTTGTTCGTTTTTAGGGACTTTCTTCTCATAGGTACTTCCGGCTTTGGGTTTCTACCCTAATTAAATGGTCTATCTCATTTCCACACAGATGGTGTTGTGGTTAATTATGCCATAAAACTTGATATATGTGCTATGAATAATTTTTCAGGAACTCATCACCTGAAATATTAAAAATGAGTTTTCTAAATATTAACTAATTTGTAAATAATTTTGAAAATATAAAATATAAATTTAAAATACCCTCCAAGATAGTTCTTATAAAGTTGTGAAAAAATTCTAAAAAATGATTGAATGCATTTATATAATTTTTAAGCTTTAAAATTGAAATATATATATTTATTAATGTGGTTCAAGTTCTCTTATTCTCCTATCTCCAAAGTAACCACTACTCTGACTTCTATCACTGTTGATTAATTTTGTCTATTCTTCAGTGTCATATAGATGAAATTGTTCTGTGTATACTAATTTCCACCTGGTTTCTTTGATCAACATAATAATAGTGCTTTGTTACTGATGTGTAGTATTCCATTGCATAAAAATTCCACACTCAGTACCTTCTCCTATTGGTAGACGGTTGGATTGGAAGGATAAAACTATAAAAATTTTGTATGTGAATTTTACATATATATATATATAGAGAGAGAGTGTGTGTGTAAAAGTTTGCTATGTTATAGGTAGCTATATGTAGCTTTTAGTAAATATTGCTAAGTAAATACCCTCAGGTCCTTGTATTTGTGTAAATTATAAATAGTTGGGCTGGTAAAAATTGTGCTAGGATGTGTTGACCTAGTGCAAGTCTTAACATGTTTTATATTTTTGAGATGTGAATTCCAGTGAGTCAGTGAGACTAATTTCTTACTGACTCTTCACTGACCGTCTTCAACATCTAATATAGAAGATGGGTCTACATATATATTGCTTTAGATCCTAAATTTAGATTTGGAATCTTAGTATTTTAAGGATATATTTTACTTTGTTTACTTTATCCTTAGTCTTAGCAACAGTCTATATATAATTGTTATGATTCATGAGGTACAGAATAGTTATATACTTGTGGAAGAAAACCTTCCATGACTTCATTTATGGCATGGGAAAACGGGATATGAGAATACATGGATATGAATACCATCGGGGTTATATGTGTGTTGTACTTTCTCCTCAGCATATGACTAATTAAGACATAGTAGCTCATAGAGCTAAGACATTTATTCATTATGTATTGTACAATATTTATCAAAATCCAAAATCAAGGAAAACTAACAATTTGGGCATATTCTTTGCTATATTTTAATGCGGAGATGGAATATTTATTTTAAAAAATCTTTCTGATTATAAAGTAATTCATATTCATTAAATAAAATTTGGGGGAGTACAGAAAATTATTTTTTTAAATATAAAATTATAAGTTTATGTTGATACTTTCTTTTATGTGTTTTTTTTGTGTTTTTTTTGGTACCAGAGATCGAGCTCGGGTCCTTGCGCTTGCGCAGCAGGCAGCGAAACCACTGAGCCAAATCCCCAGCCCTTATGTTGATACTTTCTATTCAAATTCAGGATCACAGAATCGATATTATGGAGCCCATGTGAGCACTGATGTATACTGGAGATAGAATTAGAGTATTCGTAGTGGTTAATTTCCTTAATCTTGCATTATGCACTCAATAGTCTTAGAATAACAACATTAATACCACCATTACCAACAAAGCAGTGCTTCCGGCTGTACTGTATGCTGTGAGAGATGAGGACATTGTACACACTGCTTTCTCCTTTTGAACCTTCATTTGCGGTCTAAAGATAGTTATCTTCAATGCTCATGACCAGTCCTCATGTTAAGATCTCTCAGACAGTTTTAGCGTTGGAGCTTGTTCACTAGTAAGTTCCTCAGCAAGGGTTAACTGGAGCTGTATGCCGAGTTCTCATATGTTGTTAACAGTTTGGCTGCTCCTTTATTCCTTTTCTGGGGTGTGGGAGCAGGATCTTGCTATGTTACCCAGGTTGATTTTGGACTCATGATTCTCCTGCCTCAGGCTGGGATTACAGGTGTTCAACCCTCCTGGCTTTTGTCCTTTTTTCTTGAAAATCTATTTTGGAGACTAAAAATTCTTTGAGTTACATTTTTTTTCTTGACTCTCTTAAATATGTAAATCCACTTTTTTCCTGGCATGAAGTATTGCCCTACAAAAAAAAAATCTGACAATGAGCTAATTTTCTTTTTACTTATACGGCTCATGTTCTTTTTGCCTACATGTACAGGCGTGTTTTCCTTTTTCTTTAAATACTAGCAAATTTACTAGAACATGGACTTGTGTTGGTAGATTTTATTCAGTACACGATATGTTTTTCATTCTGTGCTTTAAAAAAAATTTTTTTTTTGAGACAGGGTCTCATTGTGTAGTTCAAGCTGACCTTGAACTCACCATGGAGCCCAGGCTGGCCTCTTAACTTTGTGGCAATCCTCCTGCCTCAGCCTCCTGAGTGCAGGGATTACAGGCATGTACCATCATGCCCAGCTCTCACTATGTGTTTTTAAATTTTTTTTTATTTCAGTAGTTTCCTTGATTTATAGATTTTTTCCTTCAATAACTTCTACTATAAATATATTGGATCTTCTTTGCCTATCTACAGTCACTTTTTCTTGAAACATTTTTATTTCTTCCTTGAAAAAAATTTCCTTCCATCTGTTGTGCGTATTCATTCCCGTGTTCCTTCTAGTTGGATATATATATTTATTCCTAATTCTTTCACCATGTTTCTAAGTTTTGGCAAGTCTCATGTTGTTATTTTGTGTCATTAATTGTTTCCTTATTGTTTGTGTATAATGCCATTTTCTTAATGATCTTTTGAATGAGGAAGTTTTGGTGTTTTATGGGCATGCATTTCTTGCATGTTTTTCTTATCTGTAGGGATACTATTCTGCCCTCTATTTTCCTTTTTTTTCATATAATAACTTTCTATGAGACTTGGCTTTGATAATTTTGTTTTCCTAACTTATATGAAATTAGTCTTTTATATATGAAATATATTTTATATATAGTCTTCTATATATGAAATATGAAATACATATATGAAGATACCATGACAAAATATTATCCATGACAAAAAATTATCCAGTATCCTGTATAATTGATATACACTAAGAAAAATAGATACTGGAGAGAAACAAGGAAACTTGGCAGTAGATAGCTTTTAAAATTGAATGAGCCCACACTTCGGATGTTTTCATGCAGTATTAAAAGGATGGCGTTTTACTTCCAGAGTCTTTGATCCTCTGTTCTCATTTTTATCTGAACCTTCTCTCAGTGTCTTTCTCTCCCTGACCCACTCAGTTTTGCTTCCATTCCTCAGTGTGGGTGTCCTCTCTTGCAAAGAAGTCCTGGCCTGTTGATTTTGTTGGAGAGGCCAGAATTCCCACCAGTTTCCGCCCTGCTGTCAGATGGGCTGCCTATATTCAGCGAGGCCTCTGCACCCTTCGCAGCTCTCTGCCTCAGAAACACCTGGTTCCTCTTGCTCCTCTGCTTGGGAGGCCTTGTGGGGGGGGAGTGATTTGTTTCCATCCATATTTTGGGCGTAAAGAGGTGTTCTGTTCTCAATTTTGATACGAATATTGCTCATGGGAATTTGGATACACAATCTAGTTACGTGTGTGTGTGTGTGTGTGTGTGTGCATTTGGAAAATGTGAACTCCATGCTTCCACTATTGCTTCTGTTTTCCAGAATTTTGATTCCTTTCAGAACAGTGAGGCTTATTTGCTATGGCCCTTTCTCTTTGCAGCCAGGGATCCATTGACAGAAAATGTGAACTAACCGTGTACTGTGTGTACACGTGCGCATGTGTTTATTCAGCTGTGAAGCGCTTTAGCTTCTAACAGTGTTGCCCTACACACACATGGGTGTGTCAAGAGCCCACTGTTATGACCAGAAGTGCTCTTTGCATTTGGAGCAGAAGCTGTTCTGTTTGTGGTATGCAGTGTGTAGACTAGCCATTATTTTCAGGTGTATTTTTGCCTCTCAGAATGACTACAGCATTGCTAATTATCCTGGGACAGGTTAGTCTGTCTGCAATGCCCCCGCCCCCACTGGGAATCCAAAGCTATTGTCATCTGGAAAAAATTTGGCTTCTTGTTGCCCTGGGAGTGTTTCTTTTGTCATTCACTTCTGCTCACTTTTCAGGTCCAATAGACTGGGTAGGTCCAATAGACTCCACACCAGGGATCTTGAACAGCTACATTTATCACTTATAAACCACTTGGTAACAGGGTACATTAATGTTGAGGTCTAATAAAGCCAAGATTTGGGAAAATGAAGGAACAAATAAAGACATTTCTATTGAGTGGAAGACTGGCTTTTCTTCTGTTTTCTGTTTATATCATCATTTGCCATTGATTACCATGGCCACTGGAAGCAGAATTATGCAGAAACTTATTAAATGGCCCCAGGTGAATATATATTTCCAGACCTACAGTGTAGACATTAAGAAAACACAGTATTTAAACATTTTCTATATACAAGGTACAGACTAATTTGTGATATGAGAGCTGGAAATGTGCCTACAATGGCCAAAGATCTAAAAAGACCAGGTCTAATGCCATAGGGTCAGTGGAAAGTGAATTCATCCACAGATAATTAAATTTAAAGTTTTCTTTTGGTACCGGAATCGAACTCGGGACCCTGTACTTGTGAGGCAGATGCCAGAACCATTGAGCTAAATCCCCAGCCCCTAAAGTGTTCTTAAAATACTGTGAAGAGAATGCTTGCTAGTGTGTGACCTTTGATTCTGGTGTGCGGTGTTACTTACATAAAATTCTATTGATTTATTATGTATTTTTAAAGGTATTTAGGAACTATGGGTAAATTACTTTATGATAAACAAAAAGTTCCCATTTATATCCAAGAAAATCCAGAAACCTTTACAAGAATAAATGAATAGCTAAGCTCTTTATAGAAAAAATATATACTTTATTTCAACTAGAAAGGTGCAAACATGTAACTTTTGGTCATACTCTCCACAAATAAACTGTCCGAAAAACAGTCATAGTCAAAGTACAAACAGATGCTTCCAGGTGGAAGACTGACCAGCTGTGTAGAACTAGTCATTTCGGAATAAAGGACCTTTATTCACGCAAAGTGAGGCTGCCACATTCCCTGCATCCAGGGACTCTGTGGCCTCACCTTCAGCAAGCCGTCTCTTTGGATGGACGGTCTCGCTGATTACGATATCCATCGAGTGTTCACTTCAGGCTCTGAATTATCAGACAAGCTTTCTGTCCTACCTATGGTATTCAGAGGCTAACATTTGAAATATCTAAGCATTAAAAACAGAAACAAAAAAGGCACAAACAAATTTAAATTAACTTAGATAACTGTACAAATATATATATATCTTCACAATATTTACAATATTAATAAAAAATTCTGGCTTGTTACAGGCAAATTAACTTGCCACAAGCTGTCCAGTCTAATAGACAGGATTCTGATTCCTGAATACTGTCATTGGAATCAGAACGTCACAGCTGAATGTGCTGTCCTGACTTCAAGAACAGCTCGACTCAGCCTCAGGATGGCTGGAGAATGCACACCTCGCTACTGCTGAAGCCAACCTTTTTCTTCCCAAGCACACTCCAAAGAGCAGGTGCATTACTGCTTTAAGATGACCTCGGTGGCACCAGCCTTTCTACAGGTGTCCACACTGCTCCTCCGGCCACACCTTGGTATACATTCTGGCACTATGCACTAATGTAGTCCCACTGTCAAGTCTTAACTTTCTTCAAACCAGTGTCTGGGGTTGGTAGACTATTTGTAAGACATGGCACAATGTTTTGAATTAGGGGGGAATCTTCTCAGCCCCCCAGCTAGAAAACACGTTTAAATTAACATGTGCTACTGAATGCATTTTTACATAAAAATGAGATGTGAATGAGTTCAAGTTACAGACTAACGAGTTAATGGAGTTACTGTCTCTCACTCTCTGGCTTTAGGCCATGTCTCCATACATCTTCTTGTAGTACAGGGACTCAAAGATGTCGTTGTCTCCAGGACAGTTGTAGTGGCAGGCGCAGGTCTTGATGAACATCATGCTCTTCTTCATGATGTCACCATCCGGACACTTGAACTCCACGGGCAGGGTGGTGGTTCTGTGTGGGGTGCAGCACCTGCCGTCTGTGCACACTCCGCAGAACTTAGCCCGGTATGTCTTTACGCTGGTGCAGCCGGACAGCTCAAACTTGACAGGCTTGGAGATTTTTGGGGTACGGATGCACTTTTTGCCCTTCTAAGGAAGACAAGGAAGAAGAGAGGCACCAATTACTACAAGGGGGAGTGGCTTTCCTTAACAGTCTATGTTCTAACACTTAAAATATAAACAAATCAGGCAGCCTTGAGTTTCATTTGTCAGTTTTCCAAAAATAGTCATGGCCTCTCCTGGAATGTCCTGAATTAACTAGCTGTGGAGGGAAATGGGTGGTTCCTATTACACCACCTCTTATTCCGGCAAAGCAGCTCCACCATTAGATATTTTGGGAGATAACAGGTTTTTAATAACAAGGGTGGCAAAAGAACTAACTTTGGTCCTTTTCATTAGCATTCCAAGAAAATGAGTTCACAAGAGAACGACACCAACCTTAATGTTCTCCTCCAGGTCGGCTTCGCAGGGCCTGACCATGCACAGGCGGCTCTGCTTCTCCAGCCTGCAGTAGGCGTTGTCATTGGTGACCCGGGTGGAGAGGCCCATTCCGCAGGTCTTGGAACAGGCGCTCCACTCTGTGGTCTGGACCAGGCAGTTGGCTCGCATCATCGTTGGGTCTGGGCCAAATGTGTCTTCCAGGCGGTAGGCTGAGAGGGCAGAGCACACAGACACAAGGTAAGACGCCCGGATAAGACAACTTCCGCTGGCACCTGCCCGGCTCGCTCGGGGCTCAGCCTGTGGGAGGGTGACAACGCGGGCTTGGAGACCCAGGCCACTCACCGGCCAGGGCAGGGCCCACCGCGGTGCTGTCCTTGGGCTGGTCGCACACCCACTCCTCGCAGCACTTGCCGGGCAGCTTGACCCTTCTGGGGAAGGGGCAGTCGGGGCTGGGCAGGCGCACATCCATGCTGCACAGGGGCACGCAGCCCACCGCCCCGTCCAGGCACGTGCACTGGTACTTGCAGCTGCTGTCGAAGGTGTCTCCGCTGCGGTACACCTTCCCGCCGAACACGCAGGGGGCGCCCCCTTGGGCTGCAGGGGGAAGGGGAAGCACACGGGTTAGGCTGGAAGCGGTCGGGGCTGCAGGGGGCGGGCTGCGGGCGAGGACCGAGAGCGGCTCCTTTCTCCAGCAGCCGGGTGTGGGTCAGGGGACCGCCAGGGTGGCGGGCGGGCGCCGCCGCGGCTCTTACCGGTGCATACGCCGATGTTGCGGCTGGACGCGGAGCCGAAGTCGCAGGAGAGGCCCTTGTGCGGGTCGCAGGGGTGGAGCTGCGTGCACAGCTCGCCCAGCTGCTTGGCGCAGACGCGGCAGCAGCCGCAGCCGTCGAGCACGAGGCTCACGCCGAGCGGGCAGCGCGGCGCAGGGTCGGACGCGCATTGGGCGCACTGCGCGCTGCAGTCCTGGCCGGAGGCGAGCTGCGGAGAGCGGCGCGAGTCAGCTCCCGGCGGCGGGGCGTAGGGCCCTCCTCCGCCCTCCCGGTCCGGTCCGGCCGTGCCCTGCCTGGCGCTTACCTGGCTGCAGAGCGCGAGGAGGAGCGCGACGGCGGCGGCGGCGGACATGGTGGGCGGCGGGCGAAGGGCGAGGGGCGCGAGGTGGGTGCCTGGGCGCGCTGGGCCGCCGGGGTCTCGGGGCTGTCGGCCGGGGCGGCTGCCGTCGCTGGGGCGGGAGGCGGTCTGTCGCCGGCGGTGGGGTGGCGCTGCAACCTCTTTGGAGCGGGGACGAGCGGCTGTGCGGGCTGCGGCGCGCGCCCGGCCTTTTATGCGCTGCCGGCGGCCGGCGCGCCAATGAGCTGAATGGACTCCCACACAAACAGGGACATTCTTCGCATTCCTCCCCACCTTCCTGCCCTATCAACTCACACCGGATTGATCCTGACCCCTTGACACTCAGCATTCCTCCGTCTGAAAAAGCTGGCACACTCCAGCTCCCCAGAAAAAAAATAAAATAAAATAAAAAAGAGGCGCAGTGTTTCCAGCGTCAAACAGGAGTTTTTCCTATGCGCTTCTACTTCTCGCCACTTGTAATTTCTGTCGTGTAAAATCCCACTGGCAATTATTATTATTTTTTCTGTCTTTTCTCTCTTTAATAGTTTAGCCCTGTTCTGGCATAAGTCATTTTTAGGAGGTGGGTAGCTGAAGAGGCAATCGGGGATTCCTAAAAAATTCTAAAGGGTTGCCTTTCTATTGTTTTTGTAGTGATTTTTGTCTAAGGGGCTCTAGAGTCTTGAAACTCTACAAAAAGCAGCAGGAAGTTGCTTGGAACCATTAGAAATCCCCAGATGCCTACCTGGAAAATCTTGAATGCTGTATCTGAAGTAGAGGAATTTGATCCTTTGTCCTTTGAGATAGCGGTTTGGTTTGGTGCCCTACAGTCAGACAAGAAAGGGAACAAAGCCTGGGTCTGGGTAGGGGTCCGGGTCCCTGGGTAGATTTGCAGTGCTGCTGCTTTGCTTTCTCTTAGTGCATGGGGGCATTTGTGATGTTGGAGGTGCACGGAGGGAAGGGGTTAGTGGCCATCAGTGTTTCTGGAAAAATGGGTCTGTTACCAATGTCAGAGCAAATGAGTGTCCTGTCTAGGTACAAGCTGTGGGCGTCAGGATGGGTCGTGGGGTGGGAGGAGGGGGGTCCAGTCAGAAGCTTGGGGTTCAGTTGGGGTGTTTTAAACACAGCTGTGCTGAGGTCTTTGAGTGATTCTACTTATATCAAAACCTGTAATCTTCAAATGTGGATTGGACTTGGTTTGTCTTGAAGAAAAAAAAAGAAGGAAAGATTATATAAGAAGCACAGTGTACCCTGGTTGTGTCTGGTTATCAAATGTCAGGGAATAATATCTTCTGAGTGACTCCTCACACACAGCTCAATAGTAATTGTGACCTCTGATGACCCAAAGCGTGTGGACTGAAATCAGGAGAATGGGCTCTGCCCCCTGCTGTGTGCGGATGTCCCATGGGACAGGTAAACCTGATAGTATCTCCAGGTCTTTATATTGCTACTTGGCTTCTGGGGGTGGGGGGACCAATTAATTAGCTGTGCACTCATTTGGCGCCTTTGTTTGTTAATAGCACCAGTTACCATTTTATAGTAAGGCCGGATTCCAGGGCCATGCCCCTCTGCCTTCTCAGTTGACTGGTGCCACAGTGAATGTGTTCCTTTCAGTTGTTGATGCTTCACAATCTATGCTGAAAGGCAAGCTTATGTGATTCTGGTGGGAAGACAGAGCGAGGAGACAACACATTATAGACTTATAACTTGGAAGTAGCCTGTTTAAACTGGCCAACATTTTTAAGGTTTCAGTTCATCCTATTGGAAAATGGCCAAGAAAAAAACCCCCACAAAACTTCAGCACCAACCGCATCATCTGTGCACAGTTACTTCACTAAGCAAGCCACATGTCTCACAGTGCAATTGCCAGTGTGAATGGCCAGTGAAGGGCCTCCGAAGCCTAGGAAGAATTTTCCTCATTGTTATTTAATGTTCTTTCCAAGCATTCCTCCAGGAGAGGAGGCCATTAGTTCCTATTTAAAGAAGGAACATTCCAAGTCATGTTAATAGCCACATGTGTATTAAAGGCAACTTGGCCCCAACCTTCTCTTCCCCTGTGGATGGTTTTTAAAAGCCGAAAATATGTGGGAAGCCACAGTGAGATCTTTCAAGACCTAAACCTCCAATTATAGCTACCACTAATGGTTGGGAAGGTGGGGTGGATGGGGCAGGGGAGGCACAGAAAGCAGGAGCCTTACCTAAGGTGGGACGTCGGCTCAGTGGTGAGCTCTGCAGCCTGCAGTGTGAGGGACATGGCATGGCCAGCGGTGGGGACTTCGGAAACCTCAGGAGAGTCTGACAGCCACCACCAACGGGTTTGTGCACACCATGGGGAGACCCATTCATGAAGAGGAGAAGTTGCTGGCCCCAGGTTATAGTTGGGTAGCAGGAGTTATGTTCTTAGAACTGCTATTCACAGATCTCAGGGAAGTTAGAAGTAGGGGCCATCCTCTCAGGTTGCCATTTATAAAAGGAAGACACTAGGGATTTCATAGGGTTCAGTGAGGGTTAAGTAGATTGAACTTCTCAGGGAATTTGTACTTCAGCTTTCTTACCTTTCTCTCTCCTCTCTCGACGCACGCGACAATATTACCCTTCTGTGATAGTATTAAAAATGTTCTGACATTATAAAAAGAATTTGGCTGCACTAGAAAGTTCACATGGTCTCTCCAATCTCAGTAAGTTCATAGTTAGCTCCAAAGGGATGGTTTTTTTAAGATTGGCTGAAAGCAAACAAGCACTTTGAAGTGTACAGAACACATGAAATCTCACAATAGAGATAAAGTATGCTGTGCATTTTAAACTTGGGTTCAGGCTTTATGACCAAAACCCCTTTGAAAGAGTTAAAAGATCATTATTAAGAGAGTCACAGAGACAGACAGACAGACAGACAGACACACACACACACACACACACACAGAAAGAATGAGAGAAGACACCTAAGACATTCATAGACTCGAAAGTATGTTTTTATTGTGATACACACCATCAAGTGCCAGGAAATTCAGAGGAAAGGCTGACACTGTCCTCAGTTCATGCCCCGGCATATGAATTCTTGCAGTATTATAAATGACTCAGCAAATGTTTGTGTCCACCTGGGTGTTAAAGTGGAAATAGTGGCTTCTTATAACTTTGTCCAACTCTGACTTAACCCAACCCTTTGGGTGACAGCAGGTCAGAATCCAGAGAGAAGTTCTTTGAATTTGTGCCCAAGAAGGTAAAGGTGCACTCCTTGGGACTTGTAGGCAAGTGTTTAGCTAGAAGCGCGCTTGCCTGGTAAAATAGGAGTTGGCGACGCTGGCCGTGGAGTCATTTCCCAAGCTAGATAGGGACTGTGCGTGTCTCCCGGGCACGGTCTCCGAAGGCCATTTGGTGAAGTCCTGTAAGATGTTCGGCCGTGGGTGTGTACATTCTTTCCCTCGTGTTCTTTGTTGTTTTTTCCCCCTCAGAAAAGGTTCCTTGATCAGGTATCAGACAGAAACTCTGGCAGGACTACAGGAAAGCGGCCAGACTTGTAGTGTTTGTGTCAAAGAAGGAATCTTGCACATTTTCAACTTTTAGTTGTAGACATTTTCTTATAAGAGCAAGCAGAAGCCAGTGCCAGCCCTCAAAGCGGAAATCAAAGCTCCCAGGGAAACATAGCAGAGGAATGTGAGTCTGAACCAAGAGCCATACGCAAGGCACACACCGAGCTGTCAGACTTATAGGAAGCCTGGCCGTATAAGGGCATGGGACAGAGCCCGTTTGTCCTTCTGGCGGGTGGGGAGTGGGCTTTCCCTATTTCTAGCGTGCCTGAGGTTCAATCATGTAAATGGATTCCACCAAAAAGCGAAAAGGTTGCCAGAGGAGTTTTGAAAGATAATAATAAATACTATTGTGAAATCCCCAGAGACCCTAGCTTGGTTTACTTAAAATGAAGGTTAAGCAGGGCAGAGTTGAGAGGTGTGGAAGTAGCTCCGTGTAAATGACATTCGTTACCTTCCTGCTTTTTCCTCCTTGTAATTCCTTCTCAGACCTTCTTAGGGTATTTTCTGATGCAAAGATACGAATGTTTGCGAA